>NW_028263381.1:25226250-25905000 GCF_051168715.1 Poecilia mexicana
TATAAGAGAATGCAAAGAACGCTCATCTGTCTGGATTCAACCATAAAGTCTTCATATATCCTCAGCTTATCAGTGTCTGATGTCAGGGATGTGAATTTATCTCAACTATGTGCAGCAACAAAAAGATAATTAAAGATGTTAAAATGCAACATTGAACAGTTAGTTTTTATAAATTCGCAGTAAACATGTGGGACTGTTTGTCTCATCTGTCCTGCGATGGACTGAAGACGTGTCCAGGGAGCGTCCTGCTGCTCCTACTTGTGGGGTTTTATTTTGAAAAGCAGAGCTGCTGTGAGCAATCAGTATCTTACCTGCAGCAGGAAAGTCAGAACAACAAAACTCCTGAGAGACTCGAGTCATTTTCAGTTTAGACGATTCAATCTGAGTCAAACCCTGACAAAATATTTTTATTTAACGTCGTGCAAATGATAAATTGATGGTGTTGCTATTTCTGTGACAATGAAAAATATCCTGCAAATCACAGTGATTAAGAAAAACTCATCAATATATAAATCCTGTGTTTTACCAATATTTTTAATAGTTTGGATTCTTTTTGGTGGTTTGAATTTGTCAATTCAACCTTCATTGATTGATAAATAAGCAGCTTTGGGACCTTAACAGAGCGTCACAGGACACAACAGTGATTAATTTTATGACATATTTAAACATAATGCAGGGGTGTCCAAACTTTTTGCATTGAGGGCCAAAATTCCCAAGATGAAAATATTCAGAGACCAAAATTTTCTTTTTTTCTCCTCCAATTAAAAATGCAAAAGTATTATTGTGAATTCTTTGTCTTTTACCTGCACAATAATATTCTACGTTTGTCTTAATACATTTATTTAACTTTTGGTACTTATTATTTTCCATATTATAATCCTACAAAATGTTTTTAGTTTATTCCCATCAACAAAAATAAGAAGAGTAATGGTTGGATGTGTCAAATTTTGTTTTTGATTAAAAACATGCTATATGTTTGTGGAATAACAAAATAAATAAATAAATAAATAAATAAATAAATAAATAAATAAATAAATACTAACTACAGAAAACTTATTTACATCATACACTGTTAAAAAAAACCCTCTAGCTTACATTAAAATACTGGCAGCTAATTTTCTGTGGTTGCCAGAATTTTACCATATAAATATGGCAAGATTTATATAAATATGGCAAAATTCTGGCAACCACAGAATTGTACCGTATTTGTAAAATCCACTACACACAGAAACAGATTTTGTTATTTCTGTGAGTTTTACCATGACAGAAACACAGATTTTACTGTAATTATATGATAAAATACATCTGTATGTGGTAAAATCATGGAAACATGGAGATGGAAAAATCCGTATTTATATATGAATTCGAGACGTTTCTTCCCCCGTACAGTGTGCTTCACATTTTTCATTTAAGAAAATATAAACTTGGCACAGAAAATATCTTTTCAAAAAAATTTAAAAAAGTCTTGGATGGCCAAATTTGTCTCATTGTTGTATTGCAGTCGGGGGCCACGCAGAATGAATCCAAGGGCCACAGTTGGCTCCCGGGCCGCAGTTTGGACACCGCTGATCTAATCAACTAAAAACATCGTTCTCCATGTCCCGGATGTAGAGCACGTGTCCTGAAACCCTGATGTTATTTTCCGCATGTCGCGTTACGTTGGAGCTGCGCGTTTTAAGAGAAACCTCTGGATATTTGCGTCTTCATAAAAGCCGCCAGATTTTACTAGAACTGGCTGATGAAGTTTGGTGATGATAAAAGCGGGTCCGCGCCGCGCGGAGCCGCTGGACGTCACAGACACGCGGCACGCAGCGCACACTCTTTCCAGGCTATAAATGTGCTGGAACCGACTGGCAGACAGCGGAATATGACATAAAAAGAGTGAAGTGAGAAAACCACATTCATCAGGCCTTTTCCAGACTCCATGTGTCTTTCTGTTGTGCATCAACGTATTTATGGATTTCCACAAGGCGACTTTCCCCTCACGAGAAGCGACACAAATAAAACCAGAAGTTTCTCACTGTTTTCACACCACATGAATTAACCCTGTAAATAACATTTTATGTCACTTCATTCAATTCTGTTTATTTACAAAGTGACAATTACAAACAAAATGCATTAATTAGTTAATCCTAATTATCAAACAGTGATTGAAGTTCAGTTTATTCAAATTAGCACCAAAAGTTTTAAATGTAAGAAAACCCAGAAGATTGCATTCAGTACATATATACATATATAATAATAATTTATCAATAAGTGAGAATAATATTCATTTATTTTGATAACTTAGTCACTAAGTGAAACCCTCTATAGATTAATTTGACTAAGATTATCATTTTAACCATGGCTGGGACTTTGATGCATTGATTTGATTAATTGATTATAAAGATTTGAATGTTTTTCACTTTTTCTATTAAATATATAAAAATCAATATCAAGGAATTGGGTTTTGTACTGTAAGCTATGCTATGCTACATTATGCTATGCTACACAATACAATGCTATGGTATGGTAAACTACACTATACTATGCTGCACTATGTTACGCAATACTATACTACAGTATGCTATGCTATGCTATGCTATGCTATGCTATGCTAAATATTCTGCTACGTTTGAGACTCCGGTCTGGACGACAGGTGAGCGTTTAGTTCCAGATGCCTTATTTTTAGTTCCCACCTAATAGTGACATAGAAAATGAAATAAATGGTTCTTAACAATCTGTCAGTTTTTAAATTAAAGGTTCATTTGCAGCCAGATGTGATTTTCAGCACCGCCAGTGGACTCAGCACATTTCCTTCCCTCTGCTGATGAAAACAGCAGCAGCTGCTGTAAACGTTTTGTGTTATTGTTTCACCTGACAGGATGATGAAACTCACCACAGTTTGGAGCTTTTCTGGCTGAATGTTGCATCTTTAAGTATTTGATAAACAGAGTTTGGATCGTTTGCGGTCGTCCAGGCAGAGGAATGAAGACGCTTAGAACAGTCTGAGCCTCCTGTGGCCTGAGAACCGTCCAGAACAACAAGCTGCTGGTTCTCACTGACAATAATACAGTTCATCAGCTGGACACCTAAATAACACCAGACTCTGACCTGAGGCTCCAAAACCGAGCCAAACTCTGAGAAAAACAGCCAAAGAAGAGGGAAAAACCGTAGTTTTATTTCTGCTGGTGCAGATCAAAGGACGTTGTTTTCATGTTCCAAACCGAATATAAAGTAACCAATGAAACCAAAGACAGAGGCAGCTTAAAGTCAAACGTGTTTTTAAAAACAGAAAAATAAAACTGTTTATTACTCAGTTTTTATCATTTCCTGATGGGACTTTTTCATGAAAGATGCGGGGTAACAAACAAGGCGTCGCAACATGAGGGCAGTATTTTTAGCCTCTGCTATGACTGGACCGACGTGCGCTTCCTGTTCCTGCGTTGGTGGAGGTGTGTCACTTCCTGGAAACATCAGCCTGCTGACATGAGATGGCATGACTGTCCTTATTGTATGTCAAAAGCTTAATCTTTTAAAACATGAGCTTTTTGTGTTGAAGGTGACATATTTTGCTTTCTTTAACAGCTTAGGACAGCTGTGGTCTAAACAAAACATGTTCATTAGAAAATCATTCTGAGATGATCAGTTCCTTTCAGAATGAGACGTTTTAGGGCCTCTTGTCACTTTAAATCCAGTTGAGCTCCAGTTGAGTTGCTAGGTAACAGGTGGAATTCTGCCAAGGTTGCTAGGTGACGGGTGGAATTCTGCCAGGGTTGCTAGGTAACAGGTGGAATTCTGCCAGGGTTGCTAGGTAACAGGTGGAATTCTGCCGGGGTTGCTAGGTAACGGGGAGTGCCTGCTGGTTTGTGATGCTGCATTCCAGAGGTTTGTGAAAAGGCTCATTTTCCAGCCACCAATAAACATTGATTTCTTAACAGAAACCAGCTGGGTGTGTTTTTTTTTCTTTTAAATTGTTTGGGCTTGTAAAATGGGAACATTGCAGAGTATGTTCCTGTTAAATCTTTGAAGGAACCTTTTGAACGACGGCTCGTTGGGTTTGATGGATGTTAAATCACCAAGCATCGATATATTTACTCTCTTCGGTTGGGAATTCCTGCATCAGATCAACAATGATGGAAAAACCAGACAGTTGGACGTCACACTGACTGCAAATGGCCAAAAATGTTTCTTTAAAGCAAAAATTTATAACTGTGACATTGTTTTTGGTTAGTTCATTGTTTATTTTTTAAAGTGAATGTAAAGTGATTTTTGTTTTCTCCCAGTTGTCTCATAATGGATGTTGGGACAATGTGGGTTAGAAGGACATGTTGGACCTTTTGTTTAAAGACCTGAAAAGTTTCTCTGTATCCAAACTGAGGAAGAAATGGGAGAAAATGGATCTATAGATACACAAAGGTGGCTGTTAAATGTGTTAAAGAAACCTGGTGCAGATTAGAACAATACGTTCATGATGAGCCTAATTTAGTTTTCAGAACCCATCGTTTGGGTCGGCGTGTTCTGAGAAGCAGACGATGTCTTTGCTTTCTTATTGGCTCCAGGTGTTTGTGTCAGCTGAACTAATGCCAAACTACAATTATCTAAACTTCATCAGCCTCAGTTACAAACAGATGAGAAAACACAATAAATGATAAACGATACAATAAATGCCCCAGTCCAACTTTACACCTTCACAATAGAGATGATGGAGTTTGGACAGTTTTATTGGAGTCGCTCTTAAACCCAAGTAATAAAGGTGATTTATAGACAAAATAAAGAAACCTCCAGGCTCAGAGCAGGTTTTCCCTCCAGCTGCCTGAACCTCGGCTGGTGAAACGCTTCACTCTGCGGTGGAGAGAAACGCCAGAGGCATCCGAGGAATGAGGAGAGGAGTTTCCTTCCCGAAGCAATGTGTGGAGGTGAATCCTGTTAACATGCTCTCACTGACCTGATGTGGCTCTTCAGACAATAGTTTCTGGAACAACAGTTGAAAATGTGTCAGAAAAGTGAAAAGTGTAACGGAATCCACATAAAAAAGCCTATAAGTGTCTAAACATGGAGGGTTTGGGATGCAAGAGCTAAAACAAATACAATTTCAAGACATTTTTCCCATGTTATAGTTTAATTAATCTGCCAATAGAATAAGAACTTCATCATCAATATTAAGGAATTATTGACTAAAATAAGCTCTATATCTTGTTGAAAAGTTACTTTTAATTCAGTTTGTTTTATTTCAAGTGTACTAAGATATTTTCATCAAACATATTTGGTAACATTTTGTGTTTTTTCAGTGTACATCTCCTAAATCATGACTTATACGACCATTTTTAATAACCTTGGGGTTAATAATAACCTCTAGACTTGGGAGAAACTTTCATTATAGTAGATCTTTATCAGACAAGCTGCATCTAGAGCGGTCCTACTTAATCTGAACAAATAGTCTGCTGGTTTATAAAAAAAACCTTTTAAGTCACAACAGCATATTTTTCATCATTAGTGGAGGATAATAAACATAAACTCCTAAATGCTGATTTGTGTAGAACCTGGTTTGTATTTGGATTATTTTCACTAAATTCAACTTCCTGATCTAATCCCAACCCAATTATTTAAAGAAATATTTCCTTTAGTCACTTCTCCTATTTTAGATAATGATTAATCTGATTAGCTGTAATTAAACCTTATCTTATCTAAAATCCTCGAGAAAATGTTTGCTAATCATTGGACTAAAAGTCACAAGTTACAGCTTCCTGAAAGAGCTAAAAATGATTAATAAAGCAAACCAAATATGCCCTACTTATTACATAAACAGATAATTGCACAATTAAAAGTTGTTCTATGATGCAAACAGGACAGAAATAATGGTCCGCTCCCTGTTTTGCGGTTTCTTTCCTGCAGCTGGTCGACTTCATATCTTAACTCTGAAAACACTGGAAATTCAGCCACAATTTGTTAGGAATCAGAAAAATGTCTGCAGTCCTCCATAATGACTGAACAACCTTTTTATGACTAAAATAATAATAAATCTGGTTTGCTAATTGGTGAAACACGTCTGAAAACCAGCAGCCGCAGAAACCGCTCGCTGGTTTTATCGTCGCTAACGAGGAAAAATAAAGAGATTGGAAAATGGAAAGAGCGTTTAGTGATAACAACAAGAGGGAATAAAAACACTTTTAATGACTTGATAAGATTTAAACATTTCCACAACATTAAAAATACCACAGGGCTATTTTCTAACTTTCTTTAAAACATAATAAACAGTTATACAGAACATTTAGCGTCTGTTTGGCTCCCCGTTCGCCCAGACTGACCCCAGGTCCAAACACAAAGCTTCCAGTCAGCTGAATGGAAACCGATTTATTAAATCTACAGTCAGGATGTGTTGGTGGACTGTCAGGGTTTACAGCTTCTCCAGACGTCTTCATCATCTTCATATCCTCCAGCTTCTGCTTTCCACATATTGAGGATTCGCAATATCCTCTCTGGAGTTGGACTCAGTGATGTGGTTCTGCTTCATAAACAGAACCAAACAGAGTCACACATTAATGAACTTTATGTGGGATTACTGTACTGCTTCTAATTTAGTCTCCCAGCTGAGCGGCTGACTCGAAGGTGTTCATCCGAGACGCAGCATGGAGAGGAAACTGGCTCTGTGGTGGCGCCTGGAGGGGAAAAGTGTCCAGAATGTGTGGGGTCTGCAGAGATGCTAGAGGTTTCTAACAGTTTGTCACAGTCTGGACCGGTCCGGTTTACTGGCTGAGACAAACCGCAGAGTGATGCACAAACACAAGACAAACTGAAAAATATCCACGAAGAAAATAATAACGATAAAAATCTATTTTTACATTCACTAATTTATGCATGTTAAGGTGAATTAATACATAAACGATTGAATGAATTCATCAAAATAAACAATAATGGATGAATGCATGAACAAAGAATAAAGAATGACTGAAAAATGTGTAAATGAATTAAGAGTGTGTTCACATCAGCCGTGTTTAATCCGCTTTAATCCGACTCCAGTCTGTTTGTCTAGAAAGTCCAGTTCGTATTTTGAGATGTAATTTCTAATCAAACTCTGATCCACCTGGAAACCTCCATCTGGGTTCGGTTGAGGTGAACTCTGGTGCAGTTTGAATGCATATGTGAACAGAGATCACTCAAAGCAGGAAGTGGACTACAACGCAGGGATTTCTGGGTAAATACAACCAAAACAAACGTGCTAGCCTAGCGCTAGCAGGAGAAATGGTTCCTGGTCTTTAGCCAGAGACAAAGAAAATCCTCCACTAAAATCTGACGCCTCTCCATTTGTTTACAGTTTGTGTCGTTTCCTGTAGTGCTTGTTGGTGCAGCGCCCCCACAGGCGAGGAGGGGAACAGGTTTTTCTAAGGGTTTGGTTTGTTAAGGCAGTAGCCATGTTTTCATTGACCACAAAACTGCGCAAATTGAAATTATGAAAATGAATTTGCTTTGACAAATGGAGCGATGCTGTGAGTTTTCAGCCATATCAAAATTTGTTCAGTGGAAACATGGCATGATTTTTTAACGACGTATCACATGAACAAACTTATCCATGTGTGATTTATGTATTGTATGGAAAAATGATGTTTTTCTGACTTTGGCTTAATGTCGACAGTTTTACATACTTTTGTTATGAAAACGTAACAACAGTGAAGGAGAATCACAGCAGCTGAAAATGTAACAAATGATCCCCAAATGAACTGAGTCGACAAAAATAGAAATATTATTTATTTATGCAGGATATTAAAGGTTGGATTTTTGTATGTTTTGCTCAACACAGATACACCAGGAGGCTCCAATCAGGGCTGACTGAGGCGCATCGTTAAATTGCTGTGCAGTTTAGTGTCTATAGTTGAGATAACTGTTAAAATCAGAGCAGAATTCACCAGTTGCTCCACTACAAGTTGCACAATACCTCCCATCTGACTATGTGGGAAGTTAATGTCAACCCAAATCCAGTTCCAGCCCAGTTGTACCTAAAAATACTAAAATTACACCCTCAGACTAAAACATCAACAAAATACATAATTCCCCGTCTGGAATGCGAGCCAACCCAAACGCAGCTCCGTTACGGTGCAGCGATCAGTCATTAGCTGAAACGTGGAGCTTCACATGTGGGCGATGTTTAACGTTTTTACCGTAGGCACCCGTCCAGCAGGCTCATGTTCAACTCCGGCTTAATTAGAAGAGGAATGTCTGAAAACGTTTGTTAGGGAACCGCCCTGAGTGTTTGACAGACACGAACTCAGACCTGTAATTCTGACCGGGTCGTCTGAACCGGACGGTTCTGCAGGAACGATGCAGATCTCTGCAGGAAGACAAAATACACAGAGCTCATGTGTTTTTTATTGTCCTATGATGTAAAAACACTGGAACTTTTAGAAAAAAGAAGAGAAATACAGTCCACTTGCAAAAGAACGAGACGTCCTTGAAATTATTTCACATCTAATATCTTACAACCATAAACTTCAGTGTATTTTATTAGAATTTGATTTTTAATTAAATGAACATTTTTTTGTGGTTTCAATTATAATTTGGTCACACATTGAAGACTTTTTAAAAAGTGCTGGATGACTTTACAGATTGTTCTCTGAAATGTTCAGTGATGGGGTCCACAAAAAACCACTAACAAAAAAGTGAGCTGCACTATTTAGCAGAAGCTAATGCTAATGATACCTAGCATGTGCTACAACATAACATATCACAGTCATTTGGATTAAATTTGTTTTTACACACCAACCTCTAATTTTCCAGACAGTATAAAATAATTAACTTATGGACAAAATAAGTATTTTGGCCGTTTTTAGAAACAATTGAGACCCAAATGGAAACTCATAAAATGTGAATTTTGCATAAAAAGTTCCGTTTAGATGACTTTGCTGAGGTCAAACCGCCCTGATGGGAATCGGTTTTACCCTCTGTGGGTTTATTCAGGCCGAGTCTGCAGGCTGCTTGGTTTGAGTTCAGCGCCGACCCCGTGGTGGGAAGTCCAAAGCCATTTCCTTCATTTGTCCTCCTGCGCAGCCAGGAGTTGGACCATCATCACTTCATCGGGTCGGTTCTCAGGTTACGTTCCATACTTTGGTTTCTATCATCAATAAAAACTAGCTCACCTTTTTCAAAACTGCTGAAGTGAAGAACTTTCTCTGGCACAAGTAAATATGACAAACAAAATGTCGGAGGGATTCTTGACCAGATACCAGACCGTTTAGCTCCTCCTACTTATTATTAGCTGTTTATGTAGAACTAGGAGGTTCAGTTTAAAACTGTTGTTATAAACTCTGAGATCAGAACTAACATCCAGAGGTGACAGATCCTGTTCTGTAGTCTGAGTCTGGATATTTTTAAATCTCTTCAGAAATGTATTTTTACTTATTGTTGTTTGTATTTAACTTGTGTTGCTAGACAAATAAACGTGACACTGACATTCACTGCGGTTTCTTCGACCACATTAGCGCACAAATTGGAGTTATGAAAATAAATTTGCTTGATGGAAACACAGCAATTAAAAAAAAGTTTTGTGCTAGGATCAGGTGATTTTTCAACTTTATCAAAATTAGTGTATATCTCAAAACTCACACGATCAACAACAGGAAGTTACTACTGGTGGAGACGACAAAGAAGACAACAGGAAGTGGTTGGAGGATGATGTTTTTTTTTAATTTTTATAAATTATCAGGTGTGTTTTTGACATTATTAAAGTTTTGCACATATTTTTAATGGAAATGCAGATCCTCATCCCCAGAAGTCCTGCTCTATAAGACAGTTTCTCCTGCTGATTTTTTCATGTTTCCCAGAAAGCAGGGATCTTCTTTCTGTTTGAGTCGCAGCAGATTGAGGAACTGACCTCGTCCTCCCTGCCTTTTTTCCTGTGGGTTCTCTAAACTATATTTGTCCGAGGGTGGAGCCATGTGGGCTATTTTTGTCCGTGCCTGTGGTCATGTTGTGGTCACACTCTGATCAGACCAGACAGTTTGTCGTCAGAGGTGAGGTAGGAAGGTGTAAAGATGAGGAAGGAAATGAAAATGTAATAACATGAACACTTTACCTTAAATGGGCCTTCAAACTTCATCTAAACATGGTGATGCAACTTTACGCTCATGAAAACTTATTTTTAAGAGCGTCTTTGATCCTCTGACGGCCCAACAAAACCAAGCTCAGGCTTTACTTACAGTAAAACCATGTATGCAATATAAAGCCTCACATGGTAAACATTATTTCAACAAGCCTCTGGGCTTCAGCTGCATCAGGACGTCTCTGTGGCTTAAATTAACCTGGCAGAACAGACACAGTTTCACTGTGGTGAGCTCTACAGTCTCATTGTGGGATGCACTATGCTAGCCTCGGGTTCCATCCATTGTCCTCCGACCCGCAACATAAACTGTATTCCCTACTGTCGGGAAAATCCCCTTTGTACAATCAGCAGGTTTGGAGGTTATGAACAAACTGTGGGGTGAAGACAATGGAGAGGCCGTGATTTGACTGGGCCAATTGTCTGTGTGTATCTTGAGGTTGAGCTGATGCTCCACTTAGTTTCTGTCTGCGGTCAACGCAACCTGGCTCCATTTCATCGTGTTTTATTACCGCTGTGTTGATGTTCGTTCAGGAACAGCCAGCGTGTGCAGGATGACCGGAGCTCATGAGAGCTCAAACAGATTTATCCATCAGAGCAAAACTCATTTTATTGCACAGTAATTATTATAAGGAATTACTGACTAACAACGTCAAAGACTTTCTGAACAACTGCCTGCATGTTAGCATTGTTGGTAGCATTGTTGGTAGCACTGTTGGTAGCATTGTTGGTAGCATTGTTGGTAGCACTGTTGGTAGCACTGTTGGTAGCATTGTTGGTAGCACTGTTGGTAGCATTGTTGGTAGCACTGTTGGTAGCATTGATGGTAGCATTGTTGGTAGCACTGTTGGTAGCATTGTTGGTAGCACTGTTGGTAGCATTGTTGGTAGCACTGTTGGTAGCACTGTTGGTAGCATTGTTGGTAGCACTGTTGGTAGCACTGTTGGTAGCATTGTTGGTAGCATTGTTGGTAGCACTGTTGGTAGCATTGTTGGTAGCATTGTTGGTAGCACTGTTGGTAGCATTGTTGGTAGCACTGTTGGTAGCACTGTTGGTAGCATTGTTGGTAGCATTGTTGGTAGCACTGTTGGTAGCATTGTTGGTAGCACTGTTGGTAGCACTGTTGGTAGCATTGTTGGTAGCATTGTTGGTAGCACTGTTGGTAGCATTGTTGGTAGCACTGTTGGTAGCATTGTTGGTAGCATTGTTGGTAGCATTGTTGGTAGCACTGTTGGTAGCATTGTTGGTAGCACTGTTGGTAGCACTGTTGGTAGCATTGTTGGTAGCACTGTTGGTAGCACTGTTGGTAGCATTGTTGGTAGCATTGTTGGTAGCACTGTTGGTAGCATTGTTGGTAGCATTGTTGGTAGCACTGTTGGTAGCATTGTTGGTAGCATTGTTGGTAGCACTGTTGGTAGCATTGTTGGTAGCATTGTTGGTAGCATTGTTGGTAGCACTGTTGGTAGCATTGTTGGTAGCATTGTTGGTAGCACTGTTAGTAGCATTGTTGGTAGCACTGTTGGTAGCATTGTTGCGTTGCAGCCAAAGGTCCTGGTTGTTACGATACTTTGACCATTTCGTTTCATTCGTTGTTCTGTTTTCATTATTACATTCTTAATTAAATATTTAGTTTGACTTTAAAACGGTTTGCAAGACCCATCTTTTATTTTGGTAGTCTTCCACTTATTGGCAAGTGAATTAGCTCTCAGTTAAATAGTTAAATATTTAATTTACAAACTGAATTTTTAGTTAGCTAAATAAATATTTAGTTTAGAGCTAAATATTTAGTTTGGAATCTTTATAAAAGCTCACAAGACCCAGCTTTTATTTTGGTAGTCTATTTCCAGTCATCAGCAAGAGAAATAGCATGTTAGTTAAATGCTTAGCTCTGAGCTAGCTGGCTAACTTATTTAGTTTGGAGCTAAATATTTAGCTAGCTAAGTAAATAGTCAGTTTAAAAATGAGACATTTAAAAACAGACATGGTGATAATATGGCTTTGGAAAATGAAACCTGACAGGTTAATAACACAAATGTTTGCTAATTTTGACTGTAACTTTACAAACGGCATCCAGAACATATACAGTTAAATTCTTACATTCATATCCATGATGAATGTATGTAAAAATCTGAACTGTAGCTTTAAATTTCCTGTCTTCAGTAAGTAATCACCTCCTCAGTGTTTCATATCCTGCCTGTTTTCTCAGTCTGCTGTCGGTTCTTCATATTTCTGCCTCGTTTTCCTGTTTTCTGAAAACATCCTGCAGATTTTTCCAGATCTGTCGCCTCACCTGAACACAAAAACACTCAGAGAAGATCTGGCTCCTCATTCACACATTTACAGGAACCAGAGACTGAATTCAAACTTTTCATGGATCCATCGTGTTACTATTCATGTTTTCCAAATGAAATGAAAACAGGTGAGCAGATTTTGTTTTCCAGCCTCGGTCAACATGTTTAACTCGGTTTTGGACGGAGTCAGGGATTCCCCACGCAGAATGATGGAAAACTTTCCCCCGACCCGCCGGCTGGTGACACACTGAGCCACCAAACCACAGAAAGATAAACAATTGGAGATTTTTCTCCGTCTTTTAAAACTTATTTACGAAGTCTTGCATCATGAACTCACCCCTTGTAAAAACGTCTCGCACATCTTTAATTTCTAGTCACTTTTCCTCCTAAATTTATTTACAAGGGAATCCCCAACTCCTCTAATTCATTAATATCTAATAAAACGGGTTTATATGTAATATCAGCACTAAAATCTGGCCTCTGTGAGGTTTTAGATGAGCTTTTTACTGGGGTGGATGCAGAGCAGGAGACTGCAATGGCAAAAGCAGCAACGCTAGTCTAGTGAGATCATAGATTCATTCTGCAGTCAGGCTGATTTCTTCACTTCATCGCTGATCTGAAGTCTGTTTATCTCAAATTATGGATCTAAATGTTGATGCACACAAAACATCAGCAGAAAAGCCTTTGATCCTGAAAGGCAACAGAGGCAAAAAGAAACTGACTTATCTTCAAAGTTTAACAAAGTTTTCTGGCTTTATGACTTATTTTTGAAGCTGAATGAAGGACTTTGTAGATTGGAGAAAATATTTCCACCGAAAAACATAAAAAAAACTTGGAATTGATTATCAAGACGTGCTGCCTCCAATATCAACTTGTCTTGTTCTGATTTAACTCTACTTCATGTTGTCAGTCAGGTTTTATTTAAAACGTTTCTTCGTCAGGGAGAAATCAGGTCTAGATGTTGTTGGTGAAATTTAACTCATCTGTCCAACCAAATGTGTTTAAATGCTAATTATTAAGCAAAGTTCATGTTTTGTTTATTTTTGTACTTCTGTTTGGATTTCTACTGCTTCTAAAAACACCCAGCTGGTTTTTGGCAGAAAGTTCATGTTTTTTGTGTCTGGAAAATGAGCCATTTCTGAAACATCCAGAATATAATGTCACAAATCTGCAGGCACTGCCCGTCGCCTAGCAACCCCAGCGAAGCACAGACTGTTACCTAGCAACCCCAGCGAAGCACAGACTGTTACCTAGCAACCCCAGCGAAGCACAGACCGTTACCTAGTAAACGTAACAGAGTTCCGTTTGTGACCTAGCTATCTAACCTGGTTTTACCGCTGTCTGCGGTACAATGGCTGCTGGAAAAGACAAAGTGTTTTGTTGTTGTTTTACAACAAAACAGGTGGTTTTAGTCTTTAAATCAAGACTAAAACCACCTGTTTAAAATAACTTTTTCTCTCTTTGGGATCAATAAAGTATTTTTTAATTTTACTTTGAAATGGACCAACATATTTGATGTGTATGATTCTGGTGAAGGCAGTGATGAAATATAATGTTTGTCCAGTTGTTGACTGTGTGGAGTTTTCTTTATAGTTTTGTGTTTTTGTTACGTAAAGCACCATTTGCTGCATTCTTTCTAGTTGTACAGTAGGCTCCACTTCTGCTTTTCAAAGCTGTAAAGCTATATAACTGCGCATGTGATTGCAGCTGTTTTCATGTACGAGTGTAAACGTTGAGTTGGGGTCATGGCCAGCAGCAGCTAATTTGGATTACAAGTCACAGAGAACCTAAAACAGCTGAAATCTCATTATCTAAGAATGATTTAGTGCAAATGAACATGTTTTGTATCTGACACATCCTCATCATCCTTATCATCCTCATCATCCTCATCATCCTCATCATCCTCATCACCTCCAGCCCCTGAAAACAAAGCGTTTATCTTCCTCTCTGAGACGTAAACACGGCGGCGGCGGCAGCGGCGGCGGCGGCGGCGGCGGCGGCGGCGGCGGCCCTCTCTCTGGCTCTGAGGACCTGCAGCTGTTTCCACCTTCTCCTCCGTTCTGTTTGGCGTTGAATCCGCCGCCGCTGACAGGAAGACTCAGCCGGCCTGTTTACGCCTGCAGAGAAACGCCGCATGGGGTGTCAGAGCAACTGCTCCACCATCGGCTCTCTGTTGGTTTTCCAACCCACAACTTTACAGTTTGGCCTCAGTTTTAATTTTGAGCTTGTATATTTTTATGCAACAGCCAGTTAAAGAGCTTTAATAACATTGTTGTATAATAATAACAGACAAATTTGATTTGTTTTTCTTTGGGTTTCTTTATGAAGAGTTTGTTTCTTGCTCTGATTCCTCTGGAGCGGCTCGTGGCGTGGAAACAACAATTATCACGTTGTGATGAATCTGCCTTTGTTTCTGCATGTTCAGCTCTGTCATGCTGCGCTGCCTGTCCAGGTCTGGGACTGAAGCTCAGGACGAATAATTCTGCTTTTTGCTGCATTGAAATGCTTCAAATCATCAAAATGTTTTAAATAAGGACAACCTGAGAGCGCATTGTTCATTCCCTTCTGAGCTGCATGAAATGTTTCTAAATTAGATTAACAACCATATTCCTGTTTGTTGTTTGACTTATTTTCTAGTGTTACAGACAAACTGTTAGTTTCTTTACAATTCTGTAGAAAATCATCAAGATTTTGACTTCTGGGAAGTTAAAGTGTCAGAAAATAAAATCCACCATCAAGAAACTTGAACTTTGTGCCGAGCAGAAACCAGATTGTTAATCTGACAGTCCAGGATTGTTTTATAAAGATTTCTGCAGAGGGAGAAACTACATGACTGCATGTGAAGTGTGAAATTTACACAATGATAAAAAAGTTCCATAAATATTTCATCTGCAGCTCCACCAGATGAAACATTTCTCTGGTAGATGAACTGGTGGCACAATTTCATCAGTAAAAAACAACAACATCTTGTTACGTCTCGTCAGTTTAGAGTCTTTTATTGTGTCAGTGAGCAGGATGAGAACATGTGACTCAAGTTCAGATGTGTCATAAATTAAAGGGCTAGGCCACTTTTTTATAAATCTGGACTATTGTGTAACATTTAAAGTATTTATATGAGTCAAACTTCAACGTCATTCAGCTACATTCACCGCATCGTGGATATGAACGACCAAAAAACGACTTTTTCTAAATGTTTGAATCTTAGTTGATTCAGCCAATCAACTAAGGTCGACTCAAATTAGAAAAGCTTTGTTATATAAATGACTTATTATTATATGGACTAGTTATTTTAAAGTTATTACAGTTTTTACACTTTTAATCTGAAGGTTTTCAATGTTTTTAAATATAAATGGAGCGTATTAAATAAAAACATGCCTTATTAGTGTGTATTCAACACAAATAACATGCAGATTTGGTTTATTTTAAATAAAAGTTTGTATAAAAGTGAAATGCAAAAGTGATGTCATGAACAAACTATATTAAAAAACTTTTAACATAAATATGTATTTTATATACATTTCTGACTGAAATACATAATTTTATTAATTTTTTCATCAATGTTGGATTCATGTTGCTGTTTTAAAGACGTAACGTAATTTGACAAAAATGTCAAATTAGTCAGAAAAAACGTTGCAATGTATAAATAAAAACAATAAAACATGGCGGCAGAAGGTCGGCGTCGTCGGGGGCGACGCTTATGCAACAACCATGGAAGATAAATGCAGAAAAGTTCACGAATGCACGACAATTAAACCTCAAACTCTCAGTCAGACGTATTAAAACGATGATCCAACTTGTTTTATTATCACACGTCAAGCCGTCTGTTTGTGCTGCTGCCTTTACAAGCATGTCAGCAGTTCAGAGACACTTTCAGACATTTATTGACCTCAACACCCAGATGCTCGACTGCTTTCGTTTGGACAGACTTCTGCTTTTTGCAGCTTTTGACCCTGACCAACCGACTGCCAAACAAACCGACCGGGGAGCTTTCTACGGAGGACCAAAGCTGACATAACTAAAAATAAAATTTAGATGTTTTGTTTTCATTTTCCTTACATTTTCATCAAGAAATCTGCATATTTTGTTTTGTCTTTTCCTTATAAAAGCGTTTATTTAACATTGCCTCACCTCCTTTTTTACTTTTCTTTATGCATTTCTGCCTCATTATGCAAATGAGGAGGGCGGAGTCTTAAGGCTTCTTCCTATTGGTTGGTTACTTAGATTCAACAAATATGTCCGGCAGTTTATCACTGAGCTGAATCTGAGTAACTTTATTTAAGATGTTTGGTTAAGTTTATTAATATCTGTAGAGCATCAGTGGGTCAAAATATACCAGAAATATTCCAAAGGAAATGGAATATTTATAGAATAAAGTATATAGCTACGTTATAATTGAGCTCTCACATTTAAAATGTCATAAAAAAAGAAAAAGAGAATTATTTGTGTTTTCATCGCGTTTTAAACGAATCAACGAGGTTGCACAAAACGTTTTGATTGGCTGTGAGAAACAGGAAGTAAAGGTTGCCAAAGACAACAGCAATGCAACTTCTGAACACGCTGCATGTTGCAGTCTAAACCGAGGCTCTGGGGAAAGTCCAGCAGAACCACAGAGAAGCAGAGTCAGCGCCAGGCCTGCTGGTTCTGGACCAACTCTGGTCCGATAGGAACCACTGGGAGGCTCCGCCCACTTCCTGATGACATCATCAACCGCTGCTGAGGACACGACCAATGAAACAAACATCCATTTATCCAGTAAGCTGTTCATCCATCCAACAATCCATCCGTCCGTCCGTCTTCCATCCATCCATCTTCCATCCATCCATCCATCCATCCATCCATCTTCCATCCATCCATCCATCCATCCATCCATCCATCATCCATCCATCCATCTTACATCCATCCATCCATCCATCCATCCATCCGTCCGTCCGTCCGTCCGTCCATCCATCCATCCATCCGTCCGTCTTCCATCCATCCATCTTCCATCCATCCATCCATCCATCCATCCATCCATCCATCCATCCATCCATCCATCCATCCATCCATCATCCATCCATCCATCCATCCATCCATCCATCCATCCGTCCGTCCGTCCGTCCGTCCATCCATCCATCCATCCGTCCGTCTTCCATCCATCCATCTTCCATCCGTCCGTCCGTCCGTCCGTCCGTCCATCCATCCATCCATCCATCCATCCATCCAGGTCCGTTTACTGAACATCTGTCCTGGACTGGGACCAGCAGTCTAAACATGGTCCTCTGGTCGCCGTGGTAACGTGTCATTACATGCTGAAATATGTGTGTTTTGCTCTAATCTGGACCGTGTTTCGGTTCTGGACCAGCTGCCCTCCTTCAGGCCAGCTGCAGTAATTACAGAGAAGACGACCCGGCCCAAACCGAGCCAGGACCGGCAGGAAGTGACCTTATATGGTTCCGACCCGTAGTAACCCTGCTGTGAGGAAACTCCAGGTTCTAACTGTTCTGCCTGCAGGACAGAAAAACACGGAGCTGACACAGGAGGATGAGGCAGCGCTGCCAAGTCATCTGGAGCTGAAGAAATGCTGCTAATGTGGCCATGATGCGGTCCATCCGCCCTCTGCTGCAGACCTGCTGCAGCTCAGCAGCTGCTGCAGCTCCTTTTACTGCTCCAAACCTTAAACCAGGTCCAGTCTGTTAACTCGGCCTGCAGCCGTCAGTCCAGACTGAGGCTTTGTGTGATTATTTAGAGGGAAAATGGAAAACATTGAGTGAAATGTGATTTTTTATCCAAAGCAGAGAAACATTTAAACTGTTTTAACCTCTAACCCTGTCAGCTTGATCAATTTATTCCTTTTCAAAAACTTTTTTAACTCATGTTTTATGAAACGTTGGCAACAATGTTGCTTATTGATCAAAAACAGACAATTGTCTGAGAATGTTTTACCCCTTTATGTTTCTGGTGCAACATGATGTTTCCATCTGAATGATGACATTTAAAATGTTTTTTCGGAAAAGCCAAAACCGCGTCCAGCAAGAGTAAAAATCTGAGAAGGTTATTTCAGATTTTGCCGTTTCCATCAATCTTTTCTAATGCTACACTTCAAAATGAGAAAAATGTTTATTGAGCCATGAATCAGAAGCTGTTTCCATCCAGCTGTCATTTGAATTTTTGGCTAATTTTAAAGATGTTGAAATTTAGGTGTTGATGCTACGAGTCGCTGTAGTAAACAGGAAGTAGAGGTTGCTCACTATATTATTCAGGTTCTAAATGTTCTGCCTGCGTGACAGAACATTTAGGAAATGTTTTTCCATCTCCACTGCAGTGAATTAACAAATTAACTTGCTGCTACTGAGCAAAACTGGAACATTTGTTACATTTTCTCTCTGCTCTGAGTCAAAACAATCAAACCGTTTGAGTAACCCGAAAAAACAAGAAGACGTCTGACTTTTAAACGTTCAACATTTGCTTGAATAAATATTGAGCTCAACCTCAGAAATATTTTTTAGAACAAAACTTTTGGACTTTTGAAACTCAAAAAAATTTTCTTTTGTTCTAGGAAATTTCTGAAATTCATCCCAATATTTTTTAGTTTTTTCAAGCAAATTTTTGACTTTCCAAGCTCAGAAATTTGTCATTTCTATAAAATCTCAGAATATCTGAGTTGTTTTCGGCCATAATAGGCCACCGTACATTCCTTCCGCGAGCGCTCAACTTTTGCATTTGTTTGGTTGAATTTACCCAGAATGCCTTGCGTTGTAGTCCACTAAACTAAACGTTGTTGTTACAAAAAACGTGATAAATATGTATTGTGTAAAAATAAACTTACAGTAGAGTTTCTCAAACATGAAAATTGTCGGAGTAAGAAAGTTTCTACATGATGACGTCACATTACGCCCTCTAGTGGCAGCGTTAAGCACATGGGAGTGGTAAAACAACAGGAAATAAATTGAAGAAAATAAAGCCAGCAGGGTTTATGACTTCAGAAAACAAACATAAAAATGTTCATTGCCATGGAAATATTTCTACACTGCAGAGGACAGAATGAAAGAAGACAAAATGTGGATTTAACAGTGAATCTGCTGCTTCGCTGCCTGACTCCAGACAGGAGCCACGCTGTGGATAAACCCTTAAAGTTTCATTAGAGGAAACGCGCTTTTCTTGGTGGCTTTTATTGGTTTCTGCTTTTATTTGCCACCGCGCCGGCTCCACGCTGCTTCCACTTCAATCAGCTTTCTGCTTCCTGAAACGTTTTGCAAAAGTTATTAAAACCCAATAGCAGGAAAAAAATGTGAAAAAAAAAATCAGATTTAAAACACGAGGAGACGAAGCATTTTAACACCTAAACTGATGCTTTAGGTTGATTTGTTTTATTTTTAATTCTCAGAAGAAAAATATTATTTTGTGCCAAAAAGTCCCAGATGATCTGACGTTTCAAAGTAATATTTCATATTTAATATTTCTGCAGCTTAGCAAAGATAACTGAAGGGAATAATGATTGTTAAATGATAACAAAATGCTTTATGTTGCAATTCAAGACTTATAAATGTCCTCCTCCCTTCACAGTTGATGCAGATGAAGCAAAATTATCAGACAATTTAAAATCTTACCCAAAAAAAATGCAAATTCAGAACCATCCTTTGATTTTGACTCAAAATTAAACTTTTTATTTTAAAAAGCAGAATTAAAATGTCACATGTGAACAAATTTATAAAACATAATTATCAGATTTGAAACATGATGAATGTCTTTCTGCTAAAAATGTTTGAATAATAACTGAGTTGTTTAAATACCAGGTTAAAAACAAACAACTAAATCCTGTTTTTGTTCCTCAGAATTGGTCGAATCTGTTTCCTATTTTTGTTTTTTCAGTTAAAACTGTTTCCTTTCTTAAATTTAGGTACTGTAGATTCATTCATAGTTAAGAAGGAAGAAAGACTTTGTAATTTGACAATTTTGTCAAAAAATTTGCCAAAAAGTTTGTTTGTTTCAGACCAAAACAGAGTCATGGATTGGAATGGCCTAGTCAAAGTCCAGACCTGAATCCCACTGAATCTGTTTCCCGACTTGAAAATAAATACAGATGATTTCCATTCAGTCTGAGTTTTAGAAATTTAGCAAATCTGAATAAAGACCTGCAGGAGGCGCTGTAGTGAAAGCATTGAAATATAAATGCACACCACACTTTTCAGATTTGCATTCATACATTTTTTAAAATATATATAATTTCCCCAAAGTGATTACTTATTAGTTTTCATCTTGGCTTTGGTTTTTAAGTTCAACCTGCTAAAAATCTACAGCAGTTCTCATACTGACTGTGGTCCACTAATAAAAAATAATAAATTTTTAAAAGTCACTTTAATCATTTTTGTGCCGTTATTGATGCTCAAAATACACTAAATTAGTGACTGGCCTTCTTACAGAAACAATAAGTTGTGTATTTGTTTGTGTGACCGCTAGATGGAGCCGTTTTTCAACTGTTAGCTTTGAAATAAAATGTTCTGGAAAAGGCGCAATTCCCTCTAACTTCCACCAGGGGGCAACAGATCCTTCCGGATCATTGGATTGGATCTGGGATTCTGGGATAAATAACCATAAACTTAGTAAATAAAGATCATAATTTCAAATCTGTTTGATAAAAACATGTATTATGTTTTCAAATAAGTCCCTTTAAGAGTTTATATATTTATAAAGTTCCTTGTATGGAGGGATTTTTCCCCTCTAAGGTATTTTTATACGAAGGTGGTTTCCTGTTGAGTTATTTCTGTTTTTAGGTCATCACAGATGCACTGAGGTCATAGAACACCTGGAACTGAGCAAATAACAACAACAACAAAGCATTATTACAGATTTAATCATCAACCATATGAGCATAAAATTATGAAATCAAGAATGAGAAATTAAAAATAGGAAGGATTTTTTAATGTTTTGCTCTTTTCTGTATTTTTCTGATTTTATTTGGAAGGAATGTAACGTTCTGGAGGTTTCAAGAAAAAAAGTGCAAAAAATTTGGAAAATTCAACTAAAATTTGTAGAAAAATGTGAAAAAAATTGTAGCTTTTGAAAAGATGAAATGATTAGCTGCCAAATGTGAAAGGGTTTGATCTAATTTTAGTTTGATATTTTTAATCCATCTTGTCATGTCTGCAGACTTCCCGTCTTTGCAGATGAAACTAATACAATACTTGTAAACATTTTAACAGTGATATTTGCTGCTACTTTCTGACTCCTACATGCATGCAGATGCTTTGACCTGAGAATGAACCAGCAGGAAGTGAAGGAAAAACTGAGTCAGGTGTAAAATGGAGGCAGCTGCATTCAGAGCTGCCTGAATGCGATGGTTTAGTGTTTTTATTTGGTTCTGACATCATGTTTGAAGGTCAGCGCGGTGGGTGGGGGGAGGACAGGTTTATGTGAGGATGTTTGTGGTTCTGAGTGTTTCCATGTTCACCGCAGCAGAGGCAGCAGCCTGCAGCCTGCACTGTGAGAATATCCCAGGGTTTGTCTGCAATAATCCTGCAAGAGGATGAAACGATTAATCTGATTCATTCTTGAAATAACTGTCACCTAATCTAGACTAGAAAAAGAAAAGAACACAATCAGAGCTGCTATTAAGCTAAAACTTTACAAAATAAAAATATATTTTGCATTTACTCACTTCTAATTCTGTAAAAGAAGTAAAAATCACATATTACACTGCAAAAACACAAAATCTTACCAATCATATTTAGTTTGGGTTCTTCTTAGTACACTCGAAATAATACTAAAGTAACATACAAGTAACTTTTTAGCAAAATATAGTTTTAAGTCAATAATTCCTTGAAATAGCTGATTATTTCAATTATAAAATAAAAATTGTTTTATTACAATCTGCCAACAGAACTAGAACATTATATTAAATATTAACAAGTTATTGACTTAAAACAATCTCCTACATCTTACTAAGAAGTTACTTATAAGTTAGTTTAGTCTTATTTTAAGCTGAACCAGGGCTGGGCAGCTCCAGGCCTCCTGCAGCTTATAGATGTGTCTCTACTTCAACACACCTGAGTCAAATAATGAGGTGGTCAGCAGGAGAACCTGACCGCAGTTAGGAGGAGATCCAGCTGCTGGATCCAGATGTGTTGGACCAGGGAGACGTGAACAGCTGCAGGACTCGGCCCTCCAGGACCAGGACCTGCACTGAACTAACAATAACTGCAGTGTGAATAACTTTTTCTTTTTACTGGTTTACTGTGTGATGTTGTCTTTTATGACTTTGTATTTTTCATTATGTGAAGCAGTTTTGATTGAAACTTTATTGATTGGAATTTGATATGATAAGCTATCATTGTCTGTGACCACAGACATGGCAAAGTGAGGTGTAAAACTGCAACAGCGCCTCCTGTGGTCACAGAATGCGGTGCAACAGATGTTGAACATCCAAAGCAACAACTTATGAGCAGCATCTGATTCTGAGATCTTCTTCTGGAGAAAAAGCAGCTTTAAAGACTCAAATTGCAGAAAAAGACGATTCCAGAGTAAAGTGAGCGGTCAGATGTTCCCGCCTGCAGGTTTCTGTTTGTGCTCCTGTGATAATTTATTAAAGGGGATGTTGCTGTTTCCCCTGTCAGTAAAGCAGCCGTCCCACGTGTCGCTTCGCCCACGCTTCTCGCAGAGAGGAACACGCGGAGCTATTATTGTCTGTGACAGGAAGCGGCTGAACCGCAGCAGCAAACTGACGGCTGTCGGTGCGACTCTTCTTCTCTGACTCACGTCTTCCTCTCGGCCGCTTTCCTCGCTCTCTTTCGGCCTCAGGAACTTTCAGTTTTCAGAAAACATTCGTTTTCTCTCCCCAGTGCATTCCTGGTTTCGCGTCTCTTGCAGATCGTTTACTGTACTTTCCAGTTTTGGTTGCAGTTTCAGGATAAACTCTTTGCATCTTCGAGACGTTTCTCACTCTCATGTTTGAGGAGTTGGGTAGTAACTATTTACATTTACTGGAGTAACTGGAAAAAAAACTTTTAGGGGTATTTTTACTACACTGTACTTTCAGTACTTTTATCTCTTCACTTGAGTAACATTTCTGGATTCTGTCACCAGATTCACACCTGCAGTTTTTGTTAAAGTTTCATGAGTTTTATTTTGAAAGAAACTGACTTGGAAATTTTTATTTTGCCTGATTTTATTTCTTGTTACTTATCACTTATTGTAACACAAAAGAATTCCACTTAACTTTACATTTTGGTTTGTCTGATGATGTAATTATTAATTATTAAATGGTTTATAATTTAATCAGTTACCCAGGTACTGAGTAGTTTTTACCAAATTTTCTTGGACGACCACATTTTAATTTTACTTTAGTAAAACTACGTTGACCTATTTCTACTTTTACTTGAATGTAGTTTGGATAACCTTTCCTCCTCTGCATGTTTGTTCAGGGAAACTGAAAGTTGAGAAAAGATAATCTCAAAGTTCAACTTTCTTCTTCCTGTCACTCAACATCCGCAGATTTATCTGAAATTTATTGGGATTTTTCCTCGTGGACGTTTGCAACTAGGAAGGTAAATGATACGAGGTTTTAATTTTTATTAAAAATAAATATCTGAAATGTGTGGGGGGAGCATTTATAAAATCCAGAGCTGGGTTTGTGGAGGAACTGAAAAATGTTGCACATCTGCAAACCTTCCAAAATCTGGTTCCAACTTGGACAAACTGATTCTCAGCAACATTTAATATTTCTCTCTTTACCTCGATGAGCTCAGTTCCTAATTTAGATTTGCTGGTTCATGAATATTACATTTATAGCTAGTTCATGCTTAGCAGAGAGGAAGCGTACGTGTTGGTGCACACATCGACTAAAAACTACATATGTGCATCTTTCTTTCTACATGCAAACATTTTAATGGACTTTTATTAATATTTTCCAAATTTAACTATTTTTAGTGTCAATTTTCATTTACTAAGAACACTAAAAGTCTAGTACAGACGTTGGCAGCGACGACTCTGAAGACTCAGACTTTGAGAAGTCGGCGTCTGGTTCTGCGTCGGGGATGAGTGAGGAGGTCAGTGACTCAGAGGTGGACAGCAAGAGTCGGAAGACCAGATCAGCAAAGAAGATGAGAAACTGAGATGCTAATGCTAACCTGACCATGCTATTGCTAACCTCTACAAGCTAATGCTAACCTTGAAGCTAATTATTAGGATTTTCAGGCTCAATGAAACTGTCAAGTTGTGGCATTTCCTCTCAGTTTAAGCATTTGAGATATTGATCAAATGTTTTTTTTAAGTTTTAAACACAACAGAAAATATCCCAACATGCAAAGAGGGTTTTGATAAAAGCTTGAATGTGGCTAACGTAAATCTAGTTTGGACCCTTTTGACTTTTCTTACCAGTAAATAACCTTTCATTTTCTAAAAACTCCTCCTAAATCATTAATTTAGGAGTTTAGTAGCTTTATTTTCACAAAGCGGAACCTGGAATGTCTTCATGAAAATAATTACCAGCCAATATCTGACTTAACGTTTTTGTCAAATATCATTGAACAAATAAAATCAACAACTGTATTCCTCATTGATGGGGAAAACTAGATTTTGACCCTTTCCAGTCAGATTCCTGATCATTTCATCAGAAACCTTTGTGTTGGTTTTACTGTCCAGCTCAGATTATTGCATCAGATTTTAAAACGTAACCTGATGACACATGATCACATTCTGCTGTGTCAGAATCAGTTTACGGCAAATAAAACAGAAATTTTTGTTTTGTTTCCAGAAAATGCAACACTTCAGCTCAGCACTCATAAAAATAACGTGTAAAAACGTCTGGAGCGATCAGTGACTCAGAGATGAATCTGAACCTTGACGTAATGTGTTTCTAAATAACCTGAGCATCACTTTAAAATAAAATGTTTCTCATCTAAACAGGAAGCAGTTCAGAGTTTCATGCCAGCCTGTACAGAAACGATGTTTCCTTAAAATCAAGTTTTCATGCAGTTAGTTCAAAATGTGACCCAGAGGTCTGGATGGATGATGACTCGCTTTAGGGTGCATTCACACCAGCCATGTTTAGTTCGGTTTAATCAAACCCCGGTTCATTTTTATAGAAAGTCCCGTTTGTTTGTTGAGGTGTGAACGCTAATCGACCTAAAAAGTGAACTCTGGTCCTACAAACCTCGGTTTGGGTTCGGTTGGAGTGAAATCTGGTGCGGTTCAAATGGAAGTGGATCGGAGACCACTCCAAAAGCAGGAAGAGGACTACAGCGCAGGGCATTGTGGGTAAATACAACCAAAAGCACTAGCCTAGCACTAGCGGGAGAAATGGCCAACAATAAAAGAGAAATCCTCCAACCACTAAAATCTGATGCCACTTTGTTTACATTTTGTGTTGTTTCCTTCAGTGGCTCTTGGTGCAGCGCCCCCACAGGCGGGGAGGAGAACAGGTTTCTGAAGGGTTTGGTTCGTTAGACAGTGTCCGCGTTTAGCTAATCTAGCGCTAACGAAGATGCTGCTCTGTTTTCGTTTCCATTTGGTGAAGCAGGAAGTTGCTCTCAGTGTCTTCAGAGGTTTTTGTGTCGTTTCCTTCAGTGGCTCTTGGTGCAGCGCCCCCACAGGCGCGGAGGAGAACAGGTTTCTGAAGGGTTTGGTTCATTAGACAATAGCCGCGTTTAGCTAA
Source organism: Poecilia mexicana (assembly GCF_051168715.1). NCBI lineage: Eukaryota > Metazoa > Chordata > Actinopteri > Cyprinodontiformes > Poeciliidae > Poecilia > Poecilia mexicana. The sequence goes on from NW_028263381.1 coordinate 25,252,238, forward strand.
TCTAGCGTTACGAAGATGCTGCTCTGTTTTCGTTTCCATTTGGTGAAGCAGGAAGTTGCTCTCAGTGTCTTCAGAGGTTTTTGTGTCGTTTCCTTCAGCGGTTCTTGGTGCAGCGCCTCCACAGGCCAGGAGGGGAACAGGTTGCTGAAATGGTTTGGATTGTTTGACTCAGAGCAGAGAGAAGGAACCAAAAATGTAACAAATGTTGCAGTTTTGAATTTCATCCAGTTTGTTCACTCTGGAAACCTGAGAAGTTAAAAAGTTATGACTCCTTTAAATCAGGGCTGAAAACTTTACTGTTTCCTGCAACTTGTCCATGTTTTTAATCACTTTAAATCAACTTTATATCATTGTTTCAAATATTATTTAAATTTGAAATTGAAATATTATAGATTTTTCAAACTTTAATTTTTTAATCTAAGTTTTTCCTTAGAGGATGATTTTATGCATGAATGATTCCTGTTGCTGATTAGAGACGATGCAAACCTGCTGCTTTCATTGTAACATGATGGAGGAAAAGGTTTATTAGTGGGGTAAAAATAACTCGGTGAATCTATTCTGTACAGTGCAGTTATTTATTGTTTGTTGCCCCTCTGATGTAATTTAGTAACAAACAGTAAGCAGACGTCAGTGGCATTCTGTCGGTTCGGTTCGCTGCAGATGAAGCATCATGGGTTCAGTTCACACCACTTCCTTCCTGCTTCTGCATTCAGGACTTCTCACTTGTTGTTCTTTGAAGTCATTTAGTTAAAAATCCCTGTGTGGGAGTGACCATGCATGAATAAAAAAACACCAATTTGCATGTTGCATTTTTCTTCAGAAGGGGAAAAAGTGGAAGAGGTGTGTAGGTGTGTGTGCAAAACACGAAGTGGGCAGGAAGGGAGGCGGGAGAGACGGCGAAGCCAGACGGGGACTGAAACTCTGAAACTTTTTTTAGCTAGTTTTTGAAAAATGGTGGGTGGACGGATATTTTTAGGACCAAATTGTGTGTGGTTTGAGATTTTTCTACTTTTATTTACTAATGGAACATTTTGGCGTACGTGCGCCGAGAATCAACAAAGGGTTTGACTTTCACTCATGAACTGAAAACTTCCTGCACTTTGAGGATTTCTAAATAAAAAAATAGCTAAAAATGTGAGAGTGATCAGAGGACTCAGGATCTGAAAATGAACCCAGATTCAACTTAAAAATGGTTTATTTTTCTCAAAGGGAAATTAAACGTTAACTCATATCATTCAAGTATCTTCATGGCGGTGCTGTGTGTAGTAAGCATCTCCAGTAGCAGTCAGTATTACAGTGAATCTGAGGATGCCTCTGACTGAAGACTGTTGCTGTACGACTGTCTCATGACTGGAATGAATACCAGGTCAATTTCCAAGCAGCAGAAACAATATTCCACATTAGCATAACCTGGATGACATCATCAGCTGTTAGCTAGCAACGCTGATCCACCTCATTTGCTTTTGCTGCTCTTTTTTAAATCTCCGTCTGGCTGCATGGTTTGAAAAAAGGTCAGAGAAATGTCAGTTTGCGACTTATTTCAGATGGAAATGTCCATAAAAATGTCTTCTAGCCGTTTTCTCTTTGTCCCAAATGAACGCCAAAATAAAAGTTTATAGAAAGGCTGCAACTAATGACTATCAAAGTAATTGATTATTCTGATGATTAGTCAATTCATCGGATTGTTTTGATCAAACTTCATCTTTCAGCTGTAATAAAAGGTAAAAATAACTTCCAGTGGTGTGTTTGGTTTCACCGTCTCGTCTTTGCTCTAATTTTTAATAAAAGGATCCATGATTAGTTAAAGATGTAATTTTCATATTAGCTAAAAAACTTGCTGTTTTGAAATGCATTAAAACTCAATTACTTCCGAAAATTTACATCCTTTGCTTTATTTGTCACCATGGAGGTCGCCATATTTTTCATCATCGCAATGCATGCTGGGTTGATGGTGCAGTTGACTACTGGAATCTACAGAGGAACCACAGGAAGGCTAACTTTACCTTGTTTATCATATTGCGTTTCATTGGTGTAATTTCACACAATGCCACATGGTGTCGCTGTTGACTGTAATTAAATAAAATATTGAGATGAGTCCGAATCATTTTCCACGTCAAATAAAAGAGGAGCGCGCAACCGGCTACCGGCTAGCGAGTGAAAGACTCTGGGAAAAACAGACAGGCAGCGACTAAAGCTCTTTTAGATGCTAACGGAGCTAATGCTACTACCGCCTTAGTGAACGTGAAGCCACGGACCGTAAGCAGCTTTTACTGGACCGGAAACAGAACTCCAGAGTGCATACCGGATCTCACAGTCCGACCAGAGGTTCGTGTCATTCACTGTTTCATTTATGAAGCTAAAGGCAGCAGCAAAACGCCGGAACTTTCTTCCTCTTCCTCCGTTTGGTCCTCCTCATCTTCATTCCTATCGATTTCAACCGTCTCCGGTTCAAATCCAAAAGGCTGGACGGAGCTAGCGCAAATCGAGCTAGCATACGTCATTTACCCAGGATGCATTGCAGCGTGAACAACATGGCGGCGTCCGTGTGGCAATATTTTATTTATTAATTTTAATAAAAACTAAACAGCCTTCAGTATTAATACTGAATTGTTTTTCTCAAATACATATTTATCAAATGAAGTTTGTTACAACTAATCATGGAAACTCAACTTTGGGTAAAAAAACCGGAAAATATAGAAACGGCAAAAAATAAAGACAAAACATTAAGAAAAAAAATAATATAAGGATTAATCCTTTCATGCATGAATTATGATCCTTTGTGCCAGGATTTTTAAAAATGATTTTCTTAAGGCGTAAATGTAGGGATAAAAGTTATAAAATTTTTATTTTTTATTTTATTTTTTTAGGTGATCAATTGTAATTTTCTCCAAATACAAAGTTATTTGAGAAATACATCAGTAGTATTGTTCTTTAGGGGTTATCTGATGTCACAATATGTTTTTACCTGCGAGAGTCGTCTACAGTAGAAGGAGAACCGGGTCGGTTGGCATAGTGGTCTGTCGGCCATATTGGATTTAACACAAATTTCTTGCATTTGCAGCTGATGGCCAGTAGTTGATTGTGTGTTTTATGATGCATTAGTGTCCACTTAAGTGGTTTATGTGCATTTATAACATAAAATTCCAGAAGAAGCACAAGAAAATGGCTTTTAGACAGCTGTCCACTGTAGTAACCACTATGCATGAAAGGGTTAAGAACAATAAAAAAAAGTTTTAAAATAAATCTAGAAAAAAAAAATACAAACCAGATTCCAAAAAAGTTGGGACACTGAACAAATTGTGAATAAAAACTGAATGAAATTATGTGGAGGTGCCAACATCTAATATTTTATTCACAATAGAAACAAATCACAGATCAAAAGTTTAAACTGAGAGAATTTATCATTTTAAGGGAAAAATATGTTGTTTCAGAACCCGGATCCTTCTCCTACCATGATGCTGTGATTGCTGCAGAATGTGGTCTGGCATCATCTTGTTGAAAAATGCAGAGTCTTCCCTGAAAGAGACGACGTCTAGATGGGAGCACATGTTCTAGAACCTGAACATAGTTCTCTGCATTAATGGGCCTTTCCAGACATGCAAGCTGCCCAGGCCACCAGCTCTCATGCAGCCCCAGACCATCAGTGATGCAGCTTCTGAACGGAGCGTTGATAACAACCTGGGTTATCCTGGTCCTCTCTGGTCCGGATGACATGGCGTCCCAGTGTTGCTGCACCATCTTTCTGTGTAACACTGGTGGAATCGGTGATCCTCTCACTATCTTGGCTTCAGAGAGACACTGACACTCTAAGAAGCTTTTTATACCCAATCATGTTGTCAATTGACCTAATTAGTGCTAATTGGTCTTCCAGCTGTTTGTTATATGTTCAATTTCCTTTTTCCAGCCACTTATTGCTACTTGTCCAAACTTTTTTGGGATTTGTAGACACTGAAATTTTGAATCAACATATTTTCCTTTAAAATGTTACATTTACTCAGATTAAACTTTTGATCTGCCATCTATGTTCTATTACAAATAAAATATTGACATTTGCCATCTCCACGTCATTGCATTCAGTTTTTATTCACAATTTGTTTAGTGTCACAACTTTTTTGGAATCCAGTTTGTACGAATGAAAAATGGAAAAAAGGAAAATGAAGAAAAATAAATAAAAAAGAAATGTGATGACAGAGGAAAACAAAAGAAAATGGAAAAAAGAAGGAAAAGGGCAAATAAAAGTAAAAGGAAAATAATAAAGAAAAAGAAGGACAGATAATATGGCAATGAATAATAATAAAGAAATTTGTGGGAAAAAAGAACAAAACAAACTAAATAAAAAAAACCAAAAAGTTGAAAGAAAAACCAGGAAAGAAAATAGAAGGAAAAACAAAAGGCAAACAGGAAATGACCGAAATGGAGAATAAAAAGGAAATGAACAGAATAAATGGGGAGAAAGCAACAGAGGAAAGTAAAATAAAGAAAACATGAAAAATTAGAAAGAAACAGAAACAATAAAGAAAAGGAGGAAAAGTTTCTGAAGACTAAATAACGGGGTGAGTTGAGCAGCAGGCCTGAGTTACATATTAACCCATCTGACCAGATGAAGGAGTGGCTCCGTGAAGGGGAAGTCTGAGCCGAACCGAGCCGCGGCTCTGCAGCAGCAGCAGCAGCTCCTCTTAAAGCCTCAGGCTGAAACAAACGGGTCTGAATGAAACCTGCAGCCGCTTCTCTGCACTTTGCGCCGCTGCAGTGAAACACGCAGAGCAGGAAGTCTGAAGACGATCTGCGGGACTCGAACCGCCGATGCCCCGCAGAGACGCGCCTCGCAGCTGACGCAGCAATCCATGGGTACGTCAAATCCACCGACTGCGCTGTTATTTAGCTGTTTTAATCTAAAACTGCAGCTTTGCTGCGTTTGCGTGAAACCAGGCGCCGCAGATCTGCAAGTCATCCAGCTGAGCCGTTTCTGGTTTATGAGCTTCCTTCTGATTCACTGCACAGCTCGACTGTTTAAAACGACCAGAAAACATGAACAAAACGGGTTTTATTAACATTTTAACTGCATTTAGAAACTTCCACACCGACCAAATATAACCTGAGTTAATCTGGAGAGATTAACTGAAACTTAGCCGACCACCTTCATTTAGTTCATGTTGGTATTTTCAGTGTTATTTTATTATTTAAATGAAAATTAAAGTATTTTTTCAGGGGGAAACTGGAGTTGATGTTGGTTTTTAGGCCGCATCGCTCGGCCCTCGCTAGAGTAACTTCACATTTCAGTTTCCAAATTAATTTCCTTATTTATTTAGAGAAAAAACAAATAAACCAGATTGCATGTTAAACAAAACTCGGTGCCCCTAACACTAACACTTGTCACTCTTGGCGCTAACAGCTGCCATCAAGCTTCTTTAAAGTCACTCAAGGCGTTTCGCTTCACTTGCTGTTGCACAATTGAAGAAACTCAGCATGAACAGCATCGTTATGTCCAGGTTTTGACTAGGCCGCTCCTAAACTGCATTTTTCTGTGTTTATTTTTGAGGCATCATACTTCCACCACCGTGCTTGACTCTGTTTCTGTTAGTTTTACACCATCCACATATTTTTCCAAACGTTTGAGGATCATAAAGATGTTTTTCAGTCTTTGGGTTCTGTTGGGTCAGCTGTGGTTCTGCTCTTCTTTCATGGAGGCCATTTTTTAAATCCACATGCATAAATAAAAAAAAGGAAAACTTTTGCATCAACCAAACGACTTTAGTGACTTAAAATCATTCAAATATTGAGACTTTGATAAAATTGTAACATTTGAATAAATTTTTCCTGGTTGCATGCAAAATTCAAAACTTTATCTTTGCCTCATTTATCTTTGCAATATCAATGAAATTCAGCATAAAAAGCATCTAATCCAACGCAAGTCCTGGTTTTGACTAGGCCACTCCAAAAACATAATTTTTCTGTGTTTTTTGAGGTATCATGCTGCCACCGCCGTGCTTTACTGATTGTTTCTGCTGTTAGTTTTACACCAGATGAATATTTCCCCAAAGTTTTGATGTTTTTTAGTAAATGCTGGTTTTTTTGTGTTGTTTCGGGTCAGAACTTCATGTTATCGTTGGTTCATCAGTCTCTCTTGTCAAGGTTTTCCATTGTTCCGTCTTTTCTCTGTGGTTTTCTGGAGACCAAAAACCATAAAAATGTCTCTGTAGTTCTTACTAGACGGATCCATCCAATCATTTTGCTTCATTATGTTTAAATTAGAGGCTGTTGCTTTTTCAGCTCTTCTAGCCTACTTCATGCTGCCAGGAAGGTCCTGTTTAAGTCATTTGATTTACTTAAACCATTTTTTAGTAAGAAGCCAAAACCTTCTTACTAAAATGGTTTATCAAGGGAGGAAATTACTGTTTCTTCAGGTTGGCTTAGCTGTTTACCTTCAAAGAATAGTTGCGTAAAAATTAATCTTTGGTTTGACTTTTAAATTAACGTAATTGTGACAACAAAAACAAACCAGAACAGATCATTTCTCTCACCTGAAAAAGTGAAAACATTTGTTCAGTTTCCTGATCTCTGATATTTCTCATCTATAAAGAGTTTAAAAATAAAACATCAGCAGGAAGCAGTAAAAATCTGAATCTCAACTGGCTGAGGATAAGAAACATTCATGCAAACTTTATTTACTGGAGAATTAAGTCAACGTTGTTTTAACAAACATAGAAAGACGGATATTTGCATCGAATCCAAGAAACTGAAACAACTTTTAAAGATCGATGAGAATAAAAACAGCAGAACTAAAATCTTCTTATCAGCTGTTGACAGAAATAAAACACATTCAAGCTTAAATTCGCTTCTTTGTGTAAAAACTGAAGACATTTCTGATCCTCTTTCGATAAAATCTGAAGATTTGAATGAACTTTTGGACGTTTCCTGGTTACATGCAAAATGAAAAACCTGTTTTTATCCCCCACAAACGTCTGTCTGCATCCGTCAAGCTGGTTTAAATTTAAATCCATCCGCACTTCGCAGCAACAACCCAGATAAAGACGTGCAAATATAAATGTGTTCATTTAAATGTTTCTTCTTATTGCAGCTGCAGTCTGACACTAAAATAATTCAAATGCAGAAATAACATCAAAGGTGAAGAAATAATCCTGCTTTTTAAAACATGTCTTTATTTTTTTATGTTTTTATTTAACAGAGTGCTGATAAAATAGCCCTGATGGAGCTGAAACTTCTCTAATTTTCCGCCAACGTTGATCATTTTGCGTCTCTTCTTACGTTGGAACATCTGGGACTTTTTTATAGTCAAAGTAAAATCGCTCAAGTGTGAAAAGAATCATTTTGTCATTTCTAGGAACTTAATTAGGAACTTCCTGTTTCCCTGGGGTGTAAATATTGTGTTACTCTTCAAGACAGCAGAGGTTTGTCTGGTGTGGGGAAACGTCACAGACTCGCTGTTTGGTACAGAGGAGGATCTGTGATGCTGCGGGCCGGTTCCTCCTCCTTAGACTGCAGAATGACAAAAATAGAAGATTTAAAATAAAACTTTGGTTTTTTTCTCCCTGAAAATAGAAAATGTATTGTATTTTGCTTCTGTTTCCAGATGTAAATCTAAAACCTGTGAGCAGGTTTCTGTTTCAAAAAAAGGACGTTTTGAATTTATTTATAGATTTTGTGCAGAAGTGGCACATGTACGGTTACTGATGTGGTTTGTTCTTGTCGCTCCTCAAAATGGGAAAGACGGGCGCTCTCCTGAACTTTCCCACATCTACAATCAAACTGGAAAAAGATTAAAACTGGAAACAATCAGAGATAATTAGTGATGCTGTGGGCCGGCTTCTCTTTCTGATTCAAATTAATCCAAAACACAATGAATAAATTCGTATTGCTTGCCGTATTTGTTACAGGATAAATATAAATATTCATAATCAGATGGAAACTAAATATTTTCTGTCTGAAAATGATTGTGTATTGAAAATCAGGAGTTTTTCTTATTTATCTGATGTTCCCTATTTTCTGTTTCATATCCTTCAGTGACTCATTTATTTTATTTTATTGCACCTAAAACATACAATTCACATGATAGTAACTGTTTGTCTTTTTCTGGTTAAATTCTGGTTATTTTTAACTTTTACTTCTTTTAAAACATGGATTTGTTTTGAATTTTTCACATATTTCTAAGTTTTTATCAAATCCGAACTTCCAGTTTTCCCTTTTCCTCCTTGGACTCGGTTTTAAGGCTTCGCTGAATGAACCTAAATATTTGACGGCTCTTTTATGTTTTTATAGATATGCTTGTGGTGAAAAGGATAAAAACTTTATAGATTTTCTCTATAAACGGCGTTTGAACTCCTGCTTCCTGCGGAGCAACGAGACGTAATAAAAGCTGCAGAGGATTTCATGGCTGCATGTGTTTCTGCTGCTGGTTATTTAAACTAAAACGGTTTAGATTCAGATTACGATCTCTCACTTCGCTTCAAACCATCAGGACAAACAAATAATGAAAATGTTGCCAACCTCTGGAAATTAATGAAGGGATTAAAAATATAACTAATGCTAAACTGATGATGACCAGATTGAAGTTCATGACAATATTATATAAACTATTTTGGTTGGTAAATGTTTGCTAACTGAACTTAGCGTCTCACTTATGGAGGATGCAGTTGCTCCTAAAATAGATTTCCCTCTAAACAGTTTCAGTTTAGAGGGATTATTTATGCACTGTAAACACCAACAGTTACGAAATCTGGGGCTTTTAGGTAAAAATTAAACGTCATCAGCATAAATCAAGCCTTCACATTCAGGTTGGCCTTTCCAGAGATCCTGTTGTTCTTTATTTAGGATTAAAATTTCCACCATGAGAGAAAAAGTAAAAGCCCAGCAGGAAGTTATAATTTAGAATCTCAACATCCTAATTATGAGACGGGAGGTTGAGCTGCTTCTCTGAGCAGCATGGCTCAAAATGATGACTTCCTGTTCAGCTTTTACTTTTTATTTCATGGCAGAAATGGGCTTCCATAGTTTGCTGAAGTGTGTAAAGATAAATAAGTAAATAAAACACCCTTTTCTGAAAACTGGTGGTAATTTGGCTGCAGGAGAGGAACATGAGGAGCCATGATCAATTTTAAAACATTTCAGACCAAACTGAAAAAGTCGTTTTCAATGTAAAGATCTGAGTTACGCTGATGACGCATTACTGTTTATTCAAAATCCACAAATTTCATTAGTCAGTGTTTCATGACGCCTTTCAAGAGAAGCAGCAACAAAACCAGAAACATCAAATAAATTCACACAGCAGGAAAATGCGACACAAAACTGATTTTATTTATTTTGACCCCATGTGACCAACATCCAACATGTCTGACCCAGTTCTGATAGTTTCACCCAGCAACAAAATCTACTTTGTACCACATATGGAACTAAACTGGAGACGATAGTCTTAGATTGTCATGATGAATTTTATCCGACTCGTTGGCTCATAATGTCCGTTATGACCGATGGAGGAGAAGCTTTGGACTTCCTCCTTCTCTCTCTGCTCTCGTTGCTCCTGCTCTGGATAAACTCATTATTTGAACTTTAGTGATGTCAATCAGCTGCTTTTGTTGCTATGGTTACGCATCATAATCAACTAAAATCCTTTCATCCACACAGCCTCTGAAACCAGAGGGAACAGACAAATGAATGTTTTTAAAAACATAAAATCAGAAGGAAAGTAGCAGAGATGCTCCGTCATGCGAACACTTTGGGCGGCCATCTTGTACATTAGCTTAGCGTTTCGTCCGTCTCTGCAGTTTGGTCGTCCTGCAGCATCATTTTGTCTTTCAGGAAGAAAATGATGCTGCCGTCCAAAACAAGATGCCACTTTCATCTTCCTGCCGTCTTTATTCTTTCTAGCTTAGTTAAAAAATGCAGCTCAACAATAAATTTCATGACTTACCCAAATTTCAACATGAAAACAGGCTTTTTATCTACTTTTACCACCGTTTTCATATTAAAAGTTACGGTTTTGTTTTGTCATGTCTCTCCAGATTCTGCTCTTTAATCCACTCCTTTTATATTTTTATCCCAAAGTTTCTCTTTAATCTGATACTTTTAGCTGTGCAGATGCCTGAACAGTAACATGTTCAGCCGCCACTTGGTTTCATTTTTGTTTTGACAGCATCTATTATTGTTTGGCTGAGCGATTGAGGCTGATTCTTGTTTGCGTGGCTCCCCCTGTAGGCGGGAATCGCCACAGCAGCTGGTGTCTCAGTATGAAGGCCTGCTTTCATAAATTAGTCACTGGGCTGCAGATTCACAGGCTGCTGTGCTTCATGCACTGACCGAAGCTCAAACAGTCAGTGTGAACGTAAAACCGCCGCAGACACCCGTGATAAAACTGCTGTGGTTTGAGATGAGACGGCAGAACAAGTGCAGCCTGACATGACGGTCGGGTCGCGCCGCTGCAGATCTGGGTTACCTGTCTTTGATCAGATGAGGCGCGAGCCGCAGCGTTCTGCTTCCTGGTCACTGAGCCTGAGGAGGCTTCAGCTTTGAGTCACTCTGGACGCGCTGCGGGTTTAGAGGCTCGGCGGTTTAAATGCTGTGAGACCTGCTGCAGCAGGAACCAGCAGACCTCGTTATTATGGACATGAAATGTCACAGTGGTCTCTGTTATCTCTGGTTGCGACGCTCCTCAGTGAGTCAGTAAAACTCTGGATGCCATCACCGATCCTCCCTCTTAAAGTGGCAGATCCCTGCAGATGCAATTAGCTTCAACAGTCTGAAGCAGGGATGAGGTCAGGAGGAAAGACTGTCGCGATATTTATCAACCTTCAAAGGCCTGTAGTGACTTTATTTACAAAAGAAGTGACACGTCTGGTGACGTTTTCTAGGGTTAGACTTTTATCAGTTCCACTTTGTGTCCATGTTGCAAATGTGAGATCAGCTATCGATCAGCTATCGATCAGCTATCGATCAGCTATCGATCAGCGCTCGTTATTCCATCTCCTGACTCGCCACCAGGGGGCGTGTGTCTGAGTGAAATGCTGACGTCAACCAAACTGTTCAGCTGTAATCAATAGGAAAATTCAACTGCAGTACCACCGTTCAACCCAAAGAGGGCAGCACTGAAATGGTTTCAGCCAAAATACCACAAATTTAAACAAATTTACACAAAAATGTCACAATTTGCACAGAAACGTAAAGATGGCGCCTTAAGGGTCAGTTTTTATCAGTAGATAAAGTATGTTTTGGGTTTAGTTACACTTTAAAAAGTGTTTTTATTTATAATTTTATCCTGGTTTGTTGTAAATAACTGGCCAGCTTTGAGCTTCTTTCATTTTCTGGTGAAAATGTTTGTGTCTTATTATATAATTTCTGTTTTTGTTATTTATCAGACCCATGTGTTTATCACAGCCTGGAGCATATAAGCTTTACTTCAGTCAATCTCAAACAGAAAGCGTTTTATTATTTTCCTCCCCATGTTCTCGTGTATTTTGTTACATTTTGTAAATATGTGATCTGTTCATTGTTCCAGTCTGAGAGGATGGAAATTCCCCCGGTGTCTTTTTTCAGGTCCTGCTTGTCCGAGTGTGTAAAAAGGAAGTGTGTGTGTGTGTGTGTGTGTGTGTGTGTGTGTGTGTGTGTGTGTGTGTGTGTGTGTGTGTGTGTGTGTGTGTGTGTGGCATCCAGCAGCCAATCGCATGCTTCCTCAGAGGAAGCAGGAAGTACCGCAGCCGTCCAATCAGAGGCCTCGACACCTTCAGGAAACCTCAGCTGGAGAGTCAACGCGGTTCAGATTAACTGCAGACTTCCTAACTGACGCATCATCTGGTCTTTTTTTATCCTCCACTAATTTACTCACCTTCCACCTGAACCGACTGGCCTGCTCTGGAACCGGAGACCCTCCACCAGGCCGTCCTCCCGTCGTTCCTCTGGGCTTTTTTTCAGAAGTATGGTTGCTCCTCTTCCCGTGAGGCTCCAGTCATGTCCGCCGCCGTGTCCGCTCCTTCGCTGAGGAAGAAGAAGTCGTTTGCTCGGAGCTCCAAGCCGAGCACAAGGATGTGTGTTCAGGATGAAAGGGAATTCCTGTGAGTTGAGCTCTTCGTGTTTTTTCCTCCCGCACAACTTTACTTCGTTTGCCAGTCACTGATCCTTTGGTACGTCGGTGGATATCTGGATTGAAAGTGGGAAATTAAAGGAAATCCTTTTCTAACGTTTCTATTGTAGCACCTTTAAGGTTATAGTTACATGTCATAAACAACAGCAGCTTCACTTCAGTGGAACAACGAAAACACTTGCAGTCCAGAATTAGATTTACTCAGCCTGGTCAGAGGCCGACCTGATGCAAGCCGGTTGCAAAAGACGCAGTTGGAGCTTTTCAAACTATTGTCAGACGTATCGGAGTTTAAGTCGGTGGATTTAAGAGCGATGATGCTACAGTTTGAATGTGAGAATAGAAGGTGAACACGTGAAGTTAAAGATGAAATGTCCAGTTAGCTCCTGTCAGTCGGTGTGCTGAGGTAAAGCCTCAGATAGCTGGTCAAATATGAAGCTTTATCTGATAAGTTGACTTTATTAAAGAGTCAGAAGGAGAAGTGGTAGAAAACGGGACGTATCATGATCTGGGCTGTTTACTTTGTATCTTCATGTTTGGTGGATTCGAGGAAAATGGAAATCTTAAAGGCAAAGTTCATATTTTGATATGTTCTGTTTGCATCTTTAAGTTTTTCTGATTGTTTATCACAGATGATTGAAATGATGGATCTGAAGGTGGAGCTAAAACTGCATCTTCAGTTCGATGCTAGAAAATAATTTCTGCCTGCAGGATTGAAACGATTAATTTGATTAATTCGATTCTTGAAATAATAGTCAACTAATTTATTAATTGATTAATCGCTAACTGGAGTGTGCAGGATCTGAAGGAACAACACGTTCAGAGCAGTAATTCAGCCAAAACTGTAAAAATATAAATACATTTTGCTTTTATGATTAAAAAATGTAAATAACCAGAACAGTTTTATCTTCACCTGGTTCAAATTATTTAAATAAAATGTTCTGTTAAGCATCTTCTGCAATTGAATCGTTAATAAATGAATAATAAACAGATCTAGGGCTGAAACGATTCCTCGAATGATTCGAGTACCTCGATTACTAAAATTCCTCGAGGAAAATTGACCTGCCTCGAAGCTTCGTTAATTTATGTTTTATTAGTTAGCGCACCGTGTTCCGGCCGGGACTTCATTTGCGTTGCGCGGAGCTCTCACTTCCGCCTCTGAGTTGTTGACAAAAGCTAAGTCTCAGCGGCATAAAGTCCAATCTTCAAGATTGGCCCGTGGGGATTTTATTGATTGATGATAATGCCCGACTTTTTATCGTTTTTGGGGAACCAATAAGCATCCTTAAAATGACTGGGGGAATGCCTGGAGTACGGCAGCATTTCTCCTCCGGGGCTGCTGGTTGAAAGCGAACGGCGGGAAGAGCGCTGAGGTGAGCGGATAGCCTGAACAGGGCGGGCGGCTGAGTAGCTGATGCTTACCGTGTAAATGTAGCTTTACCGACGAACCGCACAATAAATTTCATATCCCGGTCTGAAGAAACGGGTGGCGGAGCGCATCGTACATGGCTGGTAGATGAGTTTCTGAGTGTGACCAGTGAAGGTGTCGTAAATATCCCGTATTGCTTCCCCCCGTGTTCGTCCCCCGGTCTAACGGTTCGTCAGTCCGCTGGTCTATTTCCTCCCCTCCATCTTACGTTCGTTCATTCGCCCTCTCCTCCCACTCCAGGCGGCATTTCCCGTATTTTCAAACCCAAAGCGTGACAGGTTAGGTGGCAAGGTGAGTTTAATTAATCTATTAAACTCACTGAAGATGAATACATAAACTAAAAGCTGGATTGTAGACATTTTTATAAGCATATTTGTGAGCCTGCCTCTTTGTTATTAAATTCAATATAATTTCAGATTTTTCTATAACTTTTCTTCTGGTTAACTTAGAAAGTGAGCTATTATTGTTACAGGTTAGTTTTCTAAACTACAAAAAGCAACTGTTAGGGATGCTCAAATATGAAAAATTGGACTGATATTGATATCTGATAGTAACACCGGTATTATGCCATATTTACCAATATTTCATTTTATAATTTTTTTATCCGATTACTCGATTAATCGTAAGAATAATCAATAGATTACTCGATTACTAAAATATTTGTTTACAAAAGCCCTAAACAGATCAGTTCTGTATTGAAAGGCTGATCTTTTCTCATGTTGATGTTAGAAGAACTGGTTTAGCTGCAGATGAACGCCGAGCTAGAAATGATTCATTCACTGAAGGAATGACCTGTTGTTGCATTTTAGGCAACAAAATGTTTATTTTCCCATTTTAAAAAGGAATCAAGTTGTTTATTTGCATCTTCTCATGTTTTTGTAATATTGGATGAAAACGGCTCTAGTAGTTATATGAAGATTAGCAGAATGGGCCAATTTTTATCCAATTAATCGTCACCATAATCAGTTACTAAGCCGCCGCATTATCATGTTCAATTTATAATGGTTAACAATGGCAACAGCATGAGGATAATTTAATTATGTTTAACAATTAGAAGATGAACATAATTCACATCTTTCCAATTCAGTCCTAATTTAAATTCAGTTCAATCAAATGTAAAAGTTAAAATCTGCTCCCCGTTTATCAGTGACTTGGTGCTGCTTTGCATTTCTTCAGACAGGAAAATGAAGCATTTTAAATGTCAATAAGATGCCATTTAAATGAACTCCTGTAAAACTTTTATCTCTGCTGAGATGAAGAGATGGTTATCTACCATAAGGTAAGATAGTTACAGCTCATAAATGCCACACAGAACCCCGTTCAGGAAAAAAAACAGACTTTTGCTTTTAAACTGAAGGTTTTGGAGCTTAAAGTCGACATTTATGTTCATTTAGTCCCATTTCACCGCATAATGCAGCAAATTTAAAACGGGCTCATCTGATTGGTTTGTTGTCAGATTTAAGTTAATCATTTCACAATGATTAGCTTAAAATTGGATGTTTATATTGCTTCAAGTTGAACAGTTTTAATATTTTATGTTGGAGAATTTGCAGTAAATGGAGGTGAAACTTGACTGAAAGGTTTAGAAACTTAAATATTGAAGATAAAACAAGTTAAATTTTGAGCCAAACTTGAACATTTATTCAGTTTTTGGTGACATAAGCACTTAAAAAAAAAAAAAACTTTTTTTGATTCTTTATGGTCATTTTCTCCAAGACGCTTATGCCATTTATTCCAGTGGAGACAAAAGTCTATAAAAGCATCCCATAGTGCTCCATTTATTGGTCGTTGCTATGGTAATTCCTCTGTGAGGTTCGACAGCGAGAACGCGAGACGCTTACAGGAAGTGTGTTCTCATTTTCGACCCTGAATGAAGAGCGGTGAGAGCGGGAGGAAAGACGGTCGAATCTGGAAGATTTTCGTCTTCAAAGTCTCCGTGCAACTTTCTGAACGTCTTGAAGCTCAGCAGGGAAAAATATCATGTTTTTTTAACAAAGAGAATTAACCGATTAATTCTGGGAAAGGCTTCATGGAGAGCAGCGTGTCTGACATGTTGGTGATGCATTTCCTGTTGAGCTGGACTTCCATATTTGGACACAGGAAGAAATGATGTACATGAGGACACACAGGTAGAGAAAGAGGAGCTGCTGCTGCTGCTGCAGTGAGAAAGTTCACTTTCTCTTTCTGTTCTGCTTTCTGCTAGTTCTTTATTTGCAACAAAACGAGGAATTATTCACACCGTTGGTCATCGATGCGTTTCGTTACTCTAGAGAATCCGCTGGTTCCACAGAATCGTTGCTAAATTAAACCTGTATTCATCAAATATGGCTGACATGTCTAATATTAAATCTATTTCCTCAAATAAAAACTATTTTTGACTGAGCAGCTAACTACCTACAAACATAAATAATAAAAACAATTCCAGAATAAAGTATCTCCGTTTTTTTATTTGTTAGCATTATTTAAAGCTAAATGTAATAAAATAAATCCTCCTTGCTGTAAAGACAGAATAAAATGTAAAATTTGTCATTGTTTGTGCATTTAGTCCAGCTGCAATGTTTAAGATCCACAAACATTTTTTAATATCAAATAAAATCAGTATTTTTTTTATTAATCCTACTTAATGCACAACTAATCTTAGAATTAAGATGAAAAAACTACGCAAGCTAACCTGGATAAATCATGAATTAATTATCCACATTGTTTAAGTTCAGGTTCGGTATGCTAGGACTGAATAAAAAATATAATTTAAGCAGCACCTGTCTAACAACATAACTTGGGCTAAAACAACTGAAAAAAAGCTAATTTTTAGCTTTTTTTTCAGTTTGTTACTCCTGCTAGACTTGTTACTCTAGCAGGAGTGACAAGTAATTCCTGCTAGATCAGGGGTGTCTTAATGCCTTTTGTGATAAAATCCTTTCTAATAATTACTAACAAAATAATACTAACAAATATTATTTAATAATTACACATATGAGTCATTTTGAGATTTTGGCACTAACAGCTTCCCGTATAACCCTGTCACACTCTCTAAGCGCTGAACGTTGCATTGCATTAATAATTTTCTTCTTGGATTAAAATAACTTAAGCCCAATTGCATATATTCATTCCTCAGTGTTTATTCCCAATTTGGATTAAACATTTGGGCATTTTTGTGACTTTGCGACCAATAGACTTCCATAGAAACCCTGCTACATGTATCTGTCATTGTTAGGAGCAACATGCAGCATGAAATAAAACTTTGACTAATAATTACATGCTTATCTCCCTTAAGAAGACGTATTTACGTTATGAGATTTTTTGCACTAACAGCTACACATGCTAAATGCTGCGCTGCTTTAATAATTTTCTTCTGACATAAATTAACATAAACCCACTTGCATCTACTCAATCAGTATTCCAGTGAGTATCCCATTTGGATTATGTGATTTTGGCTCTGCAGGGCTTCCATAAAAACGCTACAACATGCATCTGTAATTAAAATAATGAAATAAAAGTTTTTCTGATAAATACACTTGTAGGTCATTTGCGGTTTTTTTGGCACCAACAGTTTTCCGTAGAAACCGAATCTTCGCCGCTGCATTAATCACTTTATTCTGATATTCATCTTCATAAGCCCACCTGCTTCTACTCACTTGTTTCCACCTGACAACACAAAAAGTGAAGCTCTGACTACAGTTGTGGTCTCAGGATGGGGAACAGGAAATGAGCTGCGGCTTCGAAGGCGTCGCTCGCCGGCTGCGTCTACTTCCTGGGCCGGACGGCCCCGTCGCAGCTGGGGCGGTGGTTTACCTCTGACCTTTAAGGCAGCCCGTGAAGGGGGGTCTTCGTGACTTGCAGCATGCTTTTAGTCACAGCTTCAGGTTAGCCGCAATCCATTTTCAGTAAAAGACACCTGGCAGCTGCTGGAAATCTTTGCAGCGCAAAGCTGCAGGTTTGCCTTCAGCTTGTGGGCGTGGAAATGTAAACAGATTTATCTTTATTGCTTTGGTTTGTAAAACCACTACAAGCACTATTATAAAAAAGAGATGAGCCAGGTTTAGCAGATTTCTGAATCTTTGAACAATAATATGCTAATTTGCATTCATAAGAATTTCAATATGTTATGCTTTTATTTTGAAACTAAACGTTTTGGAGCCCTAAAATTAAAATAGCTTTTATAGGGAATAAAGAGACTTTGTGTTTGGAAACACAACAGAAACAAAATGACCAGAATGAGGAAATAATCTGTCGCCTCTTTGCTTGGAGGTTTTTCACATCCCTGAAAAAGTTCATGGCAGAAAAACTTGATGCCAAGTGAAGATTTTTTACTCTCCAGATTTTATTCAAACTTGTTATTAAGTGGGAACCATGAAGAAAATGATCTCCAAACCTCATCAGCTACCTGGACTGTTCAAATTATTCTATTTAATTTTTAATGTGCATTTTTCCAAAAAACAGGTTTATCCCTGACATAGTTTCATACTAAACTAGAAAAATGTGTTTTTATGAGTGAAATTCACAACAAAATGGAATAAAATAAAAAACAAATTCCCCACAGAAAAACTTTTTGTATTAAATATAAAAGTTCAAAATGTAAACCTGAAAAACCCACATAGTTTTTTACTGCAAATGTTAAATCGATGAATAATATTTTAGGTTTATTTGTAAAATAGAAACATAATAAAAGGAAAATGTAACAAAAAGTAGAGTCGGCAGAAACAACATAATTGTTCAGTTTCCGGCTGTGACAGTTTTGCATTTAAGTTTTTATTTGTTTTTCAGTTAAATTGAGCAGAAAACATCATTTTACTTATTTATGCCACTGACTCATAATTAGACTTTTCCTTTTGTATTTGTTTGTCTGTAAACCCGACTCGCTTTTCCCGGCAGGTCCAGATTATTTTTAAGTCTCTAAAATCTAAATAAACGTTTTGCTGTGTAGTTCAGTAGGAAGAGGTCAGAGTTTAATGAATGTGACTCTCACAGAAATGCATCGTTTTCTCTGGATCTTTTGAAACGTTCCATTGGGTCTGACGGTAATTTCAGGTCTTCAGATAATGAGGTAATTTAGCAGGAATCCTGTCCTGACGGCCGTCAGTCAGGGGTTTTCCATCCACAGCTACAATAGTTTCAGTTTCCTCTTTACTGAACGACGACTCCTTCAGCCGATCGCTGGTGGAAAAACTAAACCAACGAGTAGAAAACATGTCCAAACCTTTAGCCAGTTATTCTTTTACTAATTTAATTTATCTTAGTTAAATACTCAACAACAATCTAAACTGTGTTTTAATGCAGCAAACCTAAATAAGTTGATCAAAAGCATCAATGTGGTTTTGAGGGTTTGCTTGGTTAAAACTAATAAAACTTCCTAAGTTTTTACTCTGCTGCGTGTTTTACTTCTGCAACAGGAACAGGAAACGGCTCCTTTTCCTATTTTTAGCCAAACTTTAATAAATAGATCTGCTTTTTAGTTTGTGGTTCCAAAATCCTTTCAGATACAAACAACAGATTTGTTTGTTTTACATTACAGGCCGTTGTAGGGCTTTTTGTAAAGAATTATTTTATTCATCAATTAATTGGTTATTCTGGCGATTAATCAATCAATCAGATAAAAAATTGCTTATTGAGCAGATTTTTAATTTAAGCATCTTTTTTTACATTTTTAGAAATGCATTAGACTTATTTTAAAAAAGAAAATAAACATCTTGTTGCATAAAATGCAATAATAACATTCTTTTTATAAATATTTGATCATCCTTAGCAAAGGATCAATAAATGATGACAAAATTATAATTTTTAGATTTTATCAGTAATTGGATGGAAAAAGGAGCTTAGTAGCCGATTCTGAACAAAGTGAAGTTAAAACTGGGGTAGAAAATGTTTATTTTCTGTCTTAGATTCAAAATGTTTGTATTTTTTGTACAGTTTTGGCTCAATTACTGCTTTTAATGTGTTGTTCTTTCAGCAAATAGCCTTTCTCCAGTTAACTGATTATTAAGTTAGCTATAAATTGATTCAATAATTGATTGATCTGATTAATCGTATTAGCTTTTGGTGCTTTATAGGATGTAGTAGAGAAGACACAGTTAGAAAGTTCTCACATCTTTCTTGTAAAGTTTAATCTGATAACTGAGGCTATTATTGATTTATTGATGCAGCTTTTCATGCAGAAATAACTAAGTGCAGTTCTCAGATTCTCCATGTTTTCTACTTCCTCTCATCATGTCGTCTTCTTCCTGTATTCACACCTGGTTCTTTCGCTCTGGACTCGTCTGACCCATAAAGAGACCAAATGTTCTCGCCTGGTTTGCAGTGACATGCTCTGGTTGACTTGGAGTTTCCGTTGTGTGTAAAGAAACCAAACGGCTGGAAAAAGTTACAAGTTTACAAATTTATCAACCGATTCAGGTCTGGAGGTGTGAAAGTCACTATTTATTATAACATATTAGGTGTGTTGATGTCCCTCCTATCAGTTAAAAATGACACCGTAACGATTTTTCTTAATGATTCAACCGCCTCAGTTTGTAAAATCTGTGCCACATTCGGCCATTTGAAATCATTCTGAGGGCCACAAATGGCCCCCGCACCACACCTTGGACACCCCAGATCTACAGGAAGTCAGTGATTTAACAAGTTCTTTGTCAAATAGGTCAAACTTTTATATTTGTGTGTACTTTTTTTTTATTTTGAAAAGATTATAAAAGTCTGTTTTTGGTCATTGTTGCCTATGAACCCCAGAAACAAGCAGATTATTTGATATTAGATGATTTATGATTAATTTAGGAGAGAATCTGAAGTGATTCAACTGGCCACGTTCTTTCCTGAATTTGTCGCCTTGATCTCGTTTTATTGTGAAAGGTCCACTGCCTGCACTTCCTGCCTGCCTCAGGTGAAAAGCAGATTGGCATCAGGCTGTGAATCAGTCCAGACACATTGTGTGTTTTTCTCAGAGGAAACATGTTCCAATGAGTCTGGTATGCAAGCTGCTCCCTGCTCCGATTGTTATCTCCAACCAGAAAAACAAACGAAAAGGAAGAAAGTCCAGGTGAAAGAGTTCTCAGAAGAAACAAACGAGTAATTTAAACCTGTTGGTGCTTCTGGGAATATGTAAAACTTAAAAAACGGAACACATATATGCAAATATTGGACATTTTAAGGCAACAACTGGATAGAATATCATTAAAATGACAACTAACAGCTTTTATCACCAAATACTTAGACATTGTTCCACCATTTCAACTTGGTGAATCCAGAGATTTTTTGATTTGTGACACATATTCACTTCTGTTATTATGATATAAATTAATTCATTATCAATCATATATTAAGTTTTAATTTAAGAACTTTAATGTGGCACCATTTTTCTTCATGATTGCACAGCAAAACCACACAAACTTACCAAGTGTTTTTGGTTTATTCCTCAGTGTAAATGTCTTAGTTCACTTGAAATAAGACAAAACTAACTTACACATAACTTTTCACCAAATAGAGAAGCTTTTTATTTTTTGTCAATATTTCACTTAAAAGACATTTTTCCAGTGTAAAAAGTGAAATAATTTACCAATGGAACTAGTTATTTAATCAATATTAAGGAATTATTGACTTAAAGCTCCGGTGTCTCATTAAAAAGTTACTTTTAATTTAGTTTTGTCTTAATTTCAA
Organism: Poecilia mexicana; assembly: GCF_051168715.1. NCBI lineage: Eukaryota > Metazoa > Chordata > Actinopteri > Cyprinodontiformes > Poeciliidae > Poecilia > Poecilia mexicana. The sequence goes on from NW_028263381.1 coordinate 25,273,396, forward strand.
GTGTAGTGAGATATTTGCAGTAAGAAAAATGCTTAAATTTGATATTTAGGATTTCAGACACTATTGTTGATTTGTAATCAGTAATAAATACAAGGCCACTCGTCTATTCTTCGATATTTTTTAACTGAGAGACAGTTTTCTGTTGGATGATGAGATAATCAAAACCAAGCTCTAATCTCCGCTGCTTTTTCAGCCGACTTCCCTTTAAAAACACAGAAATGCTGAATGCAGAGCCGTCGTGTTTTTCAGTGTTTCTGTGTTGCTCTAAGCTGGACTTCAGGATTTCCTCCTGGGTTCTGACCCAGTTCTGACCCAGATTAGGCTCAGTGACAGAGTTATGTGTTAGCAGGCGGATGATAGCATCTGGACTCCCTCTTCATATCCAAATGAAAGCTCAGCAGAGCTGCCAGGGGTCAGAGGTCAGGCGCAGTGTAAGGCTCCTCCCTGCTGATTTACTGTCAGTTTGCTTTCCTGTTTCATCACTTAGGATTTCAGAAAAATGTCTTATGTCATCACTGTTTCTGCAAAACTCATTCCTATGGAGTGAAATAATTACATTTTTAAAGTTAGCGGCTGTTTACTTAGCAAAAGATTAGCAAGATTACATTGAAATATAGTTGGTTTATTTAATTTTCTTCATGATTAACAAAGGTTGACCTCTAAATATTGTCTTGAAAACAACATAAACTAATAGAAAAAGTAATAAAAAGTCATACAGTTGCTTTAAATCTTTACATATTTCAATATTTTTGGACTGAATTAGCAGCTAGCACTGAAACAGCATTAACCCTAAACAAGATAAAATCATAACATTTTAGTTGAAATTAAAGAAAGCTTTGTTCTGTAAAGTAGTTAAAGTGGAATAATGTGGTTTCTGGTCTTAATATAGTTGAGAAAGAGAATAAAACCAGGAAGGAAACAAGAAATGTAGCAAAAAGTACCATTAGCTAATGGCTACAGGTTCCCAGGTTGACTGAAAATAGTCAACATGGGAAAATTAAAAAAGTTTCTGAGTAACAACATCAAATCAATAAAATGATAAAAACTCAACATGAAGAAAAGATCAGCAAAAACAGCTCCTTGCTAGCAAATAGTTTCCCAGTTAAAGGAGTAGCCATTTCTAAAAATGTTTATTTTTCACTATTATTATTATTTTAAGGCAGGTTTTAAAAAACACTAAACTGAACAAATAAAAAGATCAATATGATCGGAAACAGTTAACGAAGCTAAAATAAACTCTGCTAATAAACAGCAAACTCATCAAAAGATGAGCGTTAGCTAACAGGTTTCTATGACCGGCTCTAATCTGACTAATGGCGCACATTAAGACAAATATGACGTTGTTTTTAACAGGAAGATGGTAAAATCCCCAAACTGAACGACTAAAAGCATCATAATAAGAGGAAACATATCAGCAAAAGGCAGCAAGAGCTCCTGGTTAATGGCAGCCAAACAGGAGCAAGTGGCTGGTTTCTAAGTTGACTGATTGAAGTTCACAGATGCAACTTTTTGAAAGGTTTTTGGGTAAAAAAATAAAATAAAATTAATAATATGTTGATTTTTTTTTTTTTTACAATAGCTCAACATGAAAGAAGTCCAGCCAGAAAACAGTAAATCTACAAAAATGAATGTCAAGCTAACAGTTTCCTGAGACCAAAATGAGAGTTTTTTTTAAGAGTTATTGGTGAATCTAAAGAAAGATTTTGTAATATTTTTTTAAGCAGGTGAAAACACTAAACTGAACTACTGAAAAGGTTAGTAGGACAGGAAAACCAGAAAGGTGGCAACTAATTTGACAAAAAATGGTAAACGGCTGACCAGACAGGAACTGGTGAGACGAGACTGAACTTTGTTACGACCCAGATGTAGATTTCTACAAGTCAACTTGGTAAAGACACTCAATAAAAATGAAATAAATAGTTTTATAAAAACCACATTTTCAGTACTTTCCCCTGAAGTTGTTCCAGGTCTTTTGGTTTTGGACTTCAGACACTCAGAACCAACCACACCCGCTTTCCGTCTGAACTCCTGATTCTGTTGATATACTGGAAACGACACATAAACACATTTCAAGATTAAAACTTCATTAAGAGTGTTTACTTTGTGCTCTCCAACACACACACACACACACACACACACACACACACACCCAGATTTTCCCTCTGAGCCTTGAACTCCAGTGAAAGGACTCGGGATGCCCTATCTGAATCCATCTGTGTTCATGCAGAAATCCGTTCCTGCCTCCATGGAGCTCTATCTCAGTTTGACGTGATTATGTAAGACGGAGAATGTGAGAGATAAAACGCCAGACAGAGAGAGAGGGAGAGAGAGAGCTGATGGGAGGGAATGAAGGGATGGTTTGATCAGAGAGATTTGATTCGACCTGGATCGGATCGGACGCAGCGGGAAGAGAGTCCAACCGGAATGCCGTCTCTGTCATGGACCTTCTGCTGACTTTAGCCTCCACAGTTTTCACCTCCACAGTCAACATGCTGCGGGAAAATACTGTAATCCAGAGCATTAGCAAGAGACTCAGCAGGAGGTAGAGGAGAACCTGGATGTTACATTTGAAGGAGGGATTACTTGGTTGGACCAAAACAGGGAAACGATGGATTGATTTTCATATTTTCATGCTTTTTATCCTCCCTGCCTACAGAACCATGTCGTTTCCAGAGATGTACTGGCCGGTGCCGATGCGAGCCATCGGGGCTCAGAATCTCCTCACGATGCCAGGAGGAGTTTCCACCTCAGGATATCTCCACAAGAAGGGAGGCAGTCAGTTCAGTCTCATGAAATGTGAGTAAAACTTAAAAAGATCATTTCTGCCTTGTTTATGAGACAGATGAAGACATTCCTGATGTGTGTTGCTGTCTACAGGGCCTTTGAGGTACATAATCATCCACAAGGGTTGCGTGTACTACTTCAAAAGCAGCACCTCTCCTTCACCACAGGGGGCGTTCTCTCTCAACGGCTACAACAGGTTGGTAAAAATTAACCACAGCGAAGATCAACAAGTTTTATGGCTTGTTTCACAGATTTTGCTTGATTTAAAAACAAATTAGCTTAAGCATTTGGGCTAAAGCTAGCATTTTTGGCTAGCATTAGCACAAATGCCTGGTATTCCCAAAACAAGCATTTGGTTCTTTTCCAAGGTGAATCATTCAAAGCAGCCATGTTTGGTTCGCTTCAGTCCAACTCTAGTTAATTTGACCAGAAAGTCCAGTTTGTTTGAGGACATCCCAAAGGTCTGGTCCACCTACAAATCTAGGTCTCAGTTTGGCTGAACTATGGTTGAATTCATATGTGAACGCTAAGTGGACTAGAAACCGCTCCAAAAGCAGGAAGTGGACTATAGTAAGGCATTCTGGGTAAATACAACCAAAACCAGTGTGCTAGCCTAGCGCTAGCATTAGAAATGGCTCGCGGTTTTTAGCCAAAGACAAAAGAGAAATCCTCCAACCACTAAAATCTGACACCACTCCATTTTTGTTTACATTTTGTGATGAAGGAAGCAGTACTCTGTGTCTCCTTCAGAGGTTTTTATGTCGTTTCCTTTAGTGGTTCTTGTTGCAGCGCCCCCTCAGGCCAGGAGGGGAACAGTTTGCTCTGAGCGTTTGGTTGGTTTGACTCAGAGCAGTCTGAAAGAAAACTGCAGCTGAAAATGAAACAAATGTTGCAGTTTTGGTCCCCAGTCAAACCGAACCTATCAGACTATCAGGTGTGAAAAGATCCTCAATAAATGCTAAACTTTTTGAGGAGGTATTGAGACACTTTACTCCAGCCAGTAGGTTGATAAACTAAACAAAGTGAACGAGATGCATTCAGAACTGCATCTATTTTAAGGCAATATAAATACATCCCTGCTGCTTTACCCAGTGGACTTCCCAATAATTATGAGCAGATAAATCTCCAATCTACTACATTTGTTTGGTTCAACAGAGTGATGAGAGCAGCAGAGGAGACGACGTCCAGCAACGTTTTTCCCTTTAAAATCGTCCATTTCAGTAAGAAACACAGAACGTGGTATTTTTCTGCTGCCAGCGAAGACGAGCGAAGGGTGAGAAGATCACTGAACACCACTGAACTGTGAAAGTCGTGTGTTTCTGCTCTCTGCAGGGAGAAGCTGACATCTGGTTATTTTGCTTCCTGTCTTACAGAAATGGATGCGATTTCTGCGAAGGGAAATAGATCACTATAACGACAGAAAAGAGGCCCAAATTTCAAGGTAAAAAATCTGCTCAAACTTTAAACTACAAAAGCACAAATTACCAGTCTGGTGTGTAAGATGCTAAATAAGGTATTAGACATAAACGAGACACAAGCAGCCTTTCTCACACATCAAAGGTCGTTTTTAATCCCCAGCTAATCTCGTCTGCATGTATTTGCTCTGCTGAAGGAAACCCGCTACCTGGAATAAACTCACACTTACAAATAAGTCAGATGAACTTTAACATTTGTGTTTATGTTTGAACCTTTTGACTACATTTAGCCTCTATGCTTTACTTCAGACTATAACTGCAAACCAACATGTTGAACCTGGTAGATTTATACAAGTGCAAGAGTAGCAAACTTTGGCTAAAGCTATCAAGCTACATAGCTGTGATGTTCAAATGTCAATGGTTCTTCCTCATAATAGTATAAAATAGGCTATTTGTTTCGTACACCATGTTTATGGTTGTCACTATGTGGGGTGGTGATGGTTTTAGGCTAACTGTTAGCCTAGAAGCTACATAGTTAGCCAGGTAGCTAAATCAAGAATATCCTTTTCCTGGGAAATCTACAAGAAATAGTCATTTTATAAACCACATATGACAGAATGATTAGCATTTTGATGTAAATGTAAGTTTTCTCATTGTCCAGGTATCATGAAGAATTGCTCCTTTGAGCAACTTTATTTTGTAATTCATTAAATTTTCCTTGTTGCCGCAGTGACTCCGACTCAGACGCAGACTTTTATGGCACCATAGAGAGACCCATGGAAATTAAACACGCTGTGGACACAGCAGAGGACGGTAAGACCAGGCCGACACCTTCATCACTGCTCCACCCTGCAGTCATCTGTGAATATTTAGAATTTACTCTCTTTGTGCCCAGATTACGTTGATGAGGATGATGATGAAGAAGATGAAGAAGACTATCTGAAGCCAGACGGTGATGGCTCACCAACATCTCCAGGTAAAAACATCTGTACTTCTTCCAGTGAGGGCTGGACGATACGGCTGAACATCACAATTCATATCAGTTGATATTGATAATTACTGATTGGTTTTTGTTTTAAATATCTGAAATGCAGCTGACCTGTGGATAAAACCTTTCCTGTTTCAACCACAATTTTCACTCCATGCTATTGTTTATTTTTAAGCAGTTATGAGACAAAACCTTAAACTGCTGCTGCGCCAGTTACTCAACAGGCTGTTGCTAGGCAACCACAGAGTGAGTGAGTTAGTTGATGCCACTAATCTTCCTCTGCTGGTCGTGAAAAGTTGAGCAGCTAAAGCCTTTCCTCTGCCTACATCACCCAGAATGCTGTGCGGTTCTGGATCAGCGTTCAGTGAAATTATTGACTATTCTGTCAGATGTATTATGAATTTATATTGATAATATTGCGATACATAAAGCTGATTTTTGTCCAGCTCTACTTCAACATCTCTAGCTCTGTTGACATTTTCTAGAACAAGGTAGAAGTTTTTCCTCTTGCTGAAGGTCTTTCATAAATCGGTGGTTTCCCCCTGCAGGTCGACCCACCGGTCCGCCTCCTTCCTACCCTCCTCCACCGGTACCAGCTACTCCGCTCCGTCGAGAGTCCAGTCCAAACATCCAGAAAGCCGTGCCTCTACCTGTTCCTGGACAACACAGAAACCCAAGCAGCCCACTCCCCAAAAAGCCCTCCGTCCCTCACCAGCCCCTCCAGAAGGAACAGAGTAAAGGTCCGCCCCCTCCGCTGCCCTTTGCCCCTCACCTGCAGAAGTCGCCGTCTCCGACTCCTCCTGCTCTTCCTCCCAGCTCCTTGAAAACTGCTCAGAACAGGACGATCTCTTTGGGGAATACTGCCAACGATCGGAGAGACCTGAGGTCCCACTCCACGGTCCAGGTCCACTCGCCGGCCACGCTGCCCATCTGTGACCAGCTGCACAACAGGATGGTCCTGAACGGCCCGGTCAACAGCTCCCCAAACACCGGCAGTACCCAGTCTCTGGGAAACCACTGCCTTCGGACCAAGCCCTCCTTACCACTGCCCCACACCGAAGTTAACCTGCTGTCCACTAGTGCCCCATCGCTGCCTGCCAAACCGCCGTCGTCTCCGCTACTCAAGTCTGGACTTCACAACAAGCCGACGATACCGAAACCGCCTCCACCGACGGCCAAACCACCGCAGACTCTGGACAAGCCAAAGTCTCCGTTTCAGTAAGTCACTTCAAGGAACAGGGACATTTAAATCACCGTTAGCCACAGTTTGGGGCGTTCGTTCGGTCAGTGTTTGGTCATAAGTTTGGCTACGTTCAGGTGAATAACACACATATCTGACTTTTTCATGGCAGTCTGAATGGCCCAGTTCAGATCTTTTCAGCCACCAAAGACATTCGATTTGTGCCACTTCCATATGTGGATATAATTTGGACACATATTTGATTGTTTCCAAAGCATTTGCAGTCTGAATGCTCATGTTATCTTTAATTGACTTGAGAAATGTCATTATTCTGCACCAGAAGGAGGCTGACCAGATAAATAATGGCTGAAAACAACAATCACATCACTCCTGGTTCCAACTGCAAACAGATTTCTCTAGAAAAGTTTCCATGATCTTGTGATGATACTTCTCCTATTGCTGAATGACTTCAAAATGAATCCACAGATCGCTGTGTCTGTTATAACTTTAGTTGTTCTTCTCTGCATGTGCTTCGCTCAAACAGAAGTCTGATTGTGGTTGTTTTTAATTAGTAGCATGAAAATAAATCAGATTTCCAAAATAGTGGAACTGAGCATCAAGACCTGCTGTGTGAACATGAACATAGTTAGAAATTAGGAACAAGACACAAACAGATTGATTTAATCCATCCAGAAAAAGAAAATGTGTTGCTCTCAGAAACTCCAGAATATGTTTGTTGAAACTTGTGGACCTGATGAGAGCATCTCTGCTTTTATACAAGTTCCTGGTTTGTTTCACATCAGTTGGACTGTTATCCAACCAAAGCTCACAGCAGAGTTCAGGAAACTCTGATTTTACAGTAAAAGGATTCCTGTCATACCAGTTGGCATTCAGATCGTATCTAAACCATAAGTTTTCCTCTCTGGTCCTCCAGAGTCACCGTCTTCCAGCTTTTATCTGCATCTAAAGCTGCTTCTCCAGTGTCAAGTCTCACTCTGGTTGGTTAACGTTTGGTTGAAGCCAGTCTGGGTGTGTCTTCATTACAGTCTGTTCTTTGCTGCTGTGGCTGTGGTTATTGGGAATCTTCTTGATGCTCCAATGATTTTATTTGCAGTGACATTTTGAATTGGAGAACATCAGGGCTGTGGTTTTGATGGACTCAAATAAACCCAGATATTTCATTTTGTCATAAAAACAAGCAGCTGGAAATGTCAAGTAAAATTAAATCTCTGCGTCATCCACAAATCTCACGATTGTCCACTGCAGTGTTTGAGATTTAGTTGTTTTCAAGAGTTTGCAAGATTTGGCTTTTGCTCATGCAGTGACGTAAATAACAGGCCAATAAACGGATACACCGCTTGGTGCAACTTGTACCACCTCTGGAAGCGGGTATGGAAAACAGAACCAAAGGACCAGTTAAAGCCAAAGGACCAGTTAAAGCCAAAGGACCAGTTAAAGCCAAAGGACCAGTTAAAGCCAAAGAACCAGTTAAAACTAAAGAACCAGTTAAAACTAAAGAACCAGTTAGAGCCAAAGAACCAGTTAAAACTAAAGAACCAGTTAAAACTAAAGAACCAGTTAAAACTAAAGAACCAGTTAAAACTAAAGAACCAGTTAAAACTAAAGGACCAGTTAAAGCCAAAGGACCAGTTAAAGTCCCCTCCTCAGTTTTCTAATGAGTCGGTCACTTGATTCAGGTGTGTTGGAACAAGGACACACCTGAAGGTTTCAGGACTGAATTTGGAGACATTTGGTCTAAAAGCTGAGACCCCAACATGCCAGTGTCTCCAGCAGTGACCCAGCTGTGAACTACAGATGTTTTTACTGTCCTTTTCGTCCTCCTGTCTCTCTGGTGTCCAGATTCCTCGTCCAGTTTGGTTGTAAAAGTTCCAGTTAAACCAGTTGTGTCCACAGTTCAAGTTTATTTCTACTTTAACAGAAATGTTAAGTAAAAGACAACAAATTGTTCTTTTACTAGCCGTTAGTAAGTCATGACCCAAACACCCAGTGACCTTTGACCCAGAAACACTTGGACCCGTCTGTTATATTTGGATAAACACATCAAAGCTTTGGGAGAAAATTCTCATTTTTGCTGCTGGATATGAACAGAAAAAAATGATAGATCAACAAAATGGGAAATAATTGCCCATAAAAAGTGAAATAACTGTAAACATTAAACTAAGCATTAACTAATGTCCTTTTTATGAAAATATAACTTGTTTAATTTATTGTGGTGCCAGTAGGGATGAAGAATTCACCATAATATTTTTAAATGGAGAGAAAAAGCAAATTTTGGAAACGGGGATTATTTTAGGATTATTTTTGGCCTTTGCAAAATCTTTGACACTTCTCACTTAAACAGTTTTATTCCTGCCACTGGCTCCTTTATTAGAAATTTCTTATAATTTTCTGACTTTATTCTTGTATTTTTTGTCTAATACTCCATTGTAAAGATTTTCCATGTTTCTGACTGTTAGGATAGATAAATGTGAGTTCAGGCAGGAAATCTGTGAATGAGGTGGATCTGCTTCTCTAACGAGTGTTTTCTTGTCAGAAGAGCATCTCCAGATGGGCAGAGTTTCCGTTCGCTGGGAGAGGAGATTCCTGCCGATATCAGGAAGAAACCAAAGTCATCCAAACACGGACACGACTCCGATGACGACTACGAGAACGTAAGCAACCTGCAGATAAAACTGAGCAGCTTTTGGGCCTTTAGTCTCAGTTTTGTGACAGTTTTTATATATTTTTATGTATCTTTTATTAAAGTGTTGTTTCTATATGCAGGTGCAGCTGCCAGAGTCAGTTTTCATCGATTCAACTGAAACCATCTTTGTAGAAAAGTACGACACGTTTTAATACTTTACACATTAAAAACGCTTTTAAACCGAAACCTACCGACACTTTTCTGAACTTTTACTGCCCCCTGCTGGCAAAACCCAACATTTCTCCTCTTATTTCTTCAGTTATTTTTATTTTTCTCAGCTTTTGACACTTGTACAACCTTGTAGATGTTTTCATTCTGCATTTAGTCTCTTAATAATAATAAAAACCATGTGTTGATGTTTTCCTCTACAGGCTTTTTAAAGAGTGCTGTGCTAATCCGCCGGACGGACTCTACGGCATCAGAAACTCAGGAACCAAAACCGCAAAGGTAAAATAAATAAAACACCAAGCATCTTTTAAAATCTACTTAATTTAATTTCATATTGTGTTTTCTTTAAGTACACAAATCCTAATATCAGACCTCACATGGTTTACTCTTTGTTTAGTTTTTCTCATTTTTCAGTGTTTTAAAATTATTTGTCAAGATTTCAAGATGTATTTCTCAAATATTGATTCAAGTAAAGCCTGGATATTAAATAACATGACAAAAATATGTTTCATATCTAAGTTAGTGATCTTAATTAATATTTTTAAGATGATTTCATGTGAAGGTTTTTGTCTTTTTCTCATTTTTACATGATAAATGCTTCACTTTGAGGCTGATTTGGGGAGAGAACATCTTTTCTGAAGGTGTTGAAGGTTTTTTTAAAGACCTCATTTGATAGTTTTATGACTTAACTCATAACAAAAAGTGAATATTTAAGGTTAAAGTAGCCATCCGTGAAATAAAATCAGAAAATGCCTGATTAGAGTATATTTTTAATGTTTTTCAGGTGCTGGTGGTTTGGGATGTCGCTATAAACAAGGCCAGAAACTACAGGCTGTTTGAAGAGGTAAGGAACCCAGCAGCGCCCCCTGCTGTGTTATAATGACTCTATGTTTGAAATAACTCGTCAACATCTCGTTTTTGTCTGCTGACAGAATGACAGCATATTTCTGGAGAGCGACCTGACCTTCCCCAACCTGGCGGCGCTGGTTGAACACTACTACAGCCATCCTCTTCCTCACCACGGCTCGCTGTGCCTGCAGAAGCCTTACGCCAAAGTCCTGAGCTTCTGAGACCAAACATGCAGCTGGAGACGCGTCTTCAAATGGATTCAAAACAAACTGAGCTGAAAATCACCCAGAGGAGGAAAAACCGGCTGGAAATCAGAACAGTTTGATGGTTGTGACGCATTTTGGCCACCAGGAGGCGACAAATGACAACATAAAGCAACAGATTCCGGAAATACAGCCTACATGCATAAACATATCACTCAATATAACTATAAATATTTATTTCTGTATCATTTTTCTAAGTAATTTCAAAAGTTAAAGCCTATGATGAGTATTTCTGTGTAAATATGGCTGCGTCACATGAAACATAATGACTTTAAACAAGCCAAACGGACAAAATTAAAAGCTAAAAGTCGGATCCTGAACCTTCCCTGACACAAGAGAACAGGAGCGTACAACTTACATTTCAGTTGGAAATACAGGGAAAACATCAACAGAGGAGGAAAACCTTGTTTTCAAATTAGCAGTGCGACCAAACTGGGACTGATTGTCTGTTTTTTGTCAACATCAAAACGAGCTTTTTGAAATGTGTACATTCATTATACTGTGTAGCTTTTGTCCATATTTATATGTAAATATGTAAAAGCATGACTGTAAATATGTAAATGTGAAGTTTTTTACAAAAATATATACTGAGAATGTATAAACAATTGCATAAAAAATTGTTTTTTTATCTTTATTTTGTGCATCTGCATACAGAAACTTCAGAATTTGGTATTTTTGGATGATAAAGTTGAGCAACACAACGAGAAAACACACTAAAAAAGTTAAAAGTTATAATAAGTCAGTAAAATGTGTTAAATATCTGAAAAGATTTGTTCGGCTTTAGTTTTGTCATCAAAGAAAGAGAGTTTTCTAGACATGTAGGGTGTGAAAATTCATATCAACAGAATTTCATAAAAGTTATAGCCATATCCTGATGCTGCCACCACCATGCTTCACCTTAGAGATGCTACAATGATGAGCAGCATCTGGTGTTGAATAATTATTCTTAATTGTTTGAATCTTTTTGAATACAACAAACTTAGGATTTACCTAAATTTCACAAAATCAGAGTTTTTATTATAAAAAATGTTTTTGTTTCTTTGACTTGATGATTTTGGTTTAGGTGGCAAAAGTTTTGGACCTCACTGGTATAAATTACCATTTATTAAATGATATACCAAAAAATGATTAATTCGAAATCTTAGTAAAATTTTGTGTTTTTACAGTGTGTTTGGTATTGAAGTAAAATACGAACTAGGAGAGAAATAGATGCTTTGAAAACGACAAATATAAGAAAATCAAAGACGTTGCAGGCGTAGTAAGCCTGATTTATGCTTTTACGTTTGAAGTTAATCTGTTTTTTACACTCATTTGTTGAATGTTAACGCCTACCAACAAACAAAAACAGTCAATAAACCAAAGAATAAAATAAACTAAATGTGTGAATCTTTCCATTCTGTGTAAACATTAGTTTTCCCTCCACTGCTGATCCAACCAGAGGAAGTGAAATCTGCTTTTTAAATTAAAGGCATGTGAAAACGCTTCCTGGATCCAGATTATTAGTCGGTTTATGAGGTTTGTGTGTTTTTGAGGGAAGAAAAAGGGAATCTGGGACGGAGCGAGCCTCGGGGTGCATCAGCAGCCGTCAGGCCTCAGTGAAGATGAAGTTTAATCCTCTGATAAAAAGCGTGAGAGTGTGTGGAAGCAGGCAGCTCAGAGCCCTGAGGACACACCGCAGGCTCGCTGATCAAACCACAGGGAAACAGCTTCAGACACACAGCAGAGGGAAACGGCAACAGTCGGGTTCGGTTCAAAGATTCTGTCACTCCGTTTGAGAAATTTGATCAAATGACTGAGAAAAACATGAGAAAAATACACAATATTACAATATTTTCTTCATTTTTTTCTGATTTAAGGTGATAAAATAAACCAACTGTATCTTTTCTTACTGAAATAAGCTCCAAAAATAATTTGAAACATTAATCAACTTGCAGTTGATAAAAATGCAATAGCTTAAGAGAAGAAATTTAGAAGAAAACAAAGTCATAATTGAAGGCAATTATCAAGTAATTACAGTATGTGGCCACAGGGGGCGCTGTTCAGCAAAATGTAGAGTTTCAATCAGTTAAAACCCATTTGAAATAAAAATCACTGAAGCTTCTACTCAACTTTATTGAATTAATCAGTTAATTATGGACCTTTTAATTACAAATAAATTAGCATTTTAGTTATTTAACTCATCATAAGAGAAAAGAAATGGGAGTTCATACTTTCACCATGTTATTCATTAATTTACAAAATCACAGTTTTGGGGTAAATATTTAGTTTGAAGCTAAATAATTAGCTTCAGACTAAAAACTTAGAAGCAAAAATATTTATTTAGCTAAGCTTTTTTTAAGCATCACTAATATTTAGCCAGCAAGTTAAATATTTAATTAGAAGATAAATATTGATCTAACATAGAACTACATTTAGTAAACATTAAGTTAATATTAAGCTTAAGAGCTATATATTTAGTTTGAAGCTAAATAATCATTAGTTTTAAAATATTTGGCTGTCTAGCCAAATATTTCGCTAAATGTTTAGCTTAAATCTAAATATTTATCTCAGAGCTTTGAATATTTAGCTACATGTTTTAATATGTTAGCTTAAAGCTAGATATTTAGTTTGGAGCTAAATAGTTAGCTTGCACACAAAATACTTAGGTTGGAGTTAAATATTTACTTTATAAACTAAATATTTATAAATATTTGCTAACAAAATATAGCTTCAGACTAAATATTTAGCTTGCTAATTAAATATTATAATTAGTCGCGTGACGTGTAAATTAATGGATAGCATGGTGAAAATATTACTTTGAAAAATGAATCCCCATTTTATTCTCAGTTAAATAACCCAAATTATTACTGTTAATAGTTGACAGTGTTACAAACGGTACTCCATAGGAGTGTTAATTAGTGTAATTGAACCAGTTTTTTTTTCTAAAAAAGCTTATTGTTTACTTGTTATATATAATTATGTAAAAAGTGTCGTTCTTTTTAATGTTCTGTTTGACATTAAAAAGTCAGATTTCCTAAATTGGATCAAGCTGGTTGTGATTTCTGCGGTATTAATTAATTAATTAATTTGTTCGGGTAGTGAAGGGTTAACAATCTGCAGCAGACGCACTGAAGGAGGAGAACCCCCTCCACGGCTCTGTGCAGCCCTGATAACCACCCGGTACCGGTCCGGTACCGCTAACCGCTTAAAAAATGGATTTTAAACGGACTGGGCGGAACTGGAATCATCCCGGAACGCTATAAAAGGGCGCGTGGGCTCTACGGTTGTTGTGTTTTTCTCCATTCGTCTTCTCCCGGTGCGCACGCAGTCCTCCTCAGCCGCGCGTGCCACCTCCGGACTATAAAAGCTGCCCGCTCCGCTCCACAGCTCCTGCTCGCGCCTGTTTTGGATGTGTGTTTTCAGCCAGCGCGTGGACCGACCGGCAGAACCATAAGGAAAAGCAGGAGCAGGCCAGCGCGAGCCAGGAGAAGGCAGGCAGCTCGCGGGCGCCCAGCTCAGCTAGCAGCAGCGACCGAACGGCGACTCCTCCGAACCAGAGATGGTCACGTCCGCACCACGGATCCCCCTCCTGCTGCTGCTAATGTGGCTCCAGCACTGCGGTACCGTCCACGGTAAGAGCCCGCTGCGGTTCCCCGGTTTGTCCGGTTAAACGCTCCGGTGTTCGGGGCGGTTAAGCTAACATTAACCGAGCTGTACACCTGCCTCCGGGCTGCACCTTCATTCACTTGTTAGCCGTCTAATTAGCAAACAAACCACATTCTTCGACCTTAGTCGGTCAGCATTTGTAAGTTTATTTCATTTCTAATGAATTCTCACTCTGGTTTAAAGGGAATAATCACTAAAAACAAAGATTTAAACCCTTAATTTGGTTGCTCCGCACCTAAACCTCTTTGCGTCAGTGTCTTGTGATTTCTCCTCGGCCATCATCACCAACCCCCTCAGCTCTGACGTTCCTAATTTATTTATTTATTCTTTAAGTGAAGGCCGACATGGGGGCCGAGAAAGGAGCGAACTGCGGATTAACATCTTGGATTAAACCTGGGAATAGTTTGGAGCTCCAGAGGGGAGGGGGGTGATTTAGGCCAATCACCGGCCGCAGGGGATCCCAATGACGGCTAATTACCTGCTGAGTGGCCAGGTGCAGGTTGGACATAAACGAGCAAAACTTCTCATTTAAGCCAGAAAATCGGGTAAAACATTTAATATAGACTCGAACCAATATAGTGTTAATATAGCTGAATATTAAATTATGATTTTATATGGATAATCTCCCACAGTTGTCAGGAAACTGGAGATGTAATGGATGTTTTTAATTAAAATGTTTGAATTTTGCCTCTAAATGGGGAGTTGGTTTCATTTTTATTATAGTTGCTGTAAAGATTTTTTCATATAAATATTTCTGTAGTTTTATATTCAAATAGTTTTATTTGGCAGACTTTCTGTTAAGACATTAAGATTTGTACTTGGATTTTGACTAGTATTGTTAGGTTTTGTATATTGTCAAGTTTTCTTTAAAATAACTTATTAGGCAGGTTATATAGAGTAGATTTTTGTCTCCCCTGAGATTTTCTTTCTGTAAATTTTATTTATTATGCTGGCTTTATACATTTATCTCAAGCTTTTCTTTTTCTTGGTGTATTTTTAGAATTTTTTTTTCATATTTTCTAAAATGTTAGGAATGCTTTCCTTCAATTACATGGTGCATTAAAGCCTGGGTTTACAAAGCTGATGGCTGGTATAATTTGAATCAGGTTTTGTTTTTGTCATGGAGTCTTTAATATCTTGTGTTTGACGTCTGAGGAAATGCATTTTTCCTCCTGATCTGCTCCGATCCCCACCTCCAGCCTCGGTTGGCTCCACGGGGCCTGATAAGAGCCTCGTTCCCCAAAATGAGCTGCCATCGCTCTGAGATTCAGACTGTTTGACCAAAATGCCATGCAGATTAGTGAGACGAGAGCAGAAGCAGGCTGGCCTGATTAAATGGATGTTTTATGTTTTTTCTTCTCTCCCTCCATGGTTACTGTGATGCTGAGTGAGACCCAGATCCTGGGCTGTGGGGCGTCAGAGTGTGGGGGTTCTTAGTGGGCGGAGTGGTGGAGCGCAGCATGCTGCAGCCGTTTGTTACTGGGGAGAACTGCATTACCATGACCTCCAGTGTGACAGCATTTATATGGAGCACAATAATGGTCTATTTTTAATGGAGATTTGAAGCAGCTCAACGCCTGTCGGCTTCAAATGGTGCATGAAGCCTGGGTGTCATTTTAGAGCTCAGATTTACTATCAGTGTCTCTAATGATCCATTTCTTTTTAGGGAAGGTTGAATTAAGAGTCAAAATGCTTTAAAAATAAAGTGTAAATACTTGTTAAAGTGTCTAATTTGTTGCTGAAATGAACCTTAGAGGTGTTGGCTGGTCACATTCCTCCAGTCTCTTGTTTTTGGGCTTTTTGCCTTTAGGTGTCGGTTCTTTAAAATCAGGAGTGACTGCAGAGAAGGAAGCGCTGCTTCAGGCAGGTGCGTCTAACTGCTGAGGCGTTGATCAGAGGGTGATGTGAACAGTTTTCCTGGCAGCTAGTCGATGGGTTGGTGCAGCAGCTCCATGGGGAGAAAACCTGAAGGAACAAAAGCTGCAGAATCCACAGTCTGACTCTGCTTTTTGTTTACTGCTGTACCTCTGACATGGACTTCATTAAATATATTAACAGTTTCAAGTCTGTTTGCAGGCTTGTGAATAAAACATGCAAATTCAAAGCTCTTGTGACCTGATTTTGATATTTCAGGTCTAAACATGTGGTGGTTAAAGATGGAAGGATTTTAAGGAGTTTGAATATTTGTCAAAGTAGGAAACTTGTGGTTTTGGTTTTATTAATGAAATAAGATCTCATTACAGGAAAGTGTCAACATTTCTTGGTAATTTCTGCTGAAAGTCACAAATTTGAGTCTGGAAAAGTGGAAGCTTGAAATGAGTGTTTTGAGGCTCGCCTTGCAGGATCTCAATTTGCTTAGTCAGCATTTAATGTACGTCAGCATTTAGACTCTGTGGTGAGTCACAACTTTTCCTTCAGGCAGTTGTTTGGCCAGCCTGGCTGGGCTGTAACTTTAAATAAGTTTTAGAACCAAAGGCGTCGGCTGGGCAGGTTCATGACTGTAGATGTTAAAGCTACAGGAACATCAGCAGGAGGAGTTTTGATACTTTGAAGGGGAATTTTGTTTTGGTTGTTTCTGTTTTTGGATTCCAGTTTTCATACTTTTTATGAGCTTGGAGTTGGTCACATTTGTTAAATATGGTGATAAAACCTTTACCAATTTATTTACCTTTTCCTGTTCTATTAATAATCAGGTTATCTAAAAAATAAGTGACAATTTTGAAAGTCCAACTTGCCTACACATGGTGTCCAGACTATTCAACTGCTGGGGGGAAAAATAAACTAAATTAGTTTAATTTTCTAAATAAGTTTACTTCCGTTCTGTTTCTTTGCCTCGTTTCCTTTTTCTGCTGCTTAAATACCAAATATATCAAATATGAACCTGAGTCCATGTTAAATGACCAGCCTGGCATTCATAATAGATCTTAAAGTTTTTATTTTTTAAACCATGTTGTATCTTAACAGCTAAATGTTTTTCTATCTGGGTCGTGGTCCGCTCCACGCTGAGACCCAAAGCTGTTCCGGTTCCGAGCCGATCCGGGTTCCTGACCCACTTTCAGTTTTCCATCATGGCAGCGTTTCTCGTCTGCTCCTTCTGGGGTGCCTGTTTGATTTAAACGGGCAGGAGCGCTCCATTTCCCCACCTGGTCGGCTGCAGCGTGGCGCCAGCCTCAAGGTCGGGGTTATTTTAGGAACATGTTCCGATGTCAGCTGCAGCAAACGGGCCGCAGCGCCGACCTTCAGGCTGGAAACGCTGGTTCCGTTCCTGTTGGAACAGGAAGTGACATGAAGTGCTTCTGTTTAAATTATTGAACCTGCAACTGGAGCAAACGACAGAAACGCTTTACCTCAGGATTAACCGTCCCTTCAGGACGACTCAAGCTGGAGCTGATTTCAAAATAAAATACACTAAACCATAAGTTAAATGTTTGGTCAATAAATGAATATTTTTCATGAGGTTTGATATTAATACAATTAGAACCTACTAAAGTGAATCATGTTAAAACTCCTTCTGCAGTTATGAAGTTGGGATAAATGGAGCAAAATAACTGAGGCCCGTTAAGTTTCAGGAAGTTCTAACGTTCACCTCGTTTGTCTCTTCAGGTACGAAGACGGAATGTGAAGCCAACCAGTTCCAGTGTGGAAACGGCCGCTGCATCCCGTCTGTTTGGCAATGTGACAGTGATGAGGATTGCACCGACGGCAGCGACGAGAGATCCTGTGGTGAGAACGACCCGCTTTACAGAACATGAAACTGATCAGACGTCTGGATCAGTGGAGTTTATTAGTTTAGCACATTTCAGCAACAAGGCAGTTCAACGTAAAAACAGTCAACACACAGAATGGGCTTTACTTCACAAGACTTTTTCCTTCCACTCAACTTTCCACTTGAATTCAGCCCATTTCTCCTTTTTTGACTTGTTTAACATACCAATGGAACAGAAGTTTATTCACATTTAGGTAAATATCTAACATGTTTATCTTGTGTATAAATTTGCTTTGACTAGGCCTGTAGTTCTCTCAACTTCTCTGGTTTTTCTGCAACGTTTCTGTGCAGATCAGTTTGAAGTGAATCAAAAACATGTGAAAGATGCATGAAGTTGTGAAAGCTGCTGCATATTGATGTCAAACCGCTTCAATAAATCAGAGCTAATCTGATTCTGAACCAGGAAGGTTTGAGAACCTGAAGGAAGGAAAAGCACAGCGGAGCTAAATCTGGATCCAATGTGTTCAACTATCTGGGTCATTCAATAAAACAGAGGAGGGGGATGGGAAGATTTAATCCTTTATGAACAGGAAATGATGACATCATGTGATTTGAACTTTTAAATGTTTTTCAACAAAAATCAAACAAGTTTTCACAAAAGCATTAAATATGCAGGGAAACGGGATGAGAGGAAAACGTGCTGGTTGCACATGGAAACATTGAGCCGGAACATCTTAGACTTTAATGATAAAACATCTGGAGATTTTAAACTTTCTACTCCACATCCTGCAGGAAGTGGGATACAAATCAACCAGAATCACTGAGATTTTGACTCCTTTCTTTTCTCTGCCTCAGTTAAACACCAGATGATCCAAACTAACGATGCAGGACTAGTTTCTGATGGTTTAATAAAACCCAAACTAAACCAGATTCCACTGCAGCATCTTAATTTAAATCCTTCTGATTCTGTGTAGTTCAGAAGACGTGTGCCGATGCAGACTTCGTGTGCCGCAGCGGTCAGTGCATCCCGAAGCGCTGGCACTGCGACGGAGAGCCGGACTGCGAGGACGGATCCGATGAGAGCGTAGAAATCTGCCGTAAGTTCTCCCACAATGCAACTTGTTCAGAAGTTTGATGGTTTCAGTCGGCAGAGAAGTTTATTAAACTCTGAAGCTGTGGGGGGAAAAGTTGATCCTGCCAGTGAAACGTATGAAGTCTTTTTTTTTTCTTGGCTTAATTTTAATCAGAAATAAAGGATAAGTTCTTGCTCTGTTTGGATCGGTTTCCTGCTGATCCAGTTTTGCTCCGTCATGTTTGGTGCTGCAGCTGATTGTCCCTGTTGGCTCTGAAGGTCATGACCGGGTCGTCTTCAGGTCATGTTCAGCCATCAGAGCTGCTGCTGCGTCCTGCTGATGTCTGACCAGCTGTCGGCTTCAGATCAGCAGCTGAAAGTGTCTGGTTTTAATTTTAACCTGCTGACTCCACATTCCTGATTCCTCTTCCTGCAACAGTTAAACGTTGCTTTATGCTCCTTTCAATGAAGTTGCTTTTTTCTTGTTTTGCTCTCTAACGTTAAAAGTTTAACTTGTGCATCAAATTTAAAGCTGAACTTTCTCAGAAATGATTCTTACAAGAATGTGATGTTTACTGACAAACATTTTATAATTTCCCCCGTTTATGTTCAGATCTCCTGCCTCTGGCTTCTTCTGCTGCAGATTGACTCATGTGTCGCATAAACAACGTAAAAGTTTAATAAAATGCAACATTAAGCTTTGAAAACTATTGGATATGATTAAATGGGACAATCTCCTTTTTTTAGCTCCACAGATGCCTGTGATTTTAATTACTTCATGTAAAGAAGTATTAAAACTTTTTGACCTGACTTGGTTCTGTTTCCTTATCTAGTTACTGTAACGATGCTTTTCTGAACCTGCACAGAAAAAGAACCAGAGTTTTTACCAGCTTTCATGAAAGGAGACGAAGCGGGCCGCTCCACTGCAGGTTCTGATGACGTCCAGTTGGAGCTCGTCTTATAATCTATGGTTATTCCCCAAAACATATTTTCATTCTTGATGCTGCATATTATCAGGAAAGTAGATGAAGGTCTAATTAAAGCCTCAATATTTTCTCTTAGCATTTCTGTAGTTCTGTGATGCTTCACATGTCGTATCAGACCAAATATTCTTAGTTTCATGTTCCTGTAACATTGCCTTACCTTGGCGTTGTTTCTTTGTGGTCTGGTTCTGGTCGCTGACCTCGGCGTGTCGTTTCTGTCTGCAGACATGAGGACGTGTCGCGTTAACGAGTTCAGCTGCGGCCCGGGAACCACGCTTTGCATCCCCATCTTCTGGAAATGTGACGGAGAGAAGGACTGCGACAAAGGAGAGGATGAAGTCAGCTGTGGTGGGTGGAAGCTGCTTTCCTCAACGCCTCAGTAATTATTTGACCTTTGAATCAGTCGTTTCCCTTTAAGCTGAACGTCTGGCAGCTGCAATCAGCAACGTGTCGACTTTTAGGTGATTTATGATCCAGACGCTGCAGGAAAACCTGAAGATGAGGCATTCAGAGCAGTTCAGTGTTTTCTCCTGGGATTGATGAACAAAATGTCTGAAGTGCTTTAGATTCACATTCAATCAATACTTCATATTGATTGAGACACTCGTTCCTTGTAACTTCGGCTGTATTTATTTTTTAATGTTGTTTCCAGCGGCCTTTTAGCAGGTGTAAGATGGGAAATCAGGCTGTGAGCGAAGGGGAGGCATCGATCGGGACGGAGCGAAGTCTTCAAGTCTTTAAGAGGAAAAACTTCGCTAGATTTTTTTTAGTCATTAGAGCAGGATGTTGAACATCTTTGGTTTGGGACAAATCAAGATCCTAAATGCTTTAAAGGGCCAGTTGTGCCAGAATGTGTTAAACCTGTTAAAATACCAATAGATTCTTAAAATTAAATATTACTGAACGTCTTTTCAGTCCCTCCTGGATTTTGATACCTTTTTCCCCTCCAAGTAAGGCCAAGGCAGCTACTTGGTACAAGTAGACAATTTTTTAGAAATCTACAATAAACTTTACTGGTTCAAAATTTTGGGGGTTTGATTTTGTTTTCACAGTAATTCTCAGTGGAGGGACTGGTTGTTTGGCAGTGACTGGATAAAAACTGCATTGACTTGATAACATATTTAAGCAAACTTGGTGTAAAGTCTAGAGGCTTTTCTTTCCATAAGCAAACAAGTTTTAATTTGCTCTGAGTGTCTTAGACGCTCTTGCATGCGTCTTGTAAAATAAACGCATTTTAGTTACAGAAACTGGAGGACGCACTATTTAGATCAATATTATACATCCCAGAAATGGAATCAGAATCGGCTTAGTTTATTACTTTTAACCCAGAAAAGGGTTTAGATTAGCCTCTTTAGCTTATTTTATCAAACTGTAGAGATGCAGAGACCAGAGGAAAATTCTGGATCAACATTTAGACACTTTTCAGACTCCTGTTCACAACCAGTGTATTCCATAAACTCCATGAAAATCTTTGTCTTGATGTGAAAGTTGGGAGTCTGAATTGTTCTTGTCACATAGTGAGAAACATTCTGCTTCCAGTGGTTTGGGTTTATTTATTGAAGCGTTGAGGAAAACTCCAGATGTCTCAGCAGACGCTCCTGGATTCCCTGGAGCTCAGCCTGATCAGCTGGTATTGATTATGGGATGCTGAGCTGCAGAAACCTGGTTGGCTCAGTTCACAACTGCAGTTTCTGCCTCAGTGGATGTGGATCAGGGATCCTGCAGTTAGAATCAGAACCTGAAGTAAACCCTCTGACTCCTCCAGGTAACGTCACCTGCGCTCTGAACGAGTTCACCTGCGCCAGCGGCCGCTGCATCTCCAAGAACTTTGTGTGCAACGGCGAGGACGACTGCGGCGACGGCTCAGACGAGGTGGACTGCGCGCCGTCGTCCTGCGCTCCCAACGAGTTCCAGTGTGGGAACGCGTCCTGCATCCCGGCCAACTGGGTCTGTGACGACGACGTCGACTGTCAGGTGAGAGGAAACGAAGAGGAGAATCGGGTCTGAGGACTGAACGGCCATTTTCTACTGGTGATGCTTTTTAGGGATTTACAGGTGGAGTTCAGGTCAGAATTAAAATACTTTAATTCTCTAAGAAATTTTGTTTCTGATGGGAATCAAGATTGTTGTGTCAAATATGAAACTATTTGAAACGAGTAATTCTGCCACAGAATGGTGCTTTTTAAAATCTTATTTAAAAATTGCATGTGGAAAATGTCTGTCCTTAATCACACATTCAAACAATCAAACGGATGAGAAGCTGCAAAGTCTTTTTTTTTTTTTTAAAAAAGCAATTGTTTTATACCGGATTCAATTTCCAACTTTGTTTTTCCTCTAGCAAAATTAAGACAAATGTATAAAAAGTTTCTCATTTCAATAATTACGAGTTGAGATGAACAGAAGCTGGAAAACAAGCTGACGTCTCTCTGGAGACCTGAAGAGGGCGTTGGTGTGAAAAATCCAGATTTGTCTAATCTGCATGTAAACAATTTGAAAAAGCTGCAAACCTGCTAAGTTTTTACTGTGCAAAAATCTAAACATTTAATGCACACCGACTTATCTGCAAATGTCATGTTGTGGAAAAACACAATTCAATCCAGAAAACTGCACATTATGAATGAAATGTGCAACTACAACCTGCATTAATGCACATCTGTACATTTAATCATAATTAGAAAAACCAAAAACTTTCTGATTGTTGCTGAAATATTAGCATTAAAGTAAAATATCCTGATTAAAAGCGTTTGTTTCTGCAGGACCAGTCAGATGAAGCTCCGGCTCGGTGCGGCCGCCACCCGACGCCGCCCGCCAAGTGTTTGTCCAGCGAGATGCAGTGCAGCTCTGGAGAATGCATCCATAAGAAGTGGAGATGTGACGGAGACCCCGACTGCAAGGACGGCAGCGACGAGGCCAACTGTCGTACGTTACGATGCCAAAACGACTCCAGCTTCTTTCACTGATTTTCCTTTAGCAGGAAGTAAAGTTTGAGTTTGTTTGCAGCTGCGCGGAGTTGTGAACCAGATAAGTTTAAATGTGACGATGGCGGCTGCATCCAGGGAAGCAGACAGTGTAACGGCTACAGAGACTGTGATGACGGATCGGATGAAATCAACTGCAAGAACCGTAAGACTCTGGTTTTAAAACAAAACGTCCTCATGCATTGAAACTCTTCTGGTTTAGTGACAATCTGGATTAACTTCCTGTTTCAGTGACTCAGTGCAACGGGCCAGAGAAGTTCAAGTGTCGCAGCGGAGAATGTATCGACATGAGCAAAGTGTGCAACAAGATCAGAGACTGTCCAGACTGGAGCGACGAGCCGATCAACGAGTGCAGTGAGTTTTAAATGGGACTAAATTATGAACATCTGGAGCTTCTGTGTTGATGATCCTGAAAGGATGAGATGAATTTTAAAGTCAGCATTTCTTTACTAACCTGAATTATAATGTTTGAGCCTCTTAAATGTCAGATTTGTTACATTTAATGCAGCATCCAGTAACTGTTGCTTTCAATTAACAAAATGCAAATGGTTTATTCATCAAATAAGACTTAAAATACACTTTACTTCCTGATTAAACACCTTGAAATTGGGCCTCTGTCTCTTTAAAAACTTTCTGCTCTTCCTGAAACTCGGGCATCAGGAAGTCATCACAACATGGCTTCTCTATTAACCCTTTAACATTTTTCACTGAGAAGTAGCTGCTATGAGCTCAGCTGTTCCACCAGATGTTTGCCAAATGCTGCTGGCTAGTCTGAAGGAGCATCAGAGGCTCGTCAGCTTCCAAAAGCAAATCTGTGTGAAGCACAGATTGTTTGTTTTACATTTTATATAAGACGCCTGTGTTGCTCCTTCTGTAACCATGGTTTTGTTCTTGTTCCAGATGTGAACGAGTGTCTCCTGAACAACGGCGGCTGCTCCCACATCTGCAAAGACGTGGTGATCGGCTTCGAATGCGACTGCACACCTGGACTGCAGCTCATCGACCACAAGACCTGCGGAGGTACGAGCTGCGCGTCACCAGACGAGTTCAAGGAATTCAAGTCAATTTTCTTCGTCCTGCAAATGAGAAATGAGGCTTTAAAAAGCTCATTGACTAATTTTCATTTAGCTGTCCAGTTTTTACTAATTCAAACTAAAATCCTGATCCATAGAGGCGTGTCCGACGCTGCAGGATCTCACTCCGTTTATTCTGCACTGAAACATTCAGTGATGAACCTGTGGTAAATCCTGTAGGTTGTTTTCTGACAGTCTTCAGGATATTTGTACTTCCTCTAATCCCTCCTGGCATAAACTCAATCAGTCCTTCAGAAGTTTTTCATTTCCTCCCATTTGCAACCAGCAGTGAACTGAATGCTGGAATATTTAACTGACTAAAAAAGACTGGAATTGGAGGTTTAAGTGTCTTTTCTTTTATAAGAACTTGATTTTAAGATGGTTGTCCAGCGTTCCATTTCTAAACGATTCCTCTTGGTCTCTTGATGCAGACATCAATGAGTGCATGAATCCTGGTATCTGCAGTCAGATCTGCATCAACCTGAAGGGCGGCTATAAGTGTGAATGTCATAACGGCTACCAGATGGATCCGGCTACCAGCGTCTGCAAGGCTGTTGGTGAGCATCAGGAGTTCAGTTTGACGTTTTCACCTTTCCTGGTTTTTACAAACTTCTCTTCCTCCGTGTTCAGGGAAGGAGCCGTGCCTGATCTTCACCAACCGCCGTGATATTCGCCGTCTGGGTCTGGAGAGGAAGGAGTACACGCAGATTGTGGAGCAGCAGAGAAACGCTGCGGCTCTGGATGCAGATTTCAACCAGCAGACCATCTTCTGGGCCGACCTGGGTCAGAGGGCCATTTACAGGTAGTCAGGGTTCAGTTTCCATTATTGGAGCTATTGAACACGAGCATGATTGACAGCAGTAAGACCCTCCTTGTTTAGTGCATTTCAACTGTTGGCACTAGGAGAGCTTTTCTTTTTTTTTCTTGACGTGATCTATATTTATAAATTCTTGCCATGAAAAGATCAGATGCATTGAGGCAAAATAAAAACCTGCTGTGGTTCACTTCAGGCTGCAGTGTGAATGCAGCTCAATGGGAAATGAGGCTCATCTGCTGAGTTTTGGATTATTTACTGTAATTGTGCATCTTGATGACTTTATGTCCATCTTTACTGACTGAACTCGACTCCTCTAAACCATTTAAAGGTGACAAACTGTCTGTTTTCCTGAAACCTCCATGTTTTTCCAGCACCGTCCTGGACAGGCGAGGCGACGTCGGCGTCCATAAGAAGGTGATTGATAACGTCCAGACTCCTCTGGGCATCGCTGTGGACTGGATCTATAAGAACCTGTACTGGTCCGATCTGGGAACCAAAACCATTTCTGTGGCGAACTTCAACGGAACCAAGAGGAAAGTTCTGTTCAACACGGGCCTGAGAGAACCCGCCTCCATCGCCGTGGATCCTTTATCTGGGTGGGTGGAAACGTTCTGGGTTTTTACCGACTGCTGCTCTGATCCGCTGACTGGACTGTACTGGTCTCAGGTTTCTGTACTGGTCTGACTGGGGAGAGCCGGCTAAGATCGAGAAGTCTGGAATGAACGGAGCGGACCGGCAGGTTCTGGTGGCGACCGACATCCAGTGGCCCAACGGGATCACACTGGGTAGGAATGGAGGCGAAACGTCTCAACATGAAAACCTGCAGCTGAAGTGATAAAATCTATTAATGTATTTAATGTCTTCAGATCTGATCAAAGGCCGGCTCTACTGGGTCGACTCCAAGCTGCACATGCTCAGTAGCGTCGACCTGAACGGAGACAACAGGAACAAGGTGCTGCAGTCTGCAGATTATCTGGCTCATCCATTCGCCGTCACCGTGTTCGAGGTTCGTTTCGCCTTCAGGTTAAATTCATTGATGTGTAAATCTACAAAATAAGTTAAAATGTAAGTTTTTGTTCACTTTAAATGTTTGAAATGATTACAGACGGAAAAAGGCCATTTGATGAAAAAAAAGTTTCTATTTCAGCTAAAAGTTCAGGTCTGTTATCTTGTCAAACTCGTGGCGTTTTTATCGTCACCTGGTTCATTTTCATTAAAGGAATTTAGACAAAATGATTTTATTTAAAGAATTAGAGTAAATATCTTTCCAATATAGTATAAAGGCTTAACTGGATAAGTTAAAAATTTGTACAATGTGCCGTTTTTGTGATTAATTAATGGATTACTGAAATGATCAGCTGTTTATAAAAGTCGGCCATGTTGGTTCTGTTAGGATCGGGTTTTCTGGACCGACGGTGAAAACAAAGCCATCTACGGCGCCAACAAGTTCTCTGGTTCTGATGTCGTCACGCTGGCCAGCAACCTGAACGACCCTCAGGACGTCATCGTCTACCATGAGCTGATCCAGCTGGCTGGTAAGGGGTCAAAGGTCACCCAGTGTAACCAGGACTGGTTACCAGCTGGATTTGGGCTTCAGTTTGTTTTTCCTCTGCAGGAACCAACTGGTGCACAGAGAAAAACGGCGGCTGCAGCTTCTTGTGTCTTCCTGCTCCACAGATCAACAAACACTCCCCCAAGTACAGCTGTGTGTGTCCTGCAGGCCAGGAGCTGGCAGCAGACGGCCAGCGCTGCAGACCCGGTGAGTCCTGACCCGACATGCAGGAGGGATCGGTCTGCTGCTGGACTTCACCTCTAAACATCGTCCTCTTAGTTTTACTGCTGAAATCAGTTTCATGTTTTCAATATAAGTACCACTCGCCTGTTGAGGCTTCTAGAGGAGCAAAGGGAACCGTTACGTCTTGAATCTTAAGTTGTGGTTAAATGTCGGCAGCAGCTCCAGGATTGTTTGCAACAATTAGCGGTTCCAGGCGCGAAGGCAGAGCGGCTCTGGCCTTCACCTCCTGCTGGACGACCGGTTGCTTGGAGACGCTTTGTTTTCCCTGCAGCTTCGCTCAGATCCTTTCACAGCCTTTTCAACCAAACAGAAACCTGACAGCTGAATCCGCAGCACTAATTGGACTCTGGTTCCAGTCGGGACTCGCAGATCGCTGGACCGTCTTCATGGCAGCAATACCAGCAAACTGCAGTTTCCCAGATTTTCTCTTTATTTCACAGGAAACACAGAATCTGTGGAAGTTTTAACAGAGAAATGAAGCATCCTGAGGTTGTCGAGTCATTTTTTGAGACGTTCTAAGAAACCAACAGATCGGTGGAATCCAGATTTTTCAGAAATTGAATCTTAAAAAACAAAAATTTGATTTAGCTATAAAATAATCACCCAGCTCTAGTGCATCCTTTACTTTAATCCTGGTTTCTTTTTTCCCCTCTTCTGTCCATCTTTACTTCTAGTTATTCCACATTTTGTTGAAGTTTGGTGCCTGTCCCTTTAAGGCTGCAGACTAATTGGGCTGTTTTTCCGTCCAGCCCATTTCCCAGCTGCCTCATCTGGCTGACCAGGAGCTGTGAGGCTGCAGCTCCAGTCGACTCTAATCCTGTTAGAAACGCAAAGTGAACAGAAGCTTTTCTCAACTCACAGCTACAAACGACAGTCTTTCTTGTTTAAATGACGCTTTTACAGATCAGTGGTGTGTGTTCTTCAGTGTGAGCTGAAATCGTGGTCCAGTGGTTCCTGGAGGCTTCCTGCATGTTTTATTCTCTCCCTGGAGGTAGTAATGATCTCAGCAGGTCAATGTTCTCCTCAGGCCTCTGATGAACCATCATTTGGTCCTGGTGCCTTCAGGACCCACTTTGGGGACCCCTGTCAGATGTTTTGGTTTTTCATTGTTTACAATGAGAAACGAACTTAAAATCCCATAATGCTCTGCTGTGTGGGCAGGTTTGTTTACGTTTCATGAGGAAAACCTTTTATTTTCTCCACTAGTTTACAGATCAGACAAACTTGAAGCTTCTCATCAGAAACTCCAGCAGCTTCTTTATTTGTGATGATTCACAGGAATATGATCATTACTGAGTTTTCAGAGAATAAGATGATGTAGCAAAACTGACTTAACCCTGCATTTGTTTTGCTATATCAAAAATTGTCTACCCAGAATGCCCTGCTCTGTAGTCCACTTCCTGCTTTGGAGCGATCTGTGGTCCATTCAAACTGCACCAGCGTTCACTTCAGCCAAAAGCAGACTGAGGTTTGTAGGTGGACCAGAGTTCACACCTCACCACAGAACCAGACCTCCCAGTTGGAGCCATTCAGTTCAGCAGGTTTAAACCACAGCCACTGTTTTCTAGCCTGATTTCATGCATCAGATAAACCAGTTTACTCTCCAGAGATCTGGTCTACATTCAAAGAAAACTCAGAAATGGGACAACCTTGAATGCTTAAGGTTTGTTGTTCCTCTTCTAGTGACAGACTTTTCCTCAGAGGATGATAGTGAAACTCTAATGCAGCCTGAAGGTAAAACCAACACTGTCTGAAAGCAAGCTGGACTTTCCTAAGATCAAGTAACATCCAGTAAATTAATCTTTTCTGCTTTAACTGAAACTTCTGCTGCTTTGGTCTTGATCTGAGCTTTCCAGTTCAACCTGGAAACTCAAACTGAATTTCCCTGCATCATATTTTTTTTACTCCAGTAATTTTAATCAAACCTGAGGAATCCTTGTGACTTGTTGCTAAATGAGAACAATGTGACATTCAGTTATCTCCTCTCTGCTGCTGAAGAGTTTAAATTAAATCTGCCTCTGAACTAATCTAGAACAGGAGCACCACCTAGTGGAAGAAAAGGGGAAGTGCACATTCAGGTTTTGGCTCAAAACCTGCATCTGTTCTGTGAAAATGGAGCTGGACTCTAAATGTAGTTTATAAATCTCAGAACCTGCTGGAAGTTTTTACTTTTGCTATTTGAACCATTTTTTCTTCTTTTATAAAAGTTAATGCAGCATCTTGTTTTGAATGTGAGCTTTAGATTTACACCAGTGTCTGTCTTATAAGGCTCTGGATGCATGGAGATTTTCATATATTGCAATAAAATGCCACCAAATAATTATTCTTTAAGTTTCTATGAGTCTTATAATAAATGTTGGGTCTTCAGTATTCCCAGATGTTAAAGCAGATCTTTCTCAGCTCTCCAGATAAACAACCGAAGCACTTTGCTGATTTTTAGCTTCAGGAAAATGATCCTTTACAAAAACCTTCCAAATGTAACGTCCCAACCAAGAGGGAAAGAAAACGGGCTTGTTGGCTTACCATCCAGAAACCACTTGCTGGATGTTTTATGCAGGAGGCTCCACTTCTGCTTTTCAAAGCTGATTGTGTAGTTGTGCATCTATTTGTATTTAGTGACAAGAGGCCCTAAAACGGCTCATTCTGAACTGAGCAGACTTGAATCTTTATAAATGAGTTATGAAAAACATGTAAAGAGCAGGTTTTGTATAGACCATAAACCTTCTGTAACCTCTACAAGGTGTATGAAAGTTGCCATTTTTGTCTCTTCCAGAAGCCAATGTGAGCACGTCTATCCAGGTGGACTCCACCACCAGAGGCTCTGCTGCTGCCTGGGCCGTCCTACCCGTCTGTAAGTCCAGCTGCTCCTCTGAGGTCAAACATGAAGGTCAGAGCTGTTTGTCACCAGCCTCTCTGCTGCAGTGCTGCTGGCCATGGCTGCAGCCGGCGCCTACCTGATGTGGAGGAACTGGCAGCTGAAGAACCAGAAGAGCATGAACTTCGACAACCCAGTCTACCTGAAAACCACAGAAGAAGACCTCAACATCGACATCACGCGCCACGGCGCCAACGTGGGCCACACCTACCCAGCGGTGAGTCGACCGACCTGGAAACTCCTGCAGGTTGAATAGATCATTTCCTCCTGCAGGTCAGTTTTACTTAAAACTTTTCTAGCTTCATCAGACCCTCTAGTTCAAACTTTAAGATGTTTGACGATCAGGTCGTTCTCTACCCAAATAAGCCTGTTATCTTATTTTACACAAACAAAAAAATCATTGGCACAGTTTTTTTAATCATAATGTGATCTCGAAAATTTACCTGATGCAATAAAATTAACTTTTTTTAGTAAGGCTGTAATTTTTAAATGTGAAATTTTAAAATGAGATGTTAAATTTTTGCCATTTCCTCTTGCAAAGTGTTAAAATCTTTTTTCTTTTCACAGATTTCAATCGTGAGCACAGACGATGATTTATCCTGATCTCAGGATTTAGTTTTTTGTCCTCCTCCTCGTTTCCATGCCAACGGTTCACGGCAGCCCTTAAATTTCAACCACAAGCCTTCAGAAGTGCATCAAGTCCTGATCTGTGGTGAAGAGGAAATGTTATGTGAAAACTTCCAGGTCTCTGTCTGGCTGTCCAGAGATCAGTTTCCTCTCTGAGGGTCTTTCTGTGTTCAGCCTGGACTGAAGAACTGAATCTTCATCAAACTGTTTCCTGGTTCTGATTTAAACCGGGTCAAAGTTCTCAGGTCTTAACGGGGAACCAAGTCTGGAGACTAAAAGACGAATATTTAATTATGAAACGGATGTTAATATTTCTGATCATGCTTTATGGCTAATATTAGGGTTTCTTCTGTTAACTGCATTATTATTGCTGCTGAGGTTGCCATGGTTACAGCGTTTGTAAACAGTGTAAATATATTTCCTCCCTCAGATGTGACTGTAAATCAGGACTCAAAGCACTTTGATCATGTTCTCTGTAAATAAGATTGTATGAACTGACTTGAATCCATTTTTTGCTCTGGCCGTTTCCTCACCAGAGTTCAGATTTATTTAAGGAGCAGAGGAGGAAAAACATGAATTTGGTAAAAATGACTATTTTGTATGTTTGTGCTGTTGCTGTGAACTTTTTATAACCTTGTACAGTAAAGGATGAAATGATCTGTGACTGAAGGAACTGATTCAGACATTTTGAATTAAAACAAAATCGGTGTTAAATATTTCTGGAATATTTTTGTTTTAGTTTAATGTCAGAGTGAAGAGTCAAATATCCAAGCAGCTGTGATGAGAAAAACCTCAGGACCTTCTGGTTCACTTACCAAATCTACTTATGGTCCTCAACGTTTTGGATATAAATTTCCAGGGCTACAGGCATAAAATTTTTGTTTTATCCATGTTTTGAAAGTGTAATGTTGCTATTCTGGGTGGGAATACCAACACATCCCACCAGTAAATTCTTATCCCACATCCCCCAGTTGGCTTTGATGCTTAAAGTGCAGAACCAGGGCAGCAGTAACCCAGTTGCCTCCTCTCTCCACACCAGCAGCTCCCAGTCTGACAATGGATCTGCAGACCAACCCAAATGTTCATGCGAGTCCAACCGGTTTTCCCAGTTTCATTCCCTCATTACCAAAACAAACCACTGACTAACTTGATGCACCAGTAGAAGCTTCATGGGACAGAGGGGCTTTTTTTTTTTTTTTTTTTTTGGGAGGGATGGTGGGGGGGGCTTGGTGGGTTTATTGTAGTCTGTAAGGCAGGCCCAGAAAATCCTCTGGAACCACTGCTTTAACAAATGATGGGCACAAGAAATGCCACCTTCACAGTAACCTCAGGATTGTCAGATTTTTTTAAATTTTCCTTCAAAGTCCACTGAGAGACGCGACTCTATGGAGAGCAGCATAGGTGGCTAATATTTAGCATGTTTATTATTTTAGCCTCTGTAGTTTTAGTCAGATGGTCCAGATGAGAAGATCTGAGCATCTGGTTTGGTTGATCCAGAAGGTTCTGGACTCATCCAGAAACCCAGAACAACTGGACTCCAGTCTCACCTTCAACAGAACATTCTGCTCTAAATCCAGACGGGACCGCTTGATGTCTTTGGACCTGAAACATGAAGTGCTGTGAAAAACTATTTGCTCCTTTACAGATTTCTGCTGTTTTGCCTTTTTGTCCTGAAATGTTTCAGATCATCAAACTGATTTTAATATTTGATGGAGAAAAACTGATTAAATACAATAAACAGTTTTCAAATGATGATTTTATTCATTAATGGAAAAGATCTGAAAACCAACCTTTAATTATTCACACTCCTTTGTTAAATCATGAACTAACTGTGATTAAAGCACATTTTTTTATAAAGTTGAGCTGAACCTCCCAGTGAACTCAGACCTGATTATTACCTGCAGGTCCAATAAATTATTTTAACAGAACCTCTGATGGATAAAGATCTGAAAGCAACACATCATCTAAAAAACTCAGAACCAGCAGAGAAACAAAGTCTCTGACATCCATCAGTCTGGAAACGGTTCCAGAACCATCTGTAAGGTTCTGGACTCCAGAGAACCTCAGTAGAACCAGGATCCAACATGGAGAACATGGAACAGTGGAGAACCTTCCAGGAGAGGCCGACCCACCAGAACCACTAAGAACTCATTAAGGACTCATCAGGAGGTCCAGAAGAACCAGAACCACAGCCAAGTTCAGAGGCATATATTCATTTATTTGATTTTTCTGTTATTTGAAATTTTACATACACAAATCAAAAAAGAAAAAAAAACAGAACAAAACATGTATAGAAATAACATTTAAATTCATGTCAATGGCAGAAACACAAACTTATTAAACCTCTGATGGATGAAAGACCCAGAAAACACTTAAAATCAAAACAAGAGAATCTTTCCTGTATTTTATTCTGAAATATTTACAAAAATAGATAATTCTGCAGACAAACTCATAAAAAACATAATCAAACCTGATATAAAATTATTTTTTACTATTTTTTAAAGAGTGAAAAAGTTTTAACGCCTCAAAACAATTATTCCATATCTAACCATCACAATTTTTTTAAATATTCATCCTGACATTGATATTTTAAAATATAAATATATAAAATATAAAACTTCTCTCTTAATTTTAATTTCTAAGCATTTTTATTTACACCATTGAAGATACAAAATTATAGGTTTTGTATATAGTCAATGCTGTTATAATCTCTACTAAATCATACAATTTTAAAGTTTGCACTGTAAAAAATGTTTCATTACTTGGATGAAAGTAATGCAGCTATCATTATTATTCAGACATCTTTCTTCTGAAGTATATAGACAGATTCAGTGTTGGTTTGATTTAAGTTTCCCCAGATCTCTACAAAAATATTTAACACATATAACTGCACCAAATATACAAAAGTAGCATTTAACATTTTAATCTGACATATTTAGAAAAAGAGGAGCCGACAGAAACATAAAATATCCAGTGATTGAGAAAAACTGAACATTTCAATAAAATCTGATGAATGAAAGTGGAAAAAAAAGAAAGAAAAACAACATCCTGGTATTCAGAGAGAAACAGACAGAAAAACATGAAGATCCTGGAATAATTTAAGCTTCAATTTTATGAAAGACTTGGTGGAATTTCACTGTGGAGAAGATTTAATCCATGAATCTGAAAATGTGTTTGAGTGAAAGAGAGGCTAGAGATGAACTATCTGTTCAACAGAGAGAGAGTTTCTCTGACAGGAGGAAAATCTTTAGACTCAAATCAGCAAAGAAAAACTGAAGAGGAACCAGAACTGAACCAGAACCCAAATCCAGGAATCAGAGGTTCAGTGAATGTGGTGTTGAAGGTGTGGAGGAGGATCAGTGAGTCAGAGGAGACTCTGTAGAAGGACAGAATGCCAGCAGGACAGTCCACATACACTGATACTCTGTTAGAGACGGAGGAGGAGGAGGAGGAGGAGGAAGAGGAGGAGGAGGAGGAGAGACGGGTTTGACTGTTATTGTGCCTGACAGAGTAACCAACATCATCAGAGCATCTTAGACTCCAGGAATGATCATTCCATCCAAATCTACAGTCTCTACTGTTTCCTTTCCTCGTGATTCTTCTGTAACTCACTGATATCTCAACATCTCCTCTCCACTCGACCTCCCAGTAACAGCGACCAGTCAGACCAGTTCTACACAGCAGCTGATTCCAGTAATCAAATCTGTCTGGATGATCAGGATATGACTGAAGCTCCTTCACAGATGTCACCTTCCTGTTGTCTTCAGACAGTTTCAGGTTTCTGTTCACTGTGTTTGTGTCGATGGTGAGTTGACAGGAATCTGATGGAGAGAACAAACACAATCCAGCTGCAGTTATTGATCATTTATTGATCTTTGATGATGATCCTGAATGAGTGATGTGACAGTTTGAAGATGGTTGAATGTGAGCTGCTTTGTTGTCATGAATCAGATGAAAAACACACTTACACTTCCTCAGACCTGGTGTCAAGAATGGGCCTCCAGCAGGCTCCACCCTGAAAGGAGGAGAGGGGTCAGACCATCAGTCTCTTTCAGCAGCAAACATGGACATTACATGTCTCTCAGACACACATTGTCCTCCACTGAGACAGGAACAGTCCAACATCTGGATTGCAAACTGCTTAAAATAATAATACAAAAGTTTTTTCATTCTCAAAACTTTTAAACATCCATCTGACCAACATGGAGTTACTTTTCTTCTCATCTTTGCTCCTTGGGGCTGATTGGTCTGGAGCTCCATCAAATATTGTTTTAAAGTCCTTTCTGTCATCAGTAGATCATCATGGAAATCTAACTGAACTTCACTTTTATTCATTTAGTCAGAGTCCCTATTAAACTCTATTAAATCCATCCCACTCTTTCATTTTCCTTGTGAGCCGTTCTTAGTCAGGAGAATATTCCAGAAAACTGGGTAATGATCTCTGCCTCCAGATGAGGCGTCTAATAAATCTCATTTCACAATCAGCTGAAATCTTCCTGGACACAATCAATCAATCAAATCAAATTTTATTTGTATAGCACATTTCAGCAGCAAGGCATTTCAAAGTGCTTTACATAATTAAAATAAAAACAGCCTGTGACATTGAATAAACAGTGAGAAAGATAAAGAGAACTTTTTTAACGAAAAAGAAAAAAGGTTAAAAAAGATAAAAACAGGTAACACTTTATTTGAAGGGGGGTGAATAAGACTGTAATGACACTGTCATAAACATGTCATAACACCTGTCATGAACATGAATAAGCCTTCATGAATATTTATGACTGTTGTCATAAAGCGTCATTCGGTAAATTATGACACTTTTAATACAAAGTTGACATTATTCAAAATGTCTTTGTTATGACAACTTGACATTAACCAAGAAATATTTACTGATATATAAATTTGTTATAAAAGTTTTACTGATTGCACGTTAAAAATTAGGTAACTTTATGTTATTAAAGGTAAAGTTTAAACAGTAATGATTTATTGGTTAATGTCTACGGAAGCGCATTGCTATCATGCAGGAAAAAAAAAAATTTCGATCGCTATCTCGTTATAATGAGATACGTATCTCGTTAAAACGAGATACGTATCTCGTTTTAACGAGTTACGTATCTCGTTATAACGAGTTACGTATCTCGTTAAAACGAGATAATTTTAGGTCCAGGAAGTGGTGGTATTATGCTAGGCTAGTACAGTGACTAACATGAATTGGTCAGGTTTCCCTTCATGTTTGGTCTACAACATGTAGAGATACGGATGCTGCTTTGCACTGTGGTTAAAACCATTAACAGCATGCCTACTCTGACAACATCCTAAACAGAACGGGACTGCACAGAAGGAAACGTCAGTCCGGTCCTCTAGCTGTAGCGGCGTTCCTGACTGGATCGAAGCTCAAGTTGGCTTTCGATTGTAGCTTCTGATTCGGGAAATGGCTAAAGGGAGATTATAACGGAGGCTCAGATGTATTTGATGAACAGTTTCTGTTCAGATTTTTTTTAACAGTACACTTGCTGAACAACGGCAACGGCTGTTCGTAACCAAGCAACCGAAATCAACAGAAGGCTAGGTAGTGGCAAAAGACAAAACTAGATCCTGTTAAGCATTCTTCAAAATAAAAGACTTCCGCTCTCCAAAATAAA
This sequence comes from Poecilia mexicana, assembly GCF_051168715.1. Classification (NCBI taxonomy): domain Eukaryota; kingdom Metazoa; phylum Chordata; class Actinopteri; order Cyprinodontiformes; family Poeciliidae; genus Poecilia; species Poecilia mexicana. The sequence goes on from NW_028263381.1 coordinate 25,308,960, forward strand.
TTTAGACTATGGTCTAAAGCTGAAGCCAAAAAAAATGTCAACTACTAAGAGACAAAGTTCTCTTTCTTGGACATGTAGTCAGCGGAGAGAGAATAAGTCCCAACCCAGAGCTGATTAAGATGTACAGGAATGGCAGCCTCCCACTAACACAAAGCAGCTACAAGCTTTTCTAGGACTATGTAACTATTACTGCCGGTTTGTATCTGGTTTTGCAGAACTTGCTGCCCCTCTTAACGGTCTCCTGAAGAAAAAAGCTGAGTTCCAGTGGGGTGAGGCCCAGCAAAAAGCCTTCCTGCAACTTAAACAGGGACTGACTGTGGCACCTGTCCTGGCTTATCCAGCAGCTGATGGTGACTACATCCTGGACACTGATGCTTCCAGCTACAGCATTGGTGCAGTGTTGTCACAGGTCCAGTGGGGGGAGGAAAGAGTCATCTCATATGCAAACAACCACCTCACCCCTACACAGCAGAGATATTGTGTGACCAGAAGAGACCTGTTGGCAATCGTAAAATATACAAGACAGTTCCACCACTTTCTTCTGGGAAGAAAGTTCCTTCTTCGAACAGACTATGGAAGTCTAGCTTGGCTCTTTCGCTTCAAACACCCTGAAGGCCAATTGGCTCGATGGCTTGAAGAACTAAGTCAGTATGATTTTGACATTGAACACCGCTCTGGTCTGCAACACTCAAATGCTGATGCACTGTCAAGACAGGCTACAGAAGGGTCAACAACCTGTGATTGCTATCAATTGGGCAAGGATGTAACGGAGCTCCCCTGCAGAGGATGTTCCCACTGTCAAAGACTGCACAAACAGTGGGCCAGATTTGAAGAAGATGTTGATGATGTTGACCCACTCGTCATAAGGCATGCGACAGTGGAAGAAGTTGGAAACAGCACACAGGAGCAGCACCAAGCTGAAGCTGAGACTCAAATCCCCCACATAAATTGGATGCAAACTCTTAGCAGCCAGCAGCTTTCAGCAGCACAGAAAGAGGACACTGTACTGTCCATCCTACATAGCTGGAAGGAAGCAGGGAGACTTCCAACAAAGGATGAAGTTGCGATTGAGAGTCCAGCAGTTAGAAAATACTGGCTCTGCTGGCCACAGATAGAACTCCATCAAGGGGTCCTATATTATCGCTGGGAAAATGTGTGTAGCTTAAAACCTTCCCTCCTGCTATTGGTCCCTGCTTCATTGCAAATGGAGGTCATGCAGGCTTGCCATGACCCGCCACTTTCAGGGCATGTAGGCGAAACAAAGACTCTCCAATGTCTCAGGCAGAGCTTCCATTGGTATGGCATGGGAAGTGACCTCCACAAATACATCCAACAATGCCCCCAGTGCAAAGGTCTGAAGTCAAGCAGCCCCTCAAAGAGAGCTAAGCTACAAAGTTACCAGGCAGGAGCACCAATGGACCGGTTGCACCTTGACATATTGGGCCCCTTTCCCATCTCAAGTTCTGGAAACAAGTATATTCTTGTCATCATGGATCAGTTTACGAGGTGGGTTGAGGCTTTCCCAGTTCCAGACCAAGGAGCAGAAACAACTGCCAGAATGCTAGTCAACAACTTTCTAGCTCGTTTTGGAGCCCCATTAGAGCTCCATACGGACCAAGGCCGCAACTTCGAAAGTGTGCTTTTCAAAAGTATTTGTCAACTTTTCCAGCTCTCCAAGACCAGAACCACTCCGTATCATCCTGCTTCAAACGGGCAGGTGGAACGATTTAACCGCACTCTTCTGCAGATGATCCGCTGCTATGTAGACCAAAATCAGAAGAACTGGGACGACCATTTGCCTCTGCTAACAGCTGCATATCGCAGTGCACAGAACTCCAGCACTAGATTCTCACTAAATATGCTGATGCTGGGGAGAGAAGTTCATCAGCCACAAGACCTCTGGCTTGGACTTGCAGAACGAACGTGGAGTGAAAAGGACCCCCTGGAGTACACTCATGACCTTGAAAAGACCCTTGGCGAAGTCCATGACATGGCACGGCAGCATCTACGTGGAGCTCAGCTCAGACAGAAGAGGACCCATGACCTGCGTGCCAAAGAATGCAGCTACAACATAGGGGACCTGGTCTATATAAAGGACAACACGAGGAAGTCGTGACCCATTGAAGGTGGGTTTCGGCTCAGAGTCGGCCACGCTGTTTCGTCCAGGTGAGGGGTTCTCCCTGTTAGTCGTCTCATGGGATCTGCAGTGTGAGACTTTTGTTTCGGCTTGGCGCCCTGAGGGATCCAGGGTGAGCTGCTTGGTGCGGGGTGTACGACCTCACCGCTGATTTGAGGAATAGTTGTTTCATTTCCACAGGTAGCGTTGATCTCAAAGTTCACCTCCAGCCGCTGAATCTTCGTTTCTAAAAACTGAAGTCGTTGTAGGATACTGATAATGTCCTTGGGGTCAGACGGGGGCATTTTGCCCTAGCTCAACTTGGAGGTGAAGAAAAGTAAGGTAAAAATAAAAGTCCTTAGGTTTGAAGTAATCCAGTTATGATGTCGATAATGTAAATATAACCATAAAAATTGTGACTTTAAAAATAATTCACAGGGAAAGTTATCAGTAAGTTCGGGAGAGAGCAGGATAAGCTGTTCCTCCTTCAGCTGCCAGAGTCAGAGCTCAGCTGTCCTTGATTATCATAAACCATAATTAAGGACTGATCCATTTCCTGGATCAACATCTGTTCTTGTCTCTCTTAAACCATCCAAACATCATCAGTTCTTACCCTCTAAATATTCTTCTGCTGTTTCTCCATTTGCATCTGTTTTGTTTTCATCCCATAATATTCCACGTGCATTATAGTCACCACATATTACTGATAATCTAGACCTTTAATCTGGATTAACTGATTCTAATCTAACTTTCATAAATGTTCATTTTAGCTCATTTATTATCGTTTCTGTTGCTACATATTCTAGATCAGTTCCTCTACGTTTCTCTGAACATAGATGATCTATTCTAGATGTTGCTCATCCTCCTCCTTTTCCTTTCTTCCTGTCATTGAAACATTTTCACTTATTCTAAAATCTACATTTGCTCTCAGCCATGTGTCTTCAGTACCAATAATATCTACTTTATGATGTCATTTATCTGCATGTTTTAACTTCCTGTCCATCAGCCAATCAGCTTCTTGTATTTTCTCAGTAGACCAATCAGTGGAAGCCCCGCTCAGCCCATGATGTGAAGACAGAGAGACAAACTGAACTCTGATAGGAAACAGTTTAAACTGATTTTCTCTCTCCAACCTCTTGGTTCCACATGGAGCTATATTTGGCCCCCTGCTGCTCTGACTACCAGGTCATTGTGGTTCCAGTAGATGGGTTGGTTTCCCAGGTTCATTCAGCACCATGTGAAAGATTCCTACAGCTTTCAATGGGCAGCTATTTACAGAGTTACAAAGCAAAAATTACCAGAAATAATTTTGTTATCAAACTGTCATAAGAGACAAAATATGTCAGGCTTCCTGTATGTGTGTTTGAGTGTGAGTGATGCATCTCTTCCAGCGAAGATCTTGGTGAAGAACCTGGGCAGCCTACACAGGTGGATCTCATCTGCCTCATCAGTGTTGGGGATAAAGGAGCAGCAGAACCTTCACTCAGTGCTGGATGATCAACGTGCACCAATAGTCTCTCTAGCCGTCTCTTTACAGTATCAGTTTCTTTGATCCGTCTCTTCAGTATTTTACCAGTGGTTTCATAGTCCCTGTGTTTGCCGCCTCCAGGTCAGCCTCTGGATTGTCCAACTGCATTGGTTCCATCGTTTTATCCTCCTGTGGATCTTACCTGCAAATCTGCCTGCCCGCTGCTTCCGCCACACCACTCCATCATTTCTCTGACTCCCAGTCATCACCATCCTCACGCTCATCTCAGGAACCTCTGTGAACCATTCTCCACACTGGACCTTGGCACATTCCCCCATGCTTCAACTAGAACCATTCTAAAGTAAGCTGTTCCATATTGCATCTCTGATCACCAAATTTTGGGCCGCCAGTAACCCTGCTCTCATTCCAGGCATAACACAACCGCTCCCAGAAGGATCAAGGAGAATTGTCTTTTTTTAAAGAAAATAAAACCCATACCTTTACCCAAACTGTTGATTTTGCATGTGGGTCAGAAGGTTAAAGCCGAACATGGCATTTATAATGTTGTCCATTAATTTATAAATAACATGGGTGAAAACTAAATATTTCTCTTCAAACTAAATGTTTCCCATCAGACTAAAGACGTTTCTCCTCTTCCTCCTCTATCAGACCTTCTCTGCTCCTGCAGCAGGTTCCTCCATACCTGAGAGCTTCCAGTCTCCAGTCTGGATCCTTCAGTCCAGCCGACAGCAGCTTCACTCCTGAGTCTCCTGGATGATTGTAGCTCAGGTCCAACTCTTTCAGATGGGAGGGGTTAAAGGTCAGAGCTGAGGCCAGAGAAGCACAGCCTTCCTCTGAGACCAAACAGCCTGATAAGCTGCAGACACACAATTCATCACATGATGAGAACATTGAGGTAGAGCCCAAGGTCTGAACTGGACATTTATAGGAGAGGAAAAAAGTCAATAAGTTGTCCTTTACCTGTTAATAAAATAAAAATATTAATAAAACTGTAATTTGTTCCATAGGTAACAAAATTAATATAAAGGGCACATGTACAACATAAGAAAAATAATTATTTACAGCTATTAGAAACAGCATAATCAGACCAAAAGTATTGTACAGATGAATAGGGTTATTTGTTATGATTTACAAGACCTGCATATTTGTGTGTCGAAACAGCAAATTTATTTTTAAATTTGAAAAAGACTGCAAATAACAGCAAAGATGCAAATACTTATTGAGTTTGTTGGGAGCAGTTCTGGTTAGAAAGTCTAACAACTGCTGGGAGAAGGGATCTGTAATAATGCTCATTTGTGTGCTGAGGATGGAGCAATCTGTCAAGTATCCAGATTTCACCATCAATGGCACTGCCTTTCTAAACACCTCTGTTCTTGGTTCTGTCAGCCTGCAGTAAGAACCAAGAAGTCTTTATGAGTTAAGACTTGGCATGTTTAGCCACGTCACTGTTAGACATGTGTTATTAATATTATGTACTTCTGAAATAACATTTACATCCTCTCTTATAGACATCTATTGTAGTTATAATTTAATATTAACACTCATATCTCATAGCAGCTAGTGGACAGAAATCTGGTTTCACCAGGATTGGTCACATTTTACCTGAGAGTCTCCAGGTTGCAGTTTGGACTCTTCAGTCCAGCAGAGAGAAGCTTCACTCCTGAATCCTGCAGGTTGTTGTTACTCAGGTCCAGTTCTCTGAGACTGGAGGACTGGGAGCTGAGAACTGAGGACAGAGCTTCACAGCTTCTCTCTGAGAGGTTACAGCCACTCAGTCTGAGGAGACAGAGAGGAAAATCTGGTATTAAACTATTCATCAGGATGAATGTCTTTTTCTATCAGGTCAACAATGTTCCTGTTTTACTGATTTAAGGGACTGTTTTATATTTTATTATGTTGCCTTTTGTTGTGATAATATTACGACAAAAGTAACGTGGGACAAAATAGAAACAAATTTGCTCCTAAAACAATCCAAAAATAAACCGTAGCCAAACATTAAATACAGAAAAATTGGTAACATTTTATTTGTGCATAATATTGACATGAAACTGTCAAAAATATCTTCTGTCATGAAGATGAAGGAGTCTTCATGAATGTTTACGACTTTGTCATAAAGTGTCATTCGGTAAATAATGACACATTTAATCCAAAGTTGCATTAAAACTTGCATTAAAAGTCCATTAAAATGTGAACTTTGCATTAGATGTGTCATTATTTACCAAATGACTCTTCATGCCAACAGTTGTAAACATTCATGAAGACTCCATCATGTTCATAACAGCTGCTATGTCACGTTTATGACAATGTCATGTCAGTCTGATGCACACAAATAAAGTGTTACTGGGAAATTTAACCCCGTATTTAAAGAGTTGTGAAAACACCAACCTGACACTAAAGGTCACTAAACACATGGAAACACTTTCAGAAATCACCACAATTAAAACTGCATTCATAAATATCACAACATTGAACCAAATATGTTTTAAACATGTTATTGGACCAGGATGGACCACCAATATGTTACCATCCTCATGTCATCACACAGAAAACACAAAGTCCAGACCAGATGATGTTTTTAACAAAGAGGTTTTATTAAACCCAAGTCTGGACACAAAGTGGTTCTGGCAGTCTGGGTAAAATAACAGAGAGAACGAAGAAATAAGCAGCAGTTGGCCGTCGGATTCAGGGCTGTGGGGCTCACACTGATTCTGATGTTCATAATAGTTATCTCTTCTTTCACTTAAATTATTATTATTTCTACTGCTATACTTAAATTATCATTAAAAACAGCTTATTGACCACAAAAGGAAATAAAATCTTCTTGTAACTCATTTTAATCCAAATTCTTCAAAGGTTTATTGTAGATATTAATGACTGTTTAGCTTAAAGATCTCTTGTGGTCTGTATAACAGTGAATTTCTAGAAGGTTCTGACTTTGTATTATTTATATTCTAGATAAATTCCTCTACTTGTTTCTCTGAATATAGATGATTTTTTAACATGTTGCTCATCCTCTTCCTGTTACTGAAACATTTCCACTTATTCTAGAATCTACATTTGCTCTCAGCCAAATCTCTTCAAAGCCAATAAAATCTGTTAATGTCATTTATCTGAACAGTCTAACTTCCTGTCCATCAGCCAATCAGCTCCTGGTATTTCCTCAGTAGACCAATCAGTGGAAGCCCCGCCCAGCCCATGATGTGAAGACAGAGAGACAAACTGAACTCTGATAGGAAACAGTTTAAACTGATTTTCTCTCTCCAACCTCTTGGTTGCACATGGAGCTATATTTGGCCCCCTGCTGCTCTGATCAACTAGGATGCAGCAATCTGTCAATAATCCAGAGTTACACTATCAGTGGAAGCCTGACCTCCACTTTTCTTAATAACTTTCTTTATGATTCTTTCAGCCTGGAGGAAATGAAAATGATCCATTATTATGTGTTGAGATTTAGCAGGTTAACTATGTCACAGTCAGACATCAATTATTATATCAAATAATAATTACATCACCTTTGAAAGCAGGTAATGGACAGAAATCAGGTTTCACCAGGATTGGTCCCATTTTACCTGAGAGTCTCCAGGTTGCAGTTTGGACTCTTCAGTCCAGCAGAGAGAAGCTTCACTCCTGAATCCTGCAGGTTGTTGTTACTCAGGTCCAGTTCTCTGAGACTGGAGGACTGGGAGCTGAGAACTGAGGACAGAGCTTCACAGCTTCTCTCTGAGAGGTTACAGCCACTCAGTCTGAGGAGACAGGGAGGAAAATATGGTATTAAACAATTCATCAGAATTTATGTTTTCTTTTCTTTTTTTTTTTACAAGTCAGTTATGTTCTTCAAAAGATTGAAGTAATCTGCAACTAAATCTGCTATTTAAATAACATTTACATAATCTTTAATGTTAGTTAATGAACAGAAATCTGGTTTCACCAGGATTGGTCACATTTTACCTGAGAGTCTCCAGGTTGCAGTTTGGACTCTTCAGTCCAGCAGAGAGAAGCTTCACTCCTGAATCCTGCAGGTTGTTGTTACTCAGGTCCAGTTCTCTGAGACTGGAGGACTGGGAGCTGAGAACTGAGGACAGAGCTTCACAGCTTCTCTCTGAGAGGTTACAGCCACTCAGTCTGAGGAGACAGGGAGGAAAATCTGGTATTAAACAATTCATCAGAATTTATGTTTTCTTTTCTTTTTTTTTTTACAAGTCAGTTATGTTCTTCAAAAGATTGAAGTAATCTGCAACTAAATCTGCTATTTAAATAACATTTACATAATCTTTAATGTTAGTTAATGAACATAAATCTGGTTTCACCAGGATTGGTCACATTTTACCTGAGAGTCTCCAGGTTGCAGTTTGGACTCTTCAGTCCAGCAGAGAGAAGCTTCACTCCTGAATCCTGCAGGTTGTTGTTACTCAGGTCCAGTTCTCTGAGACTGGAGGACTGGGAGCTGAGAACTGAGGACAGAGCTTCACAGCTTCTCTCTGAGAGGTTACAGTCACTCAGTCTGAGGAGACAGGGAGGAAAATATTAAATAATTCTTCAAAATTTATGCTTTTTCTTTCAGTCAACAATATTCTTTTTGCACATTCATTTCATGTGAACTGGTTTATTCTATATTTGGCCTCCAGCCTTAAAAGACTTCAATACAGCAGCCAGCAAAGAGTCTGGCAAAAGAAACATTAATTTCTATCATGAACTGCAATATTCCAGTGTTGGCTTAAACGGAAAAAATAATTTCTGCAGCTTGAACATGTAGCTTTATGAATAGTCACCGATGAGAGCCGATCTAATTTTACTCATCTACTAATGACCAAAATTGAGGAGACATTAAACCAGTAAACAAACTGATAAAACATGACTCAATATTTACCTCATCACTAACACATTTCTTTAAAAAATGCCTGCAGTAACAATCTGTGTCCTTACAGAGCTTTGTTGGAGGCTTTAACCACTGGCAGCAGCCTCAGAAGAGCCTCCTCTGAAGCAGAGTATTTCTTCAGGTCAAACACATCCAGATCTTTTCCTGATGACACTAAGATGAAGACCAGAGCTGACCACTGAGCAGGAGACAGTTTATCTGTGGAGAGACTTCCTGAACTCAGAGACTGTTGGATCTTCTCCACTAGAGAACGATCATTCAGTTCATTCAGACAGTGGAACAGATTGATGCTTTTCTCTGCAGACACATTCTCACTGATCTTCTTCTTGATGTACTGAACTGTTTCCTGATTGGTCTGTGAGCTACTTCCTGTCTGTGTCAGCAGACCTTGTAGGAGTCTCTGATTGGTCTGCAGTGAAAGTCCCAGGAGGAAACGGAGGAACAAGTCCAGGTGTCCATTTGGACTCTGTAAGGCCTGGTCAACAGCTCTCTGGTGGAGAGACTTTAGTTTAGGTTTATTAAATAATGAAGACATTTTAAATGTTTGTTTTTCTTCCATCAGGTTGACTCCAGAGTTGATGAAGGTCAGATGAACATGAAGAGCAGCCAGAAACTCCTGAACACTCAGATGGACGAAGCAGAACACCTTGTCCTGGTACAGCCCTCTCTCCTCTCTAAAGATCTGTGTGAACACTCCTGAGTACACTGAGGCTGCTCTGATATCGATTCCACACTCTGTCAGGTCTGATTCATAGAAGATCAGGTTTCCTTTCTGCAGCTGATCAAAAGCCAGTTTTCCCAGAGACTTGATCATCTTCCTGCTCTCTGGACTCCAGTGTGGATCTGTTTCAGCTCCTCCATCATACTTGACCTTCTTCACTTTGGTCTGAACCACCAGGAAGTGGATGTACATCTCAGTCAGGGTTCTGGGCAGCTCTCCTCTCTCTCTGGTCTCCAACACATCCTCCAGAACTGTAGCAGTGATCCAGCAGAAGACTGGGATGTGGCACATGATGTGGAGGCTTCGTGACGTCTTCATGTGGGAGATGATCCTGCTGGCCTGCTGCTCATCTCTGAATCTCTTCCTGAAGTACTCCTCCTTCTGGAGGTCAGTGAACCCTCTGACCTCTGTCACCATTCCAACACACTGAGGAGGGACCTGATTGGCTGCTGCAGGTCGTGTGGTTATCCAGAGGAGAGCAGAGGGAAGCAGTTTCCCCCTGATGAGGTTTGTCAGCAGAACATCCACTGAGCTGGACTCTGTAGCATCAGTCAGGATCTCCTTGTTGTGGAAGTCCAGAGGAAGTCGACTTTCATCCAAGCCATCAAAGATGAACAGAACCTGGAAGTGTTCAAAGCTGCAGATTTCTTTGGTTTCAGTAAAGAAGTGATGAATCAGTCCCACCAAGCTGAACTTTTTCTCTCTCAGCACATTCAGCTCTCTGAAGGTGAATGGAAATATGAAGTGGATGTTCTGGTGGGCTTTGTCTTCAGCCCAGTCCAGAGTGAACTTCTGTGTTAAGACTGTTTTCCCAATGCCAGCCACTCCCTTTGTCATCACTGTTCTGATTGGTTGATCTCTTCCAGGTGGGACTTTAAAGATGTCTTCTTGTCTGATTGTTGTTTCTGGTCTGTGTGGTTTCCTGGACGCTGTTTCAATCTGTCTGACCTCATGTTCATCATTGACCTCTCTAGTCCCTCCCTCTGTGATGTAGAGCTCTGTGTAGATCTGGTTCAGAAGGGTTGGACTTCCTGCTTTAGCAATCCCCTCAAACACAGACTGGAACTTCTTCTTCAGACCAGATTTAAGTTGATGTTGACAAACTGGAGCAAGATGTTCTAAAATAACACAAAAAGTAAAATCATGGATGAAACAAAAATACCTTCTGAAGATGATTTAAATAAATGTGATTCCATTTCTTCAGACATCAGTAAATGTGTCATTTATCCATCAGGTCAAATCTTTGTAGAAATCCTCTTACTGCTCTGTAGACGGTCAGCCAGCTCCTCCTGCTTCATCCTCCTCAGGAAGTTCAGTGTGATCTTCATCACTGCCTCTCTGCTGCTCCTCCTCTGCTCTTCATCATCACCATCCAACACCTCATCATCCTCTCTCTGACTCTCTGAGCATTCTGGGTAATCTGGACTCAGAACCTTCTGGATCTTCTTCAGCTCGTTCTTCACAAAAGTGACAATGTTTTCCTCCAGCAGCTGGAACAGAATAATAGATGAAGGAAACATCAGACTGGAATCATGGAGCCAAACACCAGATGGATGTTGGACAGACTGACAGTCCTCTGGTCTACAAAGTGCAGCATGGAGACGACTGTGAACAGAACCATGGAAAAGTAGTTGTTGTTCATGTACAGACCATAAATATGGAGTCCAGCTGTGTTTGATGCTGCTGGGCAGACGGACCACTGGGAACCTCTGAGCTCTGCTGGTCCACTCTGTGGAGGAACCAGGAACAATCAGGAAGGCAGGAAATGTTCATCGAGCAGGATTCACAGAGGAAATCACCAAGAGTTTCACATCAAAAGTCCTTAAGACAGAAAATCAGAGTATGATTCCTTGAAATGAAATTGGGAATTTATTAGTTTAGCAAAGCAACAGCTGTTCAAGAAAAATACACACTATATGTGCACACTTACAACTCACGTTCTTGTTTTGAGGACTAACTACTCTCGGTCAATCCAAAATGTTAATAACCTCTCAAACCTGAATGTCAAAGAAAGTAAAAGGAAAATTCTTGATTTTCCTTAGACAATATATGTGTGTGCAGAATTATTATGCAACTTAATTAAAAATGAAAATTTCCCATCTGACTTGTTTATTGTTTATTGTCATCAACTCAAAATTGACAAATGAGTGTGCAATACCGCCACCATCTGGTCTGGAGTGTGAACTGGAGCTAATGCCGTTGATTATTAGGTTTTACATCACACATCTGAAAATTGATTGGGTACTTTCTTAAAAATTACATCATGATTATCCTTTTTTATTGTATGCAGTTTTAGTAAATAGCAAAAAATTATTAAGGCACTTAATAATTCATACATATTCATTCATATTTTTGTAGCGCTCTCTTATATCTATGTTGGATATAGCGCTCTGGGTTCGACTACTTCCCACTTGACCCTCCAATAATGAACCTTAATGAACGTAAACCCTTTATTTAACACTCCAACTTCAAAAAGTAGACATACAAATGAAAATCACAGGCTCAGACACCTGGTTATGAATAGGGTCTTTCCCCGTATGATCAAGCCTTTAAGTATTCCTTTACTGAACTTATTTTAGTCAGTCCCAAACATGTTAAAGTCCATTAGACTTCCCAAAATACACAAAAGAAAATACAAGTTTTAATAAGTGGGCCCACAACAATTAACAAAAATGAAAGCCGGCCTTATAGTCATTACCCCGTTGCAGGCCTGATACCGACGACTCACCAAGGTCCTCGATGCACCAACCAAGGTTTAGCAAAGGTCCAGATCAGTCAAACCTCCTTTAGCAGCTTGTTGCTCCGTGCCTTTCTCAAAGGCGGGGAAAGCGCAGCTAGCTCCAAACAGCGGGCCCCGTGCAGGTGTAGTGGGTCTGTCCCTCTCCACCGCTCCAGTTCCAAAATTCCAGCGTCCAGCTCACCGCTCGCTCCAACCTCGCTCCTCCAGCAATCCCCTGGTCCAAGTGCACACCTTGGCTGTGGCACCTTCCCAGCAGTTCTGTCCACCAAAACAGCTCACACACCAAACGTCCAGTTTCTTTCATCTTTTTTTTTTCTTTCTTTCGCGGCACTCCCGCTCGTCCCGCCCCTCAGTCAATCCAAATTCAGGAAAAGTGCAATCACCCAATAAAATTCGATCTTGGGCAGAACAACCCAGAAAATACCCAGCACTCTAGTCTCTCACACTCTCGCGCTGACCTGTCTTCACAGACAAACTACACAGTATGGTTCTTTCTTAAAGTGACAGAACACATTTTAACACATTCTACTTCAACTATTGTCTTTTTAAATCAACTCTTTATTTTCTTCAGTCTTTTAACCCAAGAACCGAGAATTATATCCTTTTTTAATAAATGAATTCTTTTTAATAAATGCATTTAGATACCTTACATTTGTTATGGTTCTGGGAACCCAGAGGGGTTACACCCTCCCCGTCCTAAATGTCTGGATGTCCCCATCAGACAACTTTCTATTTGGTAAAAGAGCTGACAAACTCTCCTAACTGGGAACCTAAAGGGTTACACCCTCCCCGTCCTAAATGTCTAGATGTCCTCATCGGACAGTTCTGTATATTACAAACACCCACAGCTACATCTTGCTGCTTTTTGAACCGGGACATTGCGGGACGGACTACAGACAATAGTAGGATCTTCCTCTGTCTCTCTGGTTATGTATATCCTCACTCCCCTGTGGACTATGACCAATGGCTTGTCAGTGGGCTCTCCAGGCTCATCATAGCTCAATCGGATGACAAGCTTGACCAGTCGCTTTGTAGAAGAAACCTCAGTAGAGTCAACTTTATCTTCAGATACACAGGTTGTTGGGACGTCTCTCACTTCCAGCCCTGTGTCCGCCACAGGGTCCTCTGATGAAACTGTAACACCACTGGTGTCCTCTTCTGCAGCTGTGTCGTGGTCAAGCAATCCCTCCTCATTGCATGACAGAGTTGGTCCACCAGGATCTCTTTCGGAGATGACCTCAGATCTGTCATTAGCAAGGGACAGCAACTGGACAGGTGGAGGACATGTTAACCAGGCATCATGGACAACTCCTCTGCAGTAATACTGAGGGGTGTCAACATCATCCTCAGAATCCTCATCTCTCGCTTCCTCTGCTGAATGCTGCACCTCAGACCTTGCTTTAGATACATCAGTGGACCTGGTGGAAGGTCTCTGAGGCAAGCAGCTTTTGTCTGGGATTTCTGGAATCCTCACCAGAAACCCTATTGGTAGCAGATGGTCTCTGTGAAGAGTCTTTACTACTCCTCGTCCACTTTCTGGTTTTACGCGATACACAGGTAAGTTAGGGAGCTTTCCAACAACCACATAAGGTTGCAAATTCCACTTCTCCTTTAACTTGTGTTTTCCAGGGATTCCCAGGGCCCGAATAAGAACCCGATCCCCCTCCTGCAGGTTCTGGACTCGTACCCTGCTGTCATAGCTTCGCTTGTTTTTCTGATGATTCTTGTTGGAAGCCTCAGTTGCAAGCTGGTAAGCATGACGTAACTCTTTTCTCAGTTTGTCCACATATTGATGATGTTTTGCGACTTCTTCCCCAGCTTGAGACAGACCAAAACACACATCCACAGGCAGGCGAGCATCTCGGCCAAACATCAGGAAGTATGGTGAATATCCTGTGGCCTCATTACGAGTACAGTTATAAGCATGAACCATAGATGCAACATGCTGACTCCATTTCTGTTTGTCCTTTGGGTCGAGAGTGCCCAACATAGACAAGAGAGTACGATTAAACCGCTCTGGCTGAGGATCCCCTTGGGGGTGATAGGGTGTAGTTCTTGATTTCTTTATCCCCAGCATATTAAGGAGCTCTTTTATCAGCGAACTCTCAAAATCACGGCCTTGGTCCGAGTGGATTCGGCATGGCAGGCCATAGTGCACAAAGAACTTTTCTAACAGAACTTTTGCAACTGTAGTAGCTCTTTGGTTGCTGGTGGGTATGGCCTGAGCATACCGAGTAAAATGGTCGGTAATAATGAGAACATTGGCCACCCCACGAGAATCTGGCTCGATTGACAGGAAGTCGATACAGACCAAGTCTAATGGGCCTCGACTTGTGATCTGGTGCAGGGGACTCGTTTTGCGAGGCAAAGTTTTGTGAGTCACACATAAACCACAGGTCTTGACATAGTGCTCAATGTCTTGTGCCATTTTCGGCCAATAGAACCGATCTCGCACCAACTCGGTTGTTTTTTCAATACCGAGGTGCCCAAAGTCATCATGCAACTGCTTTAATACTTGCAGCCGATATTTTGGTGGAAGTATCAACTGGAAAACTTATTTCCCTGTTGGCCTTAGAGTCCTCCTATACATCAGTCCATTCTTTATCTGCAACTTTTCCTTTTCTCGCTGTAGCAGAATGGCCTCCTGATGATCAGTCTGAAAGGTACAGGGCCAATTTCCTGATTTTATCTCCATTTTAATCTTTCCAATAGATTCGTCTGAGTCTTGTTCATTTTGTAGATCTGTCATACTGAACTGTTGCACTGGGTTCTCACCAAGAGAGATGGGGTACACATACAGATCAGGAATGGCAGATGGAGACACACCCAGCTGATCCACACACCGCATGTTTTCAGAGAACCCAGTGACAGTCACAGTTTTGCATAAGGTTTTCACTCCAGATGGAGGTATCCACCCCTCCTCTTCAGAGTTTGCATTTCTGGAAAGCAGGTCGGCATCAATATTCTCCCTGCCTGGCCTCTACTGTATGCCAAAATCATAGGTGGACAGTGCAGCCAGCCACCTGTGACCTGTAGCACTAAGTTTGGCCGTAGTAAGGACATAGGTCAGTGGGTTGTTATCGATTCTCACGGTGAACTTGGCTCCGTACAAGTAATCATGAAACTTGTCGACAACAGCCCACTTGAGGGCGAGAAACTCGAGTTGATGGACAGGATAATTTCTCTCAGAGTTTCTCAGCTTTTGACTGGCAAAGGCTACAGGACGCGAGCCTTCTGGATGTTCCTGGTTGAGCACAGCACCTAGCCCATCAAAGCTGGCATCTACATGCAATATGTAGGGCTTAGTGGGATCTGCAAATGCTAGGACTGGTGCATTTGTAAGGCACTGTATTATTTTCTTAAAAGCAGTAGTACAGGCCAACGTCCACCTATCTCCAAAGGGCTCAGATTTTTTAAGGTAGGCAGAGTTAGAGTTAACTGCTTTCTGTCCCTTTTTAACAGGGGGGTAGCCTTTGGTTAAGTCTGTCAGGGGTCTCACAATGGATGAGTAGTTGGCAATGAATCTTCTGTAATAGCCACAGAAACCCAAAAACGACTGAAGGCTCTTAAGATCTGTGGGCTGCTCCCAGTTAAGGACTGCTTTGATTTTTTCTGGGTCAGTAGCAATGCCTGAAGCAGACACAACATGGCCGACATACTTGACCTGAGGTTGACAGAACTGACACTTATTGATAGACACTTTCAGGCCATATTCTTGTAATCGATCCAAGACTTTGAGGAGACGTTCCTCGTGTTCCTCTAGTGTCCGGCCGAACACTATTAGGTCATCCAGGTATACTAAGCATTGCAAGAGGTTCATGTCTCCGACAGCCTTTTCCATTAACCGTTGAAAGGTAGCAGGTGCTCCTGTAATGCCTTGGGGCATACGCTCAAACTGGAAGAACCCTAGGGGGCAGATAAAGGCAGTTTTCTCCTTGTCTTGGTCAGCCATGCCAATCTGGTAATAGCCATTTCGTAGATCCAATACAGAAAACCAGCGGCTTCCTGTCATACAATCCAAGGCTTCATCAATCCTAGGAACTGTGTATTGATCAGGGATTGTTCGTCCATTCAGGGTGCGGTAGTCAATACACATCCTGATAGAGCCATTCTTTTTCCTTGCCACCACAATGGGCGAAGCATAAGGACTGCGTGACTCCTTTATTACTCCTGCTGCCAGCAGTTTTTGCAAATGACTTCGCACGTCATCGATATCCGCAGGAGCAAGACGTCTTGATCTTTCTCGAAAAGGTCGTGAGTCACTGAGGCGGATGGTATGTTCAACTCCTTTGGCCAGTCCAACATCCCATTCCTCCAGGGAGAACACTCCAGCTCTCTCTGACAGCTTATTAGCAAGCCTCTCCTTCCAGGCACTTGGGATTGGGGAGTTGCCAAAATCAAACAATCCAGGATCTACTGTTTGACCTGACTCTCTGTCTTTGTGCAACTCGGTCACAATGTTGGCTTTATGAATACACGCCACAATGGTGCCTTTAGGGATAGCTTTGGGTTTTATTGACTCATTTTTTAACACCAGTGAGAAGTTGTTTACATTCATGTCAGATGGTAATAGAACACACGGTGTCACCATTATTCCATCTGGGAGAGATGGCTGCTCAGGAGGCTCAACCACCAACATATCCTGCTCCCAAGACTCTTTTGCAATGACTTTACAGGCAGCCAGTGCTGAACCGCCAGGGGGGACCTTAAGAGGTCCAGGACCCATCCATTTTATGTGTCCAACATTATCATCCAGCCGGCCTGAGGGGTGTTTCTGTTTAAATGTCTTTGGTGTACTGACAGAAACTCGCCATGACCGAGCCAGTCCATGGCATTCAGCTTCATCTGAAGTCTTGGGCTGGTGATGAAAATGACAGGCGTTGGTTCCCATGATTACTGGGGCCTGATCTGGACCCTTAGGGTCAGGGCAAACCAGGGCCAACACTGTCTTTGGCTCAGTGTGAAGTCCATCCTCCAAGAACTCAACATTCATAGCTATATAGCCCTTGTATGGATAGCAGGATTCACTCAGTCCCCAAAGGGCCAAGCTGGAAATAGGATGGAGAGGTAAGTGGGACAAATGGTCTGTGTACCAGCTTTCAAATATTATGGTAACACTAGAACCACTGTCCATCAGGGCGTTGGTTGGTTGACCTTCAATAATTACGTTACTGAGGGAGGCCTCTCCTACTAGTCCCTTAGGGATGCCTGTAGCATGTTGGGCATCTACTGCATTCCTTTTGACATAGCAGTTGGTGCTTGAGGTCTCTTTGTCCTGTCTGGTTGTCTCATTTCTTTTTTGTCTTCTTAGAGAACGAATCAATTTCTGAATTACTTTGCCATTGTCTTCAGGGGCTGTACAATGAGTAGACACATGTCCTCCTTCTCCACACCGGTAACAGAAGAAATCCTCGTCGTCATGATTGGTATGAGTTGTTCTTTGGCTACTAAGGTGAGGAGGAGCTTTATTCACTTTACTTGCTTTGTTTTCTGGTCTCCATCGAGCACCTTTAGTCTGAGGAGGATTGGTGTGTGTCACAGTCATCATATGGAGGTGATGTTGCACATCCTCAACTTGTTTTCTCAAAGCTTGAACTTCATCAGTTTGTCTGGGTTCCACCTCATCAGTATGGAAAACTTTTTGAGATTTCGAGGTGTTTTTTAACTGACCAGTTTGAGTTCAGTCACTTGGGACTGCAGCATCTTGATTTGAGCTTGCAGCTCCTGAACTTCAGGTTCTGACTTATTTTCATCTTCCACCCTCACTTGCCTGAAAACTGGTCTAGCTGAAGGAGCAGTGTTTTTCCTTATCAGTGATTGTTGAAACTCTTCCTCTCTGATTTCATTCAACAGTGTCAGGAAGGAAGGAGGATCACATTTTCTTTCTCTTAAGCGTAACTGTAGTAGCAGGATTTCGGACTCTGTGACTCCACGAAGGAGCTGGTCCACCCGTGCACTATCTCTCAGATTGGGAGTTATCCCTCCTCGCTGAACAACTCTTGTTAGGTTTCTCTCCACTCTCCGTAAAAAATCTGAAAGTCTTTCACCTGCGCTTTGGCTTAAGGCTCTGAAGGAGAAGTAGAGATCCTCAGGACTCTCTGGTGATCCAAATGCTTTTTCTAGAGCTTCAATATATTCCTCTGGGGATGCATCTGGATCATTAGCCCTCACGGCTTGTGCAATTTCCAGAGCTTTCTATGATCCTTTTCCGTTTCTCCCGAATGGAACAGTCACTCTCATCCACCATTAACTGTGCTTGCTCCATCCATGTATCCAAACTTTCCTCCCCTGGAGGTATGGGACTTATGCCAGAATATACACGAAGACGTCTGAAGACATTACTTTCTTGGGCAGGCCTCATTGTCTTTGCCAGCAGATCACCAACCGCTCTTATGATTGACCCTGCAGAGTTTCCTGGCATAGTGTCTGATGACATTTCTGGTGCAGCTGCTTCTTCAGTTGATGTCGAGCTATCTTGTGGGAGAGGTTCTGTTTGTCTCTTTTCCGTGTTGACATTTTCTTCATCTGCAGGCCCATGCAATGTCCACAGTTCACCTCCTTCAATAGGTGGCACATCTAGAGGTATAGTTTTTGTGTTTACTCTTTCACTACACTGGCATAACACCATTAGTGACTGGGATTGAGGGTTAAACATGCGTCCTCTCACCCTAACTCGTCCTAAGGCTTTGATAGTCATCAAAGTTTCTTCAATGTGCCTAACTGTGGCCTCTACGGGAACCTGCTTCACTACAAGTGCATGGGATGCGTCTAAGCCCTCCCCTGTACACCAGTTTTCCAACAATGACATTCTGTAGTTAATGATTTACTTTCCCTTTTTAAAACTACAAATTCAACTTAACAAAGATAGTAAAGTGGGTCAGACTTTAACATCAAAAACAGCTTAACTAAATAAACCTTAGGGTCTAGCTTTCACATACAAGCTAATTTTATCATTTGCTTATTTATTTTTTGTGTTTTAATCCCAGCGGTGCCTCCATTTATGTAGCGCTCTCTTATATCTATGTTGGATATAGCGCTCTGGGTTCGACTACTTCCCACTTGACCCTCCAATAATGAACCTTAATGAACGTAAACCCTTTATTTAACACTCCAACTTCAAAAAGTAAACATACAAATGAAAATCACAGGCTCAGACACCTGGTTATGAATAGGGTCTTTCCCCGTATGATCAAACCTTTAAATATTCCTTTACTGAACTTATTTTAGTCAGTCCCAAACATGTTAAAGTCCATTAGACTTCCCAAAATACACAAAAGAAAATACAAGTTTTAATAAGTGGGCCCACAACAATTAACAAAAATGAAAGCCGGCCTTATAGTCATTACCCCGTTGCAGGCCCGATACCGACGACTCACCAAGGTCCTCGATGCACCAACCAAGGTTTAGCAAAGGTCCAGATAAGTCAAACCTCCTTTAGCAGCTTGTTGCTCCGTGCCTTTCTCAAAGGCGGGGAAAGCGCAGCTAGCTCCAAACAGCGGGCCCCGTGCAGGTGTAGCGGGTCTGTCCCTCTCCACCGCTCCAGTTCCAAAACTCCAGCGTCCAGCTCACCGCTCGCTCCAACCTCGCTCCTCCAGCAATCCCCTGGTCCAAGTGCACACCTTGGCTGTGGCACCTTCCCAGCAGTTCTGTCCACCAAAACAGCTCACACACCAAACGTCCAGTTTCTTTCTTCTTTTTTTTTTCTTTCTTTCGCGGCACTCCCGCTCGTCCCGCCCCTCAGTCAATCCAAATTCAGGAAAAGTGCAATCACCCAATAAAATTCGATCTTGGGCAGAACAACCCAGAAAATACCCAGCACTCTAGTCTCTCACACTCTCGCGCTCATAGACATAATATAAGGATAGACGCCTCATGGACCGCTCTCGCCTATTGTCGCTGACGAGATTTAGGGCGGCCATCTTGGAGCGGTACTCCACTCCACTCAGCGTTATGTGTTTAGCAGCACAATGACGTATCAGCGGATTTAATCGATCATAACACACTTTTTTGTTACTGTAAACCATATTCAAACATCTATCAAAGCAACATTTATAAACAATTGTATTTTTAAGTATGTTTTTAATACATAGTTCATCATATTTAAATATGCTTAGTGGCTATAACAATAGAATAGGAATGGAATATTCTGATATCGATGTATGAAGTAATATCAATACATATTTATATAACTTGTTGAGAAAATAAATTTAGAATAAGCTAGTTTTAAAACTTAACATGTCTTGATTCAAATGCCCTAATTATGGTTTTGAAATTAGTATTGTATTCTGGCCTATTGACCTTTATTTTACCTGTAGTTACAGCAGATGGTTTGCTAGGATCGTTTGAACTGCCTTTTGTCTGTGTGGGAAAACAATCAGGAGAAGTTCCAGCTTTTCACACTCATCTGTGAAAGGCCGTAAACACGGCAGGGGTTTCTGGCTTGAGACAAAGGGTCAGAGATAGCTCCTGGTTGGATGAGCAAAGATACGCCTTATTTGAATAAATTAAATACAAGAGGATAAAACTTTCTACACAGAAGTAACACATTAGATTTTGCTCTTGCAACTTCTCCAAAGACGTCTTTGCTTTTTGTTTGTCGTTTCCATCTTTTGTCTTTTTCTCTCTCAGGTAAATTCTTGTGTTGTTTGTGCTCTGAGGTTTCTGATGTTTTGTGATGTTTTTGTCTGGTGATAGTATGCATCTGATTATTGTGACGTTGTTTCTCTGCGTGATCTCAGTCTTTGCGCACAGCATTTTTCTGAACCCGGGCATAAGAGAGGATTTAACGAGTCAAAAGGTTTTTAAAGTTCAAGAATTTTTCCTCTCTTAACAAACTATACAAACACTAATAAATAAAGATTAATAATGGCACAAATAAATAATGATAAATAGTGAAATACATATATAATATATTAATAATGATTAATACTGAATTATATATATATATATGTATATATATATGTTTTTCAGCCGACGAGTCCAAAATCCGATGTGAGATTCATCCGTGCTGCAGTGAATCCGTTACCACCTGTGTAAACTTTGCTGCCAGGGCCGTGCAGAGACCACTAAAGGGGCAGGTGCTCAACAAAAAAAAAAGGGCACATCTAACCTCCTTCTAGGACAGAATATTAACAAAGCCTCTCAGCTTTCAGAGTTTAATAAACAATGATAAATTACAAAATTGTGAGATATACAATCAAAGCTAACAAACATCTCTATATAGAGCATAACACTGGATAAGTAAGATATTTTATTACTAATTTCTTTCTGCAGATCTATTTTGTTATAGGAAAGTATTGCAATATTCAAACCCGCAATTTAGCAAGATATGTAAATCAGAGCTGGACCACCAGACATATTTTGTCTTTACAAAATTACACTATTAAAAAACAAGGGCACAATGCAACCTTTTAGTGACTGTAATCTATAAAAAGAGCTGCCTGTTTGCTACACTTGCAGTGGAGATGAAGATGGTCCATTCAGGAAAGCAGAGCTGCATCAAACTTTAACGTGGAACTGCAGAAAAAAACAAAAGCAAAAATTGAATTGTTAATGCATGTCACCATGAGAAAAGCCTACTGAGTTTTGCTTAAAATTAAAAAAAAAAAATTAAATCAAACATTTTTGACTCATGAAGTTAACTTTCTTTTTTGCAAAACAAACTTACTTGTCAGAAATCTTTTCTTGCTATTCTAAGTTTTTGTTTGTGACTCAAAGTTTTGCTTGTGATTCTTACATGATACTGTGGGCAGGACCCAAAATCACAACAAAAGATTTCTGATGTGTGCAAATAAAAGTTTGTGTTTGGTAAAAATTAGTTATTTAATTTTTTTAAAAAAGTCTTTTAAACAACTTTTTTTTAAAGGAATCATTACAATTCTAAAAGTTTTGATTACACTTTTATTTTACTTAACTGAGGTTAGTTTATTTTTTCTTTTTTCCATTGAATAATTGGGAAACAAATTTAACTTCATACTCTGCGAACCAGACCCTAAAAAGTAATAATTAATGACACACATTATATCTATCATGGTAACTCAGGGTGAGTTATTTTTAATTCTAAATGAATATCCTTGTTGGACTTTTATTTAAGTGCTATGTTTACCTAAGGCTAGAATAAATGCGATGTACATTATGCAGCAAAGGAAATTAGAAGATCTGACGTATATCCATTATGGAAATGGTAAGTTTTGGACGGGCGATGTGCCTCGTACACAGGGAAGAAGCTTTTTTGTTATCTAGCTTTGCTAGCAAAGTCGTTAGCTAGCAGCTAGCTAATAGCACAACAACAACAGCCTAATGTCTGTATGATGAAAATACCGAATAAGAACAGTTTTTCCTCACCTGGCTGTCTCCTCCGTTCTTCAGAGAAAGGCAGACAGAGGCCTTTCAGTGTCTGTTGTATCTCATTACTTCTCTGCTTAAACCGCTGAAGCAGAAACGATACTTCAACGTTTTCCGTTATCTGACAAGTAGCAAGTCTACTCCACTTTATTCACCAAAAACTGTTTTTTAATTCACCAAAAACTGATCTGTAATCTGGAACGTTCGCTATGCTGAGCTCCAGTTAGCCGCCTTATCTCACTGCGCGAGAGGAAACTGCGTCATGCGTCACGGGCAAAAGGTCAAAGGTAACAAGGTGACCGGAAGGCTTATTATGTTGTACAAAAAAAAAAAAAAAAAAAAAAAGCAAATAATTTTAGTACATGTTTTTATGTGTCAGAAGAGGGCTTAGGAAATATAATAGCAAAACAATAAAAGAAAATAAAAATAAATAAAAAAATAATAATTTGACCAAAAGGGCACTTTGGGGCAAGGAGCAAAAAGGGCAGGTGCTCAAGCACCCCCAGCTCCCCCCTCTGCACGTGCCTGTTTGCCGGTGAATGTTATAACACATAATATAAGTTTTATAATATGTGTTACATTGTTTCATTTCTAATATAGGCCCTTGTGTCAGATAATCTAAGTCAATGTTAGAGAATAATTAATTTATTTAGATTAACAGAATCTCAGTTAGCCTTCATAGCGGGGCTGAACCCGTATTACACCAAGCACTGTAGCTAATATTAGCTGGTATTTCGCCGGTGGACATAAATACAGTAAAGTAATATTCTAATCACAATATATACACAATAATATGTCCATCTTACTTGTGAAATGTTGCCTGTGGAGCCCTCACATCAATAATCCATCGACCAGAACAACAATATCCCTCAGTGCTGAGGCATCTTCTGCTGTTTTGATTGAGCAAAGTAGGAGGGTATACCGCTCCAAGATGGCCGCCGTATTTCCTGCGCCGGAGCGGCCAATGCGGGGTCTACTCTTATATTATGTCTATGCTCGCGCTGACCTGTCTTCACAGACAAACTACACAGTATGGTTCTTCTTTCTTAAAGTGACAGAACACATTTTAACACATTCTACTTCAACTATTCTCTTTTTAAATCAACTCTTTATTTTCTTCAGTCTTTTAACCCAAGAACCGAGAATTATATGGTACAATTATGTGTAAGTGTTTTTAAAGTTCTAATTTTGAAATTGGTACAAGTGTATTTTTAGTATACTTCAGATGTACTTATAGATAGCACACTTAAAAATTAGTGTACTTAAAGTGTACTCTCACAAATTTAAGTATGTTTGAAGTATACTAAAGTATATTTTTTTTCACCTGGGATCTCATCCCTATTTTCTGATGTGACTTAATGATTATGCATTTTAAACTGCACTAATTTTAGCACTTTTATTATTAATATTCTACTGTAAAACTAAAACTGTAATATTAACATGTTTTGCCGGAGCTTACTGATAAAGTTCATGAAGTGGTAAAACTAAAATACTGGCAGCTACAGACAGCATTATTTTACTCTTTATTTAGTTTCACCAAAATAACAGTAAATTACTTAAAATGTTATTACCGTGTTGCACATGTAATTTTACAGCAAATTACTGGCAGCTAAATTCACCAGAATTTTACCATATCTATAGTTTGTAATTACCTTAAAAGTAATGTACTGTCAAAATAAAATAGGGTGCATAAAAGTTAAATTTACAATAAAATACTGGCATCTGTAGCTGCCAGTACTTTACTGTAAATTTACAGGATTATTACTTAGAGTCAACTTGATGTTCTAAATGATTCCCATCAGAACCGGTCCAATCCCTGCCAGCATGCCTAGGTGGGCCCCATGTGGGGAAAAGGAGGGCAGCCATGTGGGTCCCATATGGGTTTGTCCGCGGGTTCCACGATGGCCCCACATGGGTTTGCCCATGTAGGGCCACAGCCCACATGGGCCCTGCATGGGCCCTATATGGTTTAGGGCCCATTTAAGTATAATACTTTTTAAGTGCCCATGTGGGCTGTGGCCCTACATGGGCAAACCCATGTGGGGCCATCGTGGAACCCGCGGACAAACACATATGGGACCCATATATCAGCCCTCCTTTCCCCCACATGGGGCCCACCTAGGCATGCTGGCTGGGATCCTCCAACATGTTCCTGATCATTGATCCTCCTGAATAAAGTCCAGCCTTGTTTAAAGAGCAGAAAGATCTGATTCTCAGACAAACATGTTGGTTTAAATGACTGAGAGAAGTTTGATGATCTTAGTGTTTTTCTGACATGGAGAAGAACCAGGAGTCGTTTCCACTCTGACCATCCAAGGAGGATCTGATGGAGCTTCATTCAGAACCAGATGGTCCGATAGAGACCATCTGGTTCTGAATCAGATCCACATGATAATTTGTTTAGTTCAGCTGTAGAAATGGTTAATGATCCGCCATGTTGGATGATGTTTAAACCTCAGAGATGAAACTGGAATCATGAAGTTCATTAAGATGTTTTGTTCAGCATGAATCTGTCTTCAGTCAGATTTAGAGAACGATCCAAATATTAACCTAGAAATGAAATTCACTGCTGCACTTTTGTTTTTGTGCCAAAATAATATTGGACAAAGTAACTGAGTCTGTTTTATTTTTAAAAGTTTAGTTTATGCAAAACAGAACAAAATGCAATGAAATGTTTGTGGTTCAAAGGTCATGTCAACATCATAATTTGTGTCCTGACTGAGGTTTTTCTTTGTTATATACAAATATTTTAGAGGTTGTAGCAGAAAAGTGAGTTCATTATAGTTAAATGTCGTTTGCTGTTCATCAGCAGTAATTGTTATGATGCCGATAACTGGCCAGTAGGGGGCAGTTTCATAGTCTGAATGATGGTTAAATTGACTTGAGAGAAACATCAGATGAGATTTTGTGACTTTTGTTAACTAGATAGATGTGGAGAAGCTCTTGGTAGAGACTGTGGATGTAAGGTGAGGTAATTTTATTTATATAGCTCATTTTCAGCAACAAGGCCATTCAAAGTGCTTTACATGAGTTAAAAGGAAGTACAAACAAAATAAGAAACCAAAGGAAAAAAGAAAAAAGAGGAAAGAAAACTAATCTAATGTTCTAAAGTGTGTAAACTAAGTGCTCCTGTTCAGGGTTGCTAAGTATCTAATTCCATTTCTAAATAGTGAAACTCTACAGTTTCTGATAAAATAAGCTAAAGATCTAAATCATTTTCTGAGTTAAAATATAAACTAAGCAGTGACTGTTCCTGTTAAGTAAACTGACCTGTTTCATTCTTTGAAGTTCTATCATTAATTTTTAGGTTACCAATGATCCCATTGGACTTTATTTATCGATACTGATGTTAACATGAAGACTGAGGGATTATATTTTAGTATTTTATTATAATATGTTTAATCAGCAGCTATTGAAGCTTATATTAATTAGTTTAGTATAATCTTCTATAATATCATGGCTGCTTGTAGAATTTTCTGTACAGATTAACATTGACTTCCTGGTCAGGTTGACCTATACGTTGACCTTATATAGGCTTGGTCTGAACCTGCAGCAGTAAATCTCAGAAATAATAACTCTTTATTATGAAGCAGGACTGATCAACCAAAACTATTGAAAGTAACTCAAATCATTAGTTATGCCTGCAGGAGCTGCGTTAATATTCCAGAGGAGGTTTTTGTGCAGCTTAATGTTTGGCTTTATTCTATTTAACTGCAGGTATTAAGAATGGAAACCAGATCGACTGAATCTTTGTGTGAATTTTTCTGTCAGCTTTCAGAAGAAATATTTGCATTTTATTAAAGTTTGGTTGATTTTAACTTGCTGGTCTCTCACATCACAAACCTGGAGGAAGATGTGTTGATGTCTTTAACAAGACATGATACCATATGCATTGATGTAATAGAAATAAAATAACCTGATATTCAGCCTAATGTTCCCATGGCAACAGAACCCAACAGAACTTGGTATCGTCTCATGGCCACGACAGATAAACAGTTACAGCAGTTAGAAACAGCTCACCTCTCTGATGGTGGAGATCCAGGAGATTTAAAGTCAATGGGACGATGCTTTGAGAAGTCGCTCTTAAAGGACACACAGCTGGGTTCTGGTTCTGGTTCTGGTCTGAGTCTCTGATGGATCCTGACAGAAACATGATGATTAAAACTGAATCTGTTCAGTCTGGATGAAGCAGCAAAGAGGAGCAGCAGCAGCTTCATCACCACGTCTGTTTTGGCCTGATATAGTGAACGCTGTGTGAAAAGGGCTGTGGACAGTTAGAGATGGTGACCTCACCTCTGACCTTTGCTCTGGCTCTCATCTTTGTGAGCCAGAGCAGTGGGATTCAAGTGAATTTTTGTTCTTGATTCTTAAAGAAATATACCTTCTTATTACCAGAACCCCAAAGCATCAGACTGAGGAGAATAAAATATCCCAACATGATACTTTGAAATGAAATTGGGAATTTATTAGTTTCCAAATCCACCATCAAAGCTGTTCAAGAAGAATATACACTGTGTGCACAATTATTACTCATGTTGTAGTTTTGAGGATTAATTTTATTGTTGAACAACAACTATTGGTCAATCCAAAATGTTAACTTCTCAAACCTGAATATCTAAGAAAGTAAAATGGAAATATTTGGTTTTCTTAGGACAATATCTCTGTGTGCAGATTATTGGACAACTATTAGTGAGCAGAATTTAGATGAAACTGAATTAAAACGGAAAATTTCCCCATCTGACTTGTTTATTGTCATCAACTCAAAATTGATGGCAATAAATTTTGACATTAAAAAAATATATAACAATTAGTGACCAATACAGCCACTCTTCTTTTCAATAACAGTTATAAGCCTTCATTACTGTAGTCTGTCAGTTTCTTGATCTATTAATGATCAACTTTTGTGCCACAGCAGTCGCAGCCTCCCAGTTCAGAGATGTGAACTGTTTCCTTCAGTGTAAATCTCTTCATGGGGTTTAGATCTGGTGAGGAAAGGGGTTCACTTCATTGTTCTTTCATCTTTAAGGCCTTTACTAGCCACATAGTGGAGGACTTTGATGCATGAGATGGAGCATTGTCCTAAAAACTGTGATCTTCTTGAAAGATGCAGCTTTTTCCTTTACCACTGTTTCCAACTACAGCTGGGAGAAAATGTTTTCTAGAAACTGGCAGCAGGTTTTTGAGTTGATTTTGAGTCCATCTTCAACTTGAAAAGGTCCAAGTAGCTAATTTTTAACAACACCTACAACAGCAGCCTCGGTTAGCCAGCCAGGTGGCAGGACTTGTGTGATATTATTTAAGAGCAAAACAAATTATCATTATTTACATGTTTTGCTTAATACTTCTTAACGTGTTGAATATTTTTCTAGAACTACATGATTCTTTAAAAATTTATTTAAGCACAAAAGACTGGAAGCCAGTTCATTTTCACTGCTTTTGTCAGAAACTCGTTAACCATGAATCTGCTGGAGATCTCAGTCCCACCCAAGCTACGAACCCCCCAGGAAAACCCAGTTTTTACAGAACCTGGAAAAGGTACTGGTATCTATATCACCACATAACGGCTGCTGGATCCACACAAAAAGTACTGTCACCTAGCAACCTGTCAGCCAATAGGATGCAGATGTTATACTGGATGTGTTTGTTTCCTTCTAGTGTCTGTGTGGTTATGTATCTGTCTAGATAGAGAGATTTCTGTCTATTCTAACAATTTAGGAACAATTTATATAGATAGATATTCAAAAAACCATAAAACTGATAAAAATCAACAGCCATTCTTTTGAAAGAATGATGTGACTCTTTAAAGAGTAACTCGGCTCTGAAAGCTAAACCTCGGCCATTGCACATTTTCTGTTCCAAGCAGGAGCAGAAAATGATTCACAGAAATGCAGAGAGGTTTGAAAACACAGATTTGAGCCGACCAGAGACAAGTTCTGAGCATAATGAGAAAGAACACTGAATATTTAAAAGAAAGCAGGAAGCATTACAAGTGTTGAAAGGAAAGACATGACTTCCTGCTGTCAAACTGAAAATTATGGCTAAAAAATTCCCCCTTAGACTGGAACAGAATGTACCTGAGACATAACTTTGACATTCAAACCGGAGGAACTGGTTGCTTTTATAGCTTTTATTTCCTTGTTTTCTTCTTTCCTCTTCAGCTGTGATGTCTGGTGAACAGCCAGTAGGTGGCGCTAGAGGCAGCAGGAGGCAGCCTGGAGAAAAGGCTGTTCCTCCCTGATCTGTTTCCAGCAGTCAGAGTGTAGAAGTTGAGAGCTGGAGAAGTTTCCTCCTGTTGCTGCAGCAGCAGAGATGTTCTGCTTCATGGACTGAATCAGGTTGGAAAGAGGAGAGATCTTTACTGAGCTGCTGCTGATCAATGAAACATTTCAACTCTTTCTGGAAACTAATGACAGAAAAACTATGGATGATTTTACCATCCAGACCTTTAGAACCAGTTCAGGTCAATAATTCAGTTGTTTCTGTGGAAGATGAACAGATTTGATGTGAAATGATGAAATTCTTCATTTCTATCTGATGTTCCAGCAGATCTGTAGAAAACAGAGCTGCAGCTCTCAGATATTTCAGTCATCATGTTTTCTACCAATGAATCCACTGATTAAAGCAGGAATCTCATCTCCATGTTCTCCTCCAGAGGTTCCCAAGGTTTGTTCCTGGAAGCTGCTGCTGGTTCCTCCAATCCAGGCTCCGCCCCCTTTAGAGGAAACCTGTCCATATATGGAGCTAAGAGTCACCTTGATGCTGCAAAGCTTTGTTCAGGATGAGATGTCAGGATGTTGGTGTCAGTCTGTTCCAGGCTTTAGTTGTTCTCCTCATGAGGAGCTGAAGTCTCTGACAGGAACGTGGAGCTGAACAGGAGAAGAACTTGAAGCTTCTTCTTCTTCTGTCTGATTGCAGCAGCAGGACAATCCAGAGTTTATGTTTATGTCGGCATCAAGCAGGAAAATCTTCTTTCCTGTCAAACTATTCCAACATTTTGTCTTTGTGGGTTTGTAAAATCTTGACCATGGACTCAACTGTTCTAATCGACACTATGAATGTCTGATTTTCTGAATGTTTATCCATCAACCCATTACTTCTTCTATCACATTAAGTCCAATAATAGGTTAATCAGCAACATTTTGATCATTTGAGACTAAAATGGGAACAGTAAATATTTTTGTGGGCTGAGTGTCCCATATATGACATTTCTCTACGTTTGCTGTCATGGCTACCAGTGGTTCAGACAGGATTTCTGAGAATGGTCTCAGTGTTTTTTGAGGGAGGCATTTCTTTCTCCAGTCATTTTTTTAAATTACCTGAGCTCTTGTGTCCCATAAAGCTTCCACTGCTACATTATCAAGATGTCACTGGACAATATATGTTAGAATTATGTTTGTTATCATTCTTATATTTGTAATTTTATGTTACTAGTTGTTTTTCTATTTAGAGGTTTAGTGTTCAGTTTTGTTGAAACTGTGGAGACACAATTAGATCTTCATTAACCTCAAGCATGTTTTAACACAGGGGTGTCAAACTCCAGTCCTCAAGGGCCGCTGTCCTGAAGTTGTTAGATGTGCCACAGGTACAAAACACTGGAATGAAATGGCTTAATTACCTCCTCCTGGTGTAGATATGTTCTCCAGATCCTTGCTAATGACCTAATTATTCTATTCAGGTGTGGTGCAGCAGAGGCACATCTAAAAGTTGCAGGACACCGGCCCTCGAGGACTGGAGTTTGACACCTGTGTTTTAACAGATGGTGACTTAGATCTTCCTTGGATTCTCCTGAGCTGTAAACCTGTCTGTGTGTTAATTAAGTTTCTGTGTCCCCCTGCTGTGTTTCTTATCTTCATTCTACTGTGAAGATAAGGTGTGGGTTTCACCCCCCTCCATTCCCTTTCACACCCTTCTTGCTAATAAAAATAATAAAATAAACAACTGAAGGTTTTCAGAACACATGGTGAGCGGCTTGGAGAAGCAGTTCACTGTGTCTTCTCCTTCTGCAGAAGTTTGGTTGAAAACTCATATACGTTGTCTGTGGTTCTTTTTTATGTAGGTTTGAGAAAATACCTATCAATATATATTCTTCCAATGAGATTGATGAGCTTGTTTCGATACAGTGAGGGAATATAACTGTCAGACTGTGGGAAATTCATTGTCTTTTGGGACTCACCTGGTGGCTCACATGAACATTAAGGGTTGACCTGTAGAGATAAAAAGTCAAAGTGGGACCTGGGGGTAACTGGGTTACTGCTGGTTCCTCCTCAGCAACACCTTCCTGTTTCCCTGTAAATGAGAAAGATGGCTTCTTGTCCAGAGGTGAAGCCGTGCTAACAGACATCATCCAGCCCAGTTTCTCTGCTTGCTTGGCCTCCTTTAGTCCTCACTGATCTGAGCTTTGATGTTGATTTTCCAGATTCTGTCTTTGTCTCCATCATTCCTGCTCTGAGGCCTTCAATTAACTTTTCAGTCTCTGAATTTGACCCTCTACTTTGTTCTTGTTTCCTCTTGATACATTTTTCACCTCTTTTAACAGACTTGTTTTCAGTGACCACAGGAACTTAAATCTGATCAATTGGGCTGAACTGCTCTGCATCATCTTCTTCCCTAGACATGCAGAGCAGTTTCTCTCTCAGCTCTTTTATTTTGAACAGGAGGGATTGAGCGGACTCTCTTGGGTCTTCAGAGATGTTCATGATCCTGTGCAGCAGGTCTGATACTGAGCCAACTTTGTAGTTTTGTCTTAATATAATTTTAAGAGTTGGAAGTGTGAGATCTTGCTTCACTTCCAGCAGATCTCAGAGATGAAGGTTCGAGGCTGACATCTTAGATAATGGTTTCAGTTATTCATCCACAGAATATCTCTTCTTATTGTCTGACTCCATCTGGTTACTGACACTGGTGACAGGAAGCTTGTCTGTCTGTCCTGTTTCTCTAATCTGGTCTTATAATTTAAAGTCTTTCTTAAAGTGGCTTCAGGTATGCTGAGGGCTCCAGGTGAATTTGCTTTTCTGTCACTGATGACTATCATGCTGCTCACCTTTACACCCAAAGCTCCGATCTTCTCCTCCAGGTGGCGTCGTTCTTCTGCCTGAACCCACTGAAATCTCTTCAGTTCTTGCTTTAGTTTTTCCAACAAAGCAATTTCTGACTTTTGAGTCTCAGGTTCCACCATTTGTGTGTTTTCATTGACTGGATAACTGACTAGAGTTATTTAAAAAACTGCTTGAAAACTTGGAGCTTTTCTCCATCCTGGATTTCTCCAGTTGTGTTTCCCACCATCTTCATAATGGAACATGGGTCCATTAAATCCTTCACTGCTGGTGTAACCCAGCTGTATTTTGTCTGTTTATTCTGTGTTATTTGCTTTGTCTATTGTGTGTTATTTGCTTTTCTGTATAGCTTTTACTTTATGGGTAGTGCCCCTTTAAGATCAGTGTACGGCATTACTTTACGGCAGCGTTCCGACTGCAGTTACTAGGGAAACTCCCGGTCTTCGGGGTTTCAGAGCTGCTGCAGAGTAGAGACGTGCTGGTCTCTGCCTGACTTCTGCATGTCGCCTGACTTCTTTTTGCCTGATATGAAATGTTTTCCTGCTAGTGCATATTGTGGCCAATATTGGTGAGAGGGATATTGGGAAGGTGCTCCTGTGCCTGCAGAGGAAGAGAAAGAGGCTGCTGAAGTTTTCCGTGTTGGACGCCGCTGCCATCGTCATTCTGGGTTGCCATCTCAGTCAGGACAATCTCTTTCACCTATATATTTTTTTTCTCGTACAGATCAGACACACACACACACACACACACAAATAGAGCTCTATATGGACAATTATTTTCTTTGCTGGCCAGCTTCTTTTAATTTTATTTTTGTTTACTAAAGATCCTGAAAGGATTCTTTGCGATCTAAAGTTTTATTCTATTTTATTTTCACATCGAGAAAACTTGCTACTAAGACAAATATAATTTGTCCCACACAGTTCATAAGTGTGCTTAAGTGAAATGAGCACAATGAATACATTTCATTCATGTTTAGAGTGAATGTATTTTCTTTTCTTTGTTGGTTTTCCAGAAAAACTTTATTACCGAGTTGAGACGAAGTTGGATGTGTTTCAGTCTAGTAATTTGTAATAAACATAACTGGTCAACTGCTACCTGAACCTGACTAAAAATTCTATTCATTGGTTACACTGGTTCACTGAACTGTATATAGTGGCTCATTTTGTTGAGCTGATTTGGTTCCTGCTCCATGTCAACTTTCTTCTCACATCTAGGTTTGGTTTTCAGGTAGTTTGTCTCAGAATGATTATTTTATCTCATAGTTCTCATTTTAATCTCACCAATATTGATGACAGACATTTATTTTGTATTTTTATCTTTATAATTTCTTTCTTAGTGTGGTCTTGATATTCCATTGCAGCCAATAAAATGGGACATAAAAATTGAATTTTCAACATTTTTAATCTAAAAATTAAAGTCTTCACAAATGTGGAATACAAGATGTTAGTCCAAATTCCTGATGTTTCCAACTGATTCTAGTTTTTAAAGTTCAGAACCTGAACATCCCTGAATGGGAGGAGTGAAGATTTCCCAGCATTCAGTCTGAAGAAGCTCAGCTCTTCTCAGCTCTGAGACATTTTCTGAATAAATCCCAGTCAGTGAATCTGCAGACCTGATCAGATCCAAACATCCATTTTCCAGGAGTCTCTGGTTTCATCTGTGTCGTTGTTCCAGCTGCTGAGGTCAGAATCCAGCTGTAAAACCTGGAGGCTGAATGTTCAGGTTCTCTCCTCCAAACATCCCCCCTCCCTCCCTCCAGCTGTGGAGAACAGCTGGAAAACAGCTGCATGTGTAAATAATGAGTCTGGAACAAGCTGCTACCTTCTGCTGCTGATCTGACTTTAGATTCAGGTTGATGATTGAAATGAAATCAGGGTTTGAACCTGGATCAGCAGAACCTGCTCAGCTGATCCTGGTTTAACCAGAGACTGTCCTCACTCTGCTCACCTCACTGACATGATGATCAATGATTATATAGGAGCTATATTAATAATTTACTTTAGGACAATGTGTAGTTTCAGCAGCAGCATTGTTGAAGTTAAAGACTACAGTTTAGTTTGTTTAATTTTCATGTTTATTTTCCGTTTATAGTCTGGCCAGTTACAGGAATCAACCAGCTGTTTTTTCTCTGGGCTCATTTCTCCTCTTGACTCCATCATGAAATATTTTTATCAGAACTTCTCTCCTTCCTCATGAAGACTTTATCAACTTGCCTCTGATTTCACTTTTACCTCCTGGTTCTGCTGCTCTGAAAGAAGAAACTACAAACCAGGTGAGCTGTCATATAATCAGTTATGCAACATTTATCACACCTTGACTTTGAACTCTTGTTGTTCAGGTGATGTGAAAGTCCAGTTCTGTTGTGTCTCAGTACAGGTGTGGCATTAGTCTGGTGCTGTCGTGGTTCTGTTGGGTCTCAGTCTGTTGTTCAGATATTCTTCTTCATCTCTTTGGATCATTTGAACAAACTGTAAGTTTGCTTTGCTTTCTACTTGAAGTTTGTCTACAAGAACTTTCCTGCTTGTTTCTGTTCTTTGATTTTAGGAGAAAATGTTCACTTCCAAATTCAACTCAAAGTTTCGTCTCCCTGCTGTTGGAAAGCTAATCTGATTATTAAGTTATTGATATAGTGGAAGAAAAAAACATGATGAACAGATAATGTTCCTTTATTTTCTTCTCTGATCAAACTGCTTCATGATTTTAGGAATAAAACTCCAGTCTCAACCATTAACATCAAACAAAACAGTTTCTTGCTCCTTTATATCAAAAAGAAATATTATTCTTAAAATGTCTTTGATTCAGTCAGATTATTAAACAGTAAACATTTTATGTAGCAGGTCATCCACTTGTAGAGATTAATAATTAACTGAAATCCTTCCTGTTGTTCAGGTTGATTCAGTGAATGTAAATGTTGCTCCATGTCTCCATCTAGTGGACTGATAGTAGAAGTGCAGGTTGAATCAGTGACTGTAAATGTTGCTCCATGTCTCCATCTAGTGGACTGATAGTAGAAGTGCAGGTTGAATCAGTGACTGTAAATGTTGCTCCATGTCTCCATCTAGTGGACTGATAGTAGAAGTGCAGGTTGAATCAGTGAATGTAAATGTTGCTCCATGTCTCCATCTAGTGGACTGATAGTAGAAGTGCAGCAGCTGATGCAGCTTCCTCTGCCTCTCTGCTGTCTGACTGCATTCACCTGACACTGATATGAAGC
Organism: Poecilia mexicana; assembly: GCF_051168715.1. Classification (NCBI taxonomy): domain Eukaryota; kingdom Metazoa; phylum Chordata; class Actinopteri; order Cyprinodontiformes; family Poeciliidae; genus Poecilia; species Poecilia mexicana. The sequence continues at coordinate 25,343,513 of NW_028263381.1, forward strand.
AGAGAAGAAGAGCCAATCAGAGGAGGAGCAGCTGATCTTTTTCCAGCACTAATGATGTAAAGGATGATCAGAGTTGATGTGCAGATGAATGATGTGTGTTTCCTCTGCAGGTGAAGCTAGAAAGTGTGTGTGAGCTGATGTGAATTCAGCAGCATGGATCAGTGTGAGGACAGAGAGGAGGGAGTCCCTCCCTCTAAAACCACTCTGTGTGGGGAAGATGAGAGCCAGAGCAAAGGTCAGAGGTGAGGTCACCATCTCTAACTGTCCACAGCCCTTTTCACACAGCGTTCACTATATCAGGCCAAAACAGACGTGGTGATGAAGCTGCTGCTGCTCCTCTTTGCTGCTTCATCCAGACTGAACAGATTCAGTTTTAATCATCATGTTTCTGTCAGGATCCATCAGAGACTCAGACCAGAACCAGAACCAGGACCAGGACCAGAACCAGAACCAGAACCCAGCTGTGTGTCCTTTAAGAGCGACAGGTCAAAGCATCGTCCCATTGACTTTAAATCTCCTGGATCTCCACCATCAGAGAGGTGAGCTGTTTCTAACTGCTGTAACTGTTTATATCTGTCATTGTGGCCATGAGACGATACCAAGTTCTGTTGGGTTCTGTTGTCATGGAAACACTACATTGAATTTCAGGCTATTTTCAATTCATATGCATCACATCAATTACAATTATGTATGAATGTATTAATGATAGACGATGAAGATCAACTGGATCTTTGGTCCCTAAAACATTTAATGAAACATCTTCAGTGAATAAAGCAGGTCAGTTTAGATCCACAGTTTCTACACAAAGCTTCTCCATATCAGTGAAGTCTTTAAATCTGAACTTTCACTGAGATCCTTTTATCATTCATGCAGTGATACTGCCCCCTACTGGCTAGTTATTGAAACCATAAAAAAGCAGTTATTGCTTATGAATAGTATTAAACAATTTTTTTTATTTCTTATTTTTTACCAGAATCAACTAACATTTCTGCTATAAATTGCTAAAAGTTAATAAAGAACAAAGAATTTATTTCATCCAGTATTAATTTTAACACACAAACAGCGATTTTCATTTCTAGGCTGATATTTGGATCAACCTAGAAATGAGTTTAGTTTCCAGACAGAACAATGCTGAAAGAATGCAGTCAAAATGCTGACTTTTGTTGGGGGTGGGGGGGGGGGTGGAACTGCGGACGGGGGTGGGGTGGGGGGGGCGATTACTGCCGACGACATATTCGCATTTGTAGATAGATTTTTACCCAGAATGCAAATGGAAAAAAACCGTGAGCGAAACGGTGACTGGTACTGACTAGTATATATTCCATTGAGGGAAACTAAGTTTCATATCTCCTCAAGAGCCCCCCTGGTGGTTGAAGAAAAATCCACATATATATGAAAAAAAAACACTGAATGCCAGACCAAATGAGGAGGCGGGCCGGATCCGGCCCACGGGCCGTAGCCTGGGGACCCCTGCTCTAAACGTTACATCACTGACAGGCGGCGGTGTATATGTTTCCTAACTGTGGCTAAAGCTGCTGCTAGCTGGTTTACTCATGATCGGAGGCTGGTTCCTTTGAATACAGCTGGAGAATGGTAAATTGACAATGACTAATAACGGTTATCTAACACATAAACACTGTTTTATAAAACACAGAAAGTGAACCTCTAAACGTTACAGCACTGACAGAGAGTATATTTTTTCCTAAATGTGGCTAAAGCTGCTGCTAGGTGGTTTACTCTCCGATCGGAGGCTGTTTATTTTATACACAGTTAGAGAATGGTGAATTTACAATGATTAATAACAGCTATCTAACACTTAAATGCTGTTATTATTAAACTTACCTTTTATTATATCCTTAAGATTATGAGAATGCGGGAATTTTTCAGCTTGGTTCCCAAGGCAAAATCACACCGGAAGTAAAGATACACAGGTTTGAGTTATGGCGGCCATTGTCTGACGTCACTGTGAAAAGGGTCTATAGAAGAAGTAGAAGAAGAAGAAGAAGAAGAAGAAGAAGAAGAAAAAGAAGATTTTTTTTTTTGATTTTTACCAAAACATTTATTTACAATAATTTAATAATACACTTTTACATAATCAGGTCAATGAAAACTAAATAAAAACAATAAATATTCACATCAGCAGTTTGTTAAAATTTAATTCTCCCTGATTTGAAACGGTGCACAATACATTATTAAAACCCCACAACTGTAAAAAACTATTTAAATCCCCGGTGGCTCTGTGGAAGCAAAATTCCAGTCTTAATCTAGCTTTGATGTTACACTTCCACAGAGCCACGGCATCAAATTGAGGTCCAGCCTGCATTTTGTCTCGTCGAGTTATGTAGATTGCCATTTTGGCCTCTGCGATTAAATAGTTTAAAATGCGGGATTTAAAACTGGTGGCTCGACTGTAATGCACACCGTAGATAAAAACAGAATTGGTAAAAACCACGCCAAAAAGGCTAAAAACTCTCATCAAAAAATTTAAAAAACTGGTCAACCGTACACAATCTATAAAAACATGAAAAACACTCTCAGACAAACTGCAAAAAGGACACTCATTTAAAACCCCAGGACTGATGACCGATAAAAACGAGTTTGTAGCAATTGCTCCGTGAAGAATCCTCCACTGGAGGTCACCGGTCCGTTTCTTGATTGGAGGCTTGTACAAAGTCCTCCACTGCGGTTTTTGACACTGCTGGGCCTATTGTGGAGAGTTCTCCTGTTAAAAATCTTTGTACATTGTTTGTATAGTACTTTTGGACCAGTCTTGCATAAATCTATCCCTTGAACGACGCTCTGCAGCAGGGGACCACCATCTTCCCCAAATAATGGATCCAGGACTACCTCCGGAAAGGGGTCATTCGGGTCAGGCAGACATTTTTCTGTCGCGTATAGCTGCAGGAGCCGCCTCTCCTCAGCTGACAGCCTCTCTTTCACCCGGTCCAGGAAGCGCCGTACCAGTCTGGCGGACCGGACTCCAAGCAGCGAGCCAACCTCCTGGTCATCAGAGAAGTCCGGTCCCGCCACCCGCACCAGCCGCCACAGGGTCACCGTCCCGGACCTGGATAGTGCCACGGACAATCCTGGCACGCTGCCGCCGTGGACGTCCAGCCTTGCTCCACACACTAGTGGTTCTTCTAAAAGCCAATGCAGAGAATTATGCGTTTCTGCCCTTTGCAATTTAAAAAGAGCACAGGATTTAAAAACACCCTGATAAAACTGAGGCAACCCCTTTAACTTTAAAAGACTAAAATCAGTTAAAAACAGAGCAGCATCCAACCCCAGAAAATTTACACGTCTGAGGATACAGCTGGCCACATCCCTCCACACAGGAGATCCTGTCAGGTATTTCTGTAAAAACTGTAAACGAAAAGTTGCTGTTCTACTGGCCAGGTGGACAAGGCCCTGGCCCCCCTCCTCTCTGGATAAAAACAACACAGACTGTGGCACCCAGTGTAGACCGTTCCAAAAGAAATTTACCATCTCTGACTGTATTTTGACTAACAAGCCAGGTGGTGGGTCCAGAACAGAGAGTTTGTGCCACAGCTGCGATGCCACCAGGTTGTTTAAAACCAGCACTCTGCCCCTGTAGGACATCTGAGGGTGGAGCCACTTCCACTTTAACAACTTGTCTTTTATTTTCTGCTCGACATTTTCCCAGTTTTTATTTACAATATCTTTACTGCCTAAAAACACACCAAGATACTTAAAACCGTCTTTTTTCCACACAAGACCTTGAGGGAGAACTGGGAGCCCAGCAGACCACTTGCCGACGGCCAGGGCTTCGCTCTTTCCCCAGTTCACCCTCGCAGCAGACAAAACAGAGAACTTTTCTGTGATCTTGGTTAAAACACTGACATCTTGCTGATCTTTTATAAAAACAACAACATCATCAGCATAGGCAGATAAAACAATATTGTTACTAAAACCAGGTAAAACCAAACCATGAACACTCGAGCGTATTTTCTGGAGGAGGGGCTCCAGGGAGAGTGCGTAGAGCATCCCCGAGAGCGCGCAGCCCTGTCGGACGCCTCTACACACCCTAAAAGGAGCACACAGGCTACCGTTGATCTTCAGCACACTCTCAATGTCACTGTACAGAACCTGGATCTTGGCAATGAGACCCTCGCTGAACCCAAACCCCCTCATGGTTTTCCAGAGGAAGCTGTGTTCAACGCGGTCAAATGCCTTTTCTTGATCTAATGAAATCAAGCCAGTTTGTAAACCCAATGAACCGGAGACCTCCAAAACATCCCGAATCAGGTAGATGTTATCTACCATGGACCTGCTGGGGACGCAATAGGTCTGATCCCGGTGGATGACCTGCTCCATAGCCTTCCCTAGCCTTGTGGCCAGGGCCTTGGAGAGGATCTTGTAGTCCGTGCAGAGGAGGGACACGGGGCGCCAGTTCTTAATGTCCTGCAAGTTGCCCTTTTTTGGCAGCAGGGTTATGACCGCCCTGCGGCAGGACAAGGGGAGCGAACCAGTGGACAAACTCTCGTTGTACACCTCGAGCAGGTCTTTTGCCAGAAGATCCCAGTAGGCCTTGTAGAACTCCACCGTGAGCCCGTCAACGCCCGGGGACTTCTGGCCCTGCATTCCGAGGAGGGCCGTGTGGAGTTCTTGGAGCCCCAGGGGGCGCTCCAGCTCGGAGTTGGTCTCCTCGGAGACCTGGGGTAGTTCATCACAGAACTCCCTAAACAGTTCCTCGTTCTCTCTGTATTCGCTTTGAAATAAAGAACGATAAAACTCCACAGCCCTCCTCCTGACCTCACCTGGTTCACTCAGTTGGCGCCCTGTGTCCAACAGCAAAGAGTGGATCAGCTTCCTCTGCCCGTGCTTCCTCTCCAAGCTGAAGAAAAAGCTAGCGGGAGCATCCATCTCTGTGATGTTCTGGACCCGGGACCTGACCAATGCGCCTTGGACTTTATTCTCCAGCAGGTTTGCTAAAGTTAGCCTTTTAGATTTGAGAGCTTCAATATGCTCTCGATTTCCTGTGGATTCACTAAGTCGTTCTAATTCCACAATGTTTATCTCCAGATCTCTGATAGATCTGGTAATGTCACGGGTGACGTTGAGAGTGTGCTGTTGACTCAGCAGTTTTATCTGTACTTTTCCATAGTCCCACCACTGTTTAAGACTAGTAAAATCAGACTTTCTTTTTCTAAAACCAGTCCAAAAATAAACTAAAACCTCCTTAAAACCCCGATCATAAGTTAAGGCTGAGTTAAAATGCCAGTAAGCGCTTCTAGGTAAAATGTTTTTGATAAAAACACTACCTAAAAGCAACGAGTGATCTGTAAAAGCCACTGGTAAAATCTGGCATGTTTTAAACACATTAAAATTGTGTTTAAAACAATAAAAACGATCAAGACGGGCTAAAGAGATTGTATTTTCTTTAATGTGGGACCATGTATACTGCCTGGAGCCTGCATGCATCCTTCTCCATACATCCACCAGGCCATGAGACGAGACCAGCCGCCGCAGAGCATGTTGGGCTGCTGGATGCGGCTCTGCATGATTACGATCTAAAAACTCGTTTTCAGTGCAATTAAAATCCCCACCTATAAAAACATAGTCCTCAGACCCACAATCACCCAACCGTTCCTCAATTTCTTCAAAAAAACGCCTTTTCTCTGCATTGGTAGTGGGAGCATAAATGTTAATAAAAACTATACTAAAATTATCAAACTTTGTCTTAACTAAAAGACACCTCCCCTGAATAACATGTTCGATTTCCGTTGAGTTTGGGGTGAACGCTCTGGAAAAGAGGAAGCCCACCCCTGCACTCTGGGAGGTGCCATGACTTAAAATGACCTCCCCCCTCCACTCTCTGACCCAGTCAGTCTCTATTAAATGATCGCTGTGCGTTTCTTGCAGGTAAATTACGTCGATTTTCTTTTGGTTCAGCATTTGATAAATCAAAGCTCGTTTTTCAGCTTCCCTCGCCCCGTTAAGATTCAATGATGCCATTTTAAAAGAATCCATATTGGGTAAGAAGCTAAAACCAAAATACCAAAAGACTATAAAAAGAAATAAAATACTACTGTGCATCATTTAAAATCAAAGTTGTTTTCTAACTTTAGTCATTATTTTCTTTAATCTAAAAACTTCTGTTTCTGCAAAACCTGATACTTCTTTGTTCCTGATGTGATATCTTGCTGAGAAATAAAACAGTTTTAAATCAGGAAAGAAACTTTCAATTTTTATACCTCTGAATCCTTTAGTTTCTTTTAAAAAAGTTCTAAAAGACTCTACAGGGTATCTTGGTGTTTTACAACTTGTTTGACTGACAGATATTTCGCTGCTGTCAGAGAACCAGCTCTCATTGTCGCTGCTGTCCGACACCTCCTTCCTCTCTGCAGCCAGCTTGCAAGCTTGCTTGCTGGCCTGCACAGCAGCCACCACATTCCTCCTTTTGCTTCGCCTCTTTAACGGGGCTGAAGCCTCCAGCTCCATCACCTCCTCTGTCTCTCCTGCCACTCCAGTTCCAAAAACCAACTCTGCACCGTTCTGTTCCTCCACCTGCACCTCTCCTTTCTCTCCCTGATCCCCACACCCTAAATGCTCTTCATCGCCCCTCACCTCCACCTGCTGCTCTCCCTGCACACCATCTCTCTCCCTCACTTCACTTTCACCCTCACCACCATTCACCCCATCACCACCACCATTAATACCATCACCACCGACATTCACCCCATCACCACACAACACTGTGCTCTCATCCTTTCCTACATCTACACTCATTTCCACACTTTTCACTCCTGACACCTCAACAGTACCTTCCGCCTGCTCCTCTGCAGCGGGCTCCCCCGCCGCAGCCGCCGCGGGCTCCCCCGCCGCGGCAGCGGGGTCCTCCGCTGCTCCAGCCTCACCAGGTGGGCTCCCCACCTGCCCAGTAGCAGCGGGCTGCTGCTTTGCACTCGACAGGGCCGGCCCGGCCCTGTCGGGGCACATTTTTACAATGTGCCCCTCCTGACCACAACCAAAACACTTCATGTTAGAGGATGTAGCAAACAAGATGTAATCAAAATCATCTATTCTAACATGAAAACGCAAGTTTAGCTCCTCGTCACGTCGATTTAATATCATAAACAGTTGTCTCCTATGGGAGACAACATGTTTTAACAGTGGCGACTTGCACCCAGACGGCACTTTTCTCATCGGTGACACCACTTTACCGTGTCGAGACAGTTCTTTAATCAAAAACTCGTCACTGATAAACGGAGGTACGTTTGAAAGTGTTACCTTAGTAGCAGGCGATGTTAGCGGCGTCACCTGAAGGAACAAACCGTTCACAGAAACGCCTACCTCTACCAACCGTTGAGCCTGCTCGACCTTCTCCACGAACAATACAACAGCTCCATTCATTCGAGCTGCCGATCTAATGGACCCATGTCCAATCACCTCACCGACAGCCAAACAAACTTCCTCCACGCTGCACGGAGAACCAGCGCCCACCTTGACGCCGTTCTTCCGTGTCAGCGTGGAGAAAGCCCCACCACCAACAACCATGGCGTCGTCAGACGCCGGCCAGCCAGGCACGCCTGACGGCCACACCCGAACCCAAACAAAAACCCCTAAAAACGTGACAAAACTAACACAAAAATACAACTAAACAATTAACATAAACACCCAGTGAAAAAACAGTAAGAAAAAAGCCCAAAATAGAAGTTAATCACTCGCTCTCTCTTTCGCTCTTCTTCCGCTCTCCACTCACCCTCCTCTCACACGAAGAAGAAGAAGAAGAAAAAGGAGAAGAAGAAGAAAAAGAAGAAGAAGAAGAAAAAGAAGAAGAGCTGCCATCGATAGTGTTGCAGCCAAGCCTGGTTTAATGTTACACAATACAGTTTTACCAAGTTGCTCAAAGTCTAAACTGGCATTGTTGTGCATTTAAAGTGTAAAGTTTACCTTCGACCAAACGCCCCCCAAAGGCATCCCAGCGCCCCCCTTTTGTAAAAATGTCCTCTGAACGCCCCCTGGGGGACGGTACCGCCCACGTTGAGAACCGCTAATTTAGAACATCAAATTCATAATCTGTCTGGTTCTGCTGTGTGTCACAGCTCTTTATTTTACAATCAGACATATTCTGTTCCCTTTATAGGTAATGTTAGTTCTTTAATAGGTAAAGCCACCATGGGCATCTGGTACAGGATGAAGGGAGAAAATGTAACGTCCAAACTTTCTTTAATACAGGTGAGTGGTCTACAAGAAATACAGAAAGTAAATCAAATACTCATTGGCAGCCAGCAATCACAACAGCAACACAACCATACTATCATAATCTGAACTCTTTAACTGCCATATGTCCATATATACATGTTTAGGGTACACAACAATTCCTTGGTCAACTTTCTAATCACTATTTCAAAGATACTGAAGGAAGCTCAGTAACCGATGCTCACCTATTTAGGGATTATTGTGCCCAGAATTTGGTGAGTTTAACAAAGAGGCCGTTCCCTCTTTTCCAATTTGATGACATCAAAAGCAGAGTAGAATGAAAGAAATCCTGATGAACATCTAGGTGTGAGGTCGTCCTCCGGCTAGGGCTGAAGATCCTCAGGTTGGTCCTTTGTTATCCAATGAGGTCATCAGCTGGTCACCATACTGGAACAGAGTCTGTCACCTATCTAGAGCTCCTTAATGTATTTTAAAATAAAATAAGTCATTCCTTCCAATTTGAATTTAATGTTTTATTTGCACTGATTTTATTAATTAATACTCTAATTATTCTTTATTGTTTCAAGTCATATATTGTTCTTGTTATCAAATCTTATTTTAATAGTTATTTTATTTTATTATCAGGAAGAAAAAGATTTTGTGGTAGCTTTTAGTTTTATTTATTTCTCTTTAAAACTTTATTCCTAATTATCATTTATTTCCTTATGTTAAGTCTCTTCCAGTAATTTTCCTTTTGTATTATAAATCAGTAAACTTAGCATTTTAAGTTTACTTAAAATCCTTTAGAACTGTATTTTATCAATTCTTTGTTCCTCTTTTTGTATAAGGCCTACATGAGAAATAAATGTTTGCAAATGTGCTGAACCCAAACCTTAACCATATTTTAGAAGCAGTTCCATAATTGTTAATTTGTAAATCTCCAATTTAGAGCAATTTAATTTCAATCATCATATTTTCTATTTTAAAACCTTAAAGAATAATCAGCCTGTTTTACATGAGTAAAGTTGACTGTCACTAAATATCAAAAATGACTTATTTTATTCCAATCATAGTTTTAAATCCTAAAATTTCAACCATTTTAACCTTTGATCCATTTATTCTTTTGAAAACCTATTTATAAAATATTTAATTGAATAATGAATTACCCTTTTTATATTGTTTATCAGTTATCAAGTCATTTTCAGTTTTAGGGAGAAATTCGATACAGCTAAGTTTATTAAATGATGTAAATATTTAGTTTAGACCAGGGGTGTCAAACGTACGGCCCGCGGGCCGGAACCGGCCCGCCGAACGATGTAGTCCGGCCCGGGGGCTAAATGCATTATCATTATTCATGAAAAAACATATACTTCGTTTAAATGAAAATCTGCAGTTCCTATACTGTCCACGAGGGGCGCTGTGTTTTATTCAGAGCACACAACATGATGCAACACTGAAGCGGAACTAACAGCAGATGGCAGCACTGAGCTTCAGGTTCTGTAAACAAGTTCTATTCTATGCTTTACCAGCTTTTTACTTTGGCCCTGGCAACCTCATATTTCTCATGCATGCTAACATAAATACATGTTATATATGCATGTTTTTCTATATGTATGCATTTTATGCATCAACAAATGTACTTAATCAAATGTCTGTTTAAAACAGCTGACCCTTAAGATTTCAAATGTGTGAAGCCAGATAATTTGTTCAAATTGCTTCCCAGATGTGGAAAATTGATTTTAAATCTTTTCTTAATTTTTGTCTGTTGTATTTTGTGATGCAGGACAGTGTTTTTAAGTTCCAAAAACTGTGAATAAATGTTTTGCAACATTGTACAATCACTGAGATCAGTTCTGATGCATAATGCACTTAAATAAATGCTTAACTGAGTAAAAGTATTGTTGAAATTGCAGATACCTTTCTTAAAAACTGAGATTATTCATAATTTTGTAAAAGTGAAATTCGTTTAATATAAAAATCAACAAGTCCACTTTTATTGGTTCTATTTAAACTTGCAATGAGTTTACTTGTGTGGCCCCCTGCAGATCAGATTAAGCTGCATGCGGCCCCTAAACCAAAATGAGTTTGACACCCCTGGTTTAGATCTTCCTGGATGTCTTAGTTAAACAACTTATTTTAAATCATATGAATAGAGATGCAACAATCCAACGATCACCTTCCCTGTTTTAGGAAACCCTGCTTTGTATAAACTATTTGACAGGTAATATTAAGTTTAGTGTATTCAATTTATATATATAATTAAAGTTAGGATAGTTATTCCCCATTCTTCACAAGCTGAAAGGGGAAAAAAATTAAAATTATGTGAGACAAACAGAGTGAATCATGGAGGAAGTTAAGGCATTTCCGAGAAATGCAGAAAGCTATACCACATGTCTTGCAATCATAAAACTTTTGAGATGGTTTACCAAAAAAGATCAGAATGTCAAGCGAGAAGAATATGAGGCAGTCAACCCAGTAAATGTAGTATGCCCTGTGATAAATCAGGTTAGAAAAAAATAAAAAGCAGGCATCCTACTCAATACGAGATAAATTTGGAAAAAAATAGTGAAATATCAGCAATTTAAACCGGAGACTGGCAGTGGTTTGCAACTCGGAGGCCAAAACACGCCAAAGGAGGGGTCAGAGGACTAAGGTCACATGCCGAGAGGTGGAGAATCCAGGACTACCAGGCAACCAGACAAACAGGAGATCTGCTGAGCTGCAGCTTGACATCTTAACTTGCCCATCGTGAACTGTGCAGAGTCCATAGTATAAAAACACCCGGAACAGACCAAGCATCCGTAGAGCACAGGGGATGCAATGTCCCCTTCTTGAACTGAGGTCAGCTCCTGATGACAGCAGTGTTCGTGGGAGAGAAAACGCAGAACAAAGGAGGGTTTCCACCCAACGTTCTCCATCCCCCGTCAGAATGTCTTTGATCCTTGAAGTGCGACCTCCTGCCGAATCCAGCTGAAACATTCTTCATCAATAACAGTCAGAGAGCACATCCATCCCTGGGTCCTGTAAGCATCAGCGTGACCCAAGTAACAGGAAATAGCAGGTATTCTTCACCGACCTCAGTTAAAATATAGGAGGTGTCGTCCCTTCCAATTGTCAGTCCGGCATCAAAGGCACAGTTCGTACACAGGACGAAAAGTGGGATTTTTGACCCTGTATTCTGACGCGGACGCAGCTCGTGAGCGACAGATATCGACAGCAATCGACAGTTGGCGGGGCAGCGCGTTTTCGCCAGCTGCAGTTGAATACTGTTGAATGCGGAATCCTACAAAGGGGGGAGGAGGGGTGGGGAGGTGCGGGGGAGCAGGAGGTGTTAACAGCTCTTAACTCTACTTAACATGTGAATAGCAACAGGAGACCCACGTGAATTGTCAGTAATTGGGTGAAAAAACAATGACATCACAATTCATTACTTACATGTGATTGGTTGGTAGATATCTTCCTATTGGACACACTACTAGGGGTCTCAAACGTACGGCCCGCGGGCCGGAACCGGCCCACCGAACGATTTAGTCCGGCCCGGGGGCTAAATGCATTTTCATTATTCATGAAAAAACATATACTTCGTTTAATTGAAAATCTGCAGTTCCTATACTGTCCACGAGGGGCGCTGTGTTTTATTCAGAGCACACAACATGATGCAACACTGCAGCGGAACTAACAGCAGATGGCAGCACTGAGCTTCAGGTTCTGTAAACAAGTTCGATTCTATGCTTTACCAGCTTTTTACTTTGGCCCTGGCAACCTCATATTTCTCATGCATGCTAACATACATACATGTTATGTATGCATGTTTTTCTATATGTATGCATTTTATGCATCAACAAATGTACTTAATCAAATGTCTGTTTAAAACAGCTGACCCTTAAGATTTCAAATGTGTGAAGCCAGATAATTTGTTCAAATTGCTTCCCAGATGTTGAAAATTGATTTTAAATCTTTTCTTAATTTTTGTCTGTTGTATTTTGTGATGCAGGACAGTGTTTTTAAGTTCCAAAAACTGTGAATAAATGTTTTGCAACATTGTACAATCACTGAGATCAGTTCTTATGCATAATGCACTTAAATAAATGCTTAACTGAGTAAAAGTATTGTTGAAATTGCAGATACCTTTCTTAAAAACTGAGATTATTCATAATATATTTTGTAAAAGTGAAATTCGTTTAATATAAAAATCATCAAGTCCAATTTTATTGGTTCTATTTAATCTTGCAACGAGTTTACTTGTGTGGCCCCCTGCAGATCAGATTAAGCTGTATGCGGCCCCTAAACCAAAATGAGTTTGACACCCCTGCACTAGACCTTTATAATTACAGGCCTGGTTAAGCCCCTCCCTAATAAAATTATAACAAAAATAACCCAGAAATAAAAATACACCAAGCACAAGGCATAAGTTTATATTTTTAATTTTTGTTGAAAAATAAATATGTACATACATGCATATAAAACACATCTACAAATAAAAAAAAAAAAACATCTTTCAGTTAAAAAAAAAAAAAGTTTACAGCACAAAATGCTTGTCTACTTCTGGGCCGTGTGGTGGTGGCTTTCATTCTGAGCATGATCCAACATACAAACGCTTATGACGCAAAATGCTGTATTTTGGGTTAGCTGCAAGTCTCTTACCACGACTTTTGGTGTTTTATCTTACTGTTTGCACACAAAATAAGATATAAATGCTTGTCCATTTCTGGACCATCTGGCATTGTTTTTTTGTCCAAACATGATCGAACATTATGCTGCGTTCAGGACAGGCCCAACATCTCTCCTGTAGCATAGACCTGATGTTTCTTCCTGTAATGTAGTCCTGATGTCACTGAGCTCCTGGATGGAGGAACTTGGGGTCCATCCTGACACCGCCTCATAGCTGCCATCCTCCCAGAATGCCACCTCCTCTGCTGCCGGTACTCTCTGCCTTCCTCCATCAGCTGTTAATACAGAACAGACAATCATGAGCTGCAGGGATCTTTTAGTCATTATGAAACTACAGTGAAATTGTTTGGCAACTTCCAGCTCAGTATGCACACATGAGACATTAAAACAAACAAACAAAAAAACACATTAATACATTCTTACAAAAATAAAAACTTTAATGAAAAAGAGAAAACACTTGGAAACAATTGGAAGAAAAAATAAAAAAAGCAGTTGGTAATAAATAGTAAAACATAATTCAACAAACTCTGAGGCAAATAATTTGCTTTGATGGATTTTAATAAATCACAGTGCTTTAATCATTCAAGGAAATGTGACATCTCTAGTTCTTACCTGCTTCTTTCTTTAGCTACATCTGGATGACTGGCAGTAGGTCCTGGATGCAGCTGGAAAACATTTTTGTGCATTGTCAATACATAGCATAAGTACATTATGTACATAAACAATATTGAAGCATAAAATATCAACATTCTAAAATAGTAGATACTCACACACAGTTGCGTCTCTGTCCTCGTCACGGACATCAGGACGTTCCTGAAGATTCTGATTGACACAAATGTGACTCCCATTCTGTGGAGTCTGTGGAAATAAATGTAAAACTACAAAAATATTGTAGCAAATATATCGCTTTCTCAAAAATACATAAGTAAATAAGTTAATTATTCTCAACCAACCATTATACAGTCGGGAATCAACGCAGTGACTGTACATAATACGTACCGGCTACATGGCTCCGTCCTGAGTCCGCCATGTTGTCGATCTCTACTGCTTACCACTCTCTGCCTTGCTGTACTACGTTATAACAAAATAACCGGAAGGTCACTTTTCCTTACAAATATGCGAGTGTTCACTATTGACTAAATGTGAAATCATAACTTACTGAATTTCTCTTCGTCCTGGTGGACTCCGTCAGAGCGCCTCGGCACCGTGGTCTGAGGCCTGGCTGTGGAGGCTCGGCCATTTTTCAGATCTGAAAAAATAAAAGAAGATGCGAGTATTTTTAAGAGTTCAGAACATCACGTAATAAAAAATACAATACGAAATCTCTCCCTACACTTGTTTTGGCATTATGAAAACGACAGACCGCTTTCTGTAAGAAACAAACAAAGCAACTCGCCTCGCTATTCATTAAAGCTTTCTTACCGTGAGTTCGGCCTGTTGGACCGCCGCGGTGTCATCTGTTGTTTTCCGCCGGAACGTTGATTAATATCAAAACGATACTGAAAAGGTAACTCCGTGAAATAGGATTTTTTCCACAATTTCACACAACGCACGGACATTTTCGTTCATGTTGGCTGTTTCTCAATATGCGTTCTTGTCTGTACTTGTGTTCTCGCGTCCTCGTGAAACGTCATCGACAGCGGCCCAAGTACTGTTCCAATTCAAAGTACACATCCAAGCAAGAACGCTCAAAGTACCCGGATGTGTTCTTGCTCCGCCCATTTTATCGAGGATGCATCAATGCATCCTTCTGCGGACTTGAGGCAGCAAGATATCCCACAATGCAATACGCCACCAGCAGCGGTAAATATAGAAGGTCAGTACAGAAATGTATTGCATTTTTACCATCATTAATTGCCACGAAAACTCATTTAAATTTCTTTTTAGGCGAGAAAGTAGATCTTATAGCTTCGTCTATCCATTCAGTTCATCCAGAATATTCTTACTTTAATAATTGCTACGGAGTTTTTCGGAGTAGCATAGCTCCGCTAACAGACCGGAGGAGCTGCCAGTTTAACGGGCGGTTGGAACGTGTTTTCCCCGCTAACCGCAGCCTGTTTTCAGCAAGTGACTGTTGTTTTCCGCTGCTTATTATCTGTTCTATTTTTTATATTTATTTAGTTAATATTGGTATTTTATAAATTGTGTTGACACAGACTTTCAAAATCAATTAGTTTCAATCGCTAATTAACTGTTTTGGGGCATTTAAATTCGTAGTAAGAAAAATATTTTAATACAATGTCCCTTCATGATCAGAGAATCATACTTTAATTTGTAAATAAAAAAAACACATTTCCCTTGGATTGGTATTTCATGTATGAGAGTGAACTCTTATTTTTCATTGTTTCATGCAGGCAGCTCTTCAGGTGAGCAGACTGCAGCTCCAGGTTTACTTCCAGCTTCCCAAAAACTCCTGGAGCTTCTCTTCATCCCGTGTCCTGCCGATGTTCTCTTCACTGTCTCTTCATCTTCTTAGAAGAAAAAAAAACTATTAAATTATGGTAATATTTGCTTTTGACAGACACTGAATTTCCTGGAGTTATTGACTAATTATCTGCTTGTTTTTGTTTATTTATTTTTTGTTATTCTAATAAAGACATTCCTACAAAAATTATGTTTCTCTTTCAATGCTGGTATCTTACTAGAGTATACTTGATTATGATAACAAAGTAAACATAAGTTTGTTAATAAGTGTTTAGTAGTTATTATAAAATAACCATCCAGTTGTGTAACAGGAACTCTGGCCAGATGCAGGTTGGTAAAACATTAAATATAAAATAATTGTTTTAACTTTCCCTGTTTATGAATCCCTGGCAAACCTGGGGAATAAGGAAGAAATCAGTTAACTGCATGACAGGCTGGCCACCATCTTATGATTTTTCATTTGAAATAAATATTTTATAAGCAAATAATCTGATGAAGGTGGCAAACAAGATTCAAGCTTCACTGGTAACAGAAGTCTGAAAAAATAATTTGAGGTGATATATTGTTTTTTATTAAGCTTTTTTCAATCAGTAATAAAAAAACTTAATCCCGTTAATTTGAAGGTGTTTCTACTTAGAAATTACGTTTCCTTAATTATGTATATTTGATATCTGTTAATATTTGTCCCAATTATAAAATTATCCAGTCCCAATTGTTAAATTGTTCAGTTTAACACAGGAATCATTCTGTGTTAAATTGAATTCATTGAAATTTACGCTAGTTGAGTGACGTCATCAAGAACGCCCTGTTCCAATTGGCGAACTAGCATACTGCGTCCTTGTGAACTTGGTAAGAACGGACTTTCAACTGTTCTTGCGGGTACGTACTTGCCAAGAACTCAAGAACGTACTTGCGTTCTTGAGTATTGAGAAACGGCCGTTGGGTCTCGCAGTAGCCGGTGCAAATCTTCCTCTGGAGTTTAATGGCGGCTGCCTGACCGACTATGAAAGCGCATTACTGCCACCAACTGGACTGGAGTGTTAAATGAAAGTTGACCGAAATAAATACATTCTAAAAGTTATTTTTTCAAAAGTTATGTGACAGTATATTTTATTTTTATTATAATTAATTGCTAAAATGTTTTACTCAATTCTACTTTGAGCTGTCTCCCTTTTAGTTTATACAGAATATAATGATTCATCATCCATGAGTTATATTTAGTGCTTATCTAACAAAACTTTAAAAAAAAGAATACAAATGTTTATACCCTATCAGAAGGTATCACATAC
Source organism: Poecilia mexicana (assembly GCF_051168715.1). Taxonomy (NCBI): domain Eukaryota; kingdom Metazoa; phylum Chordata; class Actinopteri; order Cyprinodontiformes; family Poeciliidae; genus Poecilia; species Poecilia mexicana. The sequence goes on from NW_028263381.1 coordinate 25,360,060, forward strand.
TTTCAACCATTTTGTTCTTCAATTTAAACTTGAGAGTTAAGCAACTGAATACTGATAAATCATCTGTAGTTTCTTAAGTCCAGTATTGTGATGTGGAATGGTGTCACTACCACTCCAACATAGCATGACTCTGGGTCTTTAAAGCAATCAGTGAACATTAACATTAGTTTGAATATTATTCACAAAAATACTTTATGTACAATGAACCACTCTGGAACATGTTTTTTTATTATTATTATTTTTGATTAAGTTGTGCAATTCCTCCCATCACAAGATAAATCTTCAGATAGGAGGAATATCAAGGATCACGTTTCACAAAAGTCTATTGTATGTAAACATGCATAATATTCTTTTATATCATCAGTTCAACCAAAACTAAGTTTTTCAGTGCTCCTAACACGCATGTAATATATATTTTAATGGATAAGATAGATGATTGTTTTAATATTCTTTCTCCAAACATACTTCTTTATGGTGAACAGAAGGTAAAAAGGGTTAGGTACAAAACAAATAAGAGTCAAAAGGCGGTGCTCAACAGTTGATTTGCATTTGCATGGCACTCAGTGACTTCATTTAAATACGAAAACCTCTGTTAGGTACTGTTAAGAGAGGAAAAATTCTTGAACTTTAAAAACCTTTTGACTCGTTAAATCCTCCCTTATGCCCGGGTTCAGAAAAATGCTGTGCGCAAAGACTGAGATCACGCAGAGATAACAGCGTCACAATAATCAGCATTTATTCAAGACAGATGCATACTATCACCAGACAAACACATCACAAAACATCAGAAACTTCAGAGCACAAACAACACATGAATTTACCTGAGAGAGAAAAAGACAAAAGTTGGAAACGACAAACAAAAAGCAAAGACATCTTTGGAGAAGTTGCAAGCGCAAAATCTAATCTGTTACTTCTGTGTAGAAAGTTTTATCCTCTTGTATTTAATTTATTCAAATAAGGCGTATCTTTGCTCATCCAACCAGGAGCTATCTCTGACCCTCTCTCAAGCCAGAAAACCCCTGCCGTGTTTACGGCCTTTCACAGATGAGTGTGAAAAGCTACAACTTCCACTGTATTGTTTTCTCACAGACAAAAGGCAGTTCAAACGATCCTAGCAAACCATCTGCTGGAACTACAGGTAAAATAAAGGTCAAAGAGCCAGAATACATTACTAATTTCAAAACCACAATTAGGCCATTTGAATCAAGACATGTTAAGTTTTAAAACTAGCTTATTTTAAATTTATTTTCTCAACAGTTCCCTCTTTTAATCTCTTAATAGAGATTACACTCTAAAATATAAGTTTAAAATATACTATGCGATAGTATAAGCCTAAATTCAGAAACACCATATTATAGCTGATAAATTACGCCCCTCTTTTTGCATGCAACCTTCTACATAACATTTGTTGTTAAAATGTTGGCATATTCATTGCAAATAAAATTAGACAGCAAAATCATATACAGGATTCACAACTTAAATAAATGTTCAAAATCATCTAGCCCATAGTCATGTCTTACCAAAAGATGATGCATAAATTTATCAATACTTAACAAAAACCTTAACTTAAATCTTAATGTTAAACTTAAAATGATATTTTAGAAAAGTCAATCGTATTCCTGATGTAAAAAGATGATACACAAATATTTGTCCAAAATTATCCATGAAATAAATGAGCAAGTTTGATACAATATACTGCATATAAAAACTTACAAACTATCAATAAACTTCCAGTTGAATAGTTTTTGTACAATTTTTTTCTTTTTTTTTTTACATATCTTCATTTTGTGTCCGTGTTTCTTGATGCTCCTTGAAGTAAGATGAGTTCGTTGGCACGTCGTAGATGAAAGATGAAAACTTGTTAATAGAAAAAACAAAGATGATCCTCTGGTCTCCAGCAGCTCATTTTCCTTATAGTTTTGAACTCAGGGTCGTCAGCTCAGTAACCGATGCTCACCTATTTAGGGATTATTATGCCCAGAATTTGGTGAGTTTCACAAAGAGGCCGTTCCCTCTTTTCCAATTTTGATGACATCAAAAGCAGAGTAGAATGAAAGAAATCCTGATGAACATCTAGGTGTGAGGACGTCCTCCGGCCAGGGAAGATCCTCAATCACACCAGGTTGTGGTTCTTTGTTATCCAATGAGGTCATCAGCTGGTCGGCATACTGGAACAGAGTCTGTCACCTATCCAGAGCTCCTTAATGTATTTTAAAATAAAATAAGTAATTCCTTCCAATTTGAATTAATGTTTTATTTGCACTGATTTTATTAATTAATACTCTAATCATTCTTTATTGTTTCAAGTCATATATTGGTCTCGTTATCAAATCTTATTTTAATAGTTACTTCATTGTATTATCAGGAAGGAAGAGATTTTGTGGTAGCTTTTAGTTTTATTTATTTCTCTTTAAAACTTTATTTCAAATGATCATTTATTTCCTTATGTTAAGTCTCTTCCAGTATTTTTTCCTTTTGTATTATAAATCAGTAAACTTTGCATTTTAAGAAGCTGCTCATTTAGAGCTGCATTTTGTCAATATTTTGACCCTCTTTTTATAAAAGGCCTACATCAGAGAAATAAATGTTTCCCATTGTGTTGAACCCAAACCTTAACCATATTTTAGAAGCAGTTCCATAATTGTTCATTTTAAATCTCCAATTTATACCAATTTAATTTCAATCATCATATTTTCTATTTTAAAACCTCAAAGAATAATCAGCCTGTTTTACATGAGTAAAGTTAACCGTGTCACTAAATATCAAAATGACTTACTTTATTCCAATCATAGTTTTAAATCCCAAAATTTCAACCATTTTTACCTTTGATCGATTTATTCTTTTGAAAACCTATTTATAAAATATTTAATTGAATAATGTATTACCCTTTTTATATTGTTTATCAATTATCAATGCATTTTCAGTTTTGGGGAGAGATTCCATACAGCTAAGTTCATTAAATGATGTAAATATTTAGCTTAGACCTTCCTGGATGTCCTAGTTAAAAAACTTGTTTTCAATCATATGAATAGAGATTCAACAATCCAACGATCACCTTCCTTGTTTTAAGAAACACTGTTTTATGTAAATTATTTGACAAGTAATATTAAGTTTAGTGTATTCAATTTGTAAATTTTAGTTATTCCATATCCAAATAGTTAGCTCATATTTAATGAATTTTGATTTAACTTCAATAACCTCTTTTGCCAAGAAGTAAAGAGAAATCCAAACTAAAAATTTGTTTATTAGATCAATTCCATTCATTTCCCCCTGTTTCTATAACAGAACAAATGTTCTGTCATAGAATACAATAAAAATCCCATACAACTCATTGAGATGAAATCTGCTATCACCACTAACTTTAGCATCATATAACACAGTTGGATGTAATTCAAAGATGGTGTCCCAGATGCTGTTACAATCTGCACACCTCAATCAAGGAATTCAATGTTTGATGTAAATTTATGAAATCAACACAGAACTTGGTGTCATTAGCTCAGTTTGCTCTATAGACACTCATCAATCCACTTTAACACCTTCATTTCAAATTCCATTTAAAGTTAAATTTAGTTTTCACTGAATAGTAGCCCCTGTAATATGCAAATAAAATTTAGATCATCTTGTTTAGTAGATGAAGCGTAGCCCACAATGTAATTCAGCTATGGTTAAGAAAAACTTATGTAATTGCAATAGTTAGCCCCTGCCCATTCTTTTCAGGCAGGAAGGGAAAAACACATTAGCATTTTGTGAGACAAACAGAGTGAATCATGGAGGAAGTCAATGCATATCCGAGAAATGCAGAGAGTCGTAACCATTGGGTCACACAAACCCTCAAGCTGCATTGTAAAACCTCTGACACCAGGAGATGGGGTGTCCTCAACACTTAGCATTTCACAGCATGGGTTCAGGACGTGAAGGCAACCGGGCACATCAGTGCTATAACTAAAGTAAGGAGAGAACAATGGCATCACACACTACAAAAATTTAAAAAAGAACTTATTCACCACTACCAAGTTTTGTTGGCATCCATTTCGTCTCCAACCTGCAGACTGAAGGAAACCCCAGGAGTGGGCTTTGGCGCTCAGGTCACATGATCAGAGGTGAGAATCCAGGATCAAACATGAGAACACACAACAGGACCACTGCTGAGCGACTTGCCATGCCCCATTGCTTTATCTGCTGAATCAGAAGGTGTCCAGAGTAGCAGTCATTCCCGCAGTGCAGAAACATCTGGATACAGTCCCTCTTTGATGAACTTTGGTCAGCCTTTCGTGATCGACAGAGCAGGACGTAGAAACACAGCAGATCAGTCATCCACTGAAACCCCGTCTGGGTTTGGACAAAAGGCTTTGATCTTTGTGGTCCCGACTCCCCGCTGATTCCAGGCCATAGAGGACTCTCACAGATAACGCCTGAGTCCCTTTTGTTTTCAGCCAGGTGTGAAAAGCAACACTCAAAGCAGACATCTGTTGCCAGGTCCTGTGAGCAGCACTTTGTCCCCACGCGACAACAGGAAAAAAGTTCATCTTCACTGACCTTGGTAATCGTTCAACCTCTTTTGGCTTTCATACAGCAGTCCAGCAGAAGATGGGCACAGTTCAGCATCGTCATGTCCTTGTTCAGCAGCAACAACAGCGGCTTGATGCGGTAATCAAGAAGATCCTTTCTAATCACACCGTCCCATGATCTCTGAGCTTGAAAGACCCTGCCCCCAAGATCGCCAGCAAGTCAGAAGGAAGGAGAACTGCCAGAGAAAAAATAATACAAAGTAATTAAAAATCAAAACTTATGTATGCCACATTTTGTTACTTTCACTATTATAAATAAAATTTAATTTTATCTTGTGATGCATCCTCCTTTGTGGCTCTAGATTTGTTGTTACAGCACAAACGGCCAACTGCCCCAAATCCTGAACTGCAAAAAGAATAAACATATAAATGTATTAAAACATTCCACCATCAGATGTGCCAGAATTAAGAAAATAATGACACTTACTGTTCAAAATCAATATACGTCAATACCTCGATGACATTCACTCTGTTTGTGCCAAATATCAACTACAAATTTTAAAATCACAACCTCACAAACTCATTAAAGAATCAGAACAAAATCTAGAATGTCCTAGTACTGACTCTTATAAAAGTTGTGCTTGAATTGTACTTTGTCAAATAATTATGAGTTTCATATTGTCCTAGTAAATACCAAACATCCTTATCATTGTCCCACGCTTCAAGACAAAGTCCTATTTTAAAATTTCAGAAGTTATTCACATTTTATTTGAATTTCATAGCAGTTTTAACCAAAATTTTCCTCAAAATTCACAATTCACACCCAACTGTATATAATTAAAGTCAGCAGTGATGCAGAAATCTATCAACAATTTGAAATGTAAATAAACATGACATAGATGTTTAAAGCTGTTCCATTTTAGATGATCAAATCTAATTTAGTAGAAGCTTCTATATCACATACACCATATTTTAGTCAAGCAGGAAGGCAATATGACTCTACATTAAAGAAATCCATAATTCACTATTATTGAATGAAAAAAGTCAAAATTATTGATTAACTAATTTACAATTAACCGTATCCAAAAATTTACCAGGAATTAGGGTCTACTTTTCCTTCTCCCCCTGTTGATATAATAAAATTATCATTTTGAAAAGAATTTGGAATCTGTGTTACTGTTATATAATAATTTGCTGAAAAACTAAAATATTGTAACATGTTCCACCATTTCTCCAAATCATCCATCCAATATTCAAAATAGACTGGGATGTTTCAAATTTCGAAGTTCTATCAATAATCTCTTATCTTTATAATATCCCCCTGTGTTTTTCTTGTTTCAAAAAGAAAAACAATTTAGAGGTGGAAAACTAAAATTAAAGAACTTTCCCCATTATGCCAAAATTTCAACATGTCCAACCAGTTACCCATGTAACACATAAACCAAGTTAATTTAGTTAGAAGTTAGGTTAGTTTGTTAGTGTTGTTAGTCAAAGTGGATGAGACAGTTTCCTAAGTACTACATTTATCTTCTTTAAGCCAAGGCTGAATTCTTGTTTCGTATTAATTCTACTGCACAGGCAGATGATTCAGCTTTACCCACATTGTGATACCAAAATATGTAATCATCACCTTTAAAATTGTCTGTAAAGCAGTAATAAAAGTAAATTTATGAAACAAAACCTTTACTGTCCCTAAATAGTTTAAAATAAGAAAAATATCACACAGCTACTCCCTAAAGTGACGTCATATTTACATAGCGCTTCCTAAAACCCATCAATGGCCATCTGCATACACATTCATGCTCATTCACACTCAAACAGACTCTTTTACACCCCATTGTAAGAAAGATGCAGGATGTTACCCCAGATCAAGCTGACCAAACAAAGTGAGGTGTGATCCTCCCCCAACACTGCCGTGAGAGCAGGAAGAAGACCCCATCCTCAGCATTTGAAGGCATCTTTACATTAGTTGACCTGTAATGTAACCAACATATTTTCGAATTCTTCAGAAACTCTGGGAAAACACATGAAATAGTGTAATTCACCTACAGCAACTGAAAAGATTCCCATGTTCACATGTAATTTGTTCGTCACACTCCCACATGTGAAATAAGACATTTTGAACCATAAATTTAGAACTTCCCAATTTGTACTGGTGCCATCTTCCAAACACATATTTACCCAAATTTCAAACCACAAATCGTCCTGTAGAAAGTGTTAAACACAATTATTATAACACCATGGTTGAAAGAAACATAATTATCCAGTAGTTCAAATGTTGTTCAGTTTTAAGTGAACCTATTTCAAAAACTCCATTTTATACACACAACCGTATTTCATGATAGCCCACTGTTATTAAATGGCTACCCAGTAACTTGACCCCCTGTAGGAAAGTCCCAAAAACATTCATGTGGTCAGGTAATATGAAAAAATGGACTGCACACGTAGATCGTCCTACAAGAAACAAAGTCATTCATTAGTGTTCCAACATGTCCCACATTAACAGTGTAGAAAACACTGTCAAGGAGAAAAACATCCATATGTTCTCGATTTTTTCACTTGTTCCAATCAGTGAGGGTGTTCCATCCTGTGTCAGAAAACCTAGAAATTGAAGTGATTGTCAATGTTACAATATTATAAAAAAGCAATGAGATCATTCCAGTGCTCCAGCCTGGAACTGATGCCACACATTCCTCCCGCTGAGAAAGTAAAAACATCTGTAAATCTGTTAATTTGTACCTTTCATTTCAACATAAAACACAGTTCTAAAAGAAATTCACATCAAAATCCAAGAATCCCGAAAGAGTGAGCTGGAAATGTCAGTGCTAACAGAACTGCAGCACTCCCAAAATGTAAATGGAGTGGTCAATCAGCCCCCCTGCTCTGTGAAACAAAACCTGTAACCAAAATGGAGAAACCTCTGTCCCACAGAAGCACATTTCAACAGAAAGTTAGTAATACAACATCCAGCAAAAACATTTGCCCAGAATTAAATAACATGTCTTAGTCCTTTATACTCACGGCAACTCGGTTCAGAGTCCCAGAGTAGGGTGATTCAACCCGCTTCAGTCAAAAACAATTCACAGTAAACACACAAAAAGGTTAGTGAGACGCACAAAGACACAAAAACAGCAAACTCATTCAGACGAAAGAAATCCCTACGGACACCGGTGTCATAAAATAACAAACATGTGGGCCTCACTCTTGTCCCTTCGTAACGCTAGTCGTCACAGGTGGATTTCACACCCAAAATTGTTCCAGTCCTTTCGAGTCGAGTGCAGAACTCGAGGGGGACCGACCCTTCAATTTAACGTACTCTTCGAACCTCAACGACGCAGTACAACCAGTGCCAAATCCGAACAACACTCGGCCAAATCCGAACATGTCCCTTTAGAGTGGATCAAACTCTCAGGCTGATACAAGCCTGTTCCTACAATATCAGTCCTTTTACTCCTGGCAACTCGATTCAGAGTCCCAGAGTAGGGTGATTCAACCCGCACTAAGATCCAAAAAAGAAAAATCACACAATCGTTTCTCTGCAATCAAACCAAAGATCCGGTCGAAGCCACAAACCAGCGCGTTAAAGAGAAATCAAACTCACATCAGGAGACGCACCTGTATCGTGGGCCAACACGGAGCTCAAAGTCACCCACTGCGGTCCCAGCACCAATCGCACAGCACTTGTTCAGAACCGGACGAGTCCCCAATTGTTAAGAGAGGAAAAATTCTTGAACTTTAAAAACCTTTTGACTCGTTAAATCCTCTCTTATGCCCGGGTTCAGAAAAATGCTGTGCGCAAAGACTGAGATCACGCAGAGATAACAGCGTCACAATAATCAGCATTTATTCAAGACAGATGCATACTATCACCAGACAAACACATCACAAAACATCAGAAACTTCAGAGCACAAACAACACATGAATTTACCTGAGAGAGAAAAAGACAAAAGTTGGAAACGACAAACAAAAAGCAAAGACGTCTTTGGAGAAGTTGCAAGCGCAAAATCTAATCTGTTACTTCTGTGTAGAAAGTTTTATCCTCTTGTATTTAATTTATTCAAATAAGGCGTATCTTTGCTCATCCAACCAGGAGCTATCTCTGACCCTCTCTCAAGCCAGAAAACCCCTGCCGTGTTTACGGCCTTTCACAGATGAGTGTGAAAAGCTACAACTTCCACTGTATTGTTTTCCCACAGACAAAAGGCAGTTCAAACGATCCTAGCAAACCATCTGCTGGAACTACAGGTAAAATAAAGGTCAAAGAGCCAGAATACGTTACTAATTTCAAAACCACAATTAGGCCATTTGAATCAAGACATGTTAAGTTTTAAAACTAGCTTATTTTAAATTTATTTTCTCAACAGTACAAGGGGAGGGGGGTGATAGGGGAACACGGACACACAGCATTTTTGACCATTTTTGGCAGTGCTCGACTCTGACAAAAACCTCTTGCTGAAAGCCCTCAATCTCCATGCGCACGGCAGAACAAGGTGTCAATAGCTGCCGAAAATCCCATTTTTCGTCCTGTGTCCATATTTATTTGAAATTAACACATTAGCCAATTGGTCTTGTGCCAGTGTAGTTTGGATGAAGTCTAAATCGTCACTGCTATCAATTAAGTGATGTGTTTCGATTTCTTTATTAACTTTTGTTGCTACGATAGTGTGTATCTGTGTCTTAGGTGTCACAATTTGCTTATTTTTAGTAATTGCTTTTTTATCTGAATCTTCTGGTGTCTTAAGAGCCATTAAGGTTGTCGTCCTCAATTAAGGTTGTTGGTTTAGTGACTAATTTTCCAATTGGGTTGGGTTTCGAAGGTCTTTGGGTGGCCAAGACTTTTGTAGTTAAAAGAAACTTAACTTTTGCTGCTGTTGTCATATGAGATACGGGTGTAACAACTTGGAGTGCTACTATTGGAATTTCCTCATCATTTTCAATCTCTTCATTAGGTTTCATGGTTGTATGAGCTGCTTTGGTAACAGGTTTGATTGTGCTAACAGTGGTAATTGATTTAACAGTTATGATTGTTGTAGCTGTTGTAATGAATTCGACAGTTGTTTCTAGTTCGTTAGTGTAGCTAATGAGCGTTAAACAATTACTTACTGCAGTCTCTACTTCCGGTAACTTCCAAATTATCTTAATCTCTCCTATTACACCATTGGTAGTTTTTATTTCGTATGATTTATCTATTCGAAAGGCTAAAACATTTGCTTCAATTGTCCAACCGCAAGTCGTTTTTGTGACTTTTAAGTTACATTTTGTGTCTTTTTGGTCTTTAATTAAGACATCATTTTCCAAATTCATGAACCATCTACACATCTCATGACGATCACTTTTGAACATTACCCTTGAGAATTCATTGTCTTCACTCCACTGTTTTCCCACTTTCACTTCTATGTTAAATCCGTTGTCTCTAATGTACATAACAATTAAACATTGATCTGTGATGTATCTGTCACTCTCTTTTTTAAGAGCTCTGCCACACAGTTTTCAGTTGGCATAACATGGGCTTCATACTCTGTTTCTGAATTAGTTTGAAATTTGACATCTGTTAAACTTGCTGTCCATTTTCATTGTAAGTGCACATGTCTAGTGTTACGAATAATTCTTTTGGAAACATCTAAGTTGAATCTCACTGGAAAGAACACTGGTACTTGTCTGGACTTCTATAAGTTGTGCGGTACTTATCTTTGTCATTGGAGATGAATCTTGTTTTCAAATTAATGTTTCTATTAATCTGCTCAGTGGCTTTTCTTCAACATCTGGCCTCAAACTTAATCTCTCTAAATGCGAATTGTTTCCTAAAAAAAGTCTGCCATGAAACTGAAATCTCAGGAATCCCTGTTAAACATAAAGATAAATACAGGTGCTGGTCATAAAATTAGAATATTGTGATAAAGTTCATTATTTTCCATAATGTCATGATAAAAATTAAATTGTCATATATTTTAGATTCATTGCACACCAACTGAAATATTTCAGGTCTTTTATTGTTTTAATTTTGATGATTTTGGCAAACAGCTCTTGAAAACCCAAAATCCCTGTCTCAAAAAATTAGAATATTATGAAAAGGTTCTCTGAACGAGCAATAAAAATAATCATCTGAATCAACAAAGTAACTCTAAACACCTGAAAAAGATTCCTGAGGCCTTTAAAAACTCCCAGCCTGGTTCGTTACTCAAAACCGCAATCATGGGTCAGACTGCTGACCTGACTGCTGTCCAGAAGGCCATCACTGACATCCTCAAGCAAGAGGGTGAGAAACAGAAAGAAATTTCTGAACGAATCGGCTGTTTGCAGAGTGTTATATCAAGGCACCTCAGTGGGAAGTCAGTAGGAAGGAAAAAGTGTGGCAGAAAACGCTACACAACGAGAAGAGGTGACCGGACCCTGAGGAAGATTGTGGAGAAGGGCCGATTCCAGACCAAATTAAATTTTCATCTCCATAAAACTTTTCAGCAGATGGAAGCATGAAGTGCTCCAAAATCTTCTGATAGCTGCTGCATTGATCCTGCCCTTGATAAAACCCAGTGGACCAACACCAGCAGCTGACATGGCACCCAGACCATCACTGACTGTGGGTACTTGACACTGGACTTCTGGCATTTTGGCATTTCCTTCTCCCCAGTCTTCCTCCAGAGTCTGGCACCTTGATTTCCGAATGACATGCAAAGTTTGCTTTCATCCGAAAAAAGTACTTTGGACCACTGAACAACAGTGGTCCAAAGTGCTGCTTCTCTGTAGCCCAGGTCAGGCGCTTCTGCCGCTGTTTCTGGTTCAAAAGTGGCTTGACCTTTGACCTGGGGAATGCGGCACCTGTAGCCCATTTCCTGCACACGCCTGTGCACAGTGGCTCTGGATGTTTCTACTCCAGACTCAGTCCACTGCTTCCCCCAAGGTCTGGAATCGGCCCTTCTCCACAATCTTCCTCAGGGTCCGGTCACCTCTTCTCGTTGTGCAGCGTTTTCTGCCACACTTTTTCCTTCCTACTGAGGTGCCTTGATATAACACTCTGCAAACAGCCGATTCGTTCAGAAATTTCTTTCTGTTTCTCACCCTCTTGCTTGAGGATGTCAGTGATGGCCTTCTGGACAGCAGTCAGGTCAGCAATCTGACCCTTGATTGCGGTTTTGAGTAACGAACCAGGCTGGGAGTTTTTAAAGGCCTCAGGAATCTTTTTCAGGTGTTTAGAGTTACTTTGTTGATTCAGATGATTATTTTTATTGCTCGTTCAGAGAACCTTTTCATGATATTCTAATTTTTTGAGACAGGGATTTTGGGTTTTCAAGAGCTGTTTGCCAAAATCATCAAAATTAAAACAATAAAAGACCTGAAATATTTCAGTTGGTGTGCAATGAATCTAAAATATATGACAATTTAATTTTTATCATGACATTATGGAAAATAATGAACTTTATCACAATATTCTAATTTTATGACCAGCACCTGTATCTTGTTATCTCCATCATGAAAGAAGAAAACCAAAAGTCAAATGAAAATTTTAACTCCCTTGTTGCTTTAATCCAAAATAAATTGAATATGTGGCTACAGAGAGATTTATCCATCTCTGGTCGGGTCTCACTGTCTAAAGCTGAAGGTCTCCAGTTTGGTTTATGTAGTTCAGTATGTGAGGTTTCCAATGAGATCAGTTAAAAAGTAGATAAAATATTGTTTTTTATTTGGAAAAAAAGGTTAATCTTATTAGGAAAAATGTAATGATAAACAAGTTGTGCTCTGGTGGATTTAATGTTTTAGATTTTCAAACTCTGACCATGTAATAATCTATAGTTCCTTCCTTTAAAATGAAGTGGATCAAAAGTATCTTCTAAATCCAAACTCTCTGTGGAACTTTATATCCACATGTGTTTTTGAGGCATTTGGCGGTTTATCTTTTCTTTTAAGATTGACAACTATAGTATTGAAAAAATCCCAGTTGAACTTTCCAGTTTCCATAAACAGCTACTGCTTTGCTGGAATTTAATACATAAACATAACTTTTCCCCACAGAAATGCATTTGGATAACAAAGACATCTGCTTTAAATATAAATCTATTTTTCTTAAAAAATGGTTTGACAAGGGCATTGTTTGTGCACATCAACTTTTCAACAAAGAAGGTAATGCCTACTCTTATGATGAATTTCTGACCACATATAATTTTTCTGTAATGATTTGCAGTCATATTTGATGCTTTTCCTTCTGGGGTGTTATTGTCGTCCTCTGTTCAACACCAAACTGATTACTTAACAGAACAATTATTCATCGGTAGCTCTGACCCATTTTTAAGTAGTAAAACTAATAACAAATATATTAGAGAACTATTAATAAGAGATCATATCAGCAAACCAGCTTCTACTTTTTTTAGGACAACATATTTAATGATATTTGCTGGAAAGATGTTTGGTTGTTGTTGAAGAAATACTTAATAACTAATAAGATTTAAGAAGAATCTCTAAAGATTCTACATAGATTGTATCCCGGTAATAGGAAAATATTTTAATATCACCCTAATGTTCATTTTACCATAATTCTGAGGAAACCATCACTCATCTTTTTTGGGACTGTTTTATATTCAAATATTTTGGAAAGATATTTTTTTACTCCTAAAAAGAAAATTGGAAATAGACATACCATTTAACTTTAAAACTATTTTATGTGGCCTTTTCTGTTTAAACACATAAAAAATAAAGTATTTGTTATGGATTTAATATTAATTTTAGCAGCTGCAAATTTCTTAAATTAAAACCGAAATGGGTAACACTTTTTTGAAGGGGGGGTGAATAAGACTGACATAACACCTGTCATGAACATGAATACGCCTTCATGAATATTTATGACTGTTGTCATAAAGCATCATTCGGTAAATTATAACACTTTTAATACAAATTTGACATTATTCAAAATGTCTTTGTTATGACAACTTGACATTAACCAATAAATCATTACTGTTTAAACTTTACCTTTAATAACATAAGTTATCAAAACTTTAAAGTGCAATGCTCCACAAGATGGAAGATTTCTTCTTCACCAACACACTGCATGCCTGTTTGTGCACTGCTGCCTCTCACTGGTGGAGATTGTGTACACATCACTACACAATCTTACTGGGATAAGCAGGAACATTAAATCTTTACTTGGATCATCTGGTTCACTGCTCACATCCAGATATCACTTCATGGACCTTTACCTTCTGATTGTCTCTGTGTGGACAGATATAATGTGAGCTCACTGGCTTCCAGGATCTACAGGATCCATTTTAAATCCTCTAGAACATCCAGGAGAGGATCCCACATGGACACACCCACATATCTCAGAGCTCCTCCATGTCCACATCACCTCAGATCCAGTCATCAGAACCTGATGGATGTCCCACACTGTCCTGAAGACCTGTGTGGACAGAGCCTTCACTTCCACTGTCCCCAAGCTCTGGGACTCTGTCTCCACCAGCATCAGATCTGCTGACAGTGTGGACAGTTTGAAGTCCAAGTTCAGCACCAACTTTTTAAAATGTCTACTGGTGATTCTGGTGTTACTGGTCTTCATCCTTGTAGTTCATCTTCCTCTTTCTAACTTCTTTGTATTGTGTTCATGTGATGCTCTGTTTTCTGCTTTAATGTGACACTCTTAGTTATTTTATTAGTAAATATTGCTGGATGAACATTTCCTGCCTTCCTGATTGTTCCTGGTTCCTCCACAGAGTGGACCAGCAGAGCTCAGAGGTTCCCAGTGGTCCGTCTGCCCAGCAGCATCAAACACAGCTGGACTCCATATTTATGGTCTGTACATGAACAACAACTACTTTTCCATGGTTCTGTTCACAGTCGTCTCCATGCTGCACTTTGTAGACCAGAGGACTGTCAGTCTGTCCAACATCCATCTGGTGTTTGGCTCCATGATTTCAGTCTGATGTTTCCTTCATCTATTATTCTGTTCCAGCTGCTGGAGGAAAACATTGTCACTTTTGTGAAGAACGAGCTGAAGAAGATCCACAAGGTTCTGAGTCCAGATTACCCAGAATGCTCAGAGAGTCAGAGAAATGATTATGAGGTGCTGGAAGGTGATGATGAAGAGCAGAGGAGGAGCAGCAGAGAGGCAGTGATGAAGATCACACTGAACTTCCTGAGGAGGATGAAGCAGGAGGAGCTGGCTGACCGTCTGCAGAGCAGTAAGAGGATTTCTACAAAGATTTGACCTGATGGATAAATGACACATTTACTGATGTCTGAAGAGATGAAAGCACATTGATATAAATCATCTTCAGAAAATGATTTTGTTTCATTACTGATTTTACTTTTGTGTTATTTTAGAACGTCTTGCTGCAGTTTGTCAACATCAACTTAAATCTGGTCTGAAGAAGAAGTTCCAGTCTGTGTTTGAGGGGATTGCTAAAGCAGGAAGTCCAACCCTTCTGGACCAGATCTACACAGAGCTCTACATCACAGAGGGAGGGACTGGAGAGGTCAATGATGAACATGAGGTCAGACAGATTGAAACAGCATCCAGGAAACCACACAGACCAGAAACAACAATCAGACAAGAAGACATCTTTAAAGTCCCACCTGGAAGAGATCAACCAATCAGAACAGTGATGACAAAGGGAGTGGCTGGCATTGGGAAAACAGTCTTAACACAGAAGTTCACTCTGGACTGGGCTGAAGACAAAGCCCACCAGAACATCCACTTCATATTTCCATTCACCTTCAGAGAGCTGAATGTGTTGAGAGAGAAAAAGTTCAGCTTGGTGGAACTTGTTCATCACTTCTTTACTGATACCAAAGAAATCTGCAGCTTTGAACACTTCCAGGTTCTGTTCATCTTTGATGGCCTGGATGAGAGTCGACTTCCTCTGGACTTCCACAACAAGGAGATCCTGACTGATGCTACAGAGTCCAGGTCAGTGGATGTTCTGCTGACAAACCTCATCAGGGGGAAACTGCTTCCCTCTGCTCTCCTCTGGATAACCACACGACCTGCAGCAGCCAATCAGATCCCTCCTCAGTGTGTTGGCATGGTGACAGAGGTCAGAGGGTTCAATGACCGCCAGAAGGAGGAGTACTTCAGGAAGAGAATCGGAGATGAGCAGCAGGCCAGCAGGATCATCTCCCACATGAAGACGTCACGAAGCCTCCACATCATGTGCCACATCCCAGTCTTCTGCTGGATCACTGCTACAGTTCTGGAGGATGTGTTGGAGACCAGAGAGGGAGGAGAGCTGCCCAGAACCCTGACTGAGATGTACATCCACTTCCTGGTGGTTCAGACCAAAGTGAAGAAGGTCAAGTATGATGGAGGAGCTGAAACAGATCCACACTGGAGTCCAGAGAGCAGGAAGATGATCGAGTCTCTGGGAAAACTGGCTTTTGATCAGCTGCAGAAAGGAAACCTGATCTTCTATGAATCAGACCTGACAGAGTGTGGCACCGATATCAGAGCAGCCTCAGTGTACTCAGGAGTGTTCACACAGATCTTTAGAGAGGAGAGAGGGCTGTACCAGGAAAAGGTGTTCTGCTTCGTCCATCTGAGTGTTCAGGAGTTTCTGGCTGCTCTTCATGTTCATCTGACCTTCATCAACTCTGGGGTCAACATGATGGAAGAAAAACAAACCTCTAAGAGGTCTTCATCATTTAAAAAACTTAAACTAAAGTCTCTCCATCAGAGAGCTGTTGACCAGGCCTTACAGAGTCCAAATGGACACCTGGACTTGTTCCTCCGTTTCCTCCTGGGACTTTCACTGCAGACCAATCAGAGACTCCTACAAGGTCTGCTGACACAGACAGGAAGTAGCTCACAGACCAATCAGGAAACAGTTCAGTACATCAAGAAGAAGATCAGTAAGAATGTGTCTGCAGAGAAAAGCATCAATCTGTTCCACTGTCTGAATGAACTGAATGATCGTTCTCTAGTGGAGGAGATCCAACAGTCTCTGAGTTCAGGACGTCTCTCCACAGATAAACTGTCTCCTGCTCAGTGGTCAGCTCTGGTCTTCATCTTAGTGTCATCAGGAAAAGATCTGGATGTGTTTGACCTGAAGAAATACTCTGCTTCAGAGGAGGCTCTTCTGAGGCTGCTGCCAGTGGTTAAAGCCTCCAACAAAGCTCTGTAAGGACACACATTGTTACTGCAGGTATTTAGGTAGAAATATGTTAATGATTAAGTATGTTCATGTTTCAGTTTATATAGTGGTGCATTGTCTCTTTAAAATGTCCCACTGGGGGCTGTGTGCAAAAATGAAACTGACTTATTTCAACAGCTGAACATAATGTTACACATTCAAGAAGAAAAATTAATCTTTATTTTAAAATTGAAATGGATTAATGTAGTTAATTGTATAATTTTATATTTCCCTTTCCAACCTCCTTGTTATCTGTAGTTCTGTCATTTAAGGCTGGAGGCCCAATTATAAAATGAACCAGTTCACAACAAATACAAATTTTGTGTAAAATAAGATGGTTCCTTCTCTGTTCAATAAAAACATTGTTGATTTGAAAGAACATAAATTCTGATAAATTGTTTAATAACAGATTTTCCTCCCTGTCTCCTCAGACTGAGTGGCTGCAACCTCTCAGAGAGAAGCTGTGAAGCTCTGTCCTCAGTTCTCAGCTCCCAGTCCTCCAGTCTCAGAGAACTGGACCTGAGTAACAACAACCTGCAGGATTCAGGAGTGAAGCTTCTCTCTGCTGGACTGAAGAGTCCAAACTGCAACCTGGAGACTCTCAGGTAAAATGTTCTCGATGCTGGTGAAATCATATTTCTATACATAACTTCTATCAGATATTACTTAATTGTTATATCAGTGTCATGAATTGCTGTTGTGGTGGTGAGTAAGAACGCAGGCAGTCCCAGGAGGTGATGATGATGACGACAAAGAGTTATTGTAAAAAACAGCTCAAACAGTGCAGGAAGAGCAGGCCACACACAGAACCGGAAGCTAAGCTAGTCACTGGTAGCTACTGATCCAAAACTAGACTGTCACCGACGCAGTACTTCGCAGTTCTACTGAGACAACTATAGCTAGTACGATAGCATGACAATGACAAGGATCCGACAAAAGACAAAAATATCAGGTGAGCTCATATACACAGAGGGTAATCAACGAGATGAGACATACCTGGGAAACAATTAGGGAACAGACAGGACAACATAGAGACACGGGTAACAGGATCAAAATAAACACAGAAAACCCCCAAATCCCAACAATCAGAATATTTACTTCTTGATTACTTAAATCTTTCCAAGAACATTGTCGACTAGAAGCAAAACATTCATTTTGATAAACTTTTTAACATATTTTTTTCCCTGTCTCCTCAGACTGAGTGGCTGTAACCTCTCAGAGAGAAGCTGTGAAGCTCTGTCCTCAGTTCTCAGCTCCCAGTCCTCCAGTCTCAGAGAACTGGACCTGAGTAACAACAACCTGCAGGATTCAGGAGTGAAGCTTCTCTCTGCTGGACTGAAGAGTCCAAACTGCAACCTGGAAACTCTCAGGTACAATGTGACCAATCCTGGTGAAAATAGATTTCTGTCCATTACCTGCTATTAGTAATGGGTCCGGCAACACCGATGCATCGGCGCATGTGTCAAGCCCATAGACCGAAACCTGTTTCGGTGCGCGTATTGGTTTCTGTAAGTCACGTGACCGATACAGGAACTGTTTCGAAATTACATTAATGCGCCAAACTGTGTTTATAAGGAAGCGAATCTGTCAATCTGTCAAATGCATTTGCCAAACGAATTCTTGATTTTTTACGGTACGTCGATTATGGAGCAGCTTCAAAGGAAAGGTTTCCACAGTGTGGGACCATTTTGATCTTATATTGGAAAATAAATTTGTTTTCATTTTTGTCGTTTCATCCGGTTCTTGTCAGTTTCTATTTGATCTATCTGAATCCAAATTCAGCTGAAATTGACTTTTAGTTTATTTTCATATTATGTTCTGCAGGTTAAGTGTTGCATATGTTTGACTAAACTGTCTTATTTAAATAAATTCACCTTTTCAATGTTGAGGCATTATGAGGCCAGGCACCAGAATGAAGTCCCAGATACACCTAGAATAAACTCAGATATGCAGCCATTCTACAAATTACTCGGTTGCATTTTATAAATTATTTCATATACAGTGATCCTTCGCTATAACATGGTTCACCTTTCATGGTTTCGCTGCTTCGCAGATTTTTTGTGCAGTTTTTTTTTCACAGTGTTCTGTGTAGTAATTTGTAGACCATTAATTGAGGACTCTGACAACAGCTTATCTTTAGCCGGCAGGCATCTTTTACTGAAATGACATTTACCGGACACCATACATGTACATAACCCCCTTCTGGTACGGAACGCCCAGAGGACCATAACACACCACATCTCCCCTTCCCCAAAGTAGTAATGAAATTTTAAACAAAACATGGACTACCTAACTAACAGCATACTTTCTGTCTAACGCTTACAGATCAATGAATTTACTGAATACTGAAAATTACATGCATAATAACATTTGGAACAGGTTTTAAATGTTCTGCATTATTGGACATAATCTTTGAGCCATGCTGGTCCCTTCACCTCCCTCCTTGGATGAATCCTTTTCACATTCTCCCCCACCTTCACTTCTGGTGCTGCTGTCTGTTTTGTGTCCCCCACATTCTCTGTAGGGCTATGAATGTCTGGTAAGGGCCTGAGATGTGCCTTGTTTCTCCTCACCACTTCTGAATCGGTCTCCACGACATAGGAACGAGGAGTGTCTGCTTCTCTCAGCACCGTAGCCGTCTCCTGGGTGTTTGTAATCCAGACGCGCTGACCTGCTTTTAGCTCTGGCCTGACCTCCGCTCTATGTCTTTTGTTGTAGGCCAGAGTCTGTGCCTGTTTTAGTTCTTTGTCCTTGTCTGCAAATTTATTTTGGTTTGGCCACTGTGATTTAAGTTGACTGGGTGAGAGTGGCAAGGGTGAGCGCAACCTTCTGCCCATCAGAACCTCAGCCGGTGAAGGGCCTTGATTCAGCGGTGTGACTCGGTATGCCAACAAGGCCTTGTATGGGTTGGTGTTCTTCTTCAAGAGGCTTTTCACCATTTTCACTGCCCTCTCTGCCTCCCCGTTACTCTGAGCAAAGTATGGACTACTGGTGACATGTCTGAAGTCGTAGTCTGTGGCACAAGAGGAGAAAGAGCTAGAGGAAAACTGAGGTCCATTATCTGTTATCAGTATTTCAGGCACCCCATGTCTAGCAAAAATAGATTTCATGCCAGTAATAATTCCTGCTGATGTAGTTATAGATGTCTTCATTATTTCAATGTATCTTGAATAGTAGTCTACTACCAGTAAATAAGAGTCATTTTCCCAGTAAAACATATCTGCCCCAATTTTCTGCCAAGGCCGCTTAGGCAGCTCTGAAGGGATCATTGGCTCTGGGTGTAGCTGTTGGTACTTAATACATGTCTCGCACTGGCCCACAACTTTTGTGATTTGGACACTCAGGTCTAACCACCACACAGATTGCTGAGCCCTAAGCTTGCATTTGGATATCCCCATATGTCCCTCGTGCAGTCGGGCAAGCATTTCATTTTGCAATGTCTCTGGAATGACAATAGGTTGTTCTTCCATCAAAAGATCACCATTCATGTGTAACTCGCCTTGGTAAATCCAATAAGGCTTCAGCTGCTGTGACAGCTCCTCTTGTCATGGCCAGCCTCTTTGGCACTGGCGGATTAGCTGACTGCAGATGGCGTCCTGCTGCTGATGGTCAGCTATCTGCTGGAGCTTGGACTGAGATGCAGGTAAGTTATCACATACTGTTAATGAAAATCTGTACTTCCCCTTCCATCTGTGTTTCTTCTGCTGTCAGTGGACGCCTTATCGGGGCCCTGGACAGTGTATCTGCTGTGATGATGGCCTTTCCAGGTACATGTACTATGTTGTATATAAATCTAAGCAGTCGCAGCCGGAATCGCTGAATCCTGGGAGGTAAGGCATCCAGTGCTTTTGTCCCAAAGAGTGCGAGGAGGGGTTTATGGTCAGTTTCTATTGTGAACTGTACTCCGATGAGGTATGAATTCAGTCTCTCACAGGCCCAGGTGACGGCTAGTGCCTCTTTTTCAACCTGGGCATACCGTTGCTCTGTTTCGGAGAGGCTTCGGGAAATGTAGGTAACTGGACACCACTGCATATTTTCCTCTCTCTGCATTAAAACTGCCCCAAGGCCAAAAGACGAGGCGTCCGCTGACACCTTTGTCTTGGCTTGTGGTCTGTATTGAGCCAAGACTGTTGGTGATGCCAGCTCATTCTTGAGCTTGTCAAAGGCTGTCTGCTGCATATGACTCCAGGTCCAATCATTGTCTTTTACCAGCAGATCTCTGAGTGGTTTGGTAGAATCTGCAAAGTGAGGGAGGAATTTTGCAACATACGTCACCATCCCCAAAAAACGCCTAACGTCTTCTGCGTTCTGTGGGACAGGCATGCCTGTTATCGCTCTGATTTTCTCATGGTCTGGTTCAATGTCTGCTGCACTGACTTTATGTCCTACAAACAGAACTTCCAACTGTACAAAGGTGCATTTCTCATTTAGTGTTAGTCCTGCCTCATGGAGTCGCGTCAGGACAGCTTTGAGCCGTTCATCATGCTCTGTTTCATTCTTTCCCGACATGAGGACATCATCTACATGACATATAACACCGTCTAGGCCGGCCAAGAGCTGGGACATGCGTCTTTGAAAATGTTCTGGGCCCGAATTTATCCCAAAGGGTAGCACGTTGAAGCAGAAACGGCCAAAGGGAGTAATGAATGTTGTTAGTTCCCTACTTTCTTGTGCTAATGGAATCTGCCAAAAGCCACTCCGTGCATCCAATTTTGTGAAATATTTTGCACCATTTATCTGTGCTAGTGACTGGTCCATGGAGGGCAAGATATGTCTTTCTCTGCACACACTTTCACTAAGCTTGGTAAGGTCGACACAAAGTCTAAGTTTCCCATTGGGTTTTGGGACTACCACTATCCCCACACACCACTCAGTAGGCTTCTCTATCCTGGAGATGACCCCCGTTTCCTCCATTCTTTTTAATTCCTCCTTGACTTTTTCAGTTAAGGGTATTGGCACATGGCGAGGGGTTGTAAGGGCATAGGGGACAGCAACGTCTCTCAGCCTGATACGATAGTCACCTTCCAGTCTCCCTAATCCTGTAAACACCTTTGGGAATTTCTTTTTGAATTTTCTCGCCGGGTCCCCTTTCTCCTCCAGTGTGTCAATTTTTTCCATTCGCTCCACAAGACGTAGTTCTGTAAGTGCCGGTAAGCCCAGCAGTGGCCTAGCCAAGCTATCAATGACAAACACTGACTGAGTGGACTTTATATCCTTGCTTTCAAGCCTGCATTGAATCTGACCTACCACTGATAGTCTGGTATTATTTGGGCCATACATCTTTTTGTGGGTGTGCAATAGAGGGCCGTCTCTTCTGTAACTATACAGTCTGGTAGGAATGGCAGTCACTGCTGCCCCTGTATCTAGTTTAAAGGAAACTACTTCCCCATTTAGTTTGATGTCTGAGTACCAGCCATTGCTGTCTGACTTCACCTCCCCTAAGAACAGACTGTCCTGATAGAGTCCCTCTTCCTCTGTCATCTCGTGTACAGGCTGCTTAGACTTGCAGACAGCAGCAAAGTGTCCTCGTTTGTGACATTTCCTGCATTCAGCCTCTTTGGCAGGGCAGTCTTTCCAATTGTGTGATGAAGCCCTCCCACATTTATAACAGGCAGACGATGTTGCATACCTGTTCGGTTTCGGTCTCTGTTGTGCACTGCCCTCTGTCTTGCGTGCAAGTGAAAGCGCATGCATCTCTTCACTGGGCTCCTTAATTGATACAGGGCCACTCGCACCACGCAGCCAACCCTGTTGTTGTTTCACAGTTTCACTCTGTCTGACCCGTGTTACAGCTGTAGTCAGGGTCAGTTTTGCATCCATCTGCAACTTCTCGGAGAGCGTGGCATCTCTTATGCCGACAACAATGCGATCACGGATCAGTTCATCTCTGAGAGCCCCGAATTTGCAATAATCCGCCTGTTTGTGAACCGCGGTCATAAAGCTCTCGGCCGTTTCTCCCGGTTCTTTTTTACGCATGTTAAACTTCGCCCTTTCAAAAATTATATTGTGTTCTCCAATAAAATGTTCATCAAAGCACTCTTTTACTTTTTTGTAGTTCAACTTATCTGCAGACGTTAGCTCTGATGCATTAAGGATATCCTCGGATTCATCTCCCATTGAATATATCAACGTATTCACTTGAAAAGCCTCGTCCCTTTTTTCCAGTCCCGATACGATCCTGTACCTTTCGAACCGTCGGATTTTGGTCATCTCTGCAGTCAAACTTTTCTGGCGGGCTTAGGCGAAATCCCTCTCCAACGTTGCTAGCTGCAGCAGGGTTGCTTGCTGTAGCGGAGTTAGCGCGTTCCCTCTCAGTATTGGACATCGCGAATACGACCCAATGAGAATCTCCTCTGCGCAGTTATCTTGATGTTAGTTGTGAGTGGATGGGGAATGCAGCATAACGTTGAAGAGTCACCACTTCTGACACCATGTAGTAATTTGTAGACCATTAATTGAGGACTCTGACAACAGCTTATCTTTAGCCGGCAGGCATCTTTTACTGAAGTGACGTTTACCGGACACCATACATGTACATAACCCCCTTCTTGTACGGAACGCCCAGAAGACCATAACACACCACATTCTGTGTCCTGATTGACTATATGATTGGTAAAAACAGTCTCCACTCTTATTCTCTACCTGAGTGCCAATAAAGTTACGGTATTTAATACAAACATCCATTCAGGAGATGGAAACTGAAACTTTGAATGCCTGACTGGAGGCTGGCTTGACGAAATCCGTCGCTCTGCCGTAGATACAGCTGTGAATCTCGCAAAGCAGCTTGGAGGAGACGCTTTAATGACGTTACTCCGGATCACATTAAGGCTTGATTGATGCACACGCACATCCGCAGACCTGAAAACAGGTTTTGTTCTTTGGTTTCAATGTAGAGTATTTAATTATGCTGTTTAATAATTGTAAAAACTAAAGGTAACTACTTCACGGATTTCGCCTATCACGGGTTATTTTCGGAACGCAACCCCTAAGAAAAACAAAGGTTTGCTGTAAATGTAGTGTTTACTTTATTTTTTTTTACAGCCAGAGAAGTTTTGTCAAAAATGCGTAACAGACTAAATTTCAAAATGTTGTAAAAACTTTTTTATATAAAAATTTGTGGAAAAAAAAATAGTCCATGCATCCTCATTCCAAACACTTTCACTTAAAATTTCACTTTATGGTACATGTTCACATTATTTGACTGTATATCAAATATATTTTAAATCTAACTGAAGATATGACATAATATTTTATTGAATATTATATATTGTATTAAGACTTAAATCTTATTGTATGGACTAGCTCATCAAATCACTACGTTGCCTGTAGGAATTTTTAATGTCCAGCAGGTGTCAGTATTGAGTGACACAGTATTGACACACAATGACACAGTTTTGCTATGTGTCGAAACGATACATGACGCCTCATCTACCCATCCCTACCTGCTATCAGTGTAGGTGAGTTTGCTCTAGGGTTGAAGGACCGTTAGGCACTGTTCAGGTTTATCACCACTCTCAACCTGGAGCTTTTGCCAGAACACCACTTAGGCCAAGATTCAGCTCAGGACCAGATGTGAAGATAAGGTGCAGCAGGTGAAATAATGAAGACACGAGGCAGGATCTTTTTAACTGTTCTATATTCCAAACAGAGTTACAGTTCTTGATCCAATTGAACATGGATGGGCATAAATGTGTGTTTTGGTGTGTCTATATCACATATGTCAGAGTCAAGGCCCGCGGGCCACATCCGGCCCGCGAGAAGGTTTTTTACGGCCCCTGGGATGATCTTGATTTATTATTAGAACCGGCCCGCAGACCGCAGCAAGCCGGCACCCCGTCTGAAAAAAAATATCTTCCTTATTTGAACTGTAAGTAGTTCTTTAAATGTTCTGTGAGATGATGTACTTACCCATGTATCCATAACAACCGGAACTTTCAATATCTACCAAGTTATTGCCGAAATATACCGTCTATTAAACGAGTGCCCCCCGGATTAATTACACTCTCTGCAGCTGCAGCTGCGAAGTTACCGTATTAACCCGATACTTGCTGGAAAGTGCAACGTCTCCCCTTTCAGAAACCGACTCTGACATATGTGGATTAATAGATTTTTGCACTTTATTTTATTGTATTTCAATCCAATTATATTTTAAAAATATTTCAGTTGTGTCTGTTGAAAATTAAAGATTACTGACAGAGCCATAAGAAAATATTGCTTTATTTATCTGATCATATTGGAATATATTTGTTAGGTTTTCAGTAGGTTCAATTAGGTTCACTAGACTATATGCGTCATTTAAAAAAATTTCAATGAACATTCGATCAGTCCGGCCCTCGGCTTGTAGCTAAATTTTTTATTTGGCCCTCCATCCATTTGACTTTGACACCCCTGGTCTATATGAAGGTGTGTGTGTGTGTGTGTGTGGATGTGTGGTTTCCTAGAATAAACAAAAATACAGAATATAAGTTCAAGGTGTCCTATCATTGCACATTACACCATGCCATTATACCTTAGATAAACTAAGAAGGAAATGGATGAAACAGAGATAAGCTCAACCTCAAATCACTATTGATAAGCAAAACTAAGGCAAGTTAACTCCACAGTTCACTAATAATCATGCCTCTACTCCCGTCAAAGTAGATATGTATGTTCAGCGCAATGCTCTACAATACACACTTGGAAGATAGCTTGGACTTGACAACAGGTGCAATAATAGCAAACAAATGAACATCAAATCACTCATTTAGCTGCAGTAAACACTTGAATATTGCAACTTATCAATGACACACACTTGCAAGAACACACATATCTTGCAAGTCTTTCCCACATGTTAGCTCAGGGGTTCGGACTTCCCCACCAGATATCGGCAACATTACGGCAATGTGACGACATCATCACTGCCGTGATTGCTGTACGCCTTAAGGCAGAGGTGGGCAACCCCAGGCCTCGAGGGTCAGTCTTCTGCAACTTTTTGATGCATCTCAACTTCAACACACCTAAGTCAAATAATGAGGTCGTTAGCAGGACTGTGGAGAACCTGACTGCAATTAGGAGGAGATTCAGCTGTTGGATTCAAGTGTGTTGGACCCGGGAGACATCTAAGAGTTGCAGGACACCGGCCCTCAAGGACCAGGGTTGCCCACCCCTGCCTTAAGGGACAAATGTAACGCTGAACAGAAATCACATAATACAAACATTAGTACTCAAAATCAAACTTAAACTATTTAAGGGTCTTTTGAACAATCATATATGGTATAAATGTTATTTCAATAGCTGATTATGATAATAGTAGATGTCTGACTTTGACGTTGGTTATCATGCTAAGTCTATACATATAAACTTGGCTGGTTTTAATTTACTCCAGGCTGAAAGATTCAAGAATTTAAGGATTCAAGAATTTTTATTGTTATATCACCTTTGCTTGCTTGTGGTACAAAATTCAGACTCAGGTCCCAGATTAATAAATTTAATACATCAATAGAATTAATAATAAAGTAATTTGTGTGATATATGTATATTAAAAAGTGTCTATTTGTCTAAATAATTTATGAGATTAAGCTGAGTTAGGTGCAGCTTGAGAAGAAACTGTTTCTCAGCCTGTCGGTCTTGCCCCTCAGCATGAGGGAAGGGGCTGGAATAGTCTGTGTGCAGGATTGGAGGAGTTCTTCGTGATGTGGAGCACATTCCTCTTCCATCATTATGTATAGAGGTCCAAGGTGGAGGAAATGCATCTTCAAAAAGTCCTCTGTACAGCCTTAGCCACTCTCTGCAGAGCCATCCTCTTAGCGGCAGTGCAACTGCAATGCCACATGGTGATGGAGAGAACGCTCTCCAACACACGGTGATAAAAGTTAATCAGGACTGAGTTCCCCAATCCAGCTCTCCTCAGCTTCCTGAGGAAGTAGAGATGCTGGTGGGCCTTCCTGACCAGATGGGAGGTGTTGGTACTCCAGGTGAGGTCACTGGATATATGCACACCAAGGAACCTGTAGATGGAAACCACAGCAGCTCCTCTGGTGTACAGAGGCTGAAAAGGACCGTTGTCCCTTCTGAAATCCACTATCATCTCCTTGGTCTTCTTCACATTGGTGTTGAGATTATTTTCTCTGCACCACTGCATCAAGTGTTCCAACACCTCTTTATAATTGGACATATCACTGATTATGATGTGTCTCACTACTGCTGTCATCAGCAAAATTTACTATATAACAGCTGGGGTGCCTTGCCGAGCAATCATATGGCATCAGAGGGCTGAGCATGCAGCCCTGCAGCAAGCCAGTGCTGAGGGTAATGGAGAAGGAGATGGTGTTGTCGATCCTGACAGTGTGAGGTCTGTTGGTCAGGAAGTCCAGAATCCAGTTCCTGGGGTGTGGGACTCATTACACAGTGTGGGTATTAATCTGGTGCTGAGGGGGTGTTAAGTTCTACACCTACTTTGAGAATCCTATCGAATGCAACTGGCACTGCAGGGTCTCTTGGGCATTGTTGGGCATGGCCTGATGTTGTACTTTATGATACAATTGATGTCCTTCCACGTGGGCAAGAAGTTGTGGTCAAGTGACCTTGAATTTTCTGGAGAAATGTGGTTTTGACCCTCACAATACCTGCATTCATTTGCTTCTCGGAGTGCTGATGCATCACCTGTCTTGAATGCAGCATCACAAGCTTTCAGTAGAGTTCTCATCTCAGCATTCACCTCACAGTTTCTGGTTTGGGTATCAGGCTACTGTCCTGGTGGTGGTGATATCACCAGTACACTTAGTGTTGAGCTGTGCTAAAGATGTCACCATTATGAGCACACTTATGAGCCCTAAGGCTAATAACTAGCCGCGTCTCTGAAGACTTGCCAATCTGTGCATTGACAACAGTCCTGGAGCACAGAAGCTGAATTCCTGGACCAGACAGTAACTGTCTTCTTTGTCGGACTTATCAATCTTATCAGCTGGCACCAGAAGGAAGGATGGTGAAGTGGTTTCCATCTTGGCCATGATGGGCACAAAGAAGAACTCTGCATGCATTGTGAATATTAGTGTATGCACAGTCCAGAGTATTGTCTCCGTGTGTAGGAAAGGTGTCATGCTGGTAAAAACTGGGCAGAGTGTGTCAGTTTCACATGATTAAAGTCCCCTGAAATCATGTAAAACACCTCCGGCTGCTTTATCTGCAGCGAACTAATGATGTCATACAGCTCCATCGATGTTTTGTTACCGTTGACACCCGGTGGGATTTAAACACTGTTGACGAACACCACTGTAAAAACCAGTGTGGCCTTCGGACCAGGGAGTGAGGCTGAGTTACAATGCCATGCACCTGTGATTACATCTGGTGCTTCACAAGAGATATTGTGTCCTAGCACGGAAATCCCTCATACATAAATTAACATTAATATAGTATCATACAATGTGCATGGATTGCGTGTGGGACATACAGATGCGGACAAATCACGTTGTCTTGTGGTGGATAAACTGTGCATCCAAGAAACTTTTCTACCCAAGCAGGACCTAGAAAGACTCAACTCCCTGCATAAAAATTTGTACGGTGTAGATGAATCTACCACTAATTATAGCACAAAGTTAGATGAGGGTAGAATTTCCATTGGCATTGCAGTGCTGTGGCATATACGATCAGCTGATTAAAGTGATCAGACTGGACGTTGATTGGGCTATAGGACTCGAGTTCAGTTTTGGAAATAAAAAGTTAATTATTTTGAATAGATATACACTGTTAGTTTGTGACCGATGAGAAACCAGACTGGAGCCAGCAAGTTTTAGAGCTCTCAATATTTTTCTTTTATCTTCTGTTTCAGTTCAGTTCACAGCATAGCATATCAGTCACAACAAGAAGAGGGAGAATCTTCGTCTCATCTGAACCACCTGGCTTTTAAAGGATTGGCTCCCACCAGGACTAATTAGAGGGGTGGAGACATTCACATTTCCAGAAAGAAAGAAACATTTGTACTGAACTATATAAAAAAAATGTCTACACAGTTACAATTAACTCAAACAAAGCTAGAAACAAAAACAATCTGGGCCCAAATAAAATCAAAAATACATCTCTTCTCCCTCTCAGAAAATGGATTTTCCCAATGAGGCTGATTGGAAACACCAGGTCCTTGTCAGCACTGCTCATGGGCACGTTTCCATGGCAACACATGACCAGGTGACCTCAAAGAGATGAGAAGATGATTAAAACAAGTAAATAAACCAAGTTACATTCCCAAAACACAATACATTTACCCACATAAATTAAATATTAAAGTACACACAAAAAACAGCACCTGTAAGGGAGGGGTAAATCCCTCACATTCACCTTATGAAAACCGAGAGAATGAAAAATGAATATTTTAATAGGCTGGCATATGTTGTCATTTATCCAGGACAATCCATCCACTTGTTATTTTATTGTAGAGCTCAAGAAGACACTGCACCATTGTGCATCATAATAGCAACATAAATATATTTAGAAAGGTGGGAGTCATGCTTCGACTGATAGTGTAACTCTGGACACTTGCCAGATTGCTGCATCCGAAGTGCACATCCATCCATCCATCCATTTTCTGCCGCTTCATCCGGGGTCGGGTCGTGGGGGCAGCAGCTTCAGAAGGGAGGCCCAGACTTCCCTTTCCCCAGCAACTTCTTCCAGCTCCTCCAGGAACCCCAAGGCGTTCCCAGGCCAGCCAAGAGACATAGTCTCTCCAGTGTGTCCTGGGTCTTCCCCAGGGCTTCCTCCTGGTGGGACGTGCCCAGAACACCTCACCAGGGAGGCGTCCAGGAGGCATCCTGACCAGATGCCCGAGCCTCAACTGGCTCCTCTCGACTTGGAGGGGCAGCTGCTCTACTCTGAGTCCCTCCTGGATAACCAAGCTTCTCACCCTATCTCTAAGGGAGAGCCCAGCCACCCTGCGGAGGAAAACCATTTCAGCCGCTTGTATCTGTGATCTCGTTCTTTCAGTCATGACCCAAAGCTCATGGCCATAGATGAAGGTGGGAACGTAGATCAACCGGTAAATCGAGAGCTTCGCTTTTTGACTCAGCTCTCTCTTCACCATGACGGACCAGTACAGCGCCCGCTTCACAGCAGATGCTGCGCCAATCCGCCTGTCGATTTCCTGCTCCCTTCTTCCCTCATTCGTGAACAAGATCCCCAGATACTTAAACTCCTCCACTTGGGGCAGAGCGCTCCCCTCACCCCTGACCCGGAGAAGGCACTCTACCCTTTTCTGGCTCACCACTTTTGTAGATTTTTCCTGCTTCAAAATTATCACTTGAGACCTTGGGCTCTACCTCAATGTTCTCATCATGTGATGAATTGTGTGTCTGCAGCTTATCAGGCTGTTTGGTCTCAGAGGAAGGCTGTGCTTCTCTGGCCTCAGCTCTGACCTTTAACCCCTCCCATCTGAAAGAGTTGGACCTGAGCTACAATGATCCAGGAGACTCAGGAG
Source organism: Poecilia mexicana (assembly GCF_051168715.1). NCBI lineage: Eukaryota > Metazoa > Chordata > Actinopteri > Cyprinodontiformes > Poeciliidae > Poecilia > Poecilia mexicana. The sequence continues at coordinate 25,390,120 of NW_028263381.1, forward strand.
TGAAGCTGCTGTCGGCTGGACTGAAGGATCCAGACTGGAGACTGGAAGCTCTCAGGTATGGAGGAACCTGCTGCAGGAGCAGAGAAGGTCTGATAGAGGAGGAAGAGGAGAAATGAGAAACAGGTGTCATGGAAAAATTACTGTAACAAGAGTCTGAATGAGAAGAAATAAGAAATTTATTAATACCGTACAAGGTAAGAGCAGAAATACAGAGACAAAACAGTCTGTAGAGTCTGCTCTGACTAACAATAGATTTTGACTTTCTTTTATAGGTTCTAATTAGAAATATCAATAGAAGTATCAGGGATTCTGTGGACCCCAACACAGATGTTCTTACCATTTGTCTATTGTTAGGAAAGGTGGTTTTTCTTTAATGCTAAAGAATGCAGATAAGTTCTGGGTTGGGGAAATAACACTTAAATAGTCTCCAAGATCAAATACCTTTTTGATGGTCCATGGAACAGTACGAGAAAAAAAATATTCATATTAAATTAAATTAGATCACTGGTACTGCAAAAGTAACTGGATTTTGAGAAAAAACACTAAATGATGGACATCAATTGGATGACATCTGTGTTTTATTGCAAACACTGGTAGTTGGTTGAGTTTCTTTGGACTTTGAGTTTTTCAAGTTTAAAAAATAAGGATGTCTGAGTAAGTGAGGTATAAGTGATGTTTTGTGGTCAGAGTGTGAAGAAAATGTAGTTTTTTTATCTTTGGCTTTTATTATTGATTTTTAAAATGATTTTTCCGACATGTAATGTCCATGTTTGCTGCTGAAAGAGACTGATGGTCTGACCCGCCTCCTCCTTTCAGGGTGGAGCCTGCTGGAGGCCGATTCTTGACACCAGGTCTGAGGAAGTGTAAGTGTGTTTTTCATCTGATTCATGACAACAAAGCAGCTCACATTCAACCATCTTCAAACTGTCACTTCACTCATTCAGGATCATCATCAAAGATCAATAATTGATCAATAACTGCAGCTGGATTGTGTTTGTTCTCTCCATCAGATTCCTGTCAACTCACCATCGACACAAACACAGTGAGCAGAAACATCAAACTGTCTGAAGACAACAGGAAGGTGACATTTGTGGAGGAGCTTCAGTCATATCCTGATGATCCAGACAGATTTGATCTTCCTCAGCTGCTGTGTAGAACTGGTCTGACTGGTCGCTGTTACTGGGAGGTCGAGTGGAGAGGAGGAGTTGAGATATCAGTGAGTTACAGAAGAATCAGGAGGAAAGGATACAGCAGAGACTCTAAGTTTGGAGAGAATGATGAGTCCTGGAGTCTGAAATGCTCTGATATTGATGGTTTCTCCGTCAGTCACAACAGAGTAACTCCTCTCTCCTCCTCCTCCTCCTCCTCCTCCGTCTCTCACAGAGTATCAGTGTATGTGGACTGTCCTGCTGGCATTCTGTCCTTCTACAGAGTCTCCTCTGACTCACTGATCCTCCTCCACACCTTCAACACCACATTTACTGAACGTCTGATTCCTGGATTTAGGTTCTGGTTCAGTCCTGGTTCTGGTTCCTCAGTGTTTCTGTGCTGAGTTCAGTCTTAAGAGTGTGAAGATTTTCCTCAAGTCAAAGAAACTCTCAGTTGAACAGATAGTTCAGTCTCTACATGTTTGTCTCTTTCAGTCAGAAGGACATTTTCACCAATAAACTGAATCAGTTTATTGGTGAAACTTTTTAAATGATTTTTTTTTTAACTTTTTCTTCTTCCAATCCTCTAAAAATCTAAAATGGTATTATTCCAACACCAATTCAGGATCTAAATCTTGTTTGTGTATCAGTTTCCAATCAAATATTCATTTTGAACATCAGGATGCTTTTTCTCTTGATTTTTTCTCAAACTCTAGACATTTTCTGTTTTTGTCGTCTCCTATTTCTCAAATTATGTCAGATTCAAATCTTAAATCTTCCTTTTGTCCATCCATCCATCCATCCATCCATCCATCCATCCATCCATCCATCCATCCATCCATCCTCTTTACACCCTTGTCCCTAGTGGGTCAGGAGGTGCTGGTGCCTCTCCAGTCAACGTTCCGGGCAAGAGGCGGGGTCACCCTGGAAAGGTCGCCAGTCTGTTGCAGTTCCTTTTGTGCAGTTGCTGCAAATATGCTTGTGTTTTACTAAACCCTAATATTTTCTTCTTCTGCATTTGATATATTTGCTGCTCTTTCTGTTCTGCCCTTCTGCTCAAATTTCTGCATTACTCTTACGAAGTTGTTTTGCATTACCAGGACTTCAGGGAGCATAGGTGCTTATGTGGTGCTTATATGGGCATTAGGCAGGAAATTCTTCCCCATATGTACTGTTCCACCACTTTGTCTGTGTAGGTCTGCAAAATCTTGAGCATGGACATAGATGTTTTACCCAACACTTAGAATGTCTGATTGATGTTCTTTATGTGCTTTGTACTCAATGTCCTCTTTCTTCATCAACCCACAACTTAAAATGTATTTATTTTTTAATCATCAAAACTCTTAAACATTTAAGAGTTAAACGCTTACGAGTTTAAACGTTAAGAGTTTAAGGAAGCCAAAGCGAGTACTTCCTGCTTTGGCTTATGACTTATGGCAGCTCCTCCAACCCCAGGGACAGAAGGCACGGATTCCAATATTCTAAGGTGAGCAGCATACTAAGGTGAAGCTGAGCTGTCTACAGGTGGAATAGGGCTTGGCCATGGCCTCCTGTCTTGAACTATGTAAGATTTCTATTAACCTTAACATGTAGGAGCAAAACTACAGTAACCTCAGTTTACCTCAGGGCTGCAGTCGTGTTGAACTTTAGCGCTTTTAGTGATGGGAAGTTTGCATCTTATAACGGAAAAGTACCTGGAGGATGAAACACGACAAAATGTATCAACACAACAAATTTAATGACATTTAAAAAACAAATACTAGATGGAGTTTGGCTATATTGAGACGTAGCGCCGTTCGCCTCCCACCAGCCAGAGTTTTATTAGAACATTAAACCTTTTTTAAAGCTGCAGCATTTAACTTAAAATAAGTTTTAATGTAATTTTCTCTGTGTCCTAACATGAGATAATCTGAGAAACAAATGTGATTCCTCTGCCTCCTCCCTGTTCTGCTGAATCACTCCACTGGGTCAGAACCAACCCATCAGAACCAGAACAAAACAATGAGCCATGAGCTGCAAGTATTGAACATGTTTTTGTCTAAATTAGGTGATTTTATGGATCCATTTTGCCAGATCACATAGTAGCATTTCTACCTAAAGAGAAACATTAACAGCCAATCTATGTGATCAATATCTGTGATCGGCAGGAAAAAACCTGATTGGATCGTCTCGACCCAGGAGGAACATGAAGGTTTAGAAGTTCATTGAAAGAAGCAACATTTGGGGAACTTTTGAATGATTACATTATTTATCATACTTGGTTCTGCTTAAAATAATTAAACTGAATTATTCTGTTGTCATTACTGTTCTTACATTTGGGAGATTTAACATTTCCAGTGTTCTTACATTTTAAAAATAAATTTTTTGAAAAGTTCATAAAATAAAATCAATCTACTCAACATTCTGATTTTATTCTGAAATGTTTGAAATGTTTGTTACAAAGATGATTACTGCATTAATTTTTATGTGAATTAAATTTTTGTGTTTAATTTGTGTTTTTTGTAACGTACCGTTACTGGATGTAATTATATTTGTATTTTTTTTTAAGGATTTGGACCCTTTTATTGGCCGACATTTATTATATAAATCATTTGGTGACCAATAAAAAAATAAATGTATTAAATTAGAATAGAAAATCTAATTTCTGGAGCAGAAATATTAATCACTAATACAGGATCCTCAAGTGACTGAAGTTTATTTATTTTTAACACAGTTTGATGAAACGGTGAAGAAAAATATAAATGGAACTGGTTTATTTTCTGGTCATAATTGCCAGAAAAAAAAAATAAATAAAAAACCTTGTTTTTAAATTCCTTAAATAAAATGAAACTTATAAAAAATGTTTGATTCATCATGGAAAATACCTTATTTTAAGAAAAATCACCACATGACATTTTTAAGCCAAACCATATTGATAAAAACCTCTGAAAATGTCTCATTTTAATTTTTTATGATTTCTGTGTGAACAACATTTCAAATGTTCTAATAATTGCAATGGATTTACATATTTTAAATGTTTAATTTCTCCTGATGGAAATCCTGATACGCCAACGACCCTGAAACAGACGTTCCTCCAGAATCTCAGTGATTTCCTTTGGTTTCAGTCTTGCATCCACATCAGCAGAAAGAGGTTTTGAAACCACGGAAATATCATCAGCAGCAATAATTTCAGCATTAAAAGCTGAAATCTGACTTCATCAAGTTGAGCATCAAGTCCTTGAATGGAGGTTTTAGACTCCTGGTAGTTTGAGCAGTGAATGTAACAAACAGCCATTGGTAGAAAAAGCTGCTGTTCCTGTAAACGAACCAACAGTTTGACCTGATCTGTCAGCCTCCTCTCCATCAGTAGAAGAGGCTCCTGATGGACCTGATGGTCCAGAGCAGTGCTGGCTGCAGAGTCAACACATTTCATCAGGGGGGATTTTCCACTTCCTGCTCCACCGTTGGCATAGAAGTAAAATGGATGAAGGTCCAAAGCACAGAAACACTGAACACACCAGTCTCTTACTGCAGAGAACACACAGGCCTGGTTCTGGTCCAGATTCTGATCAACTGATGGTAACACAGCTGGATCAACTGAAGGCTGTTCCCTGATGACTTCTGTTCCAGCATCAGACTGATGACTGCAGTCGGGTCGACATCCTGATCTCTGTCCTCATCAGAACATCTCAGGTTCTCATCACACTGTCATCTTACAGCTTCAGGAGCCAGAACCCACCGTTCATCCATCACATCGTCTCTGTTTGGTTCTGGTTCTTCCACCGACTCTGAATCTCCTCAGAAAAGTTTCTGTCTTAATGCTTTTCACAGACTCAATGTCCTCAGAACCAGGAAGTTCTGCAGCCAGAAGAGCAGAAGAGCTGATGGGTTTGGACCTTCATGATGCTGAAATAATAAAAGTTCTGACTGGATACCAACATGAATCAGCAGCATTTTAATGCTGGTGGAGAAAAGACCCAAACAGGCGACAAGGAGGTGAATCAGTGACAAACAGAGGGATGAACCACGGCTCTTCCTCCTCCTCCTCATCCTCCACTGAGTTCTGATGGGTCGGTTCAGATCGTCTCTGAACATCAGACACCAGAACAGAGGCAGATCAGAACCAAAGCCAGCAGCTCTGCTGAAGCTCAGGAGAACTCTGAGTCCAGATGTGGACCCTGGTCTCCTCCAGAACCTTCTCTGTTCTGCTGTGGAGGAGGAACTGTGTGGCTTCAGTTCTGCAGCAGGACCTTCTCAGCTGCAGCAGCAGAAGAAAGGACTTCCTGTGTTCAGGTTGATAGAAACCTGGATCTTTTTCTAGCTTGTGGCTCTGCTTCCAGCGTAGATGTTCTCCAGGTTCTGGTCTGGATCTAGTGGACTGTAGAGCTCATCAGGTTTCCTCTCATCACTCTGAGATCTTCAGCTTCTTTAGATTCAACCTGAAGCTTCTTCTGACAGCTGCAGCTAATATTTAGCATGATGTTTATTATTCTAGCCTCAGTGTTTCTGCTCTTCATGTGACTCCACTGAATCCAACTCTGATGTCGTCACTTCACAAGTGATGAAGATCCATTTTTCTTTCACTTCCTGCTCATTTCTTTCCAAAGCTCCATGTTTTCCAGGAGGAGCTTCAATGTTCTCCAGCTCTTTAGATGATGAAGGAACTCAGACTGACTCCACCCGGCTGGAGCTCCAGGTGAGCAGAAACAAACAAACCCTAAAGTCGTCCCTGCAGACCAGCTTTAGATTTGGATCAACTGAACATCAAGCTTCAGTAACATCTCAGTTCAAGTTTGTTTTCCAGATCTGAGGTCAGAAAGTTCTGGTTTCCATCATGTCCAGTTTTTAGTTCTGCTTCTTTTTCTCCACCTGACAGACGAGATGATTAAAATGCTTCATAGAAACGATCTCAGGTCTCAGATCCTCATTGAACCTGATGTCTGTAGTTTTAGTCAGAAGCTCCCAGATGGTCCAGATGAGAAGATCTGAGCATCTGGTTTGGTTGATCCAGAAGGTTCTGGACTCATCCAGAAACCCAGAACAACTGGACTCCAGTCTCACCTTCAACAGAACATTCTGCTCTAAATCCAGACGGGACCGCTTGATGTCTTTGGACCTGAAACATGAAGTGCTGTGAAAAACTATTTGCTCCTTTACAGATTTCTGCTGTTTTGCCTTTTTGTCCTGAAATGTTTCAGATCATCAAAGTGATTTTAATATTTGATGATGGAAAAACCTTCATCAAAAAGTTTTGATGAAGATTTTAAATACTGTTTAGTATTTAAAACTGTTTTTTTTTAAAATCAATCAATCAATCAAATAAAATTTTATTTGTGTAGCACATTTCAACAATCCCTAACATTAAAACCCGCACCCCTTTTGAACCGGTGAGGTCGACACCCTTTGCACTTCACACTTTTGTTACGGAATTTAAGCACCTGTTGTCGCCGGACTCCGCCGTCCATTTTACCACAGGTATTATCCAGGCCCCGTCGCCTAACAGGACAAGATCTCAAACCTTGCAGCACCAGGCTCCGTCCACCTGTCACACAAAATTTTTGCGCTAGGACTTCGCCGTCCTACACGGATTTTGTGCACTATTTTTACACCTACCCATAAGCAACTCTAACCAGGTGGGTTTTAAAGGCACCCAGTGTTTCAGCTGTTTTACAGTTTTCTGGAAGTTTGATCCAGGTTTGTGGTGCATAGAAACTGAACGCTGCTTCTCTTCGTTTGGTTGTGGTTCTGGGTAATGCAGAGCAGAACCAGAACCAGAACCTGAGGGGTCTAGACCGTTGGTACAGCAATAACAGATCTTTAATGTATTGTGGTGCTAAACCGTTCAGTGATTTATAAACTAACAGTATTTTAAAGTCTATCCTCTGAGCTACAGGGAGCCAGTGTAGGGACTTTAAAACTGGTGTTATGTCTCCATCTTCCTGGTTTTAGTGAGAACAGCAGCAGCTTCTGGATCAGCTGCAGACTGATTTATTAGTCAGACCTGTGAAGACACTGTTGCAGTAATCAATGCGGCTAAAGATAAACGCAAAAAACTTTTCAAATGAGGATTTTATTCATTAAATTAAAAAAACTCCAAACCAACCTGGCTCCATGTGAGAAATTATTCACACTCCTTTGTTAAATCCTGAACTCACTGTGGTTAAACTGCACTTTTTAGAAAGTTGAGCTAAATCTCCCAGTAAACCCAGGCCTGATTATTACCTGCAGATACAATAAATTATTTTACAGTGAACAGTGGAGAACCTTCCAGGAGAGGCCGACCCGCCAAAACCACTAAGAGATCATCAACGACTCATCAGGAGGTCCAGAAGAACTTGAACCATATCTGAAGCTCTGTAGGACTCACTGCCTCAACCAAGGTCAGAGGTCATGATTCAACTATAAGAGAGAAATTATATAAAAATATTTACTGGATACATTTTTAATAGTTTCTTCAGATTCAGAAGTTTCCATCCATCTTCTCAGGTTTTGGTAGAATTTCCTTTAAACCATCTGACTTTGATAAAATGTTCTGGTTTCCTCCATAAGGTTCTCATATACTTTGCTTGCATTCAGGTTCATTTCTCTTGACAGAAACTGGGTCATTTTTTAAGTCCATCTTGGTAAAAATATTTTTTATGAAACTGATAACATGACAAACATCAGAAAGCCTGTTCTTTAGGTCAGAGAAGCAGAATATTTTCCTCTTTTTCTTCTCCAAAATGGTGAATCACATTAAACTGAGCCACATCTGTTAGCAGCAGAAAAATATAGATTCCTTTTGTTGTCAAATTTATAAAGCATCAATTTTCTTCTGCTTATCTGGGGTCGGGTTGTGGGGGCAGCAGCTTCAGAAGGGAGGCCCAGACTTCCCTCTCCCCAGCCACGTCTTCCAGCTCCTCTGGGGGAACCCCAAGGCGTTCCCAGGCCAGCCGAGAGACATAGTCTCTCCAGCGTGTCCTGGGTCTTCCTCGGGGCCTCCTCCTGGTGGGCCCAGCCACCCTGCGGAGGAAACCCATGTTGGCCGCTTGTATCTGTTAGGGATTTTTCAGTATTATCATTTTGTTATTACTTTAGTTCATATTCAGTCTAATGTTAATCAGTATTATTGTGATTTTTAATTTAAAGTGTTCTCTTCCTTATGTGTGTATAAACTGACCTGGAGGTCATAACTGTCTGTTCGTCTTCATGTGAAACAGTTAACTCTGTTTCTCAAACCTTAAATTCTTATCAACCAGAATACCTCCTAACTTAAGAACTGCCTGTGTGCAGTCGAATTTTGTCTTATGTTTATCTTCTTCTTCTTTATTGACAGTTTGACCGAGATTTGAACCGGGCTCAGACTGTAGATCAGATATCACACCTGGAACTGGTTTGCTAGTTGTTTGGGTTAAATGTTTTACGACCTCTGTTGTTTTCCTGGCTGTTCTGCTTTGACAATAAAACAGGGGCTCACGCGGAAGCAGACCAGAACTCTCTGTGAACGGCTCAGAGGAGCAGTTGGCGGAGTCTTCTCCTTTTGCAAAAGCTTTGTCTTAAAATTCATATACGTTGTCTGTGGTTCTTTTATTTAGGTTCGAGAAAAATACCTATCATTTTGGTGCCGAAACCCGGGATCTCTTCCCCCCCGCTGTTAGGCAGAGGAAGACGCGCTGAATCCATGCATGGCCAGAGTCAACTGGACCTGGAAAGAAAGACCCAGGAAGCAAAATTCTTCGCTGGGCCAGCGACACATGTCCGACTTTGTCTGCCAACGGCGGAGTGACGAGATCCAACTGGACAACCTGAAAAGTACAGAAACGTAGGTGAATTTTTAAAATGGCTATTTCAGAGGTTTGAGTATCCTTGTTAAACAGCGTTTTAACTAAAACTCTGGGGTTTGAGTATCCTTGTTAAACAGCGTTTTAACTAAAACTCTGGGGTTTAAGAATCCTTGTTAAACAGCGTTTTGACTAAAAATCTGTATTCAGAAGCTAAGGCTCTTAGAGCCCCCTTACTTCGAGGACACCCCTTAAGGGCAAGTCCTCACTTAGATAGGAAGCTTATTATTACTGTTATGTTATTACTGTGCTGATATTGCTGTTTTGTCTGCTGCTTTGTTGATGTGTGTGTATGAAGGAGTGAATGGTGCTTCTCTCTCTGGGAGTAAAACTCTCTGTCTTCGGAATTAGAATCCAAAGTGAAGAACCGCTTGGAAGCTCGGCTCCAAGTAGAAGCCTGTTCTTCAGGAGGCACTGAGCGCTGACCTATGGCACTTTCTCTGAGAGAGCACATGATACTAAATTTTTCAAGCTAAAATTACAAGTGATTTAAATAATGGGAAACACAAATTCTTGTAATTCCTCACTCGCTCAGGGCCCTGATGGGGATGAAAAGTACATGCTGTCCAGATTTCCTGGTAGCACTGTACACGTGAAAAAAATGGAGAAAGAAATATAAAATAGATGGAAAACTAAAAACTGATCAATGGCAAACAATTGTGGGAATTTTGGAGAGTAGTGTAGTAAGGAAAACGGGAATAAAAAGGCTAAAAAGGAGGATGAGCTGAGGTGTGCTAACTTATGGTTAAAAGCAGCTACAGAAAGGAAAGAACAAATTAAAAAGGCTAAAGACAAAAAATTCGTAGAAGCAAAAAACCTATTTGTTAGAGTGAAAGATAATAAAATCACTCTAAGCACACGGAACGCTGTAGCAGTGCAGGGAGTGGAAGCTCCTGCAGCTGCTCCTCCCCCCGTCGCTGCAGCAGCTCCGTCTGCCCCAGTCTTAGCCGCTGCAGTCCCAGCAGCACGACTGTACCCCTCATTAGAGGAAGGTGCACAAAACTTATATGTTTTTACACCCTGGACCTTAGAAGAAGCCATTAAGGCTGTGAAAGGATTAGATGTTTTTCACCTGGATGAATTTGGAGGTTTGGAAACCTCTGCCTTTTCCAACGGCTGGACGAAAGGACGCGGAAGAAGCAGAGGCAGAGGAGGTCACAATAGGCGATGACCCCAAAATAACACCCCACAAAATCCACACCATTTAAATGGCTGTTGGACTTGTGGCAATACTGGCCACTGGTCAAGAAACTGCCCTTCAAAGAATGCTGCACAGGGCAACAGGAGGGATGATGGAGTGAAGGGACCACAAACTGGAGAAATCCTCAGCATGATCAGACTCTACCACACCCCAAAAAGACAAACACCAGACTAAATTGATGAAATGGTGGACACATGTGCAGCTTGTTACACGTTAAGTAAAAAATAAATAAATAAAAGAAATTGAATTCCTGTACGAAACCAGTGCATGCAAAATAATATTTAATGTTACTAAAAATTAGGTTTAAGCCTCACAAGTCAGAAATAATTACTTTTAGGAAACACTGGTGTTTGTTTGTTTTGTTTGTTTGTTTTGTTTTTTATCATTCCTACACTTTCAAAGAAAAACCAGTTGAGAGACGTCTCACTGAAATAAAAAACTTGGGAACAACTTCCTGGTATGCTAAAAGTGGAATTATGACTTTCCTGAAGGAGGAGAAGCTGAAAAATAAAATTAAATAATAAAATTCTCCCCAGAGAACAATGTTTAATATATTGTGTCGTAATCAGATTATAACACCAACTTGGTGAAATGATCCTTTGGCTGTATAACTGGAGGGGTCAGAGGTCAGAGTAAGGTACCGACCTGGACATTATCCAGCCTCATGTCTCTCTTAGGCCTTGAGAGGAGGGCTGCCCGCTGACTTCACAGTCTGCAGCACTGAGATCAACAAATTTAAAGAAATCCATTGTTCTCTGGTGAGACGTGACACAGATGAAGTTAACATAAACTTACATTTTACATTTTAAAATTTTATATTGTACAGGATAAAAGAGACTACAGGCTCTAACATGTTTCATGTTTATATGTGTTTGAATAAGGAAAGGATTTATGATTTCTCAAAATGTTGGGTAATAAGTGGCTAAAAAACTATAAGATGAAAAGAAAGGAAAGTTATATGGAAAATGTTTGTCAAAAGAAAGAAAAAAGACAGAAAGCCGAACAAACCCTAATTGACTCTTATTTGCTTCTTTCCTTTTCCTGTCTGAGCCTCGCTGCGGTGCGTCTGACCTCTGACCTCAACTCAGACCTGTCCTGCCGATCAGATGACGTCCCTCCTTCATCACCAGCCAATGACAATTGATAAAGAAGCGAAAAAGGACAGGATGATTTCTGCCACCTGGGCACTAAAGGCACTAAAATGTTCGCTGATCCTGATTCCTGGACATCTGGGAACTGCCATGCAGCAGACTACTGTATGGAGTCCTACTGGACGTTTGGACTGGAACTATATCTGTGTTTGACTGCAACTGAAGTTTTACAACCCCCGCTGGTTTACTCTTGGACATCAGCGTGGAGAAGGAAAATAATGTGTTAGAGAAAAAGAAAGCAAACTGAACTGTTTTTCACTTGTTTCATTGGTGGACAACCTGGACATTCACTAAGGGACGGTCTGGACAACTTATAAATAATCCAACACCAGAGCCAGTTGGACTGACAGGGAGCTGGAGGAGAGGCGGAGGGAGGACCAGCTGCAGCGACGCCAGTGGCAGGAGGGGGAAGCGAGACAGCGGAGACCCGAGATAAGTTATACACACACCGCTGTGATAAAGAATGTGCTCACTAATCTTGTTTGCATATAGGAATTATCTACCCAGAAAAGAACATTTTAAAGGTTTTTAGGTACAATGTTAGATAAAATCGTTCATTTTGTACCCGTTAACTCAGTCCTTAACAGAAGGACCAGTGATCCTCTTAGGGCCCACGAGCCATAGGTTGGGAAACTGTGAAGGAAAAAACTGTAATGACTAAAAGCTAAGAAAAAAAAAACTGATAGCGTGATACGGCTAAATTACACCAACTAAAATTTATTACAGATTCAAAGCTAATAATGATTTTCAAATGTTTTATTTTATTTTCTTTAGGTTTTTTTTCCTTTAAAAGAGATACTAGTTTGGAACAAAATTAAACATCTCTAAGTGTTGAAAATAATTGATATTGCAGTGTTGAAATATTATGAAATATTTCGTTGAATTTAACTGGAAGATTTAATTTAGAGTTTAATTCTATAAAGAATCTACAAATCGATTGTTTTTGTGGGATTTTTCATATTGGAATGAATGACAATTATTATGAGAAAAGAGAAATGTTACTACATAATTGAGTAACAGATGAAACTATTGACCATTTAATTTAAAATATAAAAAACTTACTTTGTTAACTTGTCTGAAATGCGAGGCTAAGTGAAAGTCTGAGACTTTAAGCAACTTGGTAGATATAAATGGCTACTAAAAATTGATGATTGTGAATAAAAGCAACATTTTCTAGATTTCAGTCTAAAACATTTTAATCTAGATTTGATAGTCAATAAATTCAAATCCTCTAATTCAAGATTTTTCTGATTTGGTTTAAATTAAAGATGGTCATTTTTATTTTAGAGAAATTAAATAGAAATGTTGAAAGTTGCTGAGTTTAACAAAGAAAAAACAAAAGATAAACCTGCAATTAAAAGACATGTCTGCTAAAATATCTTCTATAAACCTATGAGTTCACCTGAATTAAACATTAATCCTCCCAAAGACTTTACTTGTGTCATGGTGTGTGGTTGTTGTTGGTGGTGAGAGAGACGCCGGGGAACCCAGGTAGTCATGATGATGAAGAAGATTTAATGACAAACCAGGAGAACAACTCTAAATAACTGGCAGCACAGGTACAGACACAGACGTTAGACGAGGGTGAAACACGACGAGGATCCAACAAGGAACACTGACAACAGGTGGGACTAAATACACTGGGAGGGTAATCACAGGAACGACACACAGCTGGGATCAATCAAGACAGAGACTCAGGGGAAAACAGGACTAGATAGACAGACAGAAACTACACAGAAAACACAGATCCTAAAGTTGAGTTGGCTCTGGTGGGACGGCTGGAAGGCCGGCTGCAGGCTCTGGTGACTCGGGAGGAGGGCTCGGAGACTCGGGAGGAGGGCTCGGAGGCACAAGGAGCTCGGGAGAAGGGACCAAATCAGCAAACTCGGGAGGAGGGGGCACTAGAAACTCTGAAGGCTCGAGGAAAAGAACACCGGGAGGAGGGGGCACTAGAAACTCTGAAGCAAACGCCGCCTCGGCACGGGAACCGGAGGCAGCGGGGACAGACGCTGCCTCGGTGCGGGGACCGGAGGCAGCTGCAGGCGAGGCCCAGGGGCCGGGACCTCCGGCGGCTCAGGGCTGCGGTGACGGCTTTGCCCAGGGGCCGGGACCTCCGGCGGCTCAGGGCTGCGGTGACGGCTTTGCCCAGGGGCCGGGACCTCCGGCGGCTCAGGGCTGCGGTGATGGCTTTGCCCAGGGGCCGGGACCTCGGGCGGCTCAGGACGGCATTGACGGCGTGACCACGGGGCCGGGATCTTCGTCGGATCAGGGCGGCGGAAACGGCGTGACCCAGGGGCCAGGATCTCCGGCGGCTCAGGGCAGCAGTAACGGCGGGGTCCGACTCCAGGCGGACAGAACGCCAGCCAAGTTCCCACCCAGGGATTCTGGCTGGCTGGAGCTCCGCCACAGAACTCCTCCGCTCTAGATCCCCACCGCCGCCTCCGTCGCGGTCCGCGTTGCCTGGGTACGTCGAGGTCTGAGGCGAGACCCAGTTCCTCCAGCAGCAGCGGAGAAGGCAAGATCTCTACGTCCTTGTAAAGATCCCGTTGAGCCAACTCCAACTGCTGCTGGAACCAAGCCTCGCTACCCGAAACGCTGGCGTCCTCACCTCTCTTCTGGTCGGATCCTACTGTCATGGTGTGTGGTTGTTGGTGGTGGTGAGAGAGACACCGGGGAACCCAGGTAGTCATGATGATGAAGAAGATTTAATGACAAACCAGGAGAACAACTCTAAATAACTGGCAGCACAGGTACAGACACAGACGTTAGACGAGGGTGAAACACGACGAGGATCCGACAAGGAACACTGACAACAGGTGGGACTAAATACACTGGGAGGGTAATCACAGGAACGACACACAGCTGGGATCAATCAAGACAGAGACTCAGGGGAAAACAGGACTAGACAGACAGAAACTACACAGAAAACACAGATCCTAACAACTTGAAGCTCAAGTGATTGTGACGCATGGGCAATGCCATGTGTAAAAAGGGGGGAAAGGGGAAAATGGTTAGGTAATACTATATAACTACTAAATTCTTACATAAACATTTTTTGTTATGAACTTTTGAGTTAACAAATACTGTTAGATGATGATTGATGCTTTTTCTAAATGGGTTGAAATAGTTCCAGCAAAACATGCAGATGCTTTGACGGTAGCTAAGGCTATCTGCAAAACTATTATCCCAACATACAGTATTCCACAGACTGTTTATAGTGACAAGTGATACAAAACATGGCTACACACTTGGGAATGACATTGAAAAACCACTGTGCCTATCACCCTCAGAGTGCAGGGCTGGTGGAAAGAACAAATGGTACTGTGAAAAGCAGATTAAGAAAGTGCATGGCAGACACTTGCCGACCCTGGCCAGAATGTCTAGACTTGGTGAAGCTCTACATGAGGATCACCCCGACAGCTGATGGTCTAACACCTTTTGAAATAATTCATGGGAGAGCTTACAGATTGCCTCTGTTTGCTCCAGACATACAAAAAGCTGATGAAGAACAGACATTAGCAGATTATATGATCAGGACTCTTAAACTGAAGGAAGTGTCCAGTGCGAATTTACTGCCTTCTGATTCTCTTCCTGTACAGGAGGCCACTCCTATTGAGCCAGGTGACTGGGTCTACATAAAGATCATCAAACGAAAGAACTGGGCGAGTCCACGGTGGGAAGGACCGTTCCAAGTGCTGATGACCACACCAACAGCTGTAAAGATTGCTGAAAGACCCAGCTGGATACATCTCAGTCACTGCAAGCTGCAGAGAGTGTTGGATCCCTAATTCGGAGTAGAGAGGAAGGCTGGACTGCAAAGGGGTTCCATTTTTTAGTGTGGCTAAAAAACCATGACTCAGCGTCCCCATGCCAAAGGGATGCAAATGGTGCAAAAAGGGTTATTCTGTTCTACTTCGGACAGGAGATGCCGCGAAAGGACTTTTTGGATCTATGAACTGTTCATTTAAGGCTGACGTACTTCCGTTTCCACCGTTTCCACAAGCTGTATGGAAAATACCAGAGATCATTTCGTTAGCAGGAGCTAAACCAGGATCTCTGGGGAACTGTGTTTATAATAATGGACATGTTGTTCTAGGGACGTTGCCCTGGAACTTGTGTAACAGAGTTTACACCTACTGTGAACCTGCAGGAGTCAAAGGACGACTCCACACTGCAAAGTCTGGAAATACAACCCAGACTGTGACAACCTGCTTCAGGAGAGGAGTTTCAACATCACGCATAAGACAAAGAGGAGACAAGAGACAACACTGTGCAGCGCCATAGTGCCAGGAGATTATGGCTCACGGATGTTGGCAGACTGGTACTTCATATGTGGGAATGAAGCGTACATGTTCTTGCCAAAAAATTGGGGAGGACTTTGTGCTGTGATTCCTTTAATCAACCCAATTGCGTTCATCAGGAAAGCACAAAATGATCTACGCACCCACTCCAAACGAACAGTTATGCCAGAGGTCAAAAGATGGGCAGGCCTCACAACACATACTGGAGTTCCATGGGAATTCAGGATTTGGAACGGCGGAGAAAAAATCATGCAAAGCCTGTTTCCGTGGGTTGGAGTAGGTGAGATTCGGGACCACGTTGAGATAAACAGGTACAGATTACTGCGACTAATCAACATCACATACCAGCTGGCCAATGGCACCATGAAAGAACTGACTGAACTGAGAAACATGGTTATGCAAAATTGTGTTGTTCTGGACTCCCTCACTGCCCCTCAGGGAGGGGTCTGCAAAATCATTGGGCTGACGTGCTGTACTTTTGTGCCTGATGAAACAGGAACTGGAGGAACTATTTCTGATGCTCTCTATGAGCTGGAAGACCTTAAAAAAATATGTGGAGAGTGGAACACGCGGTTCAACCTCTTTTGGTTTGTTTTCATGGCTCACATCTGGTCCATGGTGGACTTTACTGTTAAAGCTCGTGACACCTATTCTGATTGTTTTAGTTCTGTTCTGTCTTTTTACGGGTTGCATTATTCCTTGTCTACGTAATATGATGTTTAAGACAATTAACACAACTGTTGTCAACTATCAGCTGGCAAAGGCATCTTATGAGACAACTGAAGATGACTTGTTTCAAGTTTCTGACGATTTTCTGAACGATGATGATTTGCTGTAATCAATAAACAGATGAATTCATTTGCTGAATGACTCATACACCGAAAATGTGAAAACAAGTGGTGTTAGTGATGAGAAAACTGCATTTGATTTTTTGCTGTTTCTTTTATTTTTCATTTATTTCATTATATTCCATTTATTCTTTGTATATTTTCTGTGTTTAGATTAGAAGAAGGACATTTTTTTTTTGCATTTATTAGTTCTTTTCTATGCTTGGCTTTTGAATAAAGTTTACGCACATAGTAAAATGATAAAAAGGGGGGAAATGTTAGGGATTTTTCGGTATTATTTTGTTATTACTTTAGTTCATATTTAGTCTAATGTTAATCAGTATTATTGTGATTTTTAGTTTAAAGTGTTCTCTTCCTTATGTGTATATAAACTGACCTGGAGGTCACAACTGTCTGTTCGTCTTCATGTGAGACAGTTAACTCTGTTTCTCAGACCTTAAATTCTTATCAACCAGAATACCTCCTAACTTAAGAACTGCCTGTGTGCAGTCGTATTTTGTCTTATGTTCATCTTCCTTCTTCTTTATTGACAGTTTGACCGAGATTTGAACCGGGCTCAGACCGTAGATCAGATATCACACCTGGAACTGGTTTGCTAGTTGTTTGGGTTAAATGTTTTACGACCTCTGTTGATTTTCCTGGCTGTTCTGCTTTGACAATAAAACGGGCTCACGCGAAAGCAGACCAGAACTCTCTGTGAACGGCTCGGAGGAGCAGTTGGCAGAGTCTTCTTTTGCAAAAGCTTTGTCTTAAAATTCATATACGTTGTCTGTGGTTCTTTTATTTAGGTTCGAGAAAAATACCTATCAGTGTCAGTGATCTCATTCTTTCGGTCATGACCCAAAGCTCATGACCATAGATGAGGGTGGGAACGTAGATCGACCGGTAAATTGAGAGCTTCACTTTTTGACTCAGCTCTCTTCACCACAACGGACCGGTACAGCACCCGTTTCACGACAGACGCTGCACCAATCCGCCTGTTGATCTCCCGCTACCCTCTTCCCTCATTCGTGAACAAGAACCTCAGATACTTAAACTCTTCCACTTAGGGCAAGACATCCTCCCCCATGACCAGGACAAAAAACACACTGCTCTTCCTGAATCCGAGGATCGACTATCCGATGGACCCTCCTCTCCAGGACCCCTGAATAGACCTTACCAGGGAGGCTTAAGAGTTTGACCCCATGTAATTGGAGCACACCATCCAGTCCCCTTTTTTGAACAGGGGCACCACCACCCCATTCTGCCAATCCAGGAGAACTGCCCCCGATGTCCATGCGATATTGCAGAGTCGCGTCAGCCAACACAACCCTGCAACATCCAAAGACTTAAGGAACTCTGTGCGGATCTCATCACCCCTAGGGCCCTGCCACCGAGAAGCTTTTTGACCACCTCGGCGACCTCGTCCCTAGAGATTGGAGAGCCCAACCCAGAGTCCCCAGGCTCAGCTTCCTTGACAGAAGGCATGTTGGTGGGATTGAAGAGGTCTTCAAAGTATTCCGCCCACCGGCCCACAGCGTCCCGAGTTGAGGTCAGCAGCACACCATCCCCACTATAAACAGTGTTGGTGCTGCACTGCTTCCCCCTCCTGAGACACCGGATGGTGGACCAGAATTGCCTCGAAGCTGAATGGAAGTCTTTCTCCATGGCCTCTCCAAACTCCTCCCTCGCCCGAGTTTTTGCCTCAGCGACCACCCGAGCCATGTGCCGCTTCGCCCGCCGATACCCGTCTGATGCGTCTGGAGTCCCACAGGCCAAAAAGGATCCCTCACCGAAGGTGTCCACCAACTGGTTCAAGGGTTGCCGCCGTGACAGGCACCAACAACCTTGCGGCCGCAGGTCTGATAAGCCGCTTCGGCAATGGAGGCACGGAACATGGTCCACTCAGACTCAATGTCCCCTACCTCCCCCGGAACGTGCCCGAAGTTCTGCCAGGATGGGAGTTAAAGCTCCGTCTCACAGGGGACTCCGCCAGACATTCCCAGCAGACCCTCACTACATGTTTGGGCCTGTCAGGACTGACCGGCTTCCTCCCCCTCCACCAGAGCCAACACACCACCAGGTAGTGGTCAGTGGACAGCTCCGCACCTCTCTTCACCCGAGTGTCCAAGACATACGGCCGCAGATCCGATGAAACGATGACAAAATTGATCATCGAACTGCGTTCTAGGGTGTCCTGGTGCCAAGTGTGCATATGGACACCGTTATGGCTGAATATGGTGTTCGTTATGGACAATCCGTGACGAGCACAGAAGTCCAACAACAGAACACCACTTGAGTTCCGATCGGGGGGCCGTTCCTTCCGACCACGCCCCTCCAGGTCTCACTGTCATCGCCCATGTGAGCGTTGAAGTCCCCCAGTAGAACAAGGGAGTCCCCAGAAGGGGCACTCTCCAGTACCCCCTCTAAGGACTCCAAGAAGGGTGGGTAATCTGAACTGCTGTTCGGCCCGTAAGCACAAACAACAGTCAGAACCCGTCCCCCCACTCATAGGCGGAGGGAGGCTACTCTCTCGTTCACCGGGGTAAACCCCAACGTACAGGCGCCAAGATGGGGGGCAACAAGTATGCCCACTCCTGCCCGGTGCCTCTCACCATGGGCAACTCCAGAGTGGAATTATGTCCAGCCCCTTAAACTCTTAACCTCACACACCAGCTCCAGCTCCTTCCCCACCAGAGAGATGACATTCTAAATCCCAAGAGCCAGCTTCTGCAGCCGGGGATCAGACTGCCAGGGTCCCCTCCCTCGGCTGCTGCCCGTTTCACATTGCACCCGACCCCTTTGGCCCCTCCAACAGTAAACTCATTCAGACGAAAGAAATCCCTAGGGACACCGGTGTCAGAAAATAACAAATGTGTGGGCCTCACTCCCTGTCCCTTCGTAATGCTAGTTGTCAGAGGTGGATTTCACACCCAATGTAGTTTCAGTCCTTCCGAGTCGAGTGCAGAACTCGAGGGGGACGACCCTTCAATTTAACGTACACTTTGAACCACAACCCCAAACACAACGAAGCAGTACAACCCATGCCAGATCCGAATAACACTCAGCCAAGAACATGTGCCTTTAGAGAGGATCAAACTCTCAGGCTGATACAAGCCTGCTCCTAAAATAACCGTACCAATTCATTCCAGGCCACTTTCGGGGGCAGTACTCCCGGGGAGAGCCAATCCCAGCATGATCCAGAAGCGGGGTCCCGACAGCTGGGGGCTAAGCCATTTACTGATTTTAAAACCACAATTAGGGTATTTGAATCAAGACATGTTAAGTTTTAAAACTAGCTTATTTTAAATTTATTTTCTTAACAACATGAAGAAACCAGAATGAGCAACAAATGAATCAAATGCAGAAAAAAACTGTTTATTGTTCACTAAAATCATGAAGTATAACTACAGTAAAAATACAAAAGGAACATTTAAAATTTGACTCCAAGACATATTTAACAATATAGGAGCTGACAGAAACAGAAAATGTCCAGTGATTGAGAAAAACTGATGTAAATTCAAATAAATCTTACTGATAAATGATAGGAAAAAAATCAGGAAAGAAACAAAATATCCTGAGATTAATTGTGAATTTTGACTGTAAGCAGATTTAAAAAAAAACAATATGTGGATCCTGGAATAATTCTAGTTTCCCTCTTTAAAAGACTGGAGGAAGAAGAAATTACTAAAGAATTGTGTAGAAGAATTTCACAAAAAAAACAGTTTGGATCCATGACAATATGATTCTAAATGAAACAGACATGAAGAGACTGAACTATCTTTTAAGCAGTGACTTTCTCTGACAGGACGAACCTCTTTAGACTCAACTCAGCACAGAAACACTGAGGAACCAGAACTCAACCAGAACCCACATCCAGGAATCAGAGGTTCAGTGAATGTGGTGTTGAAGGTGTGGAGGTGGATCAGTGAGTCAGAGGAGACTCTGTAGAAGGACAGAATGCCAGCAGGACAGTCCAGATACACTGATACTCTGTGAGAGACGGAGGAGGAGGAGGAGGAGGAGGAGGAGGAGGAGGAGGAGAGACGAGTTTCTATGTTATTGTGACAGACAGAGTAACCATCAATAGAGCAGCTCAGACTCCAGGAATGATCATTTCCTCCAAACACACAGTCTCTATTGTATCCTTTCCTCCTGATTCTTCTGTAACTCACTGATATATAAACATATCCTCTCCACTCAACCTCCCAGTAACAGCGACCAGTCAGACCAGTTCTACACAGCAGCTGATCCCAGTGATCAAATCTGTCTGGATGATCAGGATATGACTGAAGCTCCTCCACACATGTCACCTTCCTGTTGTCTTCAGACAGTTTGAGGAATCTGCTCACTGTGTTTTTGTTGATGGTGAGTTGACAGGAATCTGATGGAGAGAACAAACACAATCCAGCTGCAGTTATTGATCATTTATTGATCTTTGATGATGATCCTGAATGAGTGATGTGACAGTTTGAAGATGGTTGAATGTGAGCTGCTTTGTTGTCATGAATCAGATGAAAAACACACTTACACTTCCTCAGACCTGGTGTCAAGAATCGGCCTCCAGCAGGCTCCACCCTGAAAGGAGGAGGGGGGTCAGACCATCAGTCTCTTTCAGCAGCAAACATGGACATTACATGTCTCTCAGACACACATTGTCCTCCACTGAGACAGGAACAGTCCAACATCTGGATTGCAAACTGCAGTGGATGTAGGAAGGACAGTTGGTGCTGCTGCAGCACAACTCATTTCTCCAAACACAGGAAAAGCTCCAACAGAGAGGAGAAAGGAAATCCCTCAGTAACAACCTGAAGAAATTAATAATACTAATAATTATAATAAATAATATATATATGTTATATTTTAACTATAATAAATTATATATATTATTATAATACATAATATATGTTATATATTATAATTATGATAGATAGATAGATAGATAGATAGATAGATAGATAGATAGATAGATAGATAGATAGATAGATAGATAGATAGATAGTGTTGAGAAAATAAATTTAAAATAAGCTAGTTTTAAAACTTAACTTGTCTTGATTGAAACAGCCTAATTGTGGTTTTAAAATCAGTAACTTATTCTGGCCTATTGACCTTTATTTTACCTGTAGTTGCAGCAGATGGTTTGCTAGGATCGTTTGAACTGCCTTTTGTCTGTGTGGGAAAACAATACAGGAGAAGTTGTAGCTTTTCACACTCATCTGTGAAAGGCCGTAAACACGGCAGGGGTTTCTGGCTTCAGATAGAGGGTCAGAGATAGCTCCTGGTTGGATGAGCAAAGATACGCCTTATTTGAATAAATTAAATACAAGAGGATAAAACTTTCTACACAGAAGTAACAGATCAGATTTGCTCTTGCAACTCTCTAAAGACGTCTTTGCTTTTCTTTCTTCTTCTTTCCATTTATGTCAGGTAAATGAATGTATGTCTCCGTTGTTCTGCAGTTTCTGGTGTAAGTTTGTGCATTGTCTTACTTCTAAGTTTATGCATTGTCTTATATTGGATTAAACTCTGTAATTCTGTGACGTCAACACGCATTGTTGTTTTCCTTGTGGCTACACGTGGCCCGCCGAGAGGACCTGGGATCCAGAGGAAGAGAGAGCCAGACTTTTTCCAAAGTTAACTTATTTAGATATTTTCTTCCTTAACATTTGGGGGCTCGTGCCGGTTCTGGAAACTCGGTGGGCGGCTGTTGGTACCTGATTGATCCGTTTCGGCCCGACGCTTCGGTGTGGTAAGACAATGTTTAATTATTTTTGGTTGTCTGAAGCGCCGTTTGGTCGGACCGGGACTGATTGCTCTTGGTGTGTGCGGCCTCACAGAATTTAGAAGCTGCAGCGGTATATAAAATCCCTCCTAAAAGAGTCTGTTGTTTGAAGAGAAAATACACATTACAGGGGATCGTAGCGGATCCAGACAGTAGGAGTTTACGTTACCTCTGTCTTAAAGCTGGGTTTCTTATTTAGATTCTTTTCCCTGAGGATCCATGCCTGGGCCTCTACAAAAGAATTTTGGAAGTTTGTGTATTAGTTAGCTTGGGCTTGTATCAGCCCGGAGATTTCGACTCATCTCCAGTGGACTTATAATTATTTGGGTTAATTGGACTGAGTTGTATCACTCGTGGACATAAAGGGACTGATAGCAGGTTGAATCACCTTTACTCTGGCTCTCTGAACCGGGTCACCGTAAGTAGAAGTCTGTTACAGGATGTATCGCCTTTCTCTGGGACCCTGAACCGAGTTGCCATCAGTTTAAAGCACATATGTCAGAGTCAAGGCCGCGGGCCACATCCGGCCCACGAGAAGGTTTTTTACGGCCCCTGGGATGATCTTGATTTATTATTAGAACCGGCCCGCAGACCGCAGCAAGCCGGCACCCCATCTGAAAAAAAATATCTTCCTTATTTGAACTGTAAGTAGTTCTTTAAATGTTCTGTGAGATGATGTACTTGCCCATGTATCCATAACAACCGGAACTTTCAATATCCACCAAGTTATTGCCGAAATATACCGTCTATTAAACGAGTGCCCCCCGGATTAATTACACTCTCTGCAGCTGCAGCTGCGAAGTTACCGTATTAACCCGATACTTGCTGGAAAGTGCAACGTCTCCCCTTTCAGAAACCGTTGGAATTTTTCCACTTAGCGCTACGTGTGGCGGAATTACGGTACTGCAAATTTAGATGTGTCGCCGGCGACACATCTAAATGCCTTGACTCTGACATATGTGGATTAATAGATTTTTGCACTTTATTTTATTGTATTTCAATCCAATTATATTTTAAAAATATTTCAGTTGTGTCTGTTGAAAATTAAAGATTACTGACAGAGCCATAAGAAAATATTGCTTTATTTATCTGATCATATTGGAATATATTTGTTAGGTTTTCAGTAGGTTCAATTAGGTTCACTAGACTATATGCGTCATTTAAAAAAATTTCAATGAACATTCGATCAGTCCGGCCCTCGGCTTGTAGCTAAATTTTTTATTTGGCCCTCCATCAATTTGACTTTGACACCCCTGGTTTAAAGGACTGAGATTAATTATTTAATTTGATACGGGTTGAATTGCCCTCCTTCTGGGACTCCACATTGGGTTGCCAGTCGGACTTTTAAGGATTATGCTAAATTGAGGCTTATTTTTGCCTTGGGCGTACCCGGCCCTAAAAGTGATTGAATATAAGTGATTAACAGTGATGGTTTGTGAAGAAGTTGATAAGTGATAAGAGAAGTTGAAAAGAGAATAAGAGAGATTTGTTGAAGTGAAGTTGGCAAATTAGGATGCATCATACATTCTTTGTAGCCGGCGCCTGACATTTTCTTTTCTTTTCTGTCTTTTCTTGGCTGAACTACGACGTCGTCTGTGTATCTGTGTTTTGTACGCTTCTCTGTGTTTGTGTGCATACTTGGCTGCGGGTTGATCTCTTTGTTTCTATGTGTGCTGATTTTGTGTCTGTCCGCCATTTTATGTTTCACCGCGCGCTGCTGTCTGTCTGTCTCTGTCTGAGTTGTGTTGAGATTGTGCAGAAGAGATTTGTGTCTTATGTGTTTGTCTGTTTTGCTGGATGTTATGTTGCTGTGTTTCTGTTGACTCATGCTTCTGTGGGACAGAGATTTCTTCTCCATTTTGGTTACAGGTTTTACAGGTTTTGTTTCACAGAGCAGGGGGGCTGATTGACCACTCCATTTGCGTTTTGGGAGTGCTTCAGTTCTGTTAACACTGACATTTGCAGCACACTCTTTCAGGATTCTTGGATTTTGATGTAATTTCTTTTAGAACTGTGTTTTATGTTGAAATGAAAAGTACAAAATAACAGATTTACAGATGTTTCTACTTTCTCAGCGGGAGAAATGTGTGGCGTCAGTTCCAGGCTGGAGCTCTGGAATGATCTCATTGCCTTTTTTATAATATTGTAACATTGACAATCACTTCAATTCCTAGGTTCCTGACACTGGATGGAACACCCTCACTAATCTGAACGGGGACGCAGAACTGATAAATATGGATGTTTTTCTGCTTGACAGTGTTTTCTGCACTGTTAATGTAGGACATGTTGAAACACTAATGAATGACTTTGTTTCTTGTAGGACGATCTTCGTGTGCAGTCAGTTTTTTTATATTACATGACCGCATGAACGGTTTTTGGGACTTTCCTTCCATGGGGTCAAGTTACTGGGTAGCCATTTAATAACAGTGGGCTATCATGAAATAAGGTTGTGTGTATAAAATGGAGTTTTTGAAATAGGTTCACTCAAAACTGAACAATATTAGAACTGTTGGATAATTTTGTTTCCTTTCAGGCATGGTCTTATGATGTGTTTAAAACTTTCTACAGGATGAATTTTGGGTTGAAATTTGGGTAAATATGTGTTTGGAAGATGGAATCAGTACAAATTGGGCAGTTCTAACTTTATGGTTCACAAATATCTTTATTTAACACATTGGGGTGTGACAAACAAATTACAGGTGAACATGGGGATCTTTTCAGTTGCTGTGGGTGAATTACACTACTTAATGTGTTTGCCCAATGTCATCGAGGAGAATTGGAAAGTATATTTGTTACATTACAGATCAACTAATGTACAGATGCCTTCAAATACTGAGAATGGGGTCGTGTTCCTGCTCTCACGAGAGTGTTGGGGGCAGATCACACCTCAATTTGTTTGGTCAGTTTGATCTGGGGTAACATCCTGCATCTTTCTTACAATGGGGTGTTGATGAGTCTGTTTGAGTGTGAATGAGAGTGAATGTGTATGCAGATGGTCTTTGATGGGTTTTTAGGAAGCGCTTTGTAAATATGACGTCACTTTAGTGAGTAGCTGTGTGATATTTTTCTTATTTTAACCTATTTAGGGACAGTAACGGTTTTGTTTCATACATTTACTTTTACTACTGCTTTACAGACAATTTTAAAGGTGGTGATTACATATTTTGGTATCACGATTTGGTTAAAGCTGAATCATCTGCTTGTGCAGTAGGATTAATGCACACAACAGAGGCAGCACAACTTCGGCCTCGGCTTGCAGCAGATAGAATTAGTGATTAAGAGACTGTCTCATCCACTTTGGTATTTTATTTTTTATTTTACTAACACTTACTAACTGAATTTAATTGGTTTATATTTCATATGGGTAACTGATTGGACATGTTGACATTTTAGCACAATGGGGAAAGTCTCCTATTTTGGTTTTCCACCTCTAAATTGGTTTTCTTTTTGAAATAAGAAAAACACAGGGGGATATTGTAAAGTTCAGATATTACTGATGGAACTTTGAAATTTAAGCCATCTCAGTCTATTTTGAACACTAGACGGAAGATTTGGAGAAATGGTGGAGCATCTTACAATATTTTAGTTTTTCAGCAAATTATTATGGAGCAGTAACAGATTCCAAATTGTTTTCAAAATGAATTTTATTATATCAACAGGGGGAGAAGAAGTAGACCCTAATTCCTGGTAAATTTTTGGATATGGTTAATTGTAAATTAGTTAATCAATAATATTGACTTTTTCATTCAACAATAGTGAATTATGGATTTCTTTAATGTAGAGTCATATTGCCTTCCTGCTTGACTAAAATATGGTGTATATGATATAGAAGCTTCTACTAAATTAGATTTGATCATCTAAAATTGAACAGCTTTAAACATCTATGTCATTTTTATTTCATTTAAAATTATTGATAGATTTCTGCATCACTACTGACTTTGATTATATACAGTTGGGTGTAAATTGTTAATTTTGAGGAAAATTTTGGTTAAAACTGGTATGAAATTCAAATAAAATCTGAATAACATCTGAATTTTAAAATAGGACTTTGTCTTGAAGCGTGGGACAATGATAAGAATGTTTGGTATTTAGTAGAACAATATGAAATTCATAATTATTTGACAAAGTGCAATTCAATCACAACTTTTATAAGAGTTAGTACTGGGACATTCTAGATTTTGTTCTACTTCTTCAATGAGTTTGTGAGGTTGTGATTTTAAAATTTGTAGTTGATATTTGGCACAAGCAGAGTGAATGTCATCGAGGTATTGATGTCTATTGATTTTGAACAGTAAGTGTCATTATTTTCTTAATTCTGGCACATCTGATGGTGTATTATTTTAACACATTTCTATGTTTTGCAGTTCAGGATTTGGGGCAGTTGGCCGTTTGTGCTATAACAACAACAAATCTAGAGCCACACGGGGAGGATGCATCACAAGATAAAATTAAATTTTATTTATAATAGTTAAAGTAACAAAATGTGACATACATAAGTTTTGATCTTTTAATTACTTTGTGTTATTTTTTCTCTGGCAGTTCTCCTTCCTTCTGACTTGATGGCGATCTTGGGGGCAGGGTCTTTCTAGCTCAGAGATCATGGGACGAGGTGATTTGACAGGATCTTCTTGATTACCGCATCAGGCCGCTGTTGTTGCTGCTGAACAAGGACATGACGATGCTGAACTGTGCCCATCTTCTGCTGGACTGCTGTATGAAAGCCAAAAGCTATTGAACGATTACTAAGGTCAGTGAAGATGAACTGTGTTGTCACGTGAGGGCAAAGTGCTGCTCACAGGACCTGGCAACAGATGTCTGCTTTGAGTGTTGCTTTTCACACCTGGCTGTAAACAAAAGGGACTCAGGCGTTATCTGTGAGAGTCCTCTATGGCCGGGAATCAGCAGGGAGTCGGGACCATAAAGATCAAAGCTTGTTGTCCGAACCCAGACGGGGGTTTCAGAGGATGACTGATCTGCTGTGTTTCTACGTCCTGCTCTGTCAACCACGAAAGGCTGACCAAAGTTCATCAAAGAGGGACTGTATCCAGATGTTTCTGCACTGCGGGAATGACTGCTACTCTGGACACCTTCTGATTCAGCAGATAAAGAATTGGGGCATGGCAAGTCGCTCAGCAGTGGTCCTGTTGTGTGTTCTCATGTTTGATCCTGGATTCTGTCGTGAAAACTGGTATGTAAGGTTGAGATCTCTCCGGGTACACGCAGAAAAACCTGAGAGATAGCAGTAATCTTGTATATTGATTTAATGATGATTAAGAATATTAGAATATACAAATATGTAACAAGTTGAAATGATTAAGATATATTCTCTGTAACTTTAATCTGTGCCTGAATTGTACTAACTGTAAAGTATAATGGAAATGTCTATTATGTACTTAAGACTGATAGTACTAATAACAACTTAATTGTTGTAGATTGATTACTGAATGATGGTAGTTAGTAATTAGTAATCATGTGTAGTGTTAGGTTAGTTTATAATGCATTGAAAAGGACTGTAGATTCGAGGATATGAGGAAAAGAGAGAGTCTGAGTCACGTTCAGCACACAGGCTATGGGGATGCCAGAACAAACTCCTTAAAAGGCAATAAGTTAAGAGAAGGGGCCTCAACTGCCATGTACAGTGAGCTAATGCGGGGAAGGAGGGGCTGAGGGGAAAAGTCTGATACTTCCCATAAATTACACCCAATGAGTCATATGAGTCATGAATCTCTGCAATACACAACCATTATAAGAGAAAGTATAAAAACCAGCGGACAAGGGTAGAAGCTGTTCTTTGTCCGCAGCGCTGAAGAGGAGACAACGAGAGGACGCAGACTGAAGACCAGCGGAGGACTACACCCTGGGGCCGAGGGAGAGTTGAGACTTCACGCCGCAAAGAGAGGACAAGATCCGTCAGCCCTCAACCCTGGTCCCTGATTCGACTGTCCCCTCTGCCTCAACCCAGCGATCCATTTTCCACTGCAGCCGACTTGGAGAAAAGACAAAGGTCACTGAGTGATGAAGATTCTGTGCGTTCAATGGAACAACGGACAGATGAGCTTTGCTTCTTTTCTGAAAGAGGACTTTGCTCCGGCAGGACAGAGACTCTAGCCAAGCACATATGAAGATTTCGGCTACCGAGATCAATTTCCATCGGGTGTGTGTTGTCCTGCATCCCCCAAAGCCTTGCCTAGCGATATCAGTGACACAGGTTAGGGTAAGATAGGAAGATAGGATTTGATTGAATTTAATTTGATTTTATTACCTAATTACAAGTTTATAATCTTTGAAGTGTACCTGTATGACGTTTACCCCTGCTAAAGCTTGCTTAATAAATTACATATAAAAGACATCCATAGAACTTGTGGACATTGAAATTAATTTAGTCATTCTGTCATTGAGTTTTCTCCTTATTTTAAGTAAAATCAGCATACATGATTCTAGATATGTGGAGGCTTCATACTTTCCTTTGGTGAGTGCTAAAATAATGACCCTGGGACTTAAATCCAAGTCACTAAATTTCATCTAGCCGATAACAAGTGCCAGCTATTTTTAGGAGGAAAGCTACCGTTAACAGGAGTGGTTGTTGGTGCTATGCAGTAGTTAGTGCTACTCTACTGATTGTATCTCAACTGAAAAGGGTCATAACTTCTGGAATCGAAGGTAGTTAGAGCTAGACGAGTTTTCTCCGCAACCAGTTTAAACAGATTATCTCCTGTAAACCTACTTTAGGGTAAGACCCGGGTTTAGGGGATTCTCCGGACCTGTTAGACAGAGAACTGGTCAGTAGTCAGTCGGTGGTGGGGTTAGGGCGTGGCTGACTATTGCAGAATAACGAACAATTCTCACCTCTGATCATGTGACCTGAGCGCCAAAGCCCACTCCTGGGGTTCCCTTCAGTCTGCAGGTTGGAGACGAAACGGATGCCAACAAAACTTGGTAGTGGTGAATAAGTTCTTTTTAATTTTTTTTAGTGTGTGATGCCATTGTTCTCTCCTTACTTTAGTTATGGCACAGATGCGCCCTGTTGCCTTCACGTCCTGAACCCATGCTGTGAAATGCTAAGTGTTGAGGACACCCCATCTCCTGGTGTCAGAGGTTTTACAATGCAGTTTGAGGGTTGGTGTGAACCAATGGTTACGACTCTCTGCATTTCTCGGATATGCATTAACTTCCTCCATGATTCACTCTGTTTGTCTCACAAAATGCTAATGTGTTTTTCCCTTCCAGCCTAACAAGAATGGGCAGGGGACTAACTATTGGAATTACATATTTTTTCTTAACCATAGCTGAATTGCATTGTGGGCTCCGCTTCAACTGCAACGTAAGATTATTTAAATTTTATTTGGCTCATAGTACAGTGGCTACCATTCAGTGAAAACTAAATTTAAATTTAAATGGAATTTAAAGTTAAGGTGTTAAAGTGGATTGATGGGTGTCTGCAGAGCAAACTGAGATAATGGCACCAAGTTCTTTGATTGAGGTGTGCAGATTGTAACAGCATCTGGGACACCATCTTTGAATTACATCCAACTGTGTTATATGATGCTAAAGTTAGTGGTGATAGCAGATTTCATCTCAATGAGTTGTATAGGATTTTTATTGTATTCTATGACAGAACATTTATGTTCTGTTATAGAAACAGGGGGAAATGAATGGAATTGATCTAATAAGCAAATTTTTAGTTTGGATCTCTCTTTCCTTTTCGGAAAAAGAGGGTGTTAAAGTTAAATCAAAATACATCAAATGTTTTACGGTGTATTAGCAGCATTAAATATGAGCTAACTATTTGGATATGGAATAACTAAAATTTATAAATTGAATACACTAAACTTAATATTACTTGTCAAATAATTTATATAAAACGGTGTTTCTTAAAACGGGGAAGGTGATTGTTGGATTGTTGCATCTCTATTTATATGATTTAAAATAAGTTTTTTAACTAAGACATCCAGGAAGGTATAAGCTAAATATTTACATCATTTAATAAACTTAGTTGTATCGAATTTCTCCCCAAAACTGAAAATGCATTGATAATTGATAAACAATACAAAAAGGGTAATTAATTATCCAATTAAATATTTTATAAATAGGTTTTCAAAAGAATAAATGGATCAAAGGTAAAAATGGTTAAAATTTTGGGATTTAAAACTATGATTGGAATAAAGTAAGTCATTTTTGATATTTAGTGACACAGGTAACTTTATTGTAAAACAGGCTAATCATTCTTTAAGGTTTTAAAATAGAAAATATGATGATTGAAATTAAATTGGTCTAAATTGGAGATTTACAAATTAGCAATTATGGAACTGCTTCAAAAATACAGTTAAGTTTTGGGTTCAACATGATAGGAAACATTAACTTCTCATGTAGGCTTTATATAAAAAGAGGGTCAAAATATTGACAAAATACAGCTCTAAAGGAGAAGCTTCTTAAAATGCTAAGTTTACTGAGTTATAATACAAAAGGAAAATTACTGGAGGAGAATTAACGTAAGGAAATAAATGATAATTAGGAATAAAATTTTAAAGAGAAATAAATAAAACTAAAAGCTACCACAAAATCTCTTACTTTATGATAAGAAAATAACTATTAAAATAAGATTTGATAACAAGAACAATATATGACTTGAAACCATAAGGAATAATTAGAGTATTAATTAATAAATCAGTGCAAATAAAATATTAATTCAAATTGGAAGGAATTGCTTATTTTATTTTAAAATACATTAAGGAGGTCTACATAGGTGACAGACTCTGTTCCAGTATGGTGACCAGCTGATGACCTCATTGGATAACAAAGAACCACAACCTGGTGACTGAGGATCTTCCCTGGCCGGAGGACGACCTCACACCTAGATGTTCATCAGGATTTCTTTCATTCTACTCTGCTTTTGATGTCATCAAATTGGAAAAGAGGGAACGGCCTCTTTGTTAAACTCACCAAATTCTGGGCACAATAATCCCTAAATAGGTGAGCATCGGTTACTGAGCTGACGACCCTGAGTTCAAAACTATAAGGAAAATGAGCTGCTGGAGACAAGAGGATCATCTTTGTTTTCCCTATTACCAAGTTTTCATCTTTCATCTACGACGTGCCAACGAACTCATCTTACTTCAAGGAGCATCAAGAAACACGGACACAAAATGAAGATATGTAAAAAAAAAAAGAAAAAATTGTACAAAACTATTCAATTGGAGGTTTATTAATAGTTTGTAAGTCTTTTATATGCAGTATTTTGTATCAAACTTGCTCATTCATTTCATGGATAATTTTGGACAAATATTTGTGTAACATCCTATTTACATCAGGAATATGATTGACTTTTCTAAAATATCATTTTAAGTATAACATTAAGATTTGTGGTACAGTTTCTGTTAAGTACTGATAAATTTATGCATTTTTAAATCATTTTTGGTAAGACATGACTATGGGCTAGATGATTTTGAACATTTATTTTAAGTTTTGAATCCTTTATATGATCTTGCTGTCTGATTTTATTTGCAATGAATATGCCAACATTTTAACAACAAATGTTATGTAGAAGGTTTCATGCAAAAAGAGGGGCGTAATTTATCAGCTATAATATGGTGTTTCTGAATTTAGGCTTATACTATCGCATAGTATATTTTAAATTTATATTTTTCTATTAAGAGATTAAAAGAGGGAACTGTTGAGAAAATAAATGTAAAATAAGCTAGTTTTAAAACTTAACTTGTCTTGATTCAAATGCCCTAATTGTGGTTTTGAAATTAGTAATGTATTCTGGCCTATTGACCTTTATTTTACCTGTAGTTACAGCAGATGGTTTGCTAGGATCGTTTGAACTCCCTTTTGTCTGTGGGAAAAACAATACAGTAGAAGTTGTAGCTTTTCACACTCATCTGTGAAAGGCCGTAAACACGGCAGGGGTTTCTGGCTTCAGATAGAGGGTCAGAGATAGCTCCTGGTTGGATGAGCAAAGATACGCCTTATTTGAATAAATTAAATACAAGAGGATAAAACTTTCTACACAGAAGTAACAAATCAGATTTGCTCTTGCAACTCTCTAAAGACGTCTTTGCTTTTCTTTCTTCTTCTTGCCATTTATGTCAGGTAAATGAATGTATGTCTCCGTTGTTCTGCAGTTTCTGGTATAAGTTTATGTATTGTCTTATATTGGATTAAACTCTGTAATTCTGTGACGTCAACACGCATTGTTGTTTTCCTTGTGGCCACACGTGGCCCGCCGAGAGGACCTGGGATCCAGAGGAAGAGAGAGCCAGACTTTTTTCCAAAGTTAACTAATTTAGATATTTTCTTCCTTACCAATAGATAGATAGATAGCATAGTGCTATATGAATTAAAAACAGGGCATCATTATTATTTTCACCCATCAGATACCGTTCCCCCACTGTAAAACAGGGTGAACAGTATCCTATGGGTGATTTATGGCCATCAGATACCGTTTCCCCTATATTTAAATCACCCATCAGATACCGTTTCCACTATGTTAAAGGGGGGGAACAGTATCTGGTGGGTGAAATATGGGCATCACATACCATTCCCCCTTTTACCACAGGGGGAATGGTATCTGATGGGTAATATTGAGCATTAAAATGCATTGCCCTGTTTTTAATTCATATAGCACTATCTATCTATTATAATTATAATATATATTATTTATTATAATTATAATATGTATGACATATATATATTATTTATTATAATTATTAGTATTATTATTAATTTCACGCAAAAACGTGAAGAAAGTGTGACAACTTTGCAGAAGCATGTTATTTGAGCTTTCACGGTGTCCGTAGTTTCCCAGATAAGCGCGCCGAACAAGCGTGTGCTTGCCACGCGCGCGCTTTCTCAGTGCTCATCACGAGCATGCACATATTTTGCCGCGTGGGTGGGGCGGAGCGGCAAGAAGACGAAGGGGGAACCGTATCTGATGGGGAAACGCGGATTGACGTAACAGGGGGAGGGAAAGACAAGGGTAAAACAGGTCTAAATGTAGGCAAAAGATCTTTTGAAGATGAGGAATAAAGTGTTGAGATAAGGAAGAAAATAATGATGGAAGATTGATGGAAATTAAAGTTATATAAAAATTTTAAACTGGACAGGATATGATTGGGGTGAGTCGTATCAATGTATCGAATTGACTGAAGAAAGTTATCGGATATGTGGAACTAGCTAAAGTTTTAAGGGATGGGAGCCTTTTTTATTATCTGTAAGAATGTTGAACAAAAGAATAAGGCATTAAAACTTCAAATGGTATAAAAAAAGAAGTGTTGGAAAGGAAGATGGTGGGGGAAGAAAGAGGAGTAAAAGGAGTAATATCAGGGATCCCGGTTGGAGAAAACTTGGAAGAACTAAAGAAAACAATAAAAGGAGGAGAGATTTCAGGTATAAAACGATTACAGGCTTTTAGAAGTGGAGAAAGATTGGACAGTACATCTGTGTTACTGGAAATCAAAGATAAAGTTAAACCTGATAAAGTGATGATTGGATACATGAGTTTCAGTGAAAGAACTTTTACTCCACCACCTCTCAGATGGTATGAGTGCCAAAGATATGGTCACATTGCAAATGTGGGTAAAGGAAAACAAAGATGTGGTAGATGTGGAGGTGAACACCCTTATGGGGAATGTGGAGCGAATCCAGTTAAATGTTGTAATTGTGGAGGTAATCATACTGCAGCTTATGCAGGATGTGTGGTAAGGAAAGAAGCAACTGAAGTTCAGAAAATTAAAACTGATAAGAAAATTACTTATGCTGAAGCAGTGAAAGAGTTGAAAAATACAGGAAATGATCCAAAAACAAAGTTAGAAAGGAAAAAGGAGACAGAAGATACTCAAAATAATGTCACGTTAGAAAAACTGATTCCATTTCTGGCATATATCATTAACTGTTCAGAGCAAGTAAGAACTAAAACTGAAAAGATAAAAATTATAGTAAAGGCAGCAACAAAATTCTTTAATGTTAAAGATCTGTCAGAATTGATTGAAGAAATAGAAATGGTAGTGTTAAATAACGGTATAGGCACTAGGGTAGATTTGATAAGAGGTAGAGAATCAGCCATTGATCTGACACTGGTATCACAATCTTTGGCGGATAGTTGCAGCTGGAAAGTGTATAAAAATAGTACAATAGGAAGTGATCATTATACAATTTTTATTGAAGTAGAAATGGATATAGAAGAAGAACAAGTAGTAAGTCAAGGGAAATGGAGATTTGGGGATACAAATTGGGAAAACTAAAATAATAAGTGAAGTTAATATGGTAAATATAGATATAAATAAACCAGTAAATGAATTAAATTTAGAAATTAGTAATAGTATTGTTCATGCAGCAAAAACAACCATTCCTAGATGTATAGGTGTTAAAAAGAAGAAGATAGTTCCTTGGTGGACTCTAGAGTGTTCAATAGCAATTAGAACAAGAAACAAGGCCTATAAAAATCTAAAAAAAATTATTGGCTTCCAAAATCTAATAAATTAAAAGAGAAAACAAGCAGAAGTCAGGAAGATCATAAGAAATGCTAAGAGGGATTATTGGAGAAAATATTGTGAGTCACTGGGGAAAAATACGGCATTAGACAGGGTATGGAATACCATTAAGAAAATGTCAGGTAATCAAAAGAATACTTCTTCCCAGTAATAAAAGATAATGGTAACACTATAATAGATAATAAGAACAAAGCAGAGTTGTTGGCAAGAGCATTTACTAAGATGCATAGTATGGAGAATCTTAGTAATACTGAAAAAAAAGGACGAGAAACAACATTAAAAAATCACAGTGAGTTGCTATATAAAGATGAAGATGACGAGAATATTATGAATATGAAATTTTCTTTAATGGAATTAAATAGAGCATTAAAAAATTCTAATAAATCAACACCTGGGGAGGATCAAGTTAATTATATTATGTTGAATAATCTTAGTGAAAAAAGTAAGAAGATATTACTAGAAATGTATAATAAGATATGGGAGGAAGGAATTTTACCGGATAAATGGAAAGAAGCTATCATTATTCCTATTTGTAAACCTGGTAAAGATCCACATTTAGCTGAGAGTTAAAGGCCGATAGCATTAACATCTTGTATTGGTAAAGTGATGGAAAAATGACTTAGTCAATGGCGCAATAGGTCTGATCCCGGTGGATGACCTGCTCCATAACTTTCCCCAGCCTAGTGCCCAGGGCCTTGGAGAGGATCTTGTAGTCGGTGCAGAGGGGGGACACAGGACGCCAGTTCTTAATGTCCTGCAGGTTACCCTTTTTGGGCAGCAGGGTGATGACAGCCCTGCGGCAGGACAAGGGGAGTGAACCGGTGGACAGACTTTCATTATAGACCTCGAGCAGGTCTTTTGCCAGAATGTCCCAGTAGGCCTTGTAAAACTCCACCGTGACCCCGTCAACGCCTGGGGACTTCTGGCCCTGCATATTGAGGAGGGCTGTGTGGAGCTCCTGAAGCCCCAGGGGGCGCTCCAGCTCGGAGTTGGTCTCCTCGGAGACCTGGGGTAGTTCGTTGCAGAACTCCCTGAACAGTTCCTCGTTCTCCCTGTATTCACTGTGGAACAGAGAACGGTAAAACTCCACAGCCCTCCTCCTGATCTCACCTGGTTCACTCAGTTGGCGCCCTGTGTCCAACAGCAAGGAGTGGATCAGCTTCCTCTGCCTGTGCTTCCTCTCCAAGCTGAAGAAAAAGCTAGAGGGAGCATCCATCTCTGTGATGTTCTGGACCCGGGACCTGACCAATACACCTTGGACTTTGTTTTCCAGCAGGTTAGCTAAAGTTAACCTTTTAGATTTGAGAGCTTCAATATGCTCTCGATTTCCTGTGGATTCACTAAGTCGTGAATCCACTTCTTCTTCTTCTTCACTAAGAAGAAGAAGAAGAAGCAGCATCCTGAATACAGCAGCTGCACTAATGGCTTGTGAAAGTAATCCTCCCTTCACTCCAGAAGTTCTGGATGTGCTGATCTTGTCTTTTTTATCTTTCTTAGGAAATTTATCAGAACTTTGGGTCAGAACACGTTCCTGCTCTCATTTCTAATTTTTCCCCCTCATTCACTGTTTCTCTCTCCAACTTCTTGGTTCCACATGGAGCTATAAGTTGCACCTACAAATATTTGGAAAAAAATATAAACTGGAAGCGTACATATATAAGCCACACCAGGCTATAAGGCGCTGGTATCTCCTCCATTCTCAGTTTTCCATAAGGACCCAGCAGAAGGCAGCAGAGGGCTGCATCCTAATAAATCTGTTGGATATATTAAGGACGCAGTTCTCAGTCTCCAAAGCCGAACCATGGTTTTGTTCACGTGCAGCGGCTCTATTTCCCTCCTGTACTTTCAGATCAATGGCCCTTAACTTAAATGCTGCATCATATGAGTTTGAAAACATCTCTCCGTCGTACCTGCTGCTAGCATGTGCTCTTTTTAAATAAAAATCAGCACTTCCTTCTTTAATTTCCAATTTTGAGTTCAAATGATTTACTTCCTGCTAAAGAACCCTGTGGTGGTTAAAGAAAAATCCAAAGAGAAGCCGCACCAGGCTATAAACCGCATGGTTCAAAGCTTAGGAAAAAAGTAGCGGCTTATAGTCTGGAAAATACGGTAATTACTTACATTTCTAAACATTTCCCATCAGACTGACTAAAGACGTTTCTCCTCTTCCTCCTCTATCAGACCTTCTCTGCTCCTGCAGCAGGTTCCTCCATACCTGAGAGCTTCCAGTCTCCAGTCTGGATCCTCCTTTCCAGTCAACAGCAGCTTCAGTCCTGAGTCTCCTGGATCATTGTAGCTCAGGTCCAACTCTTTCAGATGGGAGGGGTTAAAGGTCAGAGCTGAGGCCAGAGAAGCACAGCCTTCCTCTGAGACCAAACAGCCTGATAAGCTGCAGACACACAATTCATCACATGATGAGAACATTGAGGTAGAGCCCAACGTCTGAACTGGACATTTATAGGTGCTTAACCTGTCAATAAGATGAAATATTAATAAAACTGAATTTCCTTTTGTAGGTAATGAAAATCAAAATTTCCTGCATGATGGTTGAGAAAGTCTGACAACTGGTGGTTAGAAAGATCTGCAATAACGCTCCTTTGTTCAACTAGGAAGCGGAAAACTGCCAATAATTCAGCCACTCCACTTATCTTAATAACTCTCTTTGATTCTTTCAGCCTGGAGGAAATCAAAATTATCCATCATTAGCAGGTTAACCATGTCACAGTCAGACATCAATTATTATATCAAATAATAATTACATCATCTTTGAAAGCAGATAAAGGACAGAAATCTGGTTTCACCAGGATTGGTCACATTTTACCTGAGAGTCTCCAGGTTGCAGTTTGGACTCTTCAGTCCAGCAGAGAGAAGCTTCACTCCTGAATCCTGCAGGTTGTTGTTACTCAGGTCCAGTTCTCTGAGACTGGAGGACTGGGAGCTGAGAACTGAGGACAGAGCTGCACAGCTTCTCTCTGAGAGGTTACAGACACTCAGTCTGAGGAGAAAGAAACATCAGTAACACTTTATTTGAAGGGGGTTGAATAAGACTGACATGACACTGTCATAAACATGACACATGTCATGAACATGAATAAGCCTTCATGAATATTTATGACTGTTGTCATAAAGCGTCATTCGGTAAATTATGACACTTTTAATACAAAGTTGACATTATTCAAAATGTCTTTGTTATGACAACTTGACATTAACCAAGAAATCATTACCGTGTAAACTTTACCTTTAATAACATAAAGTTACCCGATTTTTAACGTGCAATCGGTAATACTTTTATAACAAATTTATGTCAGTAATGATTTCTTGGTTAATGTCAAGTTGTCATAAAGACATTTTGAATAATGTCAACTTTGTATTAAAAGTGTCATAATTTACCGAATGACGCTTTATGACAACAGTCATAAATATTCATGAAGACTTATTCATGTTCATGACAGGTGTTATGTCATGTTTATGACAGTGTCATGACAGTCTTATTCACCCCCTTCAAATAAAGTGTTACTGAAACATCTAGTATTAAATAATTCTTCAAAATTATTTTTTTTTCCCAATCAAGAATGTTTTTCTAGGACAGAGAAAGAGCTATCTTAGTTTACACATGTATATGTGTGTTGAGATCTGGGAAGGACTGGTTGGTGTTTCCTGTTTTCTCCACCAGAGGGCATCCTTGGGGCTTCTTGGGGGGGCATGGACCTGGAGCTACCTACCTGCACACCTGCTGCCACTTACCTTTGTTTACAGGAGTATATCAGGAGGGAGCAACCGACACTCCAGTTCCAGAGTGTTGACCAGTAATGGTAGATATCGTTAGTGTGCTCACCTATGACCAATCTGCTCCTCGAGTAATACTCCCTGTGTTTCTTCTTCTTAGGTTTACCTCCAAAAAGCCCTTTGCCCTACAATGGATGAACCCAAAACTCTGGAAGATTTAATTAGCTTGGTCATCCGTTTAGATGATAGAATCCACTCCCAAGCTAAAGATAAATTCAAGAGAAACCAGCCTGTTAGTTTGTCTGGGGAGGGCATGTCCCATAACTTTTCTGCGCAGCTCCTTCAGCGGCAGTCAACCAGAGCCCATGCAGATAGGGCATACTCATCTCACTCCTGAAGAAAGGCAGAGACGATTTAGGGACAAACTCTGTCTCCACTGTGGCGCAGCCGGTCAATTAATTTCAGCCTTTTGCCTAAGCCAAAAGCCAGGGTCCACCAGTAGACACGAGAAGGCTGGCGAACCATCAAAGGTTTCGGCCCGAACGGCAAAGCCCTACATCAGATAACTCAGACTGTTCCATTAAATCGCCTGTTTTTTTGGTAATCATCATTAAATCATTTCGTTCTTTGTGTTTCCAGCAGCTAGCTCAGCTATTATTCTGGGATTCGACTTGTTGGAACATCACAATTCCCACATCGACTAGTCTGAACGACATATTTCATGGTCCATTAACTGTCACTCATCTTGCCTCCACTCAGCTACTCCACCAGGTCCGCCACCGGCGGGTCAGCATGATGCAGATCCACCAGATCTCTCAGCCATTCTGGTGGAGTATCACGACTTAGCTGCCGTGTTCAGCAAGGTAAAAGCACTTTCACTTCCTCCACATCGACCTTACGATTGTGCTATAGATCTTCTACCCAGAGTTGCCTAATAGCCACATATATAACATTTCCAAAACAGAAAAAGAAACCATGGAAAAGAACATTAAAGAATTTCTCGATGCAGAAATTATTTGCATCTATTCTTCCCCGTTAGGAGCTGGTTTTTTCTTTGTTGGCAAGGAGGATGCCACCCTCTGACCACGTATTGATTACTGTGGTCTAAATCAAATAACTGTGAAGAATAAATACCCATTAACCCTTCTCTCATCTGCATTCGAGCATGTCCAGGGAGCCACCATTTTTACCAAGCTTGATTTAAGAAATGCTTCCCATCTCCTCCGCATACGGGAGGGAGATGAGTGGAAGACACATTAGAAACCCCACTTGGCCACTTTGAGTACTTTGTCATGCCTTTTGGGTTATCTAATGCACCAGCCTGTTTCCAAGCTCTGATAAATAACGTCCTGAGGGACTTTCTGAACATTTTTGTTTTTGTCTACCTTGATGACATTTTGATCTACTCTAAGAGTCTTCCTGAGCACTAAAGACACGTCCACCTTGTTCTTCAACATCTGCTGAAGAATAGATTGTCAAGACCAAGAAATGTTTCACCAATCATCGTTACCTTCCTTGGATATGTTCTAGAGAGTGGACAGGTGAGATCTTCTGAGGACAAGATCAAAGCAGTCCTGGATTCGCCGATTGTCAAAACCAAAAAAACAACTTCAGAAGTTCCTAGGTTTTGCTAATTTCTACCAATATTTCATCAGAAATTACAGTCAAACAGCTCTGGCATTAACCTCTTTGAGCTCAGTTAAAACCACCTTTTCCTGGACTCCCGAAGCCGACGCCACATTCTCCAAGTTAATTTGCTAATGCACCCATACTCATCCAACCTGACCCCACCAAACAGTTCGTTCTGGAGGTGGATGCCTCAAACTGTGGTGTAGGAGCCGTTCTTACAGTTTTCAGATTCTGATCATAAAATCCATCCATGTGCCTGCTATTCCCGTAGAATGTTTCCAGTTGAGAGAAACTATGTAGGAGACCACGAGCTCCTCGCCATCAAATTGTCTCCTCTCTTCAAGAGCCATTGGCTGGAGGGCGCACAACACCGCGTTCTAGTTTGGACCGATCACAAGAATCTTGCTTATCTGAAAACTGCTAAAAGACTCAACCCCCGACAATAATGCTGGTCATTATGTTTCTCCTGGTTTAACCTGTCCATTTCATATCGCCCTGGCTCAAGGAATATAAAACCGGACACGATTTCCCGGCTATACTCCTCTGATGACACTGATAGATCTCCGGTCTCTATTCTGTCCCAGTTGCTCCATAGCTTCGGTTACTTGGGAGATTGAGGATCTCATTAAACAAGTCCAGTCATCTGAACATGATCTTGGCACCGGTCCTCCCAATAAGATTTATGTACCCACTTCTTTCAGTTCCAGACTCATCAGTTGGATGCACACCTCTAAATGTTCTGCTCTCCCAGATGTTGGTAGAACCATTTTGTTCATTTCCCGTCGTTTTTGATGGCCGTCTAGTTATAAGGACATTAAAGAATACATCTTAGCCTGTCCAATCTGTGCTCGAAACAAACCCTCCCACCAACTCCCGTCTGGTCAGCTCCAATCGCTTCCAACACCCAAAAGACTCTTGTTCCACATTTCACTGGACTTTGTTACTGGGCTCCCTGTGTCTGGTGGTATGACCACAATCCTCACAGTTATTGATCAGTTTTCTAAAGCTTGCCATTTGATTTCTTTAATGAAACTCC
This sequence comes from Poecilia mexicana, assembly GCF_051168715.1. Classification (NCBI taxonomy): domain Eukaryota; kingdom Metazoa; phylum Chordata; class Actinopteri; order Cyprinodontiformes; family Poeciliidae; genus Poecilia; species Poecilia mexicana. Next base: position 25,431,211 of record NW_028263381.1, read on the forward strand.
CTTGAGCTTTTCAGACAATGCAGCTCCTGGTCAAGCATGTGTTTCGGCTCCATGGCATACTGCAGGAGATACTGTCTGTCCGAGGACCTCAGTTCACAGCACAGGTTTAGAGACACTTTTGTGCAGCCCTAGAAGCTAAAGTATGTTTATGTTCTGGTTATCATCCACAGTCTAAGGGCCAAATGGAATATATGAACCAGGAGCTGAAAGCAACGCTCAGGTGCTTTACTTTGACAGATCCCACTGACTGGAGCAATATTTTTCCTGGGTCAAGTATGCACACAACTCTCACTTTTCCTCTGCTACTGGTTTGTCCCATTTGAAATCACTTTAGGCTACCAACCCCCGTTGTTTCCCTTGGATGAGAAGGACATTGTTGTCACTTCAGTCCAGCACCACATTGGCCAATGCAGGGCCATCTGGAAGACTATTGTTTCCACTCTTGGTCGCACCCTGGAACAGAACCGCCGATTTGCGGACCACAAACGGAGATCTGCACCAACATACACTCCTGGTCAACAGGTTTGGCTCTTGACCAAAGACATGGTCCTTATAAAATTGAATCAGTCATCAGTCCATCTGCTGTCCGTCTACTTCTACCTCCTTCACTCCGAGTTTCTCACCTTTCACGTGTGCCAGACTAAGCCCGTCTTGACGAGCCCCTTGTGCCCGCAGCCTGAACCCCCTCCTCCCACCCATGAGGTTGATGGGGTGTGGGGGCCTTGTTTTCTATGTCCGTCAGATTGTTGACTCCCATAAATGGGGCAGAGGCTGGCAAGATCTGGTGGATTGGCAGGGGTACGTCCTGGAGGACCGTCTATGGGTCCCTGGCTCTTTTATTGTAGATGCTTCCCTCATCCCTGACTAACATTCCTCCCTGCCTTCTGGGAGCGAGGGGGGGGGTACTGTTGGGATCTGGGAAGGACTGGTTGGTGTTTCCTGTTTTCTCCACCAGAGGGCATCCTTGGGGGCCATGGACCTGCAGCTACCTACCTGCACACCTGCCGCCACTTACCTATGTTTACAGGAGTATATCAGGAGGGAGCAACCGACACTCCAATGCCAGAGGATCTAAAAGATCAAACTCCTCCATTCATCTGTCCACCCTACAACGCAGCCTTTGCCCTCTCCCTCTCCACACCTCCAGCCCTGGATCCACAGTGACCCTTTACTCCAGCTCAGTTCACCAACCTGCAAGTAAGACCTATTGTTTATGTGAGAGTGTAAATTACCACAAACCCTGAACTTGCCTTACCTGATCTCCTTTGAATCCAGAGATTAAACTATTAATAAAAAAATATGTTCTTTTCAGTCACAAATGTTCTTTTTAGACAAATTGAAGTGACTCTCTTATTTTACACATATCTTTTTTGTTCTTTGTTGTGAACTGACTCACTCTGTAGCTGATTCTCCAGCCTTGAAAGACTGAACTAAAGGCAACAAAGAGGCTGGGAAGAGAACTATTCAAATCTATCTGTGAACTGTAAAAATCTGACTTCAGTTCAATCAAAAAGATGAGTTTTGCTTCTTGAATATGTAACATAATGGCTATCTGCTAAAGAAAGTTGGTCTCTCTTCTGTTATGTGACATCGGGAAGACGACAAACCAATAGATAAACTGAAAAAAAACATGAATAAACTTTACATCAGATTTACAGCAGATTCCTATCATATATAAATACAGTACCAATGTGTGTCCTTACAGAGCTTTGTTGGAGGCTTTAACCACTGGCAGCAGCCTCAGAAGAACCTCCTCTGAAGCAGAGTATTTCTTCAGGTCAAACACATCCAGATCTTTTCCTGATGACACTAAGATGAAGACCAGAGCTGACCACTGAGCAGGAGACAGTTTATCTGTGGAGAGACTTTCTGACCTCAGAGACTGTTGGATCTCCTCCACTAGAGAACGATCATTCAGTTCATTCAGACAGTGGAACAGATTGATGCTTTTCTCTGCAGACACATTCTCACTGATCTTCTCCTTGATGTACTGAACTGTTTCCTGATTGGTCTGTGAGCTACTTCCTGTCTGTGTCAGCAGACCTTGTAGGAGTCTCTGATTGGTCTGCAGTGAAAGTCCCAGGAGGAAACGGAGGAACAAGTCCAGGTGTCCATTTGGACTCTGTAAGGCCTGGTCAACAGCTCTCTGATGGAGATCATTTATATAAGAATGGATAAAAAATTTAAAGAAAAATGATGGTGGTTTTTCTTCCATCAGGTTGACTCCAGAGTTGATGAAGGTCAAATGAACATGAAGAGCAGCCAGAAACTCCTGAACACTCAGATGGACGAAGCAGAACACCTTGTCCTGGTACAGCTCTCTCTCCTGTCTAAAGATCTGTGTGAACACTCCTGAGTACACTGAGGCTGCTCTGATATCGATGCCACACTCTGTCAGGTCTGATCCATAGAAGATCAGGTTTCCTTTCTGCAGCTGATCAAAAGCCAGTTTTCCCAGAGACTCGATCATCTTCCTGCTCTCTGGACTCCAGTGTGGATCTGTTTCAGCTCCTCCATCATACTTGACCTTCTTCACTTTGGTCTGAACCACCAGGAAGTGGATGTACATCTCAGTCAGGGTTCTGGGCAGCTCTCCTCCCTCTCTGGTCTCCAACACATCCTCCAGAACTGTAGCAGTGATCCAGCAGAAGACTGGGATGTGGCACATGATGTGGAGGCTTCGTGACGTCTTCATGTGGGAGATGATCCTGCTGGCCTGCTGCTCATCTCTGAATCTCTTCCTGAAGTACTCCTCCTTCTGGGGGTCATTGAATCCTCTGACCTCTGTCACCATGCCAACACACTGAGGAGGGATCTGATTGGCTGCTGCAGGTCGTGTGGTTATCCAGAGGAGAGCAGAGGGAAGCAGTTTCCCCCTGATGAGGTTTGTCAGCAGAACATCCACTGAGCTGGACTCTGTAGCATCAGTCAGGATCTCCTTGTTGTGGAAGTCCAGTGGAAGTCGACTCTCATCCAAGCCATCAAAGATGAACAGAACCTGGAAGTGTTCAAAGCTGCAGATTTCTTTGGTTTCAGTAAAGAAGTGATGAACAAGTTCCACCAAGCTGAACTTTTTCTCTCTCAGCACATTCAGCTCTCTGAAGGTGAATGGAAATATGAAGTGGATGTTCTGGTGGGCTTTGTCTTCAGCCCAGTCCAGAGTGAACTTCTGTGTTAAGACTGTTTTCCCAATGCCAGCCACTCCCTTTGTCATCACTGTTCTGATTGGTTGATCTCTTCCAGGTGGGACTTTAAAGATGTCTTCTTGTCTGATTGTTGTTTCTGGTCTGTGTGGTTTCCTGGATGCTGTTTCAATCTGTCTGACCTCATGTTCATCATTGACCTCTCCAGTCCCTCCCTCTGTGATGTAGAGCTCTGTGTAGATCTGGTCCAGAAGGGTTGGACTTCCTGCTTTAGCAATCCCCTCAAACACAGACTGGAACTTCTTCTTCAGACCAGATTTAAGTTGATGTTGACAAACTGCAGCAGGATGTTCTAAAATAACACAAAAATTAAAATCAGGGATGAAGATGATTTAAATAAATGTGATTCCATCTCTTCAGACATCAGTAAATGTGTCATTCATCCATCAGGTCAAATCTTTGTAGAAATCCTCTTACTGCTCTGCAGACGGTCAGCCAGCTCCTCCTGCTTCATCCTCCTCAGGAAGTTCAGTGTGATCTTCATCACCACCTCTCTGCTGCTCCTCCTCTGCTCTTCATCCTCACCTCTCAACACCTCATCATCCTCTCTCTGACTCTCTGAGCATTCTGGGTAATCTGGACTCAGAACCTTCTGGATCTTCTTCAGCTCGTTCTTCACAAAAGTGACAATGTTTTCCTCCAGCAGCTGGAACAGAATAATAGATGAAGGAAACATCAGACTGGAATCATGGAGCCAAACACCAGATGGATGTTGGACAGACTGACAGTCCTCTGGTCTACAAAGTGCAGCATGGAGACGACTGTGAACAGAACCATGGAAAAGTAGTTGTTGTTCATGTACAGACCATAAATATGGAGTCCAGCTGTGTTTGATGCTGCTGGGCAGACGGACCACTGGGAACCTCTGAGCTCTGCTGGTCCACTCTGTGGAGGAACCAGGAACAATCAGGAAGGCAGGAAATATTCATCCAGCCATATTTACTAATAAAATAACTAAGAGTGTCACATTAAAGCAGAAAACAGAGCATCACATGAACACAATACAAAGAAGTTAGAAAGAGGAAGATGAACTACAAGGATGAAGACCAGTAACACCAGAATCACCAATAGACATTTTAAAAAGTTGGTGCTGAACTTGGACTTCAAACTGTCCACACTGTCAGCAGATCTGATGCTGGTGGAGACAGAGTCCCAGAGCTTGGGGACAGTGGAAGTGAAGGCTCTGTCCACACAGGTCTTCAGGACAGTGTGGGACATCCATCAGGTTCTGATGACTGGATCTGAGGTGATGTGGACATGGAGGAGCTCTGAGATATGTGGGTGTGTCCATGTGGGATCCTCTCCTGGATGTTCTAGAGGATTTAAAATGGATCCTGTAGATCCTGGAAGCCAGTGAGCTCACATTATATCTGTCCACACAAAGACAATCAGAAGGTAAAGGTCCATGAAGTGATATCTGGATGTGAGCAGTGAACCAGATGATCCAAGTAAAGATTTAATGTTCCTGCTGATCCACTAAGAACCAGCAGAACCTCTGATGGTCCACATCAGCTCAGTCTGGTTGAGTTCCAGCAGATCTCACCAACCACATCATGAAGCTTTCCTTCCTGCTGAACTGATCTCATAATGCACACAGGAACCAAGTCCTGATGGACCAGACTGGTTTACCAGGTATTTCCCAGTGGCTGGTGGAAATGTGTCCCACTGTTAGTCTGACATGGAGCCAGGAAGCAGCAGAACATCATCATCATCATCATCATCACCCAGAGATGAAGATATGAAGGTGTTTTCATTAGAACAGAGCAGCTGGTTTAGATAATGGATCAAACCTCTGTAAATATTACTGGGAACCAGGGGGTGGTAATGGGGTGAAAAGTGATGACGTTTTTAGGGGCCCTGACCAGCAGGGGGCCCTCCATAATTTAATTATTTATATTTTGTTCATAGACATAACATAAAAAAATCGTGGTCTTGTCAAATACAAAATAAATCATATTGTATTTTCAAAGATTGTTTTTAGCCATAAAAGTTTAATGTTACCCCTCCCAGACCAAAAAACACACATCCATATTTGCCCTGACCTAGAGGTCACATCTGCCTGTTCGTCTTCATGTGAAACAGTTACCTGTGTGTTTCCCAGACCTTAAATTACTTTCCACAGGTGCCTCCTTATCAACTGGAATACTCCCTACCTTAGAAACTGTCTGTGTGCAGTCGTATTTTGTCTCTGCTGTCTTCCTTACCTATCCTCCCTCTTTTTGCTTGATAATAAAAGACAAGCTGTAACCAAGGGTCTTTAGAATGCTCAGTGAACGGCTCGGAGGAGCAGTTTGCTGAGTCTTCTCCTTTTGTAAAAGTTTGGCCATAAAATTCATATACGTTGTCTGTGGTTCTTTTACGAAGGTTCGAGAAAAATACCTCTCATAGACTGTGTGAGATTATCAGCCGCTTAGCATAATTAGCTTAGCTACAGACTGCTGTTTGCCTCCTTTTCACTAGCATTTAATGAATTAAGGAAAAAATTACCAACATATTCATATATTTAACTTGTTCCCTGTACCTTGTTGAGAAAAAGTCGAGCTCAGCCCACTTCCCCATGCTGGAGAATTTAGTTTAATAATAACAATAAATAAAGTTATCTTTAAAACTGATTACACAGGTGACATCAAGACCCAACAGTAGAGTCAGACGGTAAAAAAATTAATCTGGTTGTGTGTGTTGTTATTGTGTCCTGCTTTAATTCTACTTTTTTCTATTTAATCATAAAAAATCATAGTCAGGCAGAAAGAGAGTTATGCAACAGGAAGAGCAGGTTTCCTGGAGAAAGAGGAAGTTTCCAGCCTGCAGTGATTAAAAATAGTTCAGACTGCTCATTTTGAGCATTAAAGATTTAAGGAGTAAAATCTAAACATTTTGAGTAATTGGATAAAACCCAGAGTAAAATACTTGAATTAATAATGATAACTTATTATTAAGCCAATAATTAATATTGGTTTAACCAGTGGTTGATGTTGGTTTGATTATAAGTATATTTACACTTACTCTTAAACTTATGGAAGTACTTACAGGTAAAAGAAGTAACTGTAACATGGTGTCACATAATTAGAATAATGAATAATTCTTGGTTTCTTTTCAGAAATGTCTGTAATAACACATTATGATTATACGAGTAACTAATAAGTAATGGTTATTATAATACTATAAGTGAATGCTAAACCAGAGAAACTGGAAGGTTATAAATGTGATTTTGACATTGAACTTGAAATGGTGTAAAGTGTGTAACTGTAACTAAAGGTCACTGATGTTGTGTTGGAGGTGGATGGTAGGTGAAAGGTCAGGTGAAAAGAGGAACTGATGGGAGAGCGGAGGTGGCCTTATTGCTCAACTTTAACTTTCATAAAAACAGGTTAGACACAAGAGGACTGTTGAGCAACTTGGGACATTAGCACAGACATCAGGACATAATGTCTCCAAGACGGTGATGGATATGAGATCATCGGTCCAAGCAGTCAGCCAATGAGACAGGCACAGCAACAAAGCTAGCCAATGCAAATGCACTAAAAGGGATATCCTATATAGGGTTAGTGCAAAAGAGGAGTCTTTGGTTGGATCCTTCAGGCAGCTTCGAGCCAAGATCGAGAGGCACATATGGCTCACTGTGCCATATGTGTTTTATCAACCACTGATTACAGGTAATTATATTATATTAAATGTCAGTAATTTATTTTGTCAGATATGTGTATTAGTTTGTCAGTTAGTTTGTTATATTTATCAGTTTGTCAGTTGTGGTTGCCATTCTGTTTGTTTGTTGGTTTTTATGGCAACATGACATGTTTCTTATCCACTAATCCCCAGAGAGCTTTTAATGACTGTTGTTGTATTTAATATTCATATTTTTATTTGTATTCTAAAACTATACAATCAAATGGCCTAGAAAATATCATGTCGGAATTCACTATAATTGTTTGTGAATTACACAGTTGGTTCAGCGCTCTGTTGTGAGCCATAGGTTGACCGGTAGAGAGGCTCACTGCGCCATATGTGTTTTATCAACCACTGATTACAGATTGCAATAAATCATCTAAAAACCAACCAACCAGCCTCCGAGTGTGCATAACAGGACGGACGGGTAAAGACAGAGCTGTTACATATGTAACCTTATATGGAAAAATTGTCAATAAAAATGTGCAAATTAAAAAAAAACAAACAAAAAAACCCCATCATTTTTCACTACAACCTGGGTCCTACATCTTATCACCACCAACACCTCATTTCATGACAGAAACATCAGATTTTGAGACTTTTGTTAACTAGATCGACGTGGAGAGGCTCTGCGTAGAGACTGTGGATTTCTTCTGTTACATTCTCTGAAATGCTATCATTAATCCCATTGTACTTTATTTATTGATATTATTAACATGAAGACTGTGGGATTATATTTTAGTCTTTTATTACAATATGTTTAATCAGCAGGTATTGAAGCTTATATTAGTTTAGTATAATCTTCTATAATATCATGGCTGCTTGTAGAATATGTTCTGCACATGAACATTGACTTCCTGGTCAGGTTGACGGTACAACTCCTGGTCTGAACCTCCAGCAGTAAAATCTCAGCAATAATAACTCCTTATTATGAAGCAGGACTGATGAACCAAAACTGTAGAAAGTAACTCAAATCATTAGTTCTGCCAGCAGCCAGTGCTGTAATATTCCAGAGGAGGTTTTTGTGCAGCTTAATGTTTGGCTTTATTCTATATAACTGCAGGTATTAAGAATGGAAACCAGATCGACTGAATCTTTGTGAAATTTTCTGTCAGCTTTCAAAAGACATCTTTTCATTTTATTAAAGTTTGGTTGATTTTAACTTGCTGGTCTCTCACATCACAAACCTGGAGGAAGATGTGTTGATGTCTTTAACAAGAGATGTTACCATATGCATTGATGTAATGGAAATAAAAAAAACCCTGATATTCAGCCTAATGTTCCCATGGCAACAGAACCCAACAGAACTTGGTATCGTCACATGGCCACAATGACAGATATAAACAGTTACAGCAGTTAGAAACAGCTCACCTCTCTGATGGTGGAGATCCAGGAGATTTAAAGACAACAGGAACATCCATTGAATCGTCACTCTTCAAGGACACACAGCTGGATTCTGGTTCTGGTTCTGGTTCTGGTCTGAGTCTCTGATGGATCCTGACAGAAACATTATGATTAAAAGTGAATCTGTTCAGTCTGGATGAAGCAGCAAAGAGGAGCAGCAGCAGCTTCATCACCACGTCTGTTTTGGCCTGATATAGTGAACGCTGTGTGAAAAGGGCTGTGGACAGTTAGAGATGGTGACCTCACCTCTGACCTTTGCTCTGGCTCTCATGTTTTGTGAACCAGAGCAAAGGGATTCAAGTGAATTTTCATTCTTGGTCCGTAAATCTCTCAATGAGGTTTAGATCTGGTGAGGAAAGGGGGCCTGGCATCTGTAGCTGTCAGTATTTTACTGTAATTTTACAGGATTATTACTTGAATGAATTTGATGTTCTAATGATTCCCATCAGAACAGGTCCAATCCTCCAACATGTTCCTGATCATTGATCCTCCTGAATAATGTCCAGTAGAGATGTGTCGATCAGGTTTTTTCCTCCCGATACCAATCACATAATTATTATTTTTGTTTTTTTATCATAAACCCTACCGCTTACATTATGTGGAAAAAGGAACCATGAATTCACCTTAATTTAGACAAAAACGTGTTTTTAATAACTTTTTCAAGAAGAAAACTAAACAAAACAGGCATTGTGCAAATTGTACTGCTATGGATAATACTATCTTTAACAGACTGATAACATATGAAGGCTCTGAAGAGGGTAAATAACACAAAGAGCCAAAATAAAACCTCTCAACATTGCCAAAAAAAATCAAGTATAAAACCTGACATTCAAAGGCAAAAACAGGTTCCATTACAATAAACAATCCAGAGTTACTGAATGAAAACTTCCTGTTAGCATGGCGGCTAGCTGATTACTGCTAGCTCTGATTGGCTGTTTCTGACTGAGCGGAGTAATTATGCAGATCAGGGAGGAGATCGATTATTTTTTTAGAGATTATCTGTCTCATGTTAGGACAGCGACAGTTTTAAAACGTATGTAAAATGTATTTTTTTAGGTTAGATGCTGCAGCTTTAAGCAGGTTCGGTGTGAGAGTCACTACCAGGTGGAGCAGAAGCGAAGCTCCGTCTGTCAGATATTACTACCTGTAGCATAGCAGCGGTTCAACAGGAGAGCAGAACCAGCGTCTGACATCGCAGCTCGAAGACTTAAATAATTTTCCAGGTTATTTGTTTAGCTTTCTGACCGTCATGCTAATCCGGGTGAGTGTTTGTAGCTGTGCGCTGCTTTACCTGCTATCTGATCCTCCGTATGTCTTTTTTACTGCAGTGAGCCTCGATGTAGCCAAACTCCATCAAGTATCTCATTGTTTTTATGTCGTATTAGCTTCGTTGTGTTGATGCATTTTGACCTGCTTCAATTTTCCGCCGCAACACGCAAACTTCCCCATTCACTCAGTGCGTTATAGTTCCACATCGCTTAGGATTTGTTGCTGCGCGTTTACGCAGAGTGAAGGAAAGAGGAGACCAGCTGCACAGGCAGGTTGGAAATGAGATGATCGGTATCGGCAACAAGAGCCAATGATCGCCGATCACCGATCATGCACTTTTTCACGGAAATCGGCCGATTATGATCGGTGACCGATCGATCGGCACACCTCTAATGTCCAGCCTTTAAAGAGCAGAAAGATCTGATTCTGAGACAAACATGCTGGTTTAAATGACTAAGAGAAGTTTGATGATGTTAGTGTTGAGCTCTGACATGGAGAAGAACCAGGAGTCGTTTAACCCACAGGTGTCAGACACCCACCAGTCCTTAAATGCTGGTGTCCTGCAACTTTTAGATGTCCCTCTGCTGCACCACACCTGAATAGAACAATTACTGGTAGGTCATTACCAAGGCTCTGGAAAGCTTATCTACACAATGAGGAGGTAATGAAGCCATTTCATTCCAGTGTTTTGCACTAATGGCACATCTAAAAACTGCAGAGCAGCGGCCCTCGAGGACTGGAGTCTGACACCCTGACCATCAAAGGAGGATCTGATGGAGTTTCATTCAGAATCTGAAGGTCAGATAGAGGCACTGGAGCCCACTGCTGAGTCAAATCCACATGATCATTTATTTAGTTTAACTGTAGAAATGGTTGATGATCCACCATGTTGGATGATGTTTAAACTTCTGAGATGAAACTGGAATCTTGAAGATCATGAAGAAGTTTTGTTCAGAGTTAATTTGTCTTTAGTCAGATTTAGAGAACGATCCAAATGTTAGCGTAGAAATGAAATTCACTTCTGCCCTCTTTTTTGTGTGTTAAAATTAATATTAGACAAAATACATGAGTGTTTAATTGTTAAAACTTTAGTTGATGCAAAATAGAACAAAATGGAATGAAATGATTGTGGTTCAAACACAATCATTTGAACCACAAATGATTGATTCAATCAATAATTTGTCCTGATTGAAGTTTTTTATTGTTCTTTACATATATTTTAGAGGTCAAAGCAGAAAAGTGACTTGATTCAAGTTAAATATGGTTTCCTGTTATTTATCAGCAGTAATTGTTTCTTTATGGGGTCAATAACTGACCAGCAGGGGGCAGTGTCGCTGCATGAATTATGGTTTAATTGACTTGAGAGAAACATCAGATCAGATGTAGAGACTTTTGTTAACTAGATTGACGTGTAGAAGCTCTGGGTAGAGAATGTGGATCTAAACGGACCTGTTTAATTATCTGAAGTTCTTTGACTAATATTGGTGTTACTGGTGACCCCATCGGACTTTATTTATTGATACTGATGTTAACATGACTATGGGATTATGTTGATTACAATATGTTTACTCAGCTAGTATTGAAGCTTATGCTAATTAATTTAGTATAATCTTCTATAATATCATGGCTGCTTGTAAATTTTTCTGTGCACATGAACATTGACTTCCTGGTCATGTTGACCATATAAGGCTTGGTCTGAACCTGCAGCAGTAAAATCTCTGGAATAACAACACCTTATGAAGCAGGACTGAGAACCAAAACTGTAGAAAGTAACTCAAATCATTAGTTATGCGAGCAGCCGGTGCCGCAACATTCCAGAAGAGGTTTTAGCCCAGCTTAATGTCTGGCTTTATTCTATATAAATGTGGGTATAAAGATTGGAAACCAGATCTGACTGAATCTTTGTGTGAACTTTCTGTCAGCTTTCAAAAGACATCTTTTCATTTTATTAAAGTTTGGTTGATTTTAACTTGCTGGTCATGAACATCACAAACCTGGAGGAAGATGTGTTGATATCTTTAACAAGAGATGTTACCATATGCATTGATGTAATGGAAATAAAAAAAAACCTGATATTCAGCCTAATGTTCCCATGGCAACAGAACCCAACAGAACTTGGTATCGTCTCTTGGCCACAATGACAGATACAAACAGTTACAGCAGTTAGAAACAGCTCACCTCTCTGATGGTGGAGATCCAGGAGATTTAAAGACAACAGGAACATCCATTGAATCGTCACTCTTCAAGGACACACAGCTGGGTTCTGGTTCTGGTTCTGGTTCTGGTTTTCGTTTTGGTTTGCGTCTCTTTCGCCTCCTGACAGAAACATGATGATTAAAAGTGAATCTGTTCAGTCTGGATGAAGCAGCAAAGAGGAGCAGCAGCAGCTTCATCACCACGTCTGTTTTGGCCTGATATAGTGAACGCTGTGTGAAAAGGGCTGTGGACAGTTAGAGATGGTGACCTCACCTCTGACCTTTGCTCTGGCTCTCATCTTCCCCACACAGAGTGGTTTTAGAGGGAGGGACTCCCTCCTCTCTGTCCTCACACTGATCCATGCTGCTGAATTCACATCAGCTCACACACACTTTCTAGCTTCACCTGCAGAGGAAACACACATCATTCATCTGCACATCAACTCTGATCATCCTTTACATCATTAGTGCTGGAAAAAGATCAGCTGCTCCTCCTCTGACTGGCTCTTCTTCTCTGCTTCATATCAGTGTCAGGTGAATGCAGTCAGACAGCAGAGAGGCAGAGGAAGCTGCATCAGCTGCTGCACTTCTACTATCAGTCCACTAGATGGAGACATGGAGCAACATTTACATTCACTGATTCAACCTGCACTTCTACTATCAGTCCACTAGATGGAGACATGGAGCAACATTTACATTCACTGATTCAACCTGCACTTCTACTATCAGTCCACTAGATGGAGACATGGAGCAACATTTACATTCACTGATTCAACCTGAACAGGAAGGATTTTAGTTCACATTTATTAAACTACCTGCTCCGTCAAAGATTAACTACTTAATAATCAGACCGAATTAAACACATTTTAAGAATAATATTTTACTTTGAAACTGTTGTGTTTAACGTTAATTGAGAAGACTAGAATTTGATTCCAGGAAATAAAAACATAAAGCAGTTTGTTCAGAGAAGAAAACAAAGAAACATCAAATCTTCATCAATTTGTTTGATTCCAATTTATCAGTAATTAATAATCCCTGAGATTAACCTTCAAACAGCAGAGAGATGAAACTTTGAGTTCAAGTCAGTAGTTTTCTGTTCTCCGAACATCAGACAGAAAAATAAGAAACAAACAGGAATATTCCTGAAGACAAATTTCAAGTAGAAAACAAAGAAAACTTACAGCTTTTTCAAACGATCCAAACAGTTGAAGACGAGCTTCTGAACTGAGACCCAACAGAACCACAGTAGAACCAGACTGGTGCCAGACCTGAACAGGTTAGATTAAACTGAAAGTTTTAACGAGGAGAAATGAGCCCAGACTGGTTTAACTGGTCAGACTGACTGTGAGTCAGAGGAAAGTTTATCTACTGACTTCTGAAGACATGAACTCTTCTCATGACTCCCAGTTTGAACACAAATATTTTGTTGCTTTTATTTTGCTGATCCAGGTTCTGTTCAGTCTGTTTTAACTTGGAACCAACTGGACTCTTCAATGTTGGGGATTTTATCTTCCTCGGTTGGTGAAACTGTAACCTGCACGACATCTAATTATTAAATCCAAAAAGCAGCATTTTTAAATTATCCAGGTTTATCAGTGATGGTAAAAAGTATTTCAGATCTGGGATCAGTTCTAAGATTTCAATTATCAGGACATGAATAAAAGAAAATGAGCTCAATACAACAGGAGTAAATATTACATTGAATCATAATTTTATTAAATGAATCAGAATCAAAATGCTGGAGCAATGAGTAAAAAATTAAGTCCATCATCAAGGAGCTGCTGGTCAGATGCAGATCAGAACTTTAATTATTTTTATCCCTTTTGACACTAAAGTTTATGGTTTCATTCAATTATGGCATCAAAAAAACATCAAAACAAAAATAGAAAACAAGAATCTATTAATAATGAAACAATAAACAAACTCAACTGAAGTCCTTAACATCACCACGTTTTTTCTTTCAAAAAATGTTATTGGTACTTGGGACATTTTATGAAATTACACTTTTATACAGAAATGTCTCTGTTTTACATAAATATATTAATAAATGCAATTAGTCAAATCAACTCCAACTAAAAGACCAAGGATGTTAAAACAAACTGCATGTTAAAGGTTGAGCAGGTGACTCCTTACTAAGAAACAAGAACAAGACATGGCAGCTTGTTGGATGTAAGTTTGGATCCGTCCCGTCCTTCCAAACAGCTCTTGGTGCTCAGAGGAGAAAATCCCCCCTGCTGCTCCTTCCTGCCTGCATCACCCAGAGAGCCAGGCCGCCGCTGCTGGGACCTCTGTCCATGGAGCCCCGGCTCCTTCATCCATGGAGGCGATTCTTCTTTGTGGCTCCTTGGCGCCACCTGCGGCTCTGATTGTTTCTCTTCTTGCTGCCGCCATTCGGATCACAGCCACGGGGAGCATCTGCCGCTTACCAGCAAGTTCCTGGAGGTCCATATGGTGTCTTTGATGGTGACCAGGGTGAGCCACATCTCTGTGAAGTCCTTCTGCACCATTTTCTGGTGGCTCCTCCCGTACAGCACTAGCTGTGTGTCGAGGATTTCCCTTCCTGATGAAAATGGGGATTGCAAGAAGCCGGCTTTTGCCCACAGGTCTCTGGCAGCGCTGCACTCCCACAGCAGGTGCCTCACCGACTCCGGCGCCCCACAACCGGGTCGGGGGCAGATGGACGTCACGGAGTGCATAACGGCTCTGACTGGGAGGATCTCATGGGCCACCATCCATGACAGGTCCTGGAGTCTGTTCGGAAGGACGGGATGACCCACGTTGCACCAAACTGTGGTGGCGTCTCCGAACAGGAGGCCGTGAACTGGAGTCACTGGTTCCCAGTCCTGCACAACAGAGACAATAAAATGATGGTTAGTTAAAATCCTGCTCTCCTCTCCTTCCAGTTTAAAATGCTCTAAAAATGTCTGTATAAAAGCGTATGCTGGTGGGAGGTTAAGAGCTGCAGGGGATCTAAAATCACTTTCTGTGAGTTTAAGTTTCCTCAGGTATGATCCAAACCAGAATCTGTTCTTGGCTTGTCTGAGGTGAGTGCTGGTGGCTGCCTGAAAACAGGTCTGGGACTCCCTTTCCTCCTTCCTCCTTGGGTTTCTTCATGTCTCTTTTCTATCTCTCCCACTTGGAGTCCCGGATGAAATAAAAAATGTCCCGTTGCAGCTCTAAAATCTCTCCTAGGGGGAATAAAAACAGAACTGGTTAGTAAAATCACTGCTTTGATTATTAAAATCTTTCCCTCTATTGTTAAGTTTCTCATAAGTCCCAGTCTTTGTTTTACTCTTCATGTTATTTCTGTCCAGTTTGTCTCTCTCCCTCCATTTTTATCAAATTTCACCCCGAGTATTTTTGCTCTTCTTGTGTTGCCTGAAACTGAAGTCCTATTTTTTCACTATTTTTTCATAGTCTGTAAAATTGTGCTTTGGTTTTTATTTTATTTTTGAGCTGATGCTTTACCAAACTAGTCTGTTAATTGGAAAATCCAGTCTACTGATGAAAGATCTGTACATAAAATGTTAAAATCATCCATATATAAAAGACATTTCGCCGCCTGCCCTCCACTCCCTGGTATAGTTACTCCTGAGATCTGTGGGTCCGTTGTCCAGATCTGCTCAAGCGGCTCGATGCAGGTCAGGTAGAGAAGAGCAGATAACGGACAACCCTGACGGACACTGCAGTTCATTTTCACTGCTTTTGTCAGAAACTCGTTAACCATGAATCTGCTGGAGATCTCAGTCCCACCCAGGCTACGAACCCCCCAGGAAAACCCAGTTTTTGCAGAACCTGGAAAAGGTACTGGTATCTATATCACCACATAACGGCTGCTGGATCCACACAAAAAGTACCGTCTCCTAGCAACCTCTCAGCCAATAGGATGCAGATGTTATACTGGATGTGTTTGTTTCCTTCTAGTGGATGTGTGGTTATGTATCTGTCTAGATCAGGGCTGGGCACCTCCAGGCCTGGAGGGCCTCCTGCAACTTTTAGATGCAGCTCTACTTCAACACACCTGAGTCAAATACTGAGGTCGTTAGCAGGACTCTGGAGAACCTGACTGCATTTAGGAGGTGATTCAGTTATTGGATTCAAGTGTGTTGGAGCAGGGAGACGTTAAGAGCTGCTGGACTCCGGCCCTCCAGGACCAGGACTGCCCACCCCTGGTCTAGATAGAGAGATTTCTGTCTATTATAAAAATATAGGAACAATTTATATAAATAGATATAAAAAAAACCCATAAAACTGATGAAAATTAACAGCCATTCTTTTGAAAGAATGATGTGACTCTTTAAAGAGTAACTCGGCTCTGAAAGCTAAACCTCGACCATTGCACATTTTCTGTTCCAAGCAGGAGCAGAAAATGATTCACAGAAATGCAGAGAGGTTTGAAAACAGCGATTTGAGCCGACCAGAGACAAGTTCTGAGCATAATGAGAAAGAACACTGAATATTTAAAAGAAAGCAGGAAGCATCACAAGTTTTGAGAGGAAACTTCCTGCTTTCAAACTGAAAATTATGGCTAAAAAATTCCCCCTTAGACTGGAACAAAATGTCCCTGAGACATAACTTCAACATTCAAACCGGAGGAACTGGTTGCTTTTGTAGCTTTTATTTCCTTGTTTTTTTTCTTTCCTCCTCAGCTGTGATGTCTGGTGAACAGCCAGTAGGTGGCGCTAGAGGCAGCAGGAGGCAGCCTGGAGAAAAGGCTGTTCCTCCCTGATCTGTTTCCAGCAGTCAGAGTGTAGAAGTTGAGAGCTGGAGAAGTGTCCTCCTGTTGCTGCAGCAGCAGAGATGTTCTGCTTCATGGACTGAATCAGGTTGAGCTTCCAGAAATGTTTCCTTAGTTTCCTGATGTCCTTTTAGGCTTCAGTGAGTTTCTTCAGGTTGTTACTGAGGGATTTCCTTTCTCCTCTCTGTTGGAGCTTTTCCTGTGTTTGGAGAAATGAGTTGTGCTGCAGCAGCACCAACTGTCCTTCCTACATCCACTGCAGTTTGCAATCCAGATGTTGGACTGTTCCTGTCTCAGTGGAGGACAATGTGTGTCTGAGAGACATGTAATGTCCATGTTTGCTGCTGAAAGAGACTGATGGTCTGACCCCCCTCCTCCTTTCAGGGTGGAGCCTGCTGGAGGCCCATTCTTGACACCAGGTCTGAGGAAGTGTAAGTGTGTTTTTCATCTGATTCATGACAACAAAGCAGCTCACATTCAACCATCTTCAAACTGTCACATCACTCATTCAGGATCATCATCAAAGATCAATAAATGATCAATAAATTTGTTTCCACCAGTTAACAGAACCTGAGCAGAGACATTTATGACCTTTATACCGAGTCCAAGAGGTGGAGGACCAGCTGCGGTTGTCTCCGACCAAACACTCCACCCTCATCAACATTTAAATAATGATACAGGAAAGCAGTTTTCCTACTTTCCACTTGAAACAATCTAGTCTAAATATTATATACAGGGATGAATCAATATGAAAAATGTTTTATATATAATATTGATGTAATTTTGTTGTTACAGACTAAAGTTTGCATTTTAAGACGTTTGATATATTTACCTGATCTAAATCTTGGTCCAAGAACTAAAAGTTATTATGATGTAGTTTCCCAATTTCATGTGTTTTCTAGAAAATCCCACAAAATCCCACATTTGCTCAGTGAAGGTATAGAAAAGTGTCTGTAGTGTAAATTATTCCAAAACCCAATAATAAAATGCAGGTAAAGTGTAGAAACAGGAACAGTGACAGTCGACCTGCTCAGGTCCAAATCTTCATTCTCCGCTTCGACCTCTGGCCGCTGGACCAGCAGTGGCTCTTTAGAGCCTTTCAGGAACATTTAAACCAGCTGCTGAACTGGACAGTGTCCTCTGTGGGGTCAGAGGTCGTAGTACTTGGTAGAGTGAAGTTTTACTGCTCTGTTGTTCTGGATCTGGAGGATCCAATGCTCTGTGTGTGTGTGTGTGCATGCGTGCGTGTGTGTGTTTGGGAAAATATCAGATCTTTTCAGGAACACCTCTGTCGTTTTGCTTCTCATGCCAGTTTAGAAAGTGATGTTACTCCCAGTTCCTTTTTGGAACAAAGCCTCTAGTTTTTTCCAGGGTTCAACCAAAAGCTAATCTGTCTTTAACCCATTTTATTTCCCTGCTGGGAAATTCCTACAGATCAGTGCAGTAATTTTAAACTGACATGAAGCCTGGTATGCAAAGTGGTTCTGAACCTCCATCCTCTTAGATCAAAGCACAGATTTTAAGAATTGAGACACTTTTAGAACATACCTGAGTATTTTCAATATAAACATATTCATTCTAGACATTTTCCTAATTAATGTTATATTAGTCTTGATTATATATTTGACTAATTGATTTGATGTTATGTTCTGGCCCAGAGGTGGGAAACTCCAGGCCTGGAGGGTCTCCTGCAACTTTTAGATGTGTCTCTACTTCAACACACCTGAGTCAAATAATGAGGTCGTTAGCCGTTAGCAGGAGAACCTGACTCTGTTGGATTCAGGTGTGTTGGACCAGGGAGACATTAAGAGCTGCAGGACTTCGGCCCTCCAGGACCAGGATTGCCCACCGCTGATCCAGCCTGAGACATGGCCTGTGTGCCACAGTTAATTCATGACATGGCTCCTCCCTGTAAGATGCAAATTAAACTTTTCCTGCCCAATCCACTATTTTCACATGTGGTAAAATTGACTGTATTAAACACCAAGAATGTTAAATTTTACCCATGACAGTGAAAAAAATATATAAAAATAAGGAACCAACTAGACTCTAGACTTTAAAGGACAGCATTACTGGTTAGTATCAGCATGATCATTGTTAATAAAAGAAAAACTAAATCAGACTCCAAAATTATGGAAAGCATAAAATTAGGAAAGAAATGTTAAAACTTATCTAAGCCCATTCATTTCTTATGAGAAAAATCAATGATTAAAATGCATAAAGAACTTAATCCCTGAAAGGAAACTTTACCAAAACATTTCTTAAGATTAAATCTAAACATGTTTTCCTGTTACCCTTTAAGATTAAATTTGACCAAACAGACTTGATGCCACAAAAACAAAATCACAAACTAAATACTTACCCAAAATTATTATCCGTGATTACACAACTAATGTAGGCATAATATTTTATAACAAAGGCTTGAAAAATATCATTAAAAAGATAAAAAACTAGTAATATATGTCTAAATTCACAATCCCTTGTAGTGTATCATTTTCATTCTGCTTTGATAATGTAATACTCTACTTGAATATTCTAGTTATTTTGTTTAAAGCTAAGAACTAACAAATGTCTATTAATCCTCCTATTTTCCCCCCAAAATATAAAAAGAACCTATAAACCCCAAATTTGTCAAAAAAAAGTAAAAACACATTACAAATTAATGCTCAAAAGTGATAAAAAAAAATTCAAGAATAATTGTGACCTATAAAAATTACAGAAAAATGCTCTATAGCTACAAAGTTAATTATGATAATATAAAAGTACACAGAACTTCAAAAATATCAAATTGTACCATAAACAACAATCCTGTGGAGAGAAAGAAAAAATAATAAAAATATGATTACAAACAATTTTGTACAATAAATGTTTCTTTTGTTGTTTTTTTCAGTTTGTGTCTTTGCTTCTTCGATGTTCTTCAAAACAAAATATAAGTTTGTTGTCAGGTTATAGATGAAAAATATGCAAAAAGAAACAAAAGTTCTTTAATAGTTCGCTCAGAAAGACGAAAGGTTACGAGAGAGAGAGAGAGAGAGAGAGAGAGAGAGACAGAGAGAGAGAGAGAGAGAGAGAGAGAGGATCAATAATGATCCACCTGCAGCTTGATCCTTTATGAACCTGATTTCCTTGTCGGGTTTTAACCTCAGGTCTTCCACCTGAGTATTTGATGCTCACTGAAATTGGATTATTATGCCAATATCCGTGTCAATAAAACCTTGATTCCACGAAACTGAAGTGATCCTGGATCCTGGATCCCGCTAGACTGGAACTGCGGATCCTCCTCCTTTCTGGGATGAAAACGCTCCTCCACAACAGGTTGAGTTTGGAGATGCTCCTCTGTGTTGTGGCTCCTCAGCTGCTGTGCACTGACTCCAGTGAAACCAGGTGTTTCCTTTCCCCTGGAAACAGACAGCATGCAACGTCCTCTCCACGACTTGGTTTGGTCCGGTGAAGTGAGGTTCAGACCTTTTTCTTCTGATGACCTTCAGCAGCACCTAGTTGATTCCTGGAGTTGGACCTGACCCGGCCGTTCCTGTGACTCCTGGTAGTTTCAATTTAATGACAACAGAATTGGATTATTATGCCAATAAAACCCGCTGCCAGGACCTGTGACTCATTAAAGAAATCTTTATGAGGCCTTGTGATTGTTTTATTCCCAGCTTCTGCTCCACTTCCCGTAGATCTTGGTTCCTAAAGTGAGTGCCTTCGTCTTACCTGATCTTCTCTGGACATTCATGACTTGGAGCATAATGATTGACCAAGCAGTCCTTTTTCACTGGCCACGCCTCCATCCAGCCTGAGCATCTCCAGACATTAATACCTGCCTGTTTCCTCTGACAGGTGTTAGATTATCTGTAAACTCAATAATAATTTATTTACCTGGTTGTGTTGTCCAGTTTCATGTGGATTATCTGTATTGTCATATCAGGAGGAAGATTCACCATTTGGTCCCATCCACACAGATCGTTCTTCTGGTCACACCCCCTTTTTGTGTTGAATGATTTTCTGCAGATGGTTTTGTTCCATCTGCTCAGTTTCAGTTCTTACCATTAAAAGAGACGACGACAGCCAGCAGCCTTCTTAGCTGTCAGTCTGGTCCTGCTTTCATCGGGTCCCCTGTATTTAATCACAGCCACAGATTGAGACAAAAGAAATACTTCCACCAATTTTTCATTTCAATCTCATGTTTGTTCCCTTTATGTGCTGCGTTTAGGAACCCTGTATTTTTCTGCCTTCAGTTCCTGAAACTCACTGCCTAAATCCTTCAGTACTGCCTAGGCTGCATTAATACTTTGGTTTCATATTTGCAACAGGAACAGTCCAAGTAAAGACTTCTCACATCTTTTCCTTCTAGTGACTCACCTGGTTTCCCCCTTTTTCTGAAGCAGAACTGTGTGCACTGTCAGTTCTGCTACAGAAACATTAAAATAAAATTGCAAATCATACTAATGTAGAGCCAATCGTGTGGCAGCAGCAGCCACTTGTTATCAGTATAATTAGGAACATAGTTCCCACTATGCCTTGTCATGCAATGAGAATATAATATGTCCATCACAGTCGTGGCTTGGGGTGATTCAAAATCACAGAACTGTGTCTTGCAGATATCTAAATGCCTGAAACAGTAAAAATAAATCCCAGTGAAACAGAAACTCTGTTCCTGGCTACCTGCAGCTTAGATTTGTGAACTGTACATCGTTTGCTACCTAAATGTTATAACAACCTACTTGTGGCCTCAAATCAAGAGAACAAAGTCAGTGGGCCTAAGAAAAGGTTATCAATATTCTGAATCAAGGTCAGACTACGAGGAACTAACAAGCTGCTAGTTTCTGGTACCCCTTCCCCTGCAGCAGGCTTATGTGGACCACCTGTCATGATTTGGGGGGTGAGGAGAGACGCAAGCTGGACCCAGGTTGTAGACAAAATGATGAATTTAATGGTGAAAGCAGTTAACAGTCCAACGGAGCAGCAGCACAGTGAGCGGAGGAAAAGCAAATACTGGTAGCAACTGACAACCTTCATCTTCCTCAATAGTGTGTAGTAATAAAATCATTTGCTGATTCAAACACTAAAACATATTAAGGCCTGTAATTTATCGACAAAAGATTCATGTTCAGAAATAGAAGCATTTCCATCTGTTCATCATTTTTCTGTCTTTCTCTTCTTTCTCTCTTTCATCCAACTTTCCAAACTTTCCTTGTTTCTCAGGATCAACTCGACTCTTCGTTTCTCGTTTCTTTGCCTCAGTTTCTTCCTCTACTTCTAATTATCTTTCTTTTCCTTTTAAACCATCAGCTTCAATGAACAGGAGAAATGACACTTTTCACTTTAATGGACCAAATTCCTGATGTTTCCAACTGATTCTAGTTTTTAAAGTTCAGAACCTGAACATGACTGAATGGGAGGAGTGAAGATTTCCCAGCATTCAGTCTGAAGAAGCTCAGCTCTTCTCAGCTCTGAGACATTTTCTGAATAAATCCCAGTCAGTGAATCTGCAGACCTGATCAGATCCAAACATCCATTTTCCAGGAGTCTCTGGTTTCATCTGTGTCGTTGTTCCAGCTGCTGAGGTCAGAATCCAGCTGTAAAACCTGGAGGCTGAATGTTCAGGTTCTCTCCTCCAAACATCCCCCCTCCCTCCCTCCAGCTGTGGAGAACAGCTGGAAAACAGCTGCATGTGTAAATAATGAGTCTGGAACAAGCTGCCACCTTCTGCTGCTGATCTGACTTTAGATTCAGGTTGATGATTGAAATGAAATCAGGGTTTGAACCTGGATCAGCAGAACCTGCTCAGCTGATCCTGGTTTAACCAGAGACTGTCCTCACTCTGCTCACCTCACTGACATGATGATCAATGATTATATAGGAGCTATATTAATAATCTATATTATAACAACGTGTGGTTTCAGCTGCAGTAATGTGGTGATGTTAAGAACTACAGTTTAGTTTGTTTAACTTTATCTTCATATTCTGACTGTATTCATAGTCAGACCAGTTACTGCAGCAGGAATCAACCAGCTGCTCTTTTCTCTGGACTCATTTCTGCTCACATTAAGTTGTATATAACATCCATGAAGACATAAGATTAAAAAAACTTAGCATAATAAAATATTATGACAAAGAAAAACAATCAAGTGGTATTCAGCATTATCATCATTAACCATCATGAAACATTTTCATCAGAACTTCTCTCCTTCCTCATGAAGGTTTTATCAACATGCCTCTGATTTCACTGCAGATTGTCAGGAAGTGGGATTTGCAGTGGAGAGGAGAGACGCAGGAAGACCCAGGATGTAGATGAAAATGATGATTTATTGATGAACAGAAGCTCAGTCCAGGATGACAGGCAGCACAGTTAGCATACAGCTAATTACCGGTAGCAACTGAAGACACTGAAGTCTGAATACAAGAGCTAAGCTAACCAGGACTATACAGCTCAACTGGCCAGCACACAGCAGACAACAGCTGACATAAGAGGAGGACCCGACAAGAGACAAAGGACACAGGTGAACTTAAATACACTGGGAGGGGGATCAAGGAACGAGACACAGCTGGGATCAAACAGGGGACGAGTCACAGGACAGAAACTGAACACGGAAAAACCTACAATAAATTCACAGAATCATGACACAGACCTTCTGCTGCTCTGACAGAAGAAACTATAAACCAGGTGAGCTGTCATATAATCACTTATTCAACATTTTTAACACCTTGACTTTGAACTCGTGGTTTATATGAGATAAAAGTCCATTTCTGTTGTGTCTCATTATAGGTGTGGCGTTAGTCTGGTTCTTCTGCTCTTCTGTTGGGTCTCAGTCTGTTCAGATGTTCTTCATCTCTTTGGATCGTTTGAACAAACCGTAAGTTTGCTTTGTTTCCTACCTGAAGTTTGTCTACAGAAACTTTTCTACTTGTTTCTGTTCTCTGATGTTTGGAGAAAATGTTCACTTCCAAGTTCAACTCAAAGTTTCATCTATGTGCTGTTTGAAAGTTTATCTACAGGATTATTAAATTAATGATAATCATGATGAACAGCTGATGATTCTGTTCTTTAAACAAAATGCTGCATGATTTTATTTTCAGGAATCAAACTCCAGTCTTAGTAATGTTGAGACTCCAGTTGAGACTTTTCCTTGACAGCAAGAAAATGTCAAACAGAACAGTTTCTTGCTGCTTCATTTCAAAATGAAACATTCTTAAAATGTCGTTAATTCAGTCAGATAATCATGTAGTAGAGATTAAACTAGAAACTCTCTTTAAAAATTTAGGAAGGCCCTGCTGAAAGGTTCCACTACCTCGTGCGAAGGATTCTTGCTAAAACTTGCTCTAATTGACTTACACTTAACTTACAAAATCATATCTATGCAATGTTAATAATTACAATCGTTCTGCAGAGAACAATAACTAACTCTTTTGGTGGTGGTGGACCACCACTGTATTTTGGCCAACCTGTATCACTACAAATGTACCGAGGACTATAACCTTCGCACATATGGTTCGCACTCACGGTCCTAAATAAAATAAAACAGTGTGCAGTTCTTTATTTCAAAAAAATTTCAGCCGTCATACTATGGATTTTAATTCGCACTAAAAATTTCAGAGAAATAATAATTTTATCTAAGCAAAATATGAATAGTCACAGGAAATATGTATTCTTCCCACAATGCATTGTGAGACCTGTCTCATCGCCTACTGACTGCCTCTGGCTGGGCCCCGTTGCTATGGTAATTTATTATGTGCACAGCGTCAGTCTGAAGGACCCTGACAACAAACGATAAGCCCTAGCAAAATTTTTAAAACATTTTACAGGAGCAGGCATCTTTATGCATGTCATGAGCGACTTTGACACCAATAGGGAAATTTTGTGGTCGTGATAGCGAGTTTAAAAAGAGTTCCGTCGTCAGAAATCCACTGTGCTCTGTGTGAGTTTCAGGGAGAAAGATTACCGATTCTGTGAGACACTCAGCCTCCAATTTTCTCGTTTTTCTTAATTTATGTCGTCATTTTAACTCAGAATTCCACTAAAAGTAATAGCAGGATCGAGCTGAACATTTTGATACCACATTTGTGGGTGAGCACGCAGCGGAACGAGCCGCATTAACGGTGACGGAAGAATAATAATAAAGACTCATTCTATTGGGAATAGAACAGTAGGTTCCTGCTATGCATTACATGGAAGGTTTCGCAAGACAGTCACTGCTCTTCGCAATGTAATGCTATGGGCAGGCCCCAATAAATAAAGAAACGTTCTACTAGGTGTAGAACTAAAATCCTTCCTGTTCAGTTTGAATCAGTGAATGTAAATGTTGCTCCATGTCTCCATCTAGTGGACTGATAGTAGAAGTGCAGGTTGAATCAGTGACTGTAAATGTTGCTCCATGTCTCCATCTAGTGGACTGATAGTAGAAGTGCAGGTTGAATCAGTGAATGTAAATGTTGCTCCATGTCTCCATCTAGTGGACTGATAGTAGAAGTGCAGGTTGAATCAGTGAATGTAAATGTTGCTCCATGTCTCCATCTAGTGGACTGATAGTAGAAGTGCAGCAGCTGATGCAGCTTCCTCTGCCTCTCTGCTGTCTGACTGCATTCACCTGACACTGATATGAAGCAGAGAAGAAGAGCCAATCAGAGGAGGAGCAGCTGATCTTTTTCCAGCACTAATGATGTAAAGGATGATCAGAGTTGATGTACAGATGAATGATGTGTGTTTCCTCTGCAGGTGAAGCTAGAAAGTGTGTGTGAGCTGATGTGAATTCAGCAGCATGGATCAGTGTGAGGACAGAGAGGAGGGAGTCCCTCCCTCTAAAACCACTCTGTGTGGGGAAGATGAGAGCCAGAGCAAAGGTCAGAGGTGAGGTCACCATCTCTAACTGTCCACAGCCCTTTTCACACAGCGTTCACTATATCAGGCCAAAACAGACGTGGTGATGAAGCTGCTGCTGCTCCTCTTTGCTGCTTCATCCAGACTGAACAGATTCAGTTTTAATCATCATGTTTCTGTCAGGATCCATCAGAGACTCAGACCAGAACCAGAACCAGGACCAGAACCCAGCTGTGTGTCCTTTAAGAGCGACTGGTCAAAGGGTTTGATCACTGAATTTAAATCTCCTGGATCTCCACCATCAGAGAGGTGAGCTGTTTCTAACTGCTGTAACTGATCTGTTTATCTGTCATTGTGGCCATGTGATGATACCAAGTTCTGTTTGGTTCTGTTGCCAAAGGAAGATTAGACTGAATATCAGGTTATTTTATTTTCATATGGTAACATCTCTTGTTAAAGACATCAACACATCTTCCACCAGGTTTGTGATGTGAGAGATCAGCAAGTTAAAATCAACCAAACTTTAATAAAATTCAAAATTTCTTCTGAAAGCTGACAGAAAAATTCACACAAAGATTCAGTCAGATCTGGTTTCCAATCTTAATACCTGCAGTTATATAGAATAAAGCCAAACATTAAGCTGCACTAAAACCTCTTCTGGAATATTACCACACCGGCTGCTGGCAGAACTATGATTTGAGTTACTTTCAATAGTTTTGGTTTATCAGTCCTGCTTCATAATAAAGAGTTATTATTTCCAAGATTTTACTGCTGCAGGTTCAGACCAAGCCGTGATCTGTTTCATTGTGGCCATGTGACGATGCCAAGTTCTGTTGGGTTCTGTTGTCATGGGAACATTACACAGAATTTCAGGTTATTTTCCATTCGTATGTATTACATCAATGACACTGATGTCTCCATTGTAACATAATATACCATGGAGATAGTAAAGTTCAACTGGATTGTTGGCACTGTAAAAATTACTGTAAGGTCTTCTGAGTATTAATCAAGTTAATTTAGATACACATTTTCTACCCAGAACTTTCCCAGGTCCATCTAGTTTACAGTAATCTAAATTTTTTATCTGATGTTTCCTTGAGATCTGTTTAGCCATCATCAGACAGTGATGCTGCCCCCTACTGGTCAGTTATTGACACCGTACCAGTGTTGTGGTACTCGAAGTTGGTCTTGGTCTCGAGACCGGTCTTAAGACCATTTTTTGATGGTCTCGGACTCGACCGCATTTGGTCTCGGTCTTGTCTCGGGCGCTGATGACTCGGCATTTTATTTCAAGACCGCAACTGTAAAAATATCACTAAACATACAGCACACTATCCAGTTTATTTGTTAACATCTTTGTTTTCAGTGGATGCAAAACGCACCGATTAAAATCCAAGCAACTATGTGTTTCTGTTACTCCCCCCTCCGCTACCCCTCCCCACCTTTCACTCGCGTGCGGCGCTCCAGGACATGTGCAGTGGTTTTCTCTCAGCGGCAGAAAATGTTTGTCTAATCGTCAGTAATGGAATATCGCTGTATAAATGGTAAGAAATCCGATGGCCACAGCTAACTCAACAGCGCTTCGCTTTCACAGACAGTAGGGACAACATCTAACTTTTTTCGTCACTTCGAAAAGTAGCTCAAAGAAGGTAAGATCAGTTAACGTGATGTTAGCAAAGCTAGCTGTACAGAGACACGCATTGTGATGAAAAATGTTATCACTCACTGTGCTGAATTATTGTGCGGAGGTGTAGACTGACTTGTCACCTATATGGGACAACGCTATGTCCAAAAGTCTGCAATATAGGGAGGTGACATTCAGAAACAGTCAATTCTTCTCCACGGCTCTTTACTTATTAGAGAGGACTGGAGTGTCGCTGAGAGCCGTTGTTCTATCAGATAGCCATACGCTGTCAGAATAGCATACATGCAGTGAGTACCATGCCTGTGCATGCGCATTAAGAAGTCCAACCATCAGAGGAGTTGTCAGTTCACTATACGCAGCAAGTTATGACGAACATAAGTCATTAAATTGTTTTCTATGATAACTATATAGATATACATGTCTTGTCATGGTTTCAAAGTGTATTTAAAGCAGGTCTGGCTGCTGCTGGAGTCAGCTACAACACACGCCCGTGTAAAACTCACTTAACCGCTAAGTCAGGATGCCATACAACTGTTAATAACAAAGTGTATGACGATCTACGTCATGATTCTATGTTGATTAAATAAAATCTTATGGTAATGACGTGTCTGACAGATATAGCCGGTGTTCTATCAGATAGCCATACGCTGTCAGAATAGCATACATGCAGTGAGTACCATGCCAGCGCATGCGCATTAAGAAGTCCAACTGTCAGTGGAGTTGTCGGTATACGCAATAAGTTATGACGAAAATAAGTCATTAAATTGTTTATAATTTGACATAATATGATAACTAGATAGATATACATGCGTTGTCGTGGTTTCAAAGTGTATTTAAAGCAGGTCTGGCTGCAGCTGGATGCCATACAACTGTTAATAACTGTTAATGATGATATACGTCATGATTCTATGTTGCTCATTAAATAAAATCATATGGTAATGACAGCGTATGCATATCTGAGCTAAGCGTACGACTATCTTACAACATATGCTGATCTGACAGAACACCGTGAGTTTTGCTAAGCGTATGACGATCTGACCTGACAGAACACCCGTTCTTTGTTCTTGTAATGCTCTGTGTACACTGCATCATTATTTAATTTAATTATGTATGTTGATATTTAAATTAACAAATAACTAAAACACAAGAACAAAAGAGCACACAGAGCATGTACATTGCTCTTTGATTGTTTTTGTTCAAAGTGGCAGCTGTAATGTCTGCCATGGTGTCAGACTACCTGGCTTCATGTACTGGGATAGAGAGTGAAACCAGTCATGATGAGCGCCTTCTGTTGGGTTACTTCTTGCTTGTTGCTCCTTGGTCAGTGTTCGTAGTTGAGCGTTATTTACCGTCAGGGCATTGCCTCAATTGCTATGTTTAATGGTGCAACAGTGGTGGTTTCTTACATGAGCAATATGGGCAAATGTCCAGGGTGTTATGTTTTTAGGGATGGCACGAGACCATCACACATTTTAGCACAGAAATGGAATATTTAATATTGGTAAAATGTATTAAGTATTTAATATCTAGGTGTTTTTATAGGAATATGGATCTTTCAGATTATTTTGGGAAGCAATTTCGATCATATTTTACATTTTATCGTGTCATGTAGCGCGGGCCGCTGGTCTTGGTCTTGACTCGGTCTCGACTCCCCTCGGTCTTGGTCTTGACTTGGTCTCGGACCCCAAAAGTCTTGGTCTTGTCCCGGTCTCGATACACTCTGGTCTTGGTCTTGTCTTGGTCTCGGGTTAGGTGGTCTTGAACACAACACTGCACCGTACATATGGTGAATGTATGGGATAAAATGACCAGAATTAACTCACATAAAACTTGCATAAACTGTTATGTTTATATGATTTTTAAACTACAAATATTTAACTGTGTTTTGCATCAATTTAATTTTTCTAAATGAAACTGTAGTGCTGATTGTTTGTTAATCCAATGAGTTCCATCAATGAGCCACTACTGTTGCACTGGGATGAAGTTTCGTACGCAGGCAAAAGACCAATGTCCTAAACTTGATGGTTGCTCTTTGTGGTTCATTTTTTCCAGTTGTCAAGCAAATGACAAAATCAAACCTTTCATTGTTTATACTGCCTCCCCTGCTGTGATAAAAAAAAATCCATAGGCCCACACCAACTGCATCAATTTTTTTATACCTGTCCCTATCCTAATAAAAACAATTGACCCACAGTTCTGTCTCACTTAGAAAAACAAACAAATAAAAGTAAAACAAGAATTTAATAAAATCAACAATTATTAACCCACAAAGACACTGTAAATACAAAAATATAAAGTAAACTAAGGGTAACACTTTATTTGACAGGGTGTGCATAGGACTGACATGACACTGTCATAAACATGGAGTCTTTATGAATGACTATTGTCATGACAGTGTTGTGGTCAAGACCACCTAACCCGAGACCAAGACAAGACCGAGACAAGAAAAAGGCTTTTAGGGTCCGAGACCAAGACCGAGGGAAGTCGAGACCGAGTCAAGACCAAGACTAGTGGCCCACGCTACATGACACAATAAAATGTAAAATATGATCAAAATTGTTTCTCAAATTGATCTGAGAGATCCAAATTCCTATAAAAACACCTAGATATTCAATACTTAATACATTTTATCAATATTAAATATTCCATTTCTGTGCTACAATGCGTGGTGGTCTCGTGCCATCCCTAAAAACATAACACCCTGGGCATTTGCCCATATTGCTCATGTCAGAAACCACCACTGTCTGCACCATTAAACATAGCAATTGAGGCAATACCTTGATGGTAAATAACGTTCAACTATGAACACTGACCAAGGAGCAACAAGCAAGAAGTAACCAAGCACAAGGCGCTCATCGAGACTGTTCTCACCCTCTCTCCTGCTAAATGAAGCCAGGCAGTCTGACACCATGGCACACATTACAACTGCCACTTTGAACGAAAACATTCAAAGAGCAATGGACATGCTGTGTGTGCTCTTTCATTCTTGTGTTTTAGTTGTTTCTGATAATGTTAATTTTAAAAATATCAACGTACATAATTAAATAAAATAATGATAACTACTGCAGTGTACGCAGAGCATTAAAAAAACAAAGAACGGCTGTTCCGTCAGGTCTGATTGTCCTGATTTGTGTTTAGCACAAACTCACGGCTATATCTGCCAGACACGTCAATACCATAAGATTTCATTTAATCAGCAACATAGAATCATGACGTAGATCGTCATACACTTTGTTATTAACAATTGTATGGCATCCTGACTTGGCGATTAAGCAGGTTAATGAGTTTTACATGGGCGTGTGTTGTATCTGACTCCAGCTGCAGCCTGACCCTGCTTTAAATACACTTTGAAACCATGACAACACATGTATATCTATATAGTTATCATTGAAAACAATTTAATGACTTATTTTCGTCATAACTTGCTGCAAATGGTGAACTGACAACTCCTCTGACAGTCAGACTTCTTAATGCGCAGGCATGGTACTCACCGCATGTATTATATTTTGACAGTGTATGGTAATCTGATAGAACAACGGCTCTCAGTGACACTCCAGTCCTATCTAATAAGTAAAGAGCCGTGCAAAGAATCAGACTGTTTCTGAATGTAGCATCACTATATTGCAGACTTTTGGACACAGCATTGATCCATATAGGCGACAAATCACTCAACACCTCTGCACAATAATATAGCGCAGTGAGAGACGTTTTTCATCAAAAATGCTTATGTGTCTCTATACAGCTAGCTTTGCTAACATCACCTCAATGGAGCTTACCTTTTTTTGAGCTATTTTTCCTAGTGACGATAAAAGTTAGACGTTATCCCCACCGTCTGTGAAAGCGAAGCGATGCTGAGTTGGCTGTGGCCATCAGACTTATGATTTATGCAGCGCTATTATATTACTGACGATTAGACGGGCATCTTCTGCCGCTCAGAGAAAACCACTGTGCATGTCCTGGAGCGCCGCGTGTGAGTGAAGAGGGAGGATAAGGAGGAGGGGGGGTAACAGAAACACGTAATTGCTTGGATTTTAATCGGTGCCTTTTGCATCCACTGAAAACAAAGATGTTAACAAATAAACTGGACAGTATGCTGCATGTTTAGTGATAATTTCACAGTTGCGGTCTCAACTGGTCTTGAAATAAAATGCTGAATCCTCAGCTCCCGAGACCGAGACAAGACCGAGACCATCAAAAAATGGTCTCGAGATCAAGACCGATCTCGAGTACTACAACACCGTGTCATTTGTGACATAATGACATTTAAATGCAAAATTCCTTTACAGTTGCATTGAAAGTTAATTATAAGTGCCAAATTAGCATCAAACTACCATTATTTGAAAAATAATGCAACATCAGAACTTTTAATGCGACTTTAAAAAAAACTTTGCATTAAAAGTGTCATTCACCGAATGACACTTATAGCAGTCAATTCTTCTGGACCCCCATCATCAGAAATGTGAACTAAATCTATTTGCTGTGGAAACTGAACCAATAAGAACTCAGATGTTTCCAGTTATAATTACAGAGGTTTGATCCATTATCTAAACCAGCTGCTCTGTTCTAATGAAAACACCTTCATATCTTCATCTCTGGGTGATGATGATGATATTCTACTGCTTCCTGGCTCCATGTCAGACTAACAGTGGGACACATTTCCACCAGCCACTGGGAAATACCTGGTAAACCAGTCTGGTCCATCAGGACTTGGTTCCTGTGTGCATTGTGAGATCAGTTCAGCAGGAAGGAAAGCTTCATGATGTGGTTGGTGAGATCTGCTGGAACTCAACCAGACTGAGCTGATGTGGACCATCAGAGGTTCTGCTGGTTCTTAGTGGATCAGCAGGAACATTAAATCTTTACTTGGATCATCTGGTTCACTGCTCACATCCAGATATCACTTCATGGACCTTTACCTTCTGATTGTCTCTGTGTGGACAGATATAATGTGAGCTCACTGGCTTCCAGGATCTACAGGATCCATTTTAAATCCTCTAGAACATCCAGGAGAGGATCCCACATGGACACACCCACATATCTCAGAGCTCCTCCATGTCCACATCACCTCAGATCCAGTCATCAGAACCTGATGGATGTCCCACACTGTCCTGAAGACCTGTGTGGACAGAGCCTTCACTTCCACTGTCCCCAAGCTCTGGGACTCTGTCTCCACCAGCATCAGATCTGCTGACAGTGTGGACAGTTTGAAGTCCAAGTTCAGCACCAACTTTTTAAAATGTCTATTGGTGATTCTGGTGTTACTGGTCTTCATCCTTGTAGTTCATCTTCCTCTTTCTAACTTCTTTGTATTGTGTTCATGTGATGCTCTGTTTTCTGCTTTAATGTGACACTCTTAGTTATTTTATTAGTAAATATTGCTGGATGAATATTTGCTGCCTTCCTGATTGTTCCTGGTTCCTCCACAGAGTGGACCAGCAGAGCTCAGAGGTTCCCAGTGGTCCGTCTGCCCAGCAGCATCAAACACAGCTGGACTCCATATTTATGGTCTGTACATGAACAACAACTACTTTTCCATGGTTCTGTTCACAGTCGTCTCCATGCTGCACTTTGTAGACCAGAGGACTGTCAGTCTGTCCAACATCCATCTGGTGTTTGGCTCCATGATTTCAGTCTGATGTTTCCTTCATCTATTATTCTGTTCCAGCTGCTGGAGGAAAACATTGTCACTTTTGTGAAGAACGAGCTGAAGAAGATCCAGAAGGTTCTGAGTCCAGATTACCCAGAATGCTCAGAGAGTCAGAGGGAGGATGATGAGGTGTTGGATGGTGATGATAAAGAGCAGAGGAGGAGCAGCAGAGAGGCAGTGATGAAGATCACACTGAACTTCCTGAGGAGGATGAAGCAGGAGGAGCTGGCTGACCGTCTGCAGAGCAGTAAGAGGATTTCTACAAAGATTTGACCTGATGGATAAATGACACATTTACTGATGTCTGAAGAAATGGAATCACATTTATTCAAATCATCTTCAGAAAATTATTTTGTTCAGTTGCTGATTTTACTTTTTGTGTTAATTCAGAACATCCTGCTACAGTTTGTCAACATCAACTTAAATCTGGTCTGAAGAAGAAGTTCCAGTCTGTGTTTGAGGGGATTGCTAAAGATGGAAGTCCAACCCTTCTGAACCAGATCTACACAGAGCTCTACATCACAGAGGGAGGGACTGGAGAGGTCAATGATGAACATGAGGTCAGACAGATTGAAACTGCATCCAGGAAACCACACAGACCAGAAACAACAATCAGACAAGAAGACATCTTTAAAGTCCCACCTGGAAGAGATCAACCAATCAGAACAGTGATGACAAAGGGAGTGGCTGGCATTGGGAAAACAGTCTTAACACAGAAGTTCACTCTGGACTGGGCTGAAGACAAAGCCCACCAGAACATCCACTTCATATTTCCATTCACCTTCAGAGAGCTGAATGTGCTGAGAGAGAAAAAGTTCAGCTTGGTGGAACTTGTTCATCACTTCTTTACTGAAACCAAAGGAATCTGCAGCTTTGAACACTTCCAGGTTCTGTTAATCTTTGATGGCTTGGATGAGAGTCGACTTCCTCTGGACTTCCACAACAAGGAGATCCTGACTGATGCTACAGAGTCCAGCTCAGTGGATGTTCTGCTGACAAACCTCATCAGGGGGAAACTGCTTCCCTCTGCTCTCCTCTGGATAACCACACGACCTGCAGCAGCCAATCATATTCCTCCTCAGTGTGTTGGCATGGTGACAGAGGTCAGAGGGTTCAATGACCCCCAGAAGGAGGAGTACTTCAGGAAGAGATTCAGAGATGAGCAGCAGGCCAGCAGGATCATCTCCCACATGAAGACGTCACGAAGCCTCCACATCATGTGCCACATCCCAGTCTTCTGCTGGATCACTGCTACAGTTCTGGAGGATGTGTTGGAGACCAGAGAGGGAGGAGAGCTGCCCAGAACCCTGACTGAGATGTACATCCACTTCCTGGTGGTTCAGACCAAAGTGAAGAAGGTCAAGTATGATGGAGGAGCTGAAACAGATCCACACTGGAGTCCAGAGAGCAGGAAGATGATCAAGTCTCTGGGAAAACTGGCTTTTGATCAGCTGCAGAAAGGAAACCTGACCTTCTATGAATCAGACCTGACAGAGTGTGGCATCGATATCAGAGCAGCCTCAGTGTACTCAGGAGTGTTCACACAGATCTTTAGAGAGGAGAGAGGGCTGTACCAGGACAAGATGTTCTGCTTCGTCCATCTGAGTGTTCAGGAGTTTCTGGCTGCTCTTCATGTTCATCGGACCTTCATCAACTCTGGAGTCAACCTGATGGAAGAAACACAAACATATTTATTATGTAATAAACTTAGCCTAAAGTCTTTCCATCAGAGAGCTGTTGACCAGGCCTTACAGAGTCCAAATGGACACCTGGACTTGTTCCTCCGTTTCCTTCTGGGACTTTCACTGCAGACCAATCAGAGACTCCTACAAGGTCTGCTGACACGGACAGGAAGTAGCTCACAGACCAATCAGGAAACAGTTCAGCACATCAAGAAGAAGATCAGTAAGAATGTGTCTGCAGAGAAAAGCATCAATCTGTTCCACTGTCTGAATGAACTGAATGATCGTTCTCTAGTGGAGGAGATCCAACAGTCTCTGAGTTCAGGAAGTCTCTCCACAGATAAACTGTCTCCTGCTCAGTGGTCAGCTCTGGGTTTCATCTTAGTGTCATCAGGAAAAGATCTGGATGTGTTTGACCTGAAGAAATACTCTGCTTCAGAGGAGGCTCTTCTGAGGCTGCTGCCAGTGGTTAAAGCCTCCAACAAAGCTCTGTAAGGACACAGGTTGTTACTGCATTAATTTATAAAGAACAATCTGCTAATGGTGAAGTAAATGTATATTCATGTTTCAGTTTATATATTGGTGCATTGTCTGTTCAAAATGACCCTCTAGTTTGGGGACGCGGAAAAGAGAAACAAACTTCCTTCAGCCGCTGGACAGCATGATTATTAACAGAAAAATTTATCTTCATGTTAAAATTGAAACTGGATTAATTTTGTTTATGTAATTTTATAATTCTCTTTCCAACCTCCTTGTTGACTGTAGTTCTGTTCTTCAAGGCTGGAGGACTAACTATAAAATGAACCAGTTCACAACAAACATATTGTCACGATGGGATTAATTCTTTGAACCCAATGCGCAGACCACAAGTCCGGAGAAGGGTAAAAAGTTAAGGTGATTTATTATTAAACAAAGTGCAAACAATATGTACAGGAACCTGGAACAGGTCCTCATCACGGTGGTGCTGGATCTCTGGATTCAAAGGAGATCAGGTAAGGCAAGTTCAGGGTTTGTGGTAATTTACACTCTCACATAAACAATAGGTCTTACTTGCAGGTTGGTGAACTGAGCTGGAGTAAAGGGTCACTGTGGATCCAGGGCTGGAGGTATGGAGAGGGAGAGGGCAAAGGCTGCGTTGTAGGGTGGACAGATGAATGGAGGAGTTTGATCTTTTGGATCCTCTGGCACTGGAGTGTCGGTTGCTCCCTCCTGATATACTCCTGTAAACAAAGGTAAGTGGCGGCATGTGTGCAGGTAGGTAGCTGCAGGTCCATGGCCCCCAAGGATGCCCTCTGGTGGAGAAAATGGGAAACGCCAACCAGTCCTTCCCAGATCCCAACAGTACCCCCTCCCCCCTCGCTCCCAGAAGGCAGGGAGGAATGTTAGTCAGGGATGAGGGAAGCATCTACAATAAAAGAGCCAGGGACCCATAGATGGTCCTCCAGGATGTACCCCTGCCAATCCACCAGATCTTGCCAGCCTCTGCCCCATTTATGGGAGTCAACAATCTGACGGACATAGAAAACAAGGCCCTCCCACCCCATCAACCTCATGGGCGTGAGGAGGGGGTTCAGGCTGCGGGCACAAGAGGCTCGTCAAGACGGGCTTAGTCTGGTACACGTGAAAGGTGAGAAACTCGGAGTGAAGGAGGTAGAAGTAGATGGACAGCAGATGGACTGATGACTGATTCGATTTTATAAGGACCAATGAACGAGGGGCCAACCTCTTGGACATGGATTTTAATGGCATGTCTTTGGTCAAGAGCCAAACCTGTTGACCAGGAGTGTATGTTGGTGCAGGTCTCCATTTGCGGTCTGCAAATCGGTGGTTCTGTTCCAGGGTGCGACCAAGAGTGGAAACAATAGTCTTCCAGATGGCCCTGCATTGGCCAATGTGGTGCTGGACTGAAGTGACAACAATGTCCTTCTCATCCAAGGGAAACAACGGGGGTTGGTAGCCTAAAGTGATTTCAAATGGGACAAACCAGTAGCAGAGGAAAAATGAGAGTTGTGTGCATACTTGACCCAGGAAAAATATTGCTCCAGTCAGTGGGATCTGTCAAAGTAAAGCACCTGAGCGTTGCTTTCAGCTCCTGGTTCATATATTCCATTTGGCCCTTAGACTGTGGATGATAACCAGAACATAAACATACTTTAGCTTCTAGGGCTGCACAAAAGTGTCTCTAAACCTGTGCTGTGAACTGAGGTCCTCGGACAGACAGTATCTCCTGCAGTATGCCATGGAGCCGAAACACATGCTTGACCAGGAGCTGCATTGTCTGAAAAGCTCAAGGGAGTTTCATTAAAGAAATCAAATGGCAAGCTTTAGAAAACTGATCAATAACTGTGAGGATTGTGGTCATACCTCCAGACACAGGGAGCCCAGTAACAAAGTCCAGTGAAATGTGGAACAAGAGTCTTTTGGGTGTTGGAAGCGATTGGAGCTGACCAGACGGGAGTTGGTGTGACGGTTTGTTTCGAGCACAGATTGGACAGGCTAAGATGTATTCTTTAATGTCCTTATAACTAGACGGCCACCAAAAATGACGGGAAATGAACAAAATGGTTCTACTAACATCTGGGAGAGCAGAACATTTAGAGGTGTGCATCCAACTGATGAGTCTGGAACTGAAAGAAGTGGGTATATAAATCTTATTGGGAGGACCGGTGCCAAGATCATGTTCAGATGACTGGACTTGTTTAATGAGATCCTCAATCTCCCAAGTAACCGAAGCTATGTAGCAACTGGGGGACAGAATAGAGACCAGAGATCTATCAGTGTCATCAGAGGAGTATAGCCGGGAAATCGTGTCCGGTTTTGTATTCCTTGAGCCAGGGCGATATGAAATGGACAGGTTAAACCAGGAGAAAAATAATGACCAGCATTATTGTCGGGGGTTGAGTCTTTTAGCAGTTTTCAGATGAGCAAGATTCTTGTGATCGGTCCAAACTAGAACACGGTGTTGTGCGCCCTCCAGCCAATGGCTCTTGAAGAGAGGAGACA
The DNA here is from genome assembly GCF_051168715.1 of Poecilia mexicana. Lineage (NCBI taxonomy): Eukaryota > Metazoa > Chordata > Actinopteri > Cyprinodontiformes > Poeciliidae > Poecilia > Poecilia mexicana. The sequence continues at coordinate 25,468,478 of NW_028263381.1, forward strand.
ATTTGATGGCGAGGAGCTCGCAGTCTCCTACATAGTTTCTCTCAACTGGAAACATTCTACGGGAATAGCAGGCACATGGATGAATTTTATGATCAGAATCTGAAAACTGTAAGAACGGCTCCTACACCACAGTTTGAGGCATCCACCTCCAGAACGAACTGTTTGGCGGGGTCAGGTTGGATGAGTATGGGTGCATTAGCAAATTAACTTGGAGAATGTGGTGTCGGCTTCGGGAGTCCAGGAAAAGGTGGTTTTAACTGAGGTCAAAGAGGTTAATGCCAGAGCTGTTTGATTGTAATTTCTGATGAAACATTGGTAGAAATTAGCAAAACCTAGGAACTTCTGAAGTTGTTTTTTTGGTTTTGGCAATCGGCGAATCCAGGACTGCTTTGATCTTGTCCTCAGAAGATCTCACCTGTCCACCCTCTAGAACATATCCAAGGAAGGTAACGATGATTGGTGAAACATTTCTTGGTCTTGACAATCTATTCTTCAGCAGATGTTGAAGAACAAGGTGGACGTGTCTTTAGTGCTCAGGAAGACTCTTAGAGTAGATCAAAATGTCATCAAGGTAGACAAAAACAAAAATGTTCAGAAAGTCCCTCAGGACGTTATTTATCAGAGCTTGGAAACAGGCTGGTGCATTAGATAACCCAAAAGGCATGACAAAGTACTCAAAGTGGCCAAGTGGGGTTTTGAATGTGTCTTCCACTCATCTCCCTCCCGTATGCGGAGGAGATGGGAAGCATTTCTTAAATCAAGCTTGGTAAAAATGGTGGCTCCCTGGACATGCTCGAATGCAGATGAGAGAAGGGTTAATGGATATTTATTCTTCACAGTTATTTGATTTAGACCACGGTAATCAATACATGGTCAGAGGGTGGCATCCTCCTTGCCAACAAAGAAAAAACCAGCTCCTAACGGGGAAGAAGAGATGTAAATAATTTCTGCATCGAGAAATTCTTTAATGTTCTTTTCCATGGTTTCTTTTTCTGTTTTGGAAATGTTATATATGTGGCTATTGGGCAACTCCGGGTAGAAGATCTATAGCACAATCGTAAGGTCGATGTGGAGGAAGTGAGTGCTTTTACCTTGCTGAACACGGCAGCTAAGTCGTGATACTCCACCAGAATGGCTGAGAGATCTGGTGGATCTGCATCATGCTGACCCACCGGTGGCGGACCTGGTGGAGTAGCTGAGTGGAGGCAAGATGAGTGACAGTTAATGGACCATGAAATAATATGTCGTTCAGACTAGTCAATGTGGGGATTATGATGTTCCAACAAGTCGAATCCCAGAATAATAGCTGAGCTAGATGCTGGAAACACAAAGAACGAAATGATTTCATGATGATTACCAAAAAACAGGCGATTTAATGGAACAGTTTGAGTTATCTGATGCAGGGCTTTGCCGTTCAGGGCCGAAACCTTTGATGGTTCGCCAGTCTTCTCGCGTCTACTGGTGGACCCTGGCTTTTGGCTTAGGCAAAAGGCTGAAATTAATTGACCGGCTGCGCCACAGTAGAGACAGAGTTTGTCCCTAAATCGTCTCTACCGTTCTTCAGGAGTGAGATGAATATGCCCTATCTGCATGGGCTCTGGTTTGACTGCCGCTGAAGGAGCTGCGCAGAAAAGTTATGGGACATGCCCTCCCCAGACAAACTAACAGGCTGGTTTCTCTTGAATTTATCTTTAGCTTGGGAGTGGATTCTATCATCTAAACGGATGACCAAGCTAATTAAATCTTCCAGAGTTTTGGGTTCATCCATTGAAGGGCAAAGGGCTTTTTGGAGGTAAACCTAAGAAGAAGAAACACAGGGAGTATTACTCGAGGAGCAGATTGGTCATAGGTGAGCACACTAAAGATATCTACCATTACTGGTCAACACTCTGGAACTGGAGTGTCGGTTGCTCCCTCCTGATATACTCCTGTAAACAAAGGTAAGTGGCAGCAGGTGTGCAGGTAGGTAGCTCCAGGTCCATGCCCCCCCAAGAAGCCCCAAGGATGCCCTCTGGTGGAGAAAACAAACGCCAACTAGTCCTTCCCAGATCCCAACACGCGTATACATGTGTAAACTAAGATAGCTCTTTCTCTGTCCTAGAAAAACATTGTTGATTGGGGAAAAAAAATTAATTTTGAGGAATTATTTAATACTAGATGTTTCTTTCTCCTCAGACTGAGTGGCTGTAACTTCTCAGAGAGAAGCTGTGAAGCTCTGTCCTCAGTTCTCAGCTCCCAGTCCTCCAGTCTCAGAGAACTGGACCTGAGTAACAACAACCTGCAGGATTCAGGAGTGAAGCTTCTCTCTGCTGGACTGAAGAGTCCAAACTGCAACCTGGAGACTCTCAGGTAAAATGTGATCAATCCTGGTGAAACCAGATTTCTGTCCATTAAACTCCATCAGAGATGAAGAAATGTGATCTCATTAGCAGACTTAGTTGCAGATTCCTTCAATCTTTTGAAAAACAACATAATTGACTGGAATGAAAGATACATTTTTATGAATTGTTTAATACCAGATTTTCCTCCCTGTCTCCTCAGACTGAGTGGCTGTAACCTCTCAGAGAGAAGCTGTGAAGCTCTGTCCTCAGTTCTCAGCTCCCAGTCCTCCAGTCTCAGAGAACTGGACCTGAGTAACAACAACCTGCAGGATTCAGGAGTGAAGCTTCTCTCTGCTGGACTGAAGAGTCCAAACTGCAACCTGGAGACTCTCAGGTAAAATGTGATCAATCCTGGTGAAACCAGATTTCTGTCCATTAAACTCCATCAGAGATGAAGAAATGTGATCTCATTAGCAGACTTAGTTGCAGATTCCTTCAATCTTTTGAAAAACAACATAATTGACTGGAATGAAAGATACATTTTTATGAATTGTTTAATACCAGATTTTCCTCCCTGTCTCCTCAGACTGAGTGGCTGTAACCTCTCAGAGAGAAGCTGTGAAGCTCTGTCCTCAGTTCTCAGCTCCCAGTCCTCCAGTCTCAGAGAACTGGACCTGAGTAACAACAACCTGCAGGATTCAGGAGTGAAGCTTCTCTCTGCTGGACTGAAGAGTCCAAACTGCAACCTGGAAACTCTCAGGTAAAATGTTCTCAATCGTGGTGCATCCAGATTTCTTTCCATTACCTGCTATCAGAGATTATGTAATTATTATTCCTCTAGTAGATAATAACAGATGTCTGACTGTGTTGTGACTAAGCATGCTATGTCATGATACATAAACATGGCTGGTTCTCATTTACTCCAGGATAAAAAAAACAGGAAGAGAGTTATTTAGAAAGGTTATTTAAAGGTTGTTTATTTAAAGGTATTTAGAAAAGTCAGGCTTCGACTGACATTGTAACTGTGCACTTGACAGATTGCTGCATCCTAGGTTTACAAAGGAGCATTATGTCAGCTATTTCCTCTAAGTAATGTAAGAGAATAAAATCATTCTGGCTCGTTATATTCTCTTGTTCTCCCGGATTCAATGATGCCATGCGTGTAAATAAAAGCCACACAGAGTTAACAATTAGGGCTCCGCGTCATACATTTTCAGATTTTATTCCAACATTTAAAAGTATAAAATCACATTGACAACACAGACACTTCAAACACACTAAAACAGACATTCATTTACCTGAGACAAGTAGGAAAGTAGGAAATAGAAAAACAGGAAAAAGGCAAAAAACGTGTTTTGTGGAGATTGCCAAGCGGCTGCAAATAGCAAATCTGATTTGTTCCTGTGGGGCTCATACTTTTATTCACAAAGGGTGTTTTCTTTGTTTTAATTTATGCAATTATGCGATTAAGGCGTGTTGTTCTCCTAGCATAGGTCCTAGAGAGAACCTATGCTGCCAAAAGTATTTGACCACTATCCAAAGGATAGTAATGACGTGTTCCAATAACTTCCATGGCCACAGGTTTATGAAAGTATCACCTAGGCATGCAGACTGTATTTGCAAACGTTTGTGGAAAAAATGGGTTGCTCTCAGGAACTCTGTGAATTCTTGAGTGGAACTGTGATAGGTTGCTGATGCTACATCTCCCATGTTTTGTTTTTACCTTTTCTGGAATATCTGATTTTTCTATTTACCTTAAACTTGCTGCTGGTAAACCTGAACTCTCTGCTGTGAAACAAAGAAGGATGTTTGTAATTCTACATGTGACAAAATTTGAGATTTATTACCCACAGAATGAAATTAGAGTGTTATTACTATTTCATCTTATTGACAGGTTAAGCACCTATAAATGTCCAGTTCAGACCTTGGGCTCTACCTCAATGTTCTCATCATGTGATGAATTGTGTGTCTGCAGCTTATCAGGCTGTTTGGTCTCAGAGGAAGGCTGTGCTTCTCTGGCCTCAGCTCTGACCTTTAACCCCTCCCATCTGAAAGAGTTGGACCTGAGCTACAATCATCCAGGAGACTCAGGAGTGAAGCTGCTGTCGGCTGGACTGAAGGATCCAGACTGGAGACTGGAAGCTCTCAGGTATGGAGGAACCTGCTGCAGGAGCAGAGAAGGTCTGATAGAGGAGGAAGAGGAGAAACGTCTTTAGTCTGATGGGAAACATTTAGTTTGAAGAGAAATATTTAGTTTGATCATTAAATATTTAGACGCCTCATCTGGAGGCAGAGATCATTACCCAGTTTTCTGGAATATTCTCCTGACTAAGAACGGCTCACAAGGAAAATGAAAGAGTGGGATGGATTTAATAGAGTTTAATAGGGACTCTGACTAAATGAATAAAAGTGAAGTTCAGTTAGATTTCCATGATGATCTACTGATGACAGAAAGGACTTTAAAACAATGTTGGATGGAGCTCCAGACCAATCAGCCCCAAGGAGCAAAGATGAGAAGAAAAGTAACTCCATGTTGGTCAGATGGATGTTTAAAAGTTTTGAGAATGAAAAAACTTTTTTATTATTATTTTAAGCAGTTTGCAATCCAGATGTTGGACTGTTCCTGTCTCAGTGGAGGACAATGTGTGTCTGAGAGACATGTAATGTCCATGTTTGCTGCTGAAAGAGACTGATGGTCTGACCCCCCTCCTCCTTTCAGGGTGGAGCCTGCTGGAGGCCGATTCTTGACACCAGGTCTGAGGAAGTGTAAGTGTGTTTTTCATCTGATTCATGACAACAAAGCAGCTCACATTCAACCATCTTCAAACTGTCACATCACTCATTCAGGATCATCATCAAAGATCAATAAATGATCAATAACTGCAGCTGGATTGTGTTTGTTCTCTCCATCAGATTCCTGTCAACTCACCATCGACACAAACACAGTGAGCAGAAACCTCAAACTGTCTGAAGACAACAGGAAGGTGACATTAGTGGAGGATCTTCAGTCATATCCTGATCATCCAGACAGATTTGATGTCTGGAATCAGCTGCTGTGTAGAACTGGTCTGACTGGTCGCTGTTACTGGGAGGTTGAGTGGAGAGGAGATGTTTATATATCAGTGAGTTACAGAAGAATCAGGAGGAAAGGAAACAGTAGAGACTGTAGATTTGGATGGAATGATAATTCCTGGAGTCTGAGCTGCTCTGATGTTTATGGTTTCTCTGTCTGGCACAATAACAGATCAACTCGTCTCTCCTCCTCCTCCTCCTCCTCCTCCTCCTCCTCCTCCTCCTCCTCCTCCTCCTCCTCCTCCTTCTCCTCCGTCTCTAACAGAGTATCAGTGTATGTGGACTGTCCTGCTGGCATTCTGTCCTTCTACAGAGTCTCCTCTGACTCACTGATCCTCCTCCACACCTTCAACACCACATTCACTGAACCTCTGATTCCTGGATTTGGGTGCTTGTACTCTGGTTCTTCAGTGTTTCTTTGCTGATTTGAGTCTAAAGATTTTCCTCCTGTCAGAGAAACTTTCTCACTGTTGAACAGATAGTTCATCTCTACAATCTATTTCTTGGTGAAACTTTTCTGATTGAGTCCTTGGAAACTTTTTCTTCTTCCAGTCCTTTAAAGATGGAAGCTGGGATTATTCCAGGATTATTCCAGGATCCTCATGTTTTCCTGTGTGTTTCCAGTCAAAGCTTCACACTGAATATCAAGATGTTGTTTCTCTTATTTTTTCCTCTCATTCATCAGATTTCATTGAAATGTTGATCAGTTTTTCTCTCTGAACATTTTCTGTTCCTGTCGTATCCTATTTTTCTAAACTCGTCAGATTTGAATATTAAATCTTCCTTTTGTTTATTTGCTGCAGTTTTTCTTCATGTGTTTTAGAGAAATAAAAACATTTTTCTTCTTCTGCATTTGGTTCATTTGCTGCTCATTCTGTTCTTTTCCTGTTCAAATTTAAATATTTGCATTAAAAATATTTTTCATCAACTCTGCCTTTCAGAAAGTCCTAATTAAAGTAAAACATTCCCATCCCATGAAGGTCAGAGGTCAATGCTTTGAAGCCTAAAGTGATAAAATCTTAATATTTCCTGTTTCATTCAGAACTTCTACCTGAAACTCAGAACCTGCAGAACATTTTTCTCTCTGGAGAAAAAATCCAGGAACTGGAAGATCAGAGCAGAATGAAAACTGGAGATCAGTGATGGACAGAAAAGCTCTGATCGCTGCATCTCTGACATATTTTACATTTGATAACAACAGTAAACCTATTTTAGCTGAGAATAAACCAACATGGATATGACCCGCCACAGCCCAACGTGGGCCACACCTGATTCAACCCAAACCAGAAAATAAAGATTTAACTGGAAATCCCAAAACTCAGTAAAATCAGCAGCTGGTTGGGATTAAAATGCAGTTTGTTGCAGAGGTTCAAACTTCCTGATGGTGACCTCTCCTCCGTCCCTCACCTTGTCTGGACGCTTTTAATCCTCACTGCAGTGTTAGACTGGAGCTAATCTCTCAGATTAACCAGATTAACACTGAGCTGCAGCAGGAACCAAACGTCTCTGCAGAATGTGACAATTTTTAATCTGATTAATCATCAGAATAATCAATAACATTGGGTCATTTAAATACAGATTTACAAAAAGGACAAGGATATTTTTGTTCTAAGTAAAGCATGGTGGTAGGAAAATGATCCTAACTAAAACTATAAAGTAATGAATAAAGTTAAACATGGAGTTATTTGAGCTTTTTGTCAAATCAGATTTAATGTTATTTTAGTTAAAATCTCCTCATCCAGTTCCTGTTATTTATTTTAACCCCTAAACTTTTTGATTTTATGCACATTTTAATTGTGTTGTTTCAACCTAAAGTTAACATTATTAAAACTTTTGATATATTTATCTCATCTAAATCTTAGTCAAAACACTAAAATAATCATGATGAAGTTTCCTAATTTCATGTTTTCAGAAAAATCCCCCCAAAATCTCACATTTGCTGAGTGAAGGTGTAGAAAAGTGTCTGTAGTGTGAATGATTCAAAACCCAATAATAAAATGTTGATTTTCCCTCTGAAAGCAGGTAAAGTGTAGAAACAGGAACAGTGACCGTCGATCTGTTGGGCCTCCTGTCAGAACCAAGTTGGTCCAAATCTTCTCTCTCCGCTTCGACCACTCGCCACTGGACCAGCAATAGCTCTCTGGGTGGAGAGCCTTCCAGAAACATTTAAACCAGCTGTGGAGCTGGACGACGTCCTCTGTGGGGTCAGAGGTCGTAGTACTTGGTACTTGGTAGAGGGAAGTTTTACTGCTCTGTTGTTGTGGATCTGGAGGTCTGATCCAGATGGACGGAGAGGCTCTGGTTCTCCCCCAGTGGCTGCTGGGATTCAGGTTGTTCCTTCCTGGACTTTAGCCGTTTGTTGGTCATGAGCAGAACCTGGACCGGCCTCTGGACTGAACTCAGCCAGCATCTGGAGTCCAGAGCTTCCTCTGAAAATCCTTCATCACGACCCGTCAGCTGGTCTGATGGAGGCAGCAGGACTTTGGCAGGAAGGTTTTCACCTGTCCACAAAGCAGAGTGGACAGGATTTAACAACAAGACAACACAGGAAGGATCTTTTATTGTTTTATTTTTAACTTTAGTTCATGAGATTTGATAAAACTCCAACATTAAGTGGTCAAAAGGTGAGTCAGGTAGAGAATATGCAAAGAATTGAACCATCTCCACATCAGTACATATGAAAGAAGGGTCAGTTTACTGCCTGAGGTCTCTGGGCAGCTAGCTTAGCAGCAGCAGCAGCAGCAGCAGCAGCTCTTGCATCGCCATGGCAACCGAGTCATCAGCAGCATCAGAAACCAGCCATCTGCTCAGTAATCTGCTTCATGTCAATGTTTGTGTGTCTGAGCTGAGCAGTGTGGGCCTCACTGTCACACAGAGATGTCAGTCTGCAGATCTAACCTGAAGTCTGAATGTCGGTTGATTTATGTTTTTATCCTTGTCTAAAACTGTAAAGTCTCGTTAGGATAAAATGTTTTCATACTTCAAGGATTTGCAGCATTTTGTAAAAATCCAATCATTTCAGCAAACAGAACCTCTATTCATTATTTTACCATCTACACTGTAAATTGTAACAACATATTTATTAGAGAACGAAGGGGAATCAACTGAATTTGCTCCAGATTTATTTTGTGTTAAAACTCCAGTTAAATGAAGCCTCGTGACGGTTTAAGTGTTTTGTAAAGTTTAATTTTAAGTTTAGTTATAAGATAAGAGGTAAATCTGTTTTTAATAAATTTAATGAATCCAAAACATTGTGTAACATATTATGTGACATTGGGGATCAACCAGCAAAGCATCCCATGATGCATTTCACCAACAGGTTCTCTGCACTTTAAAACAAGCTTTGTTCAGATGGTACATTATATTATAAATTATTTCATAACAGAAGCCATTAGCTGTTTCCATTAAGTAATACCCAAATAAAGAATTTAAAATGTTTCAGAAGCTTTGAGTTTGATTTGTTTTTAAGTAAAGAGGAAGGAAAGGAATCTAAAGTAAAGATAAAATTTTACTTTGGTTTCCTTAAAAGTGTTTTAAGTCATTCCTACAAATAAATCCCTTAATATTCTACAAAGAACAGAAAATATTTAAAACCATTTAAACTGTTTTATTAACCTTTAATATGTAAAAACTAACAATAAAAATTTCCTGCTCAGTTATTATATAAACATCATTCATTCTAGCAGCTTGGCAGGTTTTTTCTTTCTTCCTAAACTCTGTGAAACTCAAAGGGTGATGATGATGAACGTTGCTATGGAAACTGAAGGTGGGAACAAATCCAGCAGGTGGGAGGAGGTTGGAGGTGTCAGTGTCAGACAGGTCAAAGGTTGACTGTAGGCAGTCCTACTTCCTCCTTACACTGTCAGAATTAACAGAGCAAAATATAATTTTGGTGTCAAAGTATGAAAAATAAAAATTACCATCCTGAAGACAAACTAAGATCTCAGATCATCTCATGCAATATTCCTTTAGAAACTTAAGCTGCTTAATCAAACACTAACTTTAGTTTAGTAAACAATATTTATCAAACACACAAACATTCACTCCAACAGGAAACAGACTAATGGTCAGAATTTGGAATTAGTTAAAATTTCATCAATAATTTCTAGTCAGTCCTCATTTTGTAGATTTTCTCAAATTGTAATTAACAAATTTACTGAATGTTCAAGATTGTCTATTTTTTTTCTTCTTTTTAACATATTTTAATGTTTGAATTAAACTTTAATCTATTGGATCCTGAACATGACTGAATGGGAGGAGTGAAGATTTCCCAGCATTCAGTCTGAAGAAGCTCAGCTCTTCTCAGCTCTGAGACATTTTCTGAATAAATCCCAGTCAGTGAATCTGCAGACCTGATCAGATCCAAACATCCATTTTCCAGGAGTCTCTGGTTTCATCTGTGTCGTTGTTCCAGCTGCTGAGGTCAGAATCCAGCTGTAAAACCTGGAGGCTGAATGTTCAGGTTCTCTCCTCCAAACATCCCCCCTCCCTCCCTCCAGCTGTGGAGAACAGCTGGAAAACAGCTGCATGTGTAAATAATGAGTCTGGAACAAGCTGCCACCTTCTGCTGCTGATCTGACTTTAGATTCAGGTTGATGATTGAAATGAAATCAGGGTTTGAACCTGGATCAGCAGAACCTGCTCAGCTGATCCTGGTTTAACCAGAGACTGTCCTCACTCTGCTCACCTCACTGACATGATGATCAATGATTATATAGGAGCTATATTAATAATCTATATTATAACAATGTGTGGTTTCAGCTGCAGTAATGTGGTGATGTTGAGAACTACAGTTTAGTTTTATTTTTCTCATTATTTTCTTTTTTGTTTTTATAATCTGACCAGTTACTGCAGCAGGAGGAAACCAGCTGTTCTGTTTTCTGGGTTTTCATCAGAACTTCTCTCATTAAGACTTTATCAACATTTCTCTAATTTCACTGCAGATCTTCTCCTGCTCTGAAAGAAGAAACTATAAAGCATGTGATTTGTGATGTCATCAGTCACATCCCTCACATTTACTTTCAGTTTGAAAGTCAGTTTGCTGTTCAGATCTTCTTCATCTCTTTGGATAGTTTGAAAAAACTGTAAGTTTGCTTTGTTTCCTACTTGAACTTTGTCTTCAGGAAGTTTCCTGGTTTTTTCTTCTCTCGCATGTTTGAAGAACAGGTTCACTTCTAATTTCAGCTCAATATTTCATCTCTGCTGTTTGAAGGTTAATCTACAGGATTATTAAATTACTGATGAGCTGACATCAGACATGATGAATAGCTAATGTTACGTTGTTTTTTCACTGAACCAACAGCTTCATGTTTCTATTTCCTAGATTCAAACTTTGAGAGCTGATTTACAAAACTAGGATATCTGATTAAACCAGAATTTTAATTAAACTTTGATTTGGTTTCACAAAAGCAGTAGCACATAGGTTACCATAGCAACACAACCTGTGCAACTAGCCTGGTCCAGACCAGATAGTTCAGCCTGTTACCTCACGGTAACCAGGAGAAATAGAAATAGCCAGACATCCAGGCCGACACAGAGGGAGTCATATTCAGATGACAGTAATTGTTTTGGATCAGGTCAATGGTTTTATTTTCTTAAATTCTCACTGTTTCATCTCAATGATGACTCCAGACAGCCAAACTCATGATCAATCCCACCAAGCTGAGCTTGCAACTTCTCCAAGGTCTTTTTCAGGAACTGCAATTGAGCTGTAACTCAGCAAGAATCACTTCCAGTTTGTGGTTCTGCTCACATCTGAGTCTGAGTTTTCACAGCAAAGCATTTCCTTATTCCATCAGCCTGTCAATAGGCAGAACAGCTGCCAACATTTCCTGAATTTCACAATATACCAGGTAACCTCCAAGTTCAAGGAGCAGAAATCCTGTCATCAGAAATTGAATTGTGTATGTCTCTGTGGACAGACACAGGGTCTCTCACTTCTTCTCATAAAGATCAGATCCACAGTTTGCAATTCAAAAGATGTGGAAAGAGAAACTTCAAACAAGAAAGCACAGGACACAGAGCAAAAAGCAGAGCAGAGGAGAGAAAAATCATCTGACTTCACTGAGAAGAGAACAAGAAAAAAATCCACTATCAGGTTTACATATTGTTATATTGACTTCCACTGTTAATCTGTAAGTTTAAAGTTGTTCATTTGAGCAAAGGAAAGCCATGGTTATTACCTTTTTAGTTAAGAATGGTTTGAAAATTTATATTTTGAGCTATTTACACTTTCAGTCAATCTACTGTTCTTTACTAGTATAGCAGTATTTTTCCTTGAGTATAATGTACATTAATTCCTCATAATTCTTTATCAAAATATGTTTCTTAGGTGTGAGGTATGGCGTACGCAACTTATCTAAAGTAGCATCAGTGAACCTATGATGGATCTCATGGTCTCTTAAAGAAATCTGTTAATGCGCATTCACCTGATTTATTTAAACCTGGCTGAACATAGCTGCACCTCCGGAAGTTGGTTTGGTCTTTGTGAAACAGATAAAGCCAGGAGGAACCAATGGTGCTGGATTTCTGAATCCTATTTTTGTGAAAGAACCTTCCACTATTACATCATACACAGTAGTTTCCTGACTTTTCCTTTAAAATTAAAATATTTTGAGTGAGTTTATTAAATAGTTAATCTTTGATGGAACATTTAATCCACTTGTAGAGTTTCAATAATTGTGAACTAAAATCCTTCCTGTTGTTCAGGTTGAATCAGTGAATGTAAATGTTGCTCCATGTCTCCATCTAGTGGACTGATAGTAGAAGTGCAGGTTGAATCAGTGAATGTAAATGTTGCTCCATGTCTCCACCTAGTGGACTGATAGTAGAAGTGCAGCAGCTGATGCAGCTTCCTCTGCCTCTCTGCTGTCTGACTGCATTCACCTGACACTGATATGAAGCAGAGAAGAAGAGCCAGTCAGAGGAGGAGCAGCTGATCTTTTTCCAGCACTAATGATGTAAAGGATGATCAGAGTTGATGTGCAGATGAATGATGTGTGTTTCCTCTGCAGGTGAAGCTAGAAAGTGTGTGTGAGCTGATGTGAATTCAGCAGCATGGATCAGTGTGAGGACAGAGAGGAGGGAGTCCCTCCCTCTAAAACCACTCTGTGTGGGGAAGATGAGAGCCAGAGCAAAGGTCAGAGGTGAGGTCACCATCTCTAACTGTCCACAGCCCTTTTCACACAGCGTTCACTATATCAGGCCAAAACAGACGTGGTGATGAAGCTGCTGCTGCTCCTCTTTGCTGCTTCATCCAGACTGAACAGATTCAGTTTTAATCATCATGTTTCTGTCAGGATCCATCAGAGACTCAGACCAGAACCAGAACCAGGACCAGGACCCAGCTGTGTGTCCTTTAAGAGCGATGGGTCAAAGGATAATCCTCTTATTAACTTTAAATCTCCTGGATCTCCACCATCAGAGAGGTGAGCTGTTTCTAAATGCTGTAACTTTTTATATCTGTCATTGTGGCCATGAGATACCAAGTTCTGTTGGGTTCTGTTATCATGAGAACATTACACAGAATTTCAGGTTACTTTTGTTCGTACTTATTACATCAATGACATTAATGTCTCCATGGTGACATATGTTACCATGGAGACAGTAAAGTCCAAATGTATCATTGGTTCTGCAAAAATTAATGAAAGAAGTTCTGAGTATTAATCAGGTTCGTTTAGATCCACAGTCTCTTCCCAGAGTTTCAACACGTCCATGTAGGTCACAGAAGTCTCAATATTTGATTTGATGTTTCCCTGAGATCCATTTAACCATCATCCATACTGCCCCCTACTGGCCAGGTATTGATACCATACAGAAACAATTACTGCTGGTGAAAAACAAGGACTAAAATAACCATAATAAACTCACTTTTCAATCAGGACACATAAACTCTTATGTTGACATTATGTTGACATGACCTTTGAACCACAAACATTTGCATTTTATTCTGTTTTGTATCAACTTAATTTTTTTAATGAAATTTCTAGGTTTAGATTTGGATTGTTTTCTAAACACAGATTAATGCTGAATAAAGGTTCTATGAATTAATTTCATTATTCTGGTTGCATCTTCGAGGTTCAAACATCATGGTGCATGGTGCAGAAATTATCTTCCATTTCTACACTAAAACTAAGTAATATCTCATGTGAAACTCATTCAGAACCAAATGGTCTCTGTCTGACTACCTGGTTCTGAATGAAGCTTGTTAAGAAAATACATTTAAAGTATGCTAGTTTTAAAACTTAACATGTCTTGATTGAAATAGCCTAATTATAGTTTTAAAATCAGTAACCTATTCTGGCTTTTTGACCTTTATGTTGTAGTTACAGCAGATGGTTTGCTAGGATTGTTTAAACTGCCTTTTGTCTGTGTGGGAAAGCAATAAGTAGAAGTTCCAACTGTCACACTCATCTGTGAAAATCCGTAAAACAGCAGGAGTTCCTGGCTTTAGAGAGAGGGTCAGAGATAGCTCCTGGTTGGATAAGCAAAGATACGCCTTATTTGATTAAATTAAAGATAAGAATACGCCTTCACTATAAAACTTTCTACACAGAAGTAACAAATTAGATTTGCTCTTGCAATTCTCCAAAGACGTCTTTGCTTTTCTTTCTTTCTTTCTTTCTTTCTTTCGCACTGCATGCTGGGAGTTGGTGGAGGAGCGTGTGGAGAGAGAGCTGGGAGATTGAGAATTTCTAACTTGTTTGTTCTATGTTTGTTGGGTTTTCTTTAAGTTTTGTTCTTAAAATAGGGTGGTTGTAGCGTTGGGTTAAGTGTAATTGGTTACTTTTCTGTGAGTAACACCGGCATTTTTGCCTTTTTGGCAAAATGCCGGAAATGGATTTGACCAAACTTACGAGACAACATGGTTTGAAGATCTTACCCATTAGTCCCACTATGACAGTAGAAGATTGTAGTTTGGCGGTGGGAGAAGTTGTAGGTTGTAGCAGCATTAAATCTGCTGCTCGGATGAACAGCGCTGTGGTTATTTTTGTTGACAGCGTGGAGAAGGCAAACAAAGTGATTGAGAAAGGCATTATCGTGAATGATGTTTTTTTGTCCGTTTCCCCTTTGAGTACGCCAGCTAAAAAAGTTACGATTGGGAATATACCCCCGTTCATTAGTGATGAATTGTTGGTGAGAGAATTGTCGCGGCATGGAAAAATTGTTTCTGCGATCAGAAAAATGCCGTCAGGTTGTAAGTCTCCACAGTTGAAGCACGTTGTTTCTCACAGACGGCAAGTCCTAATGATTCTGAATAAAAAGAATGAAGATCTTAACTTGGTGCTTAATGTGCGAGTGGATGAGTTTGATTATGCTATTTATGTAAACTCGGGCACTTTGGTGTGTTTTGGTTGCGGGGAAGTCGGTCACTTGGTTCGGGCGTGTCCTGGAAAAAAACAATCATCTGAGAATGCGGAGCAAATTCAAGATAAAGAAGGTGAAAATTTACCAAATCAAGCTGAGGCTACAAGTTCAGAGAGTGTAGAGATAAGAGATACAGAAGGGCAGATGTCTGAAAATAATGCTCAAAGTGAAGGAGAAGTGCTTGAAAAAGATGTGCTAGAGGATGATGAACCGATCCTGAAAAATCAAATGGTGAATGATTCACAAGAAAAGCAGGAAGATGACAGTGTAGAGGAACAAAGTCAAAGTTTACTAATGCCTCTTCAGAGAAAAACAAATGCTGAAGAAACAGTGGTGGAGGGATGCAGTCAAACACCAGAGGAAGGGAGTTTTGAAATGTCTAGAAAAAGAAAAGTTTCTGAAAGTTTTGTTGGTTCTCAAACTGAAATTGATGTGGGAGACACAGAATTGGAATGTTCAGGAAAAGTTTTAGAATCAGAAAGCAATATGGATGAGGAAGAGGAAGGTGATGATGAAAGTTGGACTGAAGACAGTTTGGCCAGTTTCTTTTCACCTGGTCTAAGTAAACACAGGAAAGGTTATGGTGTGCAAAATGTTAAACATTTTTTGAGAGTTACAAAGAATATGAAAAATGTGAGAGTTGAAGATTTCTTTCCGGACAAGAAACTGTTTCTTATGCATGTGAGATCACAGTTGAACAGTAAGAGAAAAGGAGGGTATGATGAAAAAGAAGTTTACCGGTTAAAAAAATTGATCGGGAAACTTAAGCAAGAATTCAACAAAGATGATGAGTTTGAAGTTTAAATGTTTATATTTTATTTTACTGTTAGTTCTTCCATCTTTGGTAATGAGTGACTTCAGAGTTTCTACATTGAATCTGAATGGAGCCAGAGATGTGAGGAAAAGAGTGAGTGTGTTTGATTTAATGAATTTAAAACGTATAAATGTGCTAATGGTACAAGAAACACACAGTGATTGTTTAAATGAAATAGATTGGAGGAGAGAATGGGGAGGAGAAATTATTTTAAGTCATTTAAACCAGGCCAGTGGAGGAGTTGCAATTTTGTTCTCAAAAAATTTTCTACCAGTGTCTTATGAGTTTGAGGATGTGATCAAGGGTAGATTATTGGTGGTGAAAGCAAAATATGAATGTTTTAATATTGCGTTTGTAAATGTGTATGCTCCAAATACAAGACGAGAGAGGGTTTTTTTCTAAATAAACTTGAAGATGTTTTATGTAAATGTGACATGGATGATTTTCTTTTTTTGGGGGGAGACTTTAACTGTACAGAAAACGATCAGTTGGATAGGAATCATTTTGAACCTCATCCAGCTTCGACAACTCTCTTAAAACATTTGATTGATGTGTTTTCTTTGGTTGATGTTTGGAGAGAAATGCATACTCAAAAAAGACAGTATACTTGGACTAGAAATACAGATAATTTCTTTTCTGCAGCGAGGTTGGATAGAATGTATAGTTTTAGACATAATTTTGGAATTTTTAAACATTGTAACATTCATCCTGTAAGTTTTTCAGATCATGCGTTGGTTTCTTGTAGTGTTTTTATTGCCAACATCAAACATAAGTCTGCCTATTGGCATTTTAATTCTGCTTTGTTATTGGACACTAATTTTAAGGAGGCTTTTATTTCTTTTTGGAGAGTGCACAAAACCAGAAAAGAGGATTTTGTATCTTTAAGGCAGTGGTGGGATCGTGGGAAGGTTGAAATTAAGGAACTATGTCAACAGTACACTGTCAATGTTTCATCTAGTTTAACCAAGTCTATTAGAGATCTGGAGATTGAAATAGTGGAGTTGCAGGCTTCTGCACAATCCACAGGAGATCGAGGTTGTTTTGAGAACCTCAAGTCAAAAAAAGCTGCTTTGGCTGATTTGCTGGGTTCAAGGACACAGGGAGCGTTAGTTCGATGCCGTTTTCAGAAAGTTGCTTTAATGGATGCTCCAACCAAGTTTTTCGTCTCATTGGAAAAGAAGCAAGGACAGTGCAAGTTCATGCATGGTTTGAAATCAGCTGCGGATGTTCTTTTGACTGCAGACGGTGACATCAGGCGGAGAGCAGCTGATTTCTATGCAGATCTGTATAGCTCTGAATACATTGAGGATGAAGACAATTTCAACGACTTTTGCAATGATCTTCCAAGAGTTTCTTCAGATTTTGCCAAGGAGCTGGAGGAACCTATAACTCTTGAGGAGATTCATGTTGCACTGCAAAGTATGGAAGGAGGGAAAGCGCCTGGCATCGATGGACTTCCCAGTGAATTTTACAAAGCTTTCTGGTCTGACCTCTGCGTTGACCTGTTGGAAGTTTTTGAGGAGAGTTTTGCTGAAGGATTTCTACCTCAGAGCTGCAGGAGAGCAGTTCTTACGTTGCTGCCAAAGAAAGGTGATCTCCAGGAGATTAAAAACTGGCGACCTGTTTCTCTGTTGTGTACAGACTATAAACTGTTGTCGAAGGTGCTGGCAAACAGACTGAAAAAGGTGATGGATCAAGTTATTCATCAAACACAAACTTATTGTGTCCCTGGCAGATCGATGTTTGATAATATTTCTTTAATTAGAGACATTTTGGACGTCTCCAGATCATTGGGATGTGATGCTGGTCTGGTTTCTTTAGACCAGGAAAAGGCTTTTGACAGAGTTGAGCACAGTTACCTGTGGAAGGTGCTGGATAGGTTTGGTCTCGGCTCTGGATTTATTGCCAAGATTATGGTTCTATATGAAAATATTGAGAGTGTACTGAAAATTAATGGGTGTTTGTGTAAACCTTTTAGAGTCACAAGGGGTGTTCGACAAGGTTGTTCTTTGTCTGGAATGTTATATGCTCTTTCTATTGAACCACTGTTGAAGAAAATCAGGTCACATATTGAGGGACTAGCTTTACCAGGGTGCAATGTATCTTTTTCTTTATCAGCTTATGCTGACGATGTCATTGTTATCATTAAAAATCAAGAAGAAGTGAATAATCTAGGTAGAATTGTTGATCTATTTTCAAAATTATCAGCCGCTCGTGTCAATTGGGCTAAGAGTGAGGCTCTGGCAATAGGAAGTTGGTTTCTTGGACTTCCTCAGCTTCCAGGTAGTTTGAAATGGAAAAGAGGGGGTTTGAAATATCTTGGTGTATATTTGGGGGACGAGGACACAGAAAAAAAGAATTGGGAGGGAGTGATGGAGAAAGTAGAGGGAAGGTTAAAGAAGTGGAGATGGTTGTTACCGCAGATGTCTTATAGAGGGAGAGTGCTCATCATAAATAATTTAATTGCTTCATTATTGTGGCATAAAGTAGCATGTTTAGAACCACCTGTTGGGTTACTTAATAGAATTCAATCTTGTTTGCTTAAGTTTTTTTGGGATGACAAACACTGGGTATCTCAGGCAGTGCTCTTCTTACCTAAAGAGGAAGGTGGGCAGGGGTTGGTTCATCTAGAGAGCAGGACTGCCACGTTCAGGTTACAGTTTATTCAGAAATATCTAATGGGGAGGGAGGAGGATGTTTTTTGGAAACCAATAACAAGCATTGTTTTGAAAGGAATAGGAGGTTTTGATTTAGATGGTTCGTTGTTTTTATTAAACTGCAAACTGCTGTGTTTATATGAAATGTCAATGTTCTATAAAAGTGTGTTTAGGGCATGGACAATTTTTGAATGGAAAAGACTGGAACCAACTGTGTCTTTGTTTTGGCTTCTAGAAGAACCTTTATTTTTTGAGGCACGTTTGGCTTTAGAAGATGAAGTTGGTTTGTCAAGAAGATTACTTCATAATAAAGTTCTGAAATTAAGACATCTTGTGGAAACGGCTGGACCAGAACTTCAAAACACAGAGGCAACTGCTTCCCTGCTTGGGATAAAATCGATTCGAGTCATGAAGACTATTTTAGACAGGTGGCTTGGAAAACTGACGTGGGATGAAAAACAGATGCTGGTGGACTGTTATAATGGAGAAGAACTCCCTGATTCTACGGATCCTTTTCCAGAGATGGGACTAATTATTGATTTCTCAGATTTGACTGGTCCTCTTTTGTTCACTCAGGAAAATTTTATTTTTTGCATGTTGAATGGAAAAAATTTTTATAAATTGGTTGTTCAAGGGTTGAATAAGAAACAGTTGAGTGGAAGAACTGATACTGTTTGGAGAGATAAGTTCAAAGTAACAGATAATCAGAAACCGATATGGAGGGTTTTTTATAAGCCCCCCTTGAATAAGAGGGTAAGTGATTTACAATGGAGGATTCTGCATGGTGCTGTGAGTGGTAACAGCTTTTTGTCGAAATTTAAAAAAGACACAAATGAATTTTGTCCCTTTTGTGATGAAATAGAAACTACTTTTCACATGTTTCTTGAGTGTAAACGACTTTTACCATTATTTTTGTTGTTAGAGGATGTTTTTAAAAAATGTGGTGTATTTTGGTCTGAAGTAGCTTTTATATTTGGTGCAGGTTATACAAAAAAGGAAGCCAATAAGTGGAATTTGTTAAATTTTCTTATTGGACAGGCAAAATTTTCAATTTATATTAGCAGGAAGAATAAGTTAAATGGTGTTATGGGGGAAAAGGTTGATAAGATGTTTATTTTGATGGTGAAAAACAGAGTAAAAGCAGAGTTTATGTTTTTTGCATTGATGAATAACTTAACAGAGTTTTTATCTTTGTGGTGTTTTAATAATGTTGTGTGCTCCGTGGATGATGGAAAGCTAGTCTTTAATTCAATGTTTTTGTGAAAAGTAATCAATGCTGAAATGTATTGTTGAAAAATAAATGTGTTGTTAAAATCAAATCTTTCTTTCTTTCTTTCTTTCTTTCTTTCCTTCTTTCTTTCTTTCTTTCTTTCTTTCTTTCTTTCTTTCTTCCTTTCTTTCTTTCTTTCTTTCCTTCTTCTTCTTTCCATTTATGTCAGGTAAATGAATGTATGTCTCTGTTGTTCTGCAGTTTCTGTTGTAATTTTATGCATTGTCTTCTATTGGATTAAACTGCAATTTTGTGACGTCTGCACTCGTTGTTTTTGTGTGGCTACACGCAACCCACCAGGAGAACCTGGGATCGAAGGAGATTGAACCAAAGAGTTTCTTTCTTAAGAAATATTATATCTTAAAATCTTCTTCAACAAGCTCTATCAGATCCTCCTTGGATGGTCAGAGTGGAAACGACTCCTGGTTCCTCTCCATGTCAGAGCTCAACACTAAGATCATCACACTTCTCTCAATAATTTGAAACCAACATGTTTGTCTCAGAATCAGATCTTTCTGCTCTATAAAAAAGGCTGGAATTTATTCACCAGGGTCAATAAACAGAAGCATGATGGAGGACTGGACCGGTTCTGATGGGAATAAATTAATTGAAGATATATCTTTGTCCTTGTCAAACGGCGTTTTGACTAAAGACCAAAGGGTTGGAGTCCCAGTTGACGGCGTCTCAACTAAAGTTCTACAGCTTTTTATTTCTCTTTCTCACTGTTTACGTTTTAATTATGTTTTTTAAATCTCTTTCTCACATGCTGTGTTTATTTTAATTATGTAAAGCACTTTGAAATGCCTTGCTGCTGAAATGTGCTATACAAATAAAATTTGATTGATTGATTGATTGATTGATTGATTGATTGATTGATTGATTGATTGATTGATTGATATATGGTTCTGTTGTGTCTCAAAGCTCTTTAACTTACAATCAGTCACATTAAAAAATAACTTTAAAACAAAACTCCAGAAAGTTTTAATGGTTTTTTGTTGTTGTTTTTATCAGGATCCAACAGAGTTTCACACAAGAAGAAGAACCGGAACCCAGCTCTGAGTCACTTAAGAGCGCCATTTCAATGGGCCATCCCATTAACTTTAAATCTTCTGGAGCTCCACCATCAGAGCGGTGAGCTGTTAATAACTGCTGTAACTATGGACACTTAAACAGTAAGCACTCAGATGTTCCCAGTTATATTTACAGAGTTTTGATCCATTATCTAAACCAGCTGCTCTGTTCTAATGAAAACACCTTCATATCTTCATCTCTGGGTGATGATGATGATGTTCTGCTGCTTCCTGGCTCCATGTCAGACTAACAGTGGGACACATTTCCACCAGCCACTGGGAAATACCTGGTAAACCAGTCTGGTCCATCAGGACTTGGTTCCTGTGTGCATTGTGAGATCAGTTCAGCAGGAAGGAAAGCTTCATGATGTGGTTGGTGAGATCTGCTGGAACTCAACCAGACTGAGCTGATGTGGACCATCAGAGGTTCTGCTGGTTCTTAGTGGATCAGCAGGAACATTAAATCTTTACTTGGATCATCTGGTTCACTGCTCACATCCAGATATCACTTCATGGACCTTTACCTTCTGATTGTCTCTGTGTGGACAGATATAATGTGAGCTCACTGGCTTCCAGGATCTACAGGATCCATTTTAAATCCTCTAGAACATCCAGGAGAGGATCCCACATGGACACACCCACATATCTCAGAGCTCCTCCATGTCCACATCACCTCAGATCCAGTCATCAGAACCTGATGGATGTCCCACACTGTCCTGAAGACCTGTGTGGACAGAGCCTTCACTTCCACTGTCCCCAAGCTCTGGGACTCTGTCTCCACCAGCATCAGATCTGCTGACAGTGTGGACAGTTTGAAGTCCAAGTTCAGCACCAACTTTTTAAAATGTCTACTGGTGATTCTGGTGTTACTGGTCTTCATCCTTGTAGTTCATCTTCCTCTTTCTAACTTCTTTGTATTGTGTTCATGTGATGCTCTGTTTTCTGCTTTAATGTGACACTCTTAGTTATTTTATTAGTAAATATTGCTGGATGAATATTTGCTGCCTTCCTGATTGTTCCTGGTTCCTCCACAGAGTGGACCAGCAGAGCTCAGAGGTTCCCAGTGGTCCGTCTGCCCAGCAGCATCAAACACAGTTGGACTCCATATTTATGGTCTGTACATGAACAACAACTACTTTTCCATGGTTCTGTTCACAGTCGTCTCCATGCTGCACTTTGTAGACCAGAGGACTGTCAGTCTGTCCAACATCCATCTGGTGTTTGGCTCCATGATTTCAGTCTGATGTTTCCTTCATCTATTATTCTGTTCCAGCTGCTGGAGGAAAACATTGTCACTTTTGTGAAGAACGAGCTGAAGAAGATCCACAAGGTTCTGAGTCCAGATTACCCAGAATGCTCAGAGAGTCAGAGAGAGGATGATGAGGTGTTGGAAGATGAAGATGAAGAGCAGAGGAGGAGCAGCAGAGAGGCAGTGATGAAGATCACACTGAACTTCCTGAGGAGGATGAAGCAGGAGGAGCTGGCTGACCGCCTGCAGAGCAGTAAGAGGATTTCTACAAAGATTTGACCTGATGGATAAATTACACATTTACTGATGTCTGAAGAGATGGAATCACATTTATTCAAATCATCTTCAGAAGGTATTTTTGTTTCATACCTGATTTTACTTTTTGTGTTATTTTAGAACATCTTGCTGCAGTTTGTCAACATCAACTTAAATCTGGTCTGAAGAAGAAGTTCCAGTCTGTGTTTGAGGGGATTGCTAAAGCAGGAAGTCCAACCCTTCTGAACCAGATCTACACAGAGCTCTACATCACAGAGGGAGGGACTGGAGAGGTCAATGATGAACATGAGGTCAGACAGATTGAAGCAGCATCCAGGAAACCACACAGACCAGAAACAACAATCAGACAAGAAGACATCTTTAAAGTCCCACCTGGAAGAGATCAACCAATCAGAACAGTGATGACAAAGGGAGTGGCTGGCATTGGGAAAACAGTCTTAACACAGAAGTTCACTCTGGACTGGGCTGAAGACAAAGCCCACCAGAACATCCACTTCATATTTCCATTCACCTTCAGAGAGCTGAATGTGCTGAGAGAGAAAAAGTTCAGCTTGGTGGAACTTGTTCATCACTTCTTTACTGAAACCAAAGGAATCTGCAGCTTTGAACACTTCCAGGTTCTGTTCATCTTTGATGGCTTGGATGAGAGTCGACTTCCTCTGGATTTCCACAACAAGGAGATCCTGACTGATGCTACAGAGTCCAGCTCAGTGGATGTTCTGCTGACAAACCTCATCAGGGGGAAACTGCTTCCCTCTGATCTCCTCTGGATAACCACACGACCTGCAGCAGCCAATCAGATCCCTCCTCAGTGTGTTGGCATGGTGACAGAGGTCAGAGGGTTCAATGACCCCCAGAAGGAGGAGTACTTCAGGAAGAGAATCAGAGATGAGCAGCAGGCCAGAAGGATCATCTCCCATATGAAGAGGTCACGAAGCCTCCACATCATGTGCCACATCCCAGTCTTCTGCTGGATCACTGCTACAGTTCTGGAGGATGTGTTGGAGACCAGAGAGGGAGGAGAGCTGCCCAGAACCCTGACTGAGATGTACATCCACTTCCTGGTGGTTCAGACCAAAGTGAAGAAGGTCAAGTATGATGGAGGAGCTGAAACAGATCCACACTGGAGTCCAGAGAGCAGGAAGATGATCGAGTCTCTGGGAAAACTGGCTTTTGATCAGCTGCAGAAAGGAAACCTGATCTTCTATGGATCAGACCTGACAGAGTGTGGCATCGATATCAGAGCAGCCTCAGTGTACTCAGGAGTGTTCACACAGATCTTTAGAGAGGAGAGAGGGCTGTACCAGGACAAGGTGTTCTGCTTCGTCCATCTGAGTGTTCAGGAGTTTCTGGCTGCTCTTCATGTTCATCTGACCTTCATCAACTCTGGAGTCAACCTGATGGAACAAACACAGACATATAAATTTTCTTCATTGTTTAATAAGCCTAAACTAAAGTCTCTCCATCAGAAAGCTGTTGACCAGGCCTTACAGAGTCCAAATGGACATCTGGACTTGTTCCTCCGTTTCCTCCTGGGACTTTCACTGCAGACCAATCAGAGACTCCTACAAGGTCTGCTGACACAGACAGGAAGTAGCTCACAGACCAATCAGGAAACAGTTCAGTACATCAAGGAGAAGATCAGTGAGAATGAGTCTGCAGAGAAAAGCATCAATCTGTTCCACTGTCTGAATGAACTGAATGATCGTTCTCTAGTGGAGGAGATCCAACAGTCTCTGAGTTCAGGAAGTCTCTCCACAGATAAACTGTCTCCTGCTCAGTGGTCAGCTCTGGGTTTCATCTTAGTGTCATCAGGAAAAGATCTGGATGTGTTTGACCTGAAGAAATACTCTGCTTCAGAGGAGGCTCTTCTGAGGCTGCTGCCAGTGGTTAAAGCCTCCAACAAAGCTCTGTAAGGACACACATTATTACTGCAGGTATTGTTGATTGAGGGAAAACCAATACTGATGTATTAAGCAGTGTTGTGTTCAAGACCACCTAACCCCAGACCAAGACAAGACCAAGACTAGAGTGTATCAAGACCGAGACAAGACCGAGACTTTTGGGGTCCAAGACCGAGTCAAGACCAAGACCAGCGGCCCACGCTACATGACACAATAAAATGTAAAATATGATCGAAATTGCTTCTCAAAATAATCTGAAAGATCCATTTTCCCATAAAAACACCTAGATATTAAATACTTAATACATTTTACCAATATTACATATTCCATTTCTGTGCTAAAATGTGTGATGGTCTCGTGCCATCCCTAAAAACATAACGCCCTGGGCATTTGCCCATATTGCTCATATAAGAAACCACCACTGTCTGCCCCATTAAACATAGCAATTGAGGCAATGCCCTGACGGTAAATAACGCTCAACCATGAACACTGACCAAGGAGCAACAAGCAAGAAGTAACCAAACAGAAGGAGTTCATCGTGACTGTTTTCACTCTCTATCCCAGTACATGAAGCCAGGTAGTCTGACACCATGGCAGATATTACAGCTGCCACTTTGAACAAAAACAATCAAAGAGCAATGTGCATGCTCTGTGTGCTCTTTCGTTCTTGTGTTTTAGTTATTTGTTAATTTAAATATCAACATACATAATTAAATAAAATAATGATGCAGTGTACACAGAGCATTACAAGAACAAAGAACGGGTGTTCTGTCAGGTCAGATCACGGTGTTCTGTCAGATCAGCATACGTTGTCAGATAGTCGTGCGCTTAGCTCAGATATGCATACGCTGTCATTACCATATGATTTTATTTAATCAGCAACATAGAATCATGACGTAGATCATCATACTTGGTTATTAACAGTTGTATGGCATCCAGCTGCAGCCAGACCTGCTTTAAACACACTTTGAAACCATGACAACGCATGTATATCTATCTAGTTATCATATTATGTCAAATTATAAACAATTTAATGACTTATTTTCGTCATAACTTGTTGCGTATACTGACAACTCCACTGACGGTCGGACTTAATGCGCATACGCTGGCATGGTACTCACTGCATGTATGCTATTCTGACAGCGTATGGCTATCTGATAGAACACCAGCTATATCTGTCAGACACGTCATTACCATAAGATTTCATTTAATCAACAACATAGAATCATGACGTAGATCGTCATACACTATGTTATTAACAGTTGTATGGCATCCTGACTTAGTGGTTAAGTGAGTTTTACACGGGCGTGTGTTGTAGCTGACTCCAGCAGCAGCCAGACCTGCTTTAAATACACTTTGAAACCATGACAACACATGTATATCTATATAGTTATCATTGAAAACAAACTTGCTGCGTTTGGTGAACTGACAACTCCTCTGACGGTCGGACTTCTTAATGCGCATGCGCAGGCCTGGTACTCACTACATGTATGCTATCCTGACAGCATATGGCTATCTGATAGAACAACGGCTCTCAGCGACACTCCAGTCCTATCTAATAAGTAAAGAACCGTGGAAAAGAATCGACTGTTTCTGAATGTCACCTCACTATATTGCAGACTTTTGGACATAGCGTTGTCCCATATAGGTGACAAGTCAGTCTACACCTCCACACAATAATTCAGCGCAGTGAGTGATAATATTTTTCATCACAATGCGTGTCTCTGTACAGCTAGCTTTGATAACATCACATTAACGGAGCTTACCTTCTTTGAGCTACTTTTCTAAGTGACGAAAATAGTTAGACGTTGTCTCCACCCTCTGTGAAAGTGAAGCGATGTTGAGTTAGCTGTGGCCATCGGATTTCTTACTATTTATGCAGCGATATTCCATTACTTACGATTAGACAAATATTTTCTGCCGCTGAGAGAAAACCACTGCGCATGTCCTGGTGCGCCGCGCGCGAGTGAAAGGTGGGGAGGGGCGGGGGGAGTAAAAGGTGGGGAGGGGGTAAAAGGGGAGTAACAGAAACACTTAGTTGCTTGGATTTTAATCGGTGCATTTTGCATCCACTGAAAATAAAGATGTTAACAAATAAACTGGATAGTGTGCTTTATGTTTAGTTATATTTTCACAGTTGCGGTCTTGACTGGTCTTGAAATAAAATGCCGAGTCACCAGCGCCCGAGACCGAGACAAGACCAAGACCAAATGCGGTCGAGTCCGAGACGAGACCAAGACCATCACAAAATGGTCTTAAGACCGGTCTCGAGACCAAGACCAATTTCGAGTACCACAACACTGGTATTAAGTATTAATTCATGTTGCTTTAGTTTATTTAAATGAAGCAGTTCCTTAAATCAGTCCAAGAAGAACATTGTTGACTGGCAATAAAGACAAATTTTGATGAACAGTTTAAAAACAGATTTTTCTCCTTGTCTCCTCAGACTGAGTGTCTGTAACCTCTCAGAGAGAAGCTGTGAAGCTCTGTCCTCAGTTCTCAGCTCCCAGTCCTCCAGTCTCAGAGAACTGGACCTGAGTAACAACAACCTGCAGGATTCAGGAGTGAAGCTTCTCTCTGCTGGACTGAAGAGTCCAAACTGCAACCTGGAAACTCTCAGGTAAAATGTTCTCAATCGTGGTGCATCCAGATTTCTTTCCATTACCTGCTATCAGAGATTATGTAATTATTATTCCTCTAGTAGATAATAACAGATGTCTGACTGTGTTGTGACTAAGCATGCTATGTCATGATACATAAACATGGCTGGTTCTCATTTACTCCAGGATAAAAAAAACAGGAAGAGAGTTATTTAGAAAGGTTATTTAAAGGTTGTTTATTTAAAGGTATTTAGAAAAGTCAGGCTTCGACTGACATTGTAACTGTGCACTTGACAGATTGCTGCATCCTAGGTTTACAAAGGAGCATTATGTCAGCTATTTCCTCTAAGTAATGTAAGAGAATAAAATCATTCTGGCTCGTTATATTCTCTTGTTCTCCCGGATTCAATGATGCCATGCGTGTAAATAAAAGCCACACAGAGTTAACAATTAGGGCTCCGCGTCATACATTTTCAGATTTTATTCCAACATTTAAAAGTATAAAATCACATTGACAACACAGACACTTCAAACACACTAAAACAGACATTCATTTACCTGAGACAAGTAGGAAAGTAGGAAATAGAAAAACAGGAAAAAGGCAAAAAACGTGTTTTGTGGAGATTGCCAAGCGGCTGCAAATAGCAAATCTGATTTGTTCCTGTGGGGCTCATACTTTTATTCACAAAGGGTGTTTTCTTTGTTTTAATTTATGCAATTATGCGATTAAGGCGTGTTGTTCTCCTAGCAACAAACTACTAAGTATCAAATTACTAAGTTGGCACGTCCAAAGCAATTTTATTACCTTCTGAGACCTGTTTAATTTCAGGGCTACGGCACTTCTCTATCTAGACAAGGGAGACCAAAGGTCATTTAGAGCAAGCTCTTCTCATGCCAGTTTGAAATGTGATGTTACTCCTAATTCCTGGTTGGAACAAAGCCTCTAGTCTTTTACCAGGGTTCAACCAAAAGCTAACCTGTCTTAAATCTATTTTATTTTCCTGTGGAGCAATTCCTACAAATACAGATCTGTGCAATAATTTTAAATTGACATGAAGCCTGGTACACAAAGTGGTTCAGAACTTCTGCATCCTCTTTAGATCAAAGCGCAGATTTTAAGAATAAAACATTTCTGCTCTGCAGAATTTTCAGTATAAACACATTCATTCTAAACATTTTCTAATTAATGTTATGCTAATTTTGATTATATTTAACTAACTGATATTACGTTTGGCCTAGGTTAGAGACTCCAACTAGTTGTTAATATAAAACTACAAATTAGACTAGTTCAAATCATGTTAATTTTAACTAAATGGTATTTCACTAATTAAATTGCAATTATTAGAATACTATGTGTTGTTAGTTTGTTTTTCCTTAAGTTTTAGTGTTTCTCTGTAGGAGGTGACTTGAGATGTCTCCTTCACGGCCTGTGTGCCAGAGTTAATTTATGGCACCGTTCCTTCCTGATAACAGACAATCTTTTCTGTAGGCTCTCTCACAAGACGAAAAGTGGAATTTTTGACACTGTATCTTTTGGATAAAATCTTAGATCTAAGATTTTATCCAAAGGACTCCTCCTTAATCCACTATTTTCACATGTCGTAAGATTTAACTGTACTGTATTAAACACTAAGAATATTTATTTTGTCAATAGTAATTGATAGGCTTTCTCAACTTTTCTACAAGTGACAAATGTTGATTTTTGTCACCTACAGAATGAAATTCAGTTTTAATACAATTTTATATTATTAACTGGTTTCTCGGTTTTCTCTCCACTAAAAATGTCCAGTTCAGACCTTGGGCTCTACCTCAATGTTCTCATCATGTGATGAATTGTGTGTCTGCAGCTTATCAGGCTGTTTGGTCTCAGAGGAAGGCTGTGCTTCTCTGGCCTCAGCTCTGACCTTTAACCCCTCCCATCTGAAAGAGTTGGACCTGAGCTACAATCATCCAGGAGACTCAGGAGTGAAGCTGCTGTCGGCTGGACTGAAGGATCCAGACTGGAGACTGGAAGCTCTCAGGTATGGAGGAACCTGCTGCAGGAGCAGAGAAGGTCTGATAGAGGAGGAAGAGGAGAAACGTCTTTAGTCTGATGGGAAACATTTAGTTTGAAGAGAAATATTTAGTTTGATCATTAAATATTTAGACGCCTCATCTGGAGGCAGAGATCATTACCCAGTTTTCTGGAATATTCTCCTGACTAAGAACGGCTCACAAGGAAAATGAAAGAGTGGGATGGATTTAATAGAGTTTAATAGGGACTCTGACTAAATGAATAAAAGTGAAGTTCAGTTAGATTTCCATGATCTACTGATGACAGAAAGGACTTTAAAACAACATTTGATGGAGCTCCAGACCAATCAGCCCCAAGGAGCAAAGATGAGAAGAAAAGTAACTCCATGTTGGTCAGATGGATGTTTAAAAGTTCAGAGAGAGAAATAAAGATTTTGAACTAAACTCACAAGTGTGTATAAGCGCCACCTGGTGGTGCTGGTTGGTAGAGGAAGTGCTGAAAGGTTGGAGGTGTTTGTCAGAGGTGTGTGATGATGGAAGCCTCTCCCTGGTTGGTGAGTCTGAGCTCAGAGATCAAATGTTTGGTTCTTGTTGAACTCTTTGTTGAATGTGATGCAGCTTCTCCTTTTTAATGTTTGTATTTCTGGATATTCCAGTGAGGCCACAGCAGGTTTTCAGCAGCAGGTTGTTTAGTGTTTCATTCCTTCATCTGTGTGTGGGAGTGTGGATGGAGCAGGTATCCAGGTGTTGATCAGAGTTTAGATTGATTGGATTTTAATGCTGATTATTAAATCAGGTTGAGCTTCCAGAAATGTTTCCTTAGTTTCCTGATGTCCTTTTAGGCTTCAGTGAGTTTCTTCAGGTTGTTACTGAGGGATTTCCTTTCTCCTCTCTGTTGGAGCTTTTCCTGTGTTTGGAGAAATGAGTTGTGCTGCAGCAGCACCAACTGTCCTTCCTACATCCACTGCAGTTTGCAATCCAGATGTTGGACTGTTCCTGTCTCAGTGGAGGACAATGTGTGTCTGAGAGACATGTAATGTCCATGTTTGCTGCTGAAAGAGACTGATGGTCTGACCCCTTCAAAGGTGTAGATCCCATCTCATTATTGGGGGAACCATAAACAGGAAAATTTCTTAAGACCAATTTTGGGATGGTCTTTTGGGATGGTCTTTTGGGATGGTCTTTTGGGATGGTCGGAAAAGTTACAGTGAAATGTAATGTAAAATGTGTATTCAAGCTGCAGGACCAAAAATGACTAGTAATACACATGAAATGTTTTTTTCTCAGTAAGCAACCTATTGAGAAAAAAAAAAAACTAAAACTGAAATGTTGCTTCTATATAAGTTTTTTTTAGTCTCACTGAGCTAATCTCTGCTACACCTTTACAAAATTTTAAGGTTCTAAATAAAGAAGTTTTAATGAGTAGATTCTCTTAATAAAAATCCCCATAAACATTGATTTATTGAAATGGCTCCCAATACAAATTATGGGCTATTTAAATTGTAACTTAAGTTGCTTATTTTTAAGCTTTTTTTTTAGTTTTGCCATATCCTGTGTAGGGGTGTAGCGATACAATAATTTCATGATACAATACAATATACGATACTCCGATTACAATACGATATGCATCATAATATTTGGCAAACGATACAATTTGTTGCAATTCAGTGCATTTTTACAATTTTCTGAAAGATTTTAGAAGGACAGAGTGATTTTAGTGACATTTTGTGTTAAATAGCCTTGGATTTAATTAACTGAAAACTGATTAAAAGAACCAACTACACAATACCTGACTCTGATTGGACAGAATCTAACAGTCTACAGATGGACAAAATTAATCAAATATGCAATGAGAAGATAAGTTTCTGTCATTTAATTCATGTGGATTTGACATAAAACTCAAAGTTTCAACAGTGATCCAGGAGCAGAGTGGGGAGATTATCAGCCTCTGTAGACACTCAAAATGCAAATGTTTTCTTCTGGACATACTGTGGCTGCATTTTGAAGTAAAAAAAAAAAGTATTTTGGACTATAGGGAAAAGGCTTTTCTACCTTGTCTCCCGGAGTTAGCCGTGGCTGTAAGCTCTTTACTTCTAGATGCCAGGGGAGTGGCTCCGCCTCACCCAGTAGTGATCGACTCCATGCCGCTGCACATCGCCGCCATTTCCCTGCTTGGATCTCCAAGTAGCTGCCTCTCAGACTGCCAGGATCTCATCGTTCTCTCAGTCTCTGATACGCTTTATCAGTTGCTAATAAGAATGATCGATCAGCCATTGTTATCATGGAAATCCTCACTGCACCGCAGATTCCGGCTGCGGGTTTTTCTTCTTCATCTTCCTGCTCTAAACATAGCGCCGCTGCACCCTGGGCACCTGCTTCAGATGTTATCAACTCATGTGCTGCGTGTTGTTAAGGAAGATTATCTAAATTAGTTAACTTTGGAAAAAGTTTGGCTCTCTCTCTTCCTTTATGATCCCAGGTCCTCTTGTGACGGCCACGTGTGGTCACTCAGAAGAAAACAGCAATGCGTGTTGACATCACAGAATTACAGTTTAATCCAATAGAAGACAATGCATAAAATTACAACAGAAACTGCAGAACAACAGAGACATACATGCATTTACCTGACATAAATGGAAAGAAGAAGAAGGAAGGAAAGAAAGAAAAGCAGACGTGCAAAGACGTCTTTGGAGAATTGCAAGAGCAAATCTGATTTGTTACTCCATGTGGAAAGTTTTATCTTCTTTTCTTTAATTTATTCAAATAAGGCGTATCTTTGCTCATCCAACCAGGAGCTATCTCTGACCCTCTATCTGAAGCCAGAAACCCCTGCCGTGTTTACGGCCTTTCACAGATGAGTGTGAAAAGCTACAACTTCCACTGTATTGTTTTCCCACAGACAAAAGGCAGTTCAAACGATCCTAGCAAACCATCTGCTGTAACTACAGGTAACAGAAAGGTCAAAAAGCCAGAATGCGTTACTGATTTTAAAACCACAATTAGGCCATTTGAATCAAGACATGTTAAGTTTTAAAACTAGCTTATTTTAAATTTACTTTCTCAACGATTCCCTCTTTTAATCTCTTAATAGAGATTACACTCTAAAATATAAATTTACAATATACTATGCGATAGTATAAGCCTAAATTCAGAAACACCATATTATAGCTAATAAATTACGCCCCTCTTTTTGCATGCAACCTTCTACATAACATTTGTTGTTAAAATGTTGGCTTATTCATTGAAAATAAAATCAGACCAAATCAGACAGCAAGATCATATAAAGGATTCAATACTTAAAATAAATGTTCAAAATTGTCTAGGCCAGAGTCATGTCTTACCAGAAAAATAATTTAAAATGCATGAACTTTATCAATACTTAACAGAAACTTTACCACAAATCTTACTGTTATACTTAAATGATGAAAATTCAATCATATTCCTGATGTAAATAGGATGTTACACAAATATTTGTCCAAAATTATCCATGCAATAAATGAGCAAGTTTGATACAATATACTGCATATAAAAGACTTACAAACTATCAATAAACCTCCAGTTGAATAGTTTTGTACAATTTTTTTTTCTTTTTTCACAATAATCATTTTGTGTCTCTGTGTTCCTTGATGCGCCTTGAAGTAAGATGAGTTCATTGGCACGTCGTAGATGAAAGATGAAAACTTGGTAATAAGAAAAATACCAAAGATGATCCTCTGGTCTCCAGCAGCTCATTTTCCTTATAGTTTTGAACTCAGGGTCGTCAGCTCAGTAACCGATGCTCACCTATTTAGGGATTATTGTGCCCAGAATTTGGTGAGTTTAACAAAGAGGTCGTTCCCTCTTTTCCAATTTGATGACATCAAAAGCGAAGTAGAATGAAAGAAATCCTGATGAACATCTAGGTGTGAAGTCGTCCTGCAGCCAGAGCTGAAGATCCTCAGTCACACCAGGTTGTGGTCCTTTGATGTTTGATGGGGTCATCAGCTGGTCGGCATACTGGAACAGAGTCTGCCACCTATCTAGAGCTCCTTAATGTATTTTAAAATAAAATAAGTAATTCCTTCCAATTTGAATTAATGTTTTATCTACACTGATTTATTAATTAATACTCTAATTATTCTTTATTGTTTCAAGTCATATATTGTTCTTGTTATCAAATCTTATTTTAATAGTTATTTTATTTTATTATCAGGAAGAAAAGATTTTGTGGTAGCTTTTAGTTTTATTTATTTCTCTTTACAATTTTATTCCTAATTATCATTTATTTCCTAATGCCAAGTCTCCTCCAGTAATTTTCCTTTCGTATTATAAATCAATAAACTTAGCATTTTAAGAAGCTGCTCCTTTAGAGCTGTATTTTGTCAATCCTTTGACCCTCTTTTTATATAAGACCTACATGAGAAATAAATGTTTGCCAATGTGCTGAACCCAAAACTTAACTGTATTTTAGAAGCAGTTCCATAATTGCTAATTTGTAAATCTCCAATTTAGACCAATTTAATTTGAATCATCATATTTTTGTCATTTTAAAACCTTAAAGAATGATTAGCCTGTTTTACAATAAAGTTAACCGTGTCACTAAATATCAAAAATGACTTATTTTATTCCAATCATAGTTTTAAATCATAAAATTTCAACCATTTTAACCTTTGATCCATTTATTCTTTTGAAAACCTATTTATAAAATATTTAATTGAATAATGAATTACCCTTTTTATATTGTTTATCAATTATCAATATATTTTAAATTTTGGGGAGAAATTTGATACAGCTAAGTTTATTAAATGATGTAAATATTTAGTTTAGACCAGGGGTCCCCAAACTACGGCCCGCGGGCCGGATCCGGCCCGCCACGTCATTTGGTCCGGCCCCCTGAACAATGCCGGATCCGGCCCGCCTGCTCATACCAGAGAGCATTCAGTGTTTTTTTTCATATATTGTATTTTCCGGTTTATATGTGGATTTTTCTTCAACCACCAGGGGGCTTTTGAGCAAATGTGAAACTTACTTTCCCTCAATGGAATATATACTCGTCAGTCACCGTTTCACTCACGGTTTTTTCCATTTGCATTCTGGGTAAAAATCTATCCAAAAGCGAGCGCGAATGTGTCGTCGTCTCTACCCCCCCCCCCCCCCTCGACAAGAATTTTTTTGTTTTTTTTACTGCAAAAACTAAGACCGGCCCCCGACCACAGAAAGGAACAGCTATGTGGCCCTCGCAGGAAAAAGTTTGGGGACCCCTGGTTTAGACCTTCCTGGATGTCTTAGTTAAACAACTTATTTTAAATCATATGAATAGAGATGCAACAATCCAACGATCACCTTCCTTGTTTTAGGAAACCCTGTTTTGTATAAACTATTTGACAGGTAATATTAAGTTTAGTGTATTCAATTTATAAATTTTAATTATTCCATATCCAAATAGTTAGGTCATGTTTAATGCTGCTAATACAGCGTAAAACATTTAATGTATTTTGATTTAACTTTAACGCCCTCTTTTTTTGCTGAGAAGTAAAGAGAGATCCAAACTAAAAATTTGCTTATTAGATCAATTCCATTCATTTCCCCCTGTTTCTATAACATAACATAAATGTTCTGTCATAGAAAATTAAAAGAATCCCATGCAAATAATTTAGATGAATTCTGCTGCCACTGCTAACTTCCGCATCATACACCACAGTTGGATGTAATTCAAACATGGTGTCCCAGATGCTGTTACAATCTGCACACCTCAATCAAAGAATTTAACAATTGATTTAAAATTATGAAATTAACACAGAACTTGGTGCCAGTAGCTCAGTATGCTCTATAGACACCCATCAATCAACTTTAGCACCTTAATTTTAAATTTCATTTAAATTTAAATTTAGTTGTCACTGAATGGTAGCCACTGTAATATGAGCCAAATAAAATTTAGATCATCTTCCTTTGTAGTTGAAGCGTAGCCCACAATGCAAGTCAGCTATGGTTAAGAAAAAAGTATGTATTTCTAATAGTTAGTCCCTTTCCTATTCTTGTCAGGCTGGAAGGGAAAAACACATTAGCATTTTGTGAGACAAACAGAGTGAATCATGGAGGAAGTTAATGCATTTCCAAGAAATGCAGAGAGTCATAGCCTTTGGTTCACACCAACCCTCAAATTGTATTGTAAAACCTCTGACACCAGGAGATGGGGTGTCCTCAACACTTAGCATTTCACAGCAGGGGGGTTCAGGACATGAAGACAACCGGGCGCATCAGTGCTATAACTAAATTAAGGAGAGAAAAAATGGCATCACACACTACAAAAATTTAAAAAGAACTTATTCACCACTACCAAGTTTTGTTGCTATTCGTTTTGTCTCCAACCTGTAGACTGAAGGAAACCCCAGGAGTGGGCTTTGGCGCTTAGGTCACATGATCAGAGGTGAGAATCCAGGACCAAACATGAAAACGCACAACCAGAACCACTGCTGATCGACTTGACATGCTGTAGTCCCTCATTTGCTGCATCAGAAGGTGTCCAGAGTAGCAGTCATTTCTGGAGTGCAGAAACATCTGGAATACAGTCCCTCTTTGATGAACGTAGGTCAGCCCTTTGTGGTCGACAGAGCAGGACGTAGAAACCAGCAGATCAGGCATCCTCTCAAGCCACCATCTGGGTTTGGACAAAAGGCTTTGATCTTTGTGGTCCCGACTCCCTGCTGATTCCTGGCCGTAGAGGACTCTCGCAGACAACGCCTGAGTCCCTTTTGTTTTCAGCCAGGTGTGAAAAGCAACACTCAAAGCAGACATCTGTTGCCAGGTCCTGTGAGCAGCACTTTGTCCCCACGCGACAACAGGAAAACACAGTTCATCTTCACTGACCTTAGTAATCGTTCAATAGCTTTTGGCTTTCATACAGCAGTCCAGCAGAAGATGGGCACAGTTCAGCATCATCATGTCCTTGTTCAGCAGCAACAACAGCGGCCTGATGTGGTAATCAAGAAGATCCTTTCTAATCACACCGTCCCATGATCTCTGAGCTTGAAAGACCCTGCCCCCAAGATCGCCAGCAAGTCAGAAGGAAGGAGAACTGCCAGAGAAAAAATAATACAAAGTAATAATTAAAAAATCAAAATTATGTATGCCACAATTAGGTTACTTTAACCATTATAAATAAAATTAAATTTTTTCTTTGATGCATCCTCCCGTGTGGCTATAGATTTGTTGTTGATGTTATAGCACAAACGGCCAACTGCCTCAAATCCTGAACTGCAAAAAGAATAAACATAGAAATGTGTTAAAATAATACACCATCAGATGTGCCAGAATTAAGAAAATAGAGACACTTACTGTTCAAAATCAATAAATGTCAATACCTCGATGATATTCACTCTGTTTGTGCCAATATCAACTACAAATTTTAAAATCACAACCTCACAAACTCATTAAAGAATTAGAACAAAATCTAGAATGTCCCAGTACTAACACTTATAAAAGTTGTGATTGAATTGCACTTTGTCAAATAATTATGAATTTCACATTGTTCTACTAAATACCAAACATCCTTGTCATTGTCCCTCGCTTCAAGACAAAGTGCTATTGCAAAATCTAGATCAAAATAAAACCATTACTACTGTAATACTGAGATCTTCAAAACAGCTTCTATTTTATGTTTAAAATGTCAGAAGTTAGTCACATTTTATTTGAATTTCATAGCAGTTTTAACCAGAATTTTCCTCAAAAT
The DNA here is from genome assembly GCF_051168715.1 of Poecilia mexicana. NCBI lineage: Eukaryota > Metazoa > Chordata > Actinopteri > Cyprinodontiformes > Poeciliidae > Poecilia > Poecilia mexicana. Next base: position 25,504,798 of record NW_028263381.1, read on the forward strand.
TAACAATTTACACCCAACTGTATATAATTAAAAATCAGCAGTGACGCAGAAATCTATCAACAATTTTAAATGTAAATAAACATTTCATAGATGATATTTGAAACCGTTCAATTTTAGATTACTAATTTAAATTTAGTAAGTGCTTCTCTATCACATGCCCCTTTTCCACCGGCTCTACTCGGCCGGCTCGGCTCGGCTCGCTTTAAATGCGTTTCCACCAGCCCTTTTCAACAGGGCTGGCCCTGCTTTTTAGGGTCCTGCTTGAGAGCAGGGCCAGCCGGGCCGGCCCTGGTTTGGTAGGTGACGCAAGCTTCGCTGCTGTTCACTGATTGGCTGAGGGCGTGGACAAGACGGAGCAGCGGAGAGAGAAGAAAAATGAAGGCGCAACGTTTGAAACTCGCTGCAACACGGAAGTGATGGAAGATACAAACAAGCCGTTAACTAAAAATAGATGCCGGCTTTTTTCTTTGCTTCGGATTTCAATATTAAGCAGCAGCTCGATGGAGCCGTGAGGAATGAGTCGTTTTTGTCAGTAGTGGAGCGAAAGTAAAGCCTCGTTAGCCGCTTCGGAGCCGAAGGAGCCCCACGATGAACACCGACCAGACGCAGCTGACGCCGCTGCTGCTCTCCAGCCAGGTGAGCAGTTTGTAGATATATCTGTCTGGTTTTTACTACATTTAAGGTTGCATACATACAGTCATGGAAGACATTTAAAACACAAAGTCTGCTGTGTTTTTATTGCTCAAACACAACATGAGCATTTTCTGAAGACACTCAGTTGCACATTACAGTTATAAATAACTCAATATTGTACAGCATTTTACCTTCGCGCGTTTCTTATCTGCGTGAATCTACGTGCTTCAATTGTTTCTCATTTTGCTGTTGCATCTGAGTTTCCCCTGTTGCGAGATAATAAAACATATTATATGACATCCTATTATTGTAAAATGGCTAGATATCAGTTCTCTTATCAAATTATGAATTAGTAATTGTAGAATGAGCAATAAAACGATGGTGGTATTTTATCCATGGCTGTATGCTAAAACTTACAAGTAATTACATTTTGTCTTTGATTTACACTATTCCAGTTATTTATAATTCTGTATGGTTGGATGGTAAAAAAAAAAAAAGTGTTTGCATGTATATATAAAGTAACATGTCTGTTTTAAATAATTCCTTATGTGTATGTAACTTCCACATTAGTAACTCTGTTTTATTTATCTACATTTATGTGCTATAAGCTAGAACATCTAATTACTTTTCCCAGGGAGCAGGAGGAGAGCAACATGGCTGACATGATGCAGAACGATGAGGAGAACCGTCAGAACAACAGGATCTCCTCCAGGAGGAAGCAGCTACCAGCAGAGATGGCAGAGCTCCATTGAGAGTTGAGACAAACAGAAAAATAAAAGTTGTGTCTCAGTGAACAAAGTCTCTATTTCTGCTCACTCCACACATTATTGTATATACTGTAGTTTATATGACATCAAACTCCTAATACAATCCTCCCAAAATGTGAGGAGCTTTAGCCAGAGTGAAAATAACATTATATAAATATTTCATTGAACGTAACATTGTAGATTACCAATGAAGCCATCCGAAACTGAATACGTTATTCAGCAAACCAAACATTTTGACATTATTATCAGGGTTGCTATTAACAAGAACCCTAAATACAAATCATGTTAGTTTCTAGTTTATACATCATCATTCTATCCACTCACTGTTAATCTGTCTTCCTGCAGAATCTTCAATGTAAGAAAGGGAGAAAATGTGTCCAAAACCTGGAACCTTAATTAGTGATAAATAAGTTTAGACTTTTAATTCTTAGTGACCAAAATGTGAAAACATGGAACTAGAACCAGTCAGATTGGAAGGAATGTGGTTTTATTTGTTCTCAGTATACCTTGGACATCAGGTGAATCATAATTAAACGTATTGAGAAGTTAAAAACAACAGACACATTTTTTCATCATAAATGTTTCATCAGCATATTGAGCTCATGTGATTCCTGCTCCAGAAAGGTGAAGGTCTCTGGACATCCTGAAGGTAAACACCGACCAGCAGTCAGGAAGACACTGATGAGATCCTACAACCCAAAGGCTGCAGAAGAACCACGATGGTCTGCGGCGGCAGTTTACCAACATGAAAACACATTGAAATATATTATGAATTAATTCTGATATTTGTAAGTTATTTGCAACACCCTGACTGACATTAGCTCATGTATATTCAGCACTATTACAAGTTTATCGCAGTTTAATACAAAAATAATCGTTAGCTTACCTGAACCGTCTGAGCCACCTGCTTTCCTGCCGCTGCAAGGCGGAGATCAGCTCCTCCTCACCACATCGCAGCTTTCCTCCCACTGTCACATTTTCTTTAAGTCTCAGAAAAATCGCAATCAAGCTATAAAAAAATAGCTCAGCTCTCTCTTCTTCTTTTGTATCAGAAAAACAACAACTCGCGTTAGGTCGCATGTAACGAAGCACAGCATGTAGCTCCTGGAGGCGGGGCGCTACACAGCGCTTCCTAAAAACCCATCAAAGGCCATTTGCATACATATCCACTCTCTCATTCGCACTCAAGGAGACTCATTAACACCCAATTGTAAGAAAGATGCAGGATGTTACCCCAGATCAAGCTGACCAAACAAAGTGAGGTGTGATTCTCCCCCAACACTCTTGTAAGAGCAGGAAGACAACACTATTCTCAGTATTTGAAGGCATCTTTACATTAGTTGACCTATAATGTAAGAAATAAACCTTCTAATTCTCCAGAAACAGTGGGCAAACAAATTAAGTAGTGTATTCACCTACAGCAACTGAAAAGATCCCCATGTTCACCTGTAATTTGTTCATCACACTCCAATGTGTGAAATAAAGATATTTGTGAACCATAAAGTTAGAACTTCCCAATTTGTTCTGATTACATTTACCACATATCTCCCCAGATTTCAAACCAAAATTCGTCCTGTTCAAAGTTTTAAACACATTATCATCAGACCATGCCTGAAAGAAACAAAACCAAAATTATCCAACAGTTCTAATATTGTTCAGTTTTGAGTGAATCTATTTTAAAAACTCCAGTTTATACACACAACCTTATTTTATGATAAGCATGAGTTATAAAATGGCTACCATTAATCAGACCCTTCATTGGAATCTCCCATAAACCATTCATGCGGTCAGATAATATGAAAAGATTGACTGCATACGGAGATCGTCCTACAAGAAACAATCATTCATTAGTGTTTCAACATGTTCCACAGTAACACTGTCAAGCAGAAAAACATCATCCATATTCCTCATTTCTCCTTCTCTGTTCCGATTAGTGAGGGTGTTCCATCCAGTGTCTGAAAACCTAGAAATTGAAGTTATTGCAAATGGTACATGATTATAGAAAATAAGCAAAGATATCCTTCCACTGCTCTGGCCCAGAACCGAAGCCAGAAGTTTTTGAGACGGTGTCCCCTTCTGAAAAAGTAGAAACATTTGTAAATCTGTTATTCTGTACCTTTCAATTCCACATAAAACACAATTTCAAAAGAATTCATATCAAAATGCAAAAATCCTGAAAAACTGAGTTACAAATGTCAGTGTTAACAGAACAACTTTTAAAAACTCCCAAAATGCAAATGAAATGGTCACTCAGTCCCCCGCTGTGAAACAAAGGACTGCAAGATCTGTAAAAGAAATCTCTGTCCCACAGAAACCATGTGCTCCAACAGGCCATGTGTTAACAGAAATTTAGCAACATAACATAGAGCAAAACCATTTGACAATATTTCATAACATATTCTCATTCACCATCCACCAACACAAAAATCACAAGACAAAGCATAACACGTAGTGAAACACAATTCTCTTCTGCAGAATCTCAACACAACTCAGACAGACAGCTGCGCGCTGTGAAACATAAAATGGCGGAAGACAGACACAAAATCAGTACACATAGAAACAAATAGATCAACCCGCAGCCAAGCACGCACACAAACACACAGAGAAGCGTACAAAACACAGAAGCACAGCCACAGATGACGTCGTAGTTCAGCCAAAAAAGACAGAAAAGAAAAAGAAAAAGCCAGGTGCCAGTTAAAAGAATGCATACTGCAATGTAATAAATTTCTGAACTTCACTTCAACAAATCTCTTTAATTCTCTTATCAACTTCTTCACAAACAATCACTTTTAATCACTTATATTCAATCACTTTTAGGGCTGGGTCAAGCCCAAAGCGAAAATAAGCCTAAATTTAGCTAAGTCCTTTCTCCGATGGCGACCCAATTTGGAGTCCCAGAAGGAAGGTGATACAACCATTAACAAATGAAATAATTTGTCTCAGTCCAACTGGCAACACATCTTAGAGTCCCAGATAAAGGTAATGCAACCTGTCTCAGTCCTTCGTATTCCATGAGTGTTACAACTCAGTCCAATTAACCCAAATAATTATAAGTCCACCGGAAATGAGTCAAAATTTCCTGGCTGATACAATGCCAAACTAACTGAATACACAACTATAATCCAATAAAAAATTCGGAATAAGGGACACAGGAACGGATTCCCAGGGAATGAATTTAAAGAAGAAACCCAGCTTATAATACAGAGGCAACGTAAACTCCTTCTGTTTGAACCAGCCAAAGTTCCCTGAAATGAAATGTGTATTTATTTAAATCCCTAAGTAAAGACTCTTTTAGGAGGAAATCTATATACCGCTGCAGCCTCTAGCTTCTGTGATGCCGCACACACTGAGATCAATGCGCTAGGGTCCAACCACACAGCGCTTCAGACAAAAAAGTAATAAAATATTGTTCTTACCACAACGGAGCGTCAGACCGAAATGAATCAATCAGGACCCAATAGCCGCCAGCCAAGATTCCAGAACCGGCACGAGCCCCCAAATTGTTAAGGAAGATTATCTAAATTAGTTAACTTTGTAAAATGTTTGGCTCTCTCTCTTCCTATATGATCCCGGATCCTCTCGCGGCGGCCACGTGTAATCACTCAGAAGAAAACAGCAATGCGTGTTGACGTCACAGAATTGCAGTTTAATCCAATAGAAGACAATGCATAAAATTACAACAGAAACTGCAGAACAACAGAGACATACATGCATTTACCTGACATAAATGGAAAGAAGAAGAAGGAAGGAAAGAAAGAAAAGCAGACGTGCAAAGACGTCTTTGGAGAATTGCAAGAGCAAATCTGATTTGTTACTCCATGTGGAAAGTTTTATCTTCTTTTCTTTAATTTATTCAAATAAGGCGTATCTTTGCTCATCCAACCAGGAGCTGTCTCTGACCCTTTTTCTAAAGCCAGAAACTCCTGCTGTGTTTACGGCTTTTCACAGATGAGTGTGAAAAGCATGTCACCGGGAAAGCCGGGGAATGGCAGCGTTTTTGACATTGCTCTGACATTTGGAAAAATATGGTTTACTTATTTTAGCATAACTCCGGTTTTACTTGGCCTATTAACACAATTTAAAAACTGGCGTGTAGTTTATAATGTTCACTTTAAGCCCAAGTTGAAAGTGAGACTGGGGGAGGAGGAGTTTGGCTGCTACGCCATAACAAACTAGATGTTTAGAAAGACGCTATAAGGCCATGGGCCCCTACACTAGCGGAACAAGTCAGCGTCGGGCCGAGGGAGGGGGGAGGGAGGGCCTCGTTTCTCGTTTGATTTTTACCCAGGAAGCACATTGGCTAAACCGTGAGTCAAACAGTCACTGTTTGACTCACGGTTACTTGCGCAACGGTTACTCACGGACTCACTATTCCATTTAGGGACAGTAACTTTAACATTGCAAACATCTTTCTGAACAGGTGTATGTCTATAATCAGACATTAAAGCGACTTGAAACCATTCCCCCCTCCCTGGTACCTCCAGACCCGGGCATCCCATTTCACGGATGAAAAATTGATACATTCCGAGGGCGTAAAATATTGATATATATCATAGAATCGATGTAATTATACAGCCCTAGTCCTGTGTGATGGAGAACCAACAGGTCGATAGAAATGAATAACTGGGGAGTATCATAACTTAAACATAACATTTAAAGCACTAGGGTTTATATAGAAAAATATTCAGATTTTATTTTGTGGTTTTAAAGGCTCTGTGTTGAAGACAATGAGAAATAAAGGCATAATTTCTGTTTTTTTCTATCTGTTCTCTCTTCTGTTCTTGGCTCCCACACAGAGCTGGTCCACTTGTTCAGCCCCTCCCTCCCATTTCAAACTCTTCTAAGTAACTAAAACTTAAAGAGTTAAATATGAATGAGATGTTTGCTACCTTTAACATAAAAGCTTAAGTCTATGAAAGCAGTGTAGCCGTTTTGCTAAAGAGATAGGTGTTTATGATTCAGCCAAAGTAAGAAAATAACAAACTACACACTGATTTTTATTGTTAATTCTTATTGAGCAGTGAAAGTAAATAAAAGGTGTTACATGTCTTTTGAGTATTTACTTACTGGAAGGTTTTAAGTTTGTGCTGCAGAGACACAGCTAACACCTGGCTCCTCACTTTAGTGGCTCTGACGAGCCTGTGCTGTTCAACGCTGTTGCACTTCCTTCAAGTTTTACTGAACCATTGTTCTAACAATGGTAGGGGGTACCTAAAATTAATTATTTTTTTTCTGAGATAAATGGCAGATTTAGTTCATTCTTAGTTTCTTTTGCATTTTCATATTGATATTATTTAAATGCAAATGTTTTTTCAATTTTTTTTTTTTTTTGAGGGGGGACAATTCTAGACTTTTCCAAGATTGGGGGGCTTGGGGACCCCCCCCGCCCCCCCGGGATTTACGCCTATACCCCCCTCCTCCTTTCAGGGTGGAGCCTGCTGGAGGCCGATTCTTGACACCAGGTCCATGGAGACTGAGGAAGTGTAAGTGTGTTTTTCATCTGATTCATGACAACAAAGCAGCTCACATTCAACCATCTTCAAACTGTCACATCACTCATTCAGGATCATCATCAAAGATCAATAAATGATCAATAACTGCAGCTGGATTGTGTTTGTTCTCTCCATCAGATTCCTGTCAACTCACCATCAACACAAACACAGTGAGCAGAAAACTCAAACTGTCTGAAGACAACAGGAAGGTGACATGGGAGGAGCTTCAGTCATATCCTGATCATCCAGACAGATTTGATTTCTGGCCTCAGCTGCTGTGTAGAACTGGTCTGACTGGTCGCTGTTACTGGGAGGTCGAGTGGAGAGGATATGTTTATATATCAGTGAGTTACAGAAGAATCAGGAGGAAAGGAGACAGTGGAGACTGTTTGTTTGGAGTGAATGATCATTCCTGGAGTCTGAGCTGCTCTGATGGTGGTTACTCTGTCAGTCATAATTACATAGAAACTCGTCTCTCCTCCTCCTCCGTCTCTAACAGAGTATCAGTGTATGTGGACTGTCCTGCTGGCATTCTGTCCTTCTACAGAGTCTCCTCTGACTCACTGATCCTCCTCCACACCTTCAACACCACATTCACTGAACCTCTGATTCCTGGATTCTGGCTCAGTTATGGTTCCTCAGTGTTTCTGTGCTGAGTTGAGTCTAAAGAGCCTAAAGTGTTTCTTCCTGTCAGAGAAACTCTCTCACTGTTGAACAGATAGTTCAGTCTCTACCAGGGCCAACCTCATGCAAAGCAAATTAAGGGGCCCCATAAGTGGAACTGATTCCTTTTTTTTAGTAATGATTTCTGTGTGATTATATTAACAAAACCACATAGATTCATTATAAAGTTGTGGTTGTCTTTTACAATAATATATATTTGATAATGTATGTAGAAATCTTTCTTGTATCGACAAAAAGAAAGATAAAAAAAATTGCTCTTGGGCACCGCCCAGTGGCCATGACATGTACTGCACCGCACTGCACGGCTTTGCAATGGGCATGCGAATCTCCCAAGCACCGGTGGAAGACAAGCAAGCTAAGCAATGTCGCAAAAAAGGATTTATCCTTCTGGGACTGAAAAAAGAAAGAGGTAGAATACAAAAAAAGCCCAAATAAAGCCATGTTTTCATATGTCTTGGTAATATAATGCTTATCAGAAAGATTTGTGGAGATGCTGAAGGTCTGCAGTGAAATCAGAGGCAGGTTGATAGGTTGAGGAAGGAGGGAAGTTCTGATAAAAACGTTTCATGATGGAGTCATGAGGAGGAATGAACCCAGAGAAAAGAGCAGCTGGTTGATTCCTGCTGGTTAGACTAGAAATACAATGCGGAAAAAAATAAAATAAAATAAACAAACTAAAGTGTAGTCCTTAATATCACTACACTACTATACCTGAAAGTATGCATTTCTCTAATGTATATTATTACTATAGTTCCTGTATAATCATTGATTATTATTTGTGAGGTGAGCAGAGTGAGGACAGTCTGATTCTGCTGCTCTGAAAGAATAAACTAGAAACCAGGTGAGGTGTCACATAACCAATTATGCAACATTTATCACACCTTGACTTTGAATTCTTGTTGTTCAGGTGACGTAAAAATGCAGTTCTGTTGTGTTTCTGTACAGGTGTGGCATTAGTCCGGTTCTAAAAGCGGTACTGTTGGGTTTCAGTCTGTTGATCAGATGTTCTTCTTCGTCTCTGGATTCTTTGAACAAACTGTAAGTTTGCTTGTTTTCTACTTGAAGTTTGTTTGCAGGAACTTTCCTGCTTGTTTCTTCTCTCTGATTTTTGGAGAAAATGTTCACATCTAAATTCATCTCAAAGTTTCATCTATGTGCTGTTTGAAAGCTAATCTACAGGATTATTAAACTATTGATGAAGTGTAAGAAAAAAAAACATGGCCACAGATAGTTTCTTTATTTTCTTCTCTGATCAATGTGTTTCATAATGTTATTTCCAGGAATCAAACTAAACCATTAACATCCAACAGAACAGTTTCTTGTTGCTGCATTTCAAAATTAAATATTATTCTTAAAATGTGTTTGATTCAGTCAGTTTATTAAATAGTAAACATTTGTTGCAGCAGATAATCCATTTGTAGATTAATATTTAACTAAAATACTTCCTTCCTGTCGTTCAATTTGAATCAGTGAATGTAAATGTTGCTCCATGTCTCCACCTAGTGGACTGATAGTAGAAGTGCAGGTTGAATCAGTGAATGTAAATGTTGCTCCATGTCTCCATCTAGTGGACTGATAGTAGAAGTGCAGGTTGAATCAGTGAATGTAAATGCTGCTCCATGTCTCCATCTAGTGGACTGATAGTAGAAGTGCAGCAGCTGATGCAGCTTCCTCTGCCTCTCTGCTGTCTGACTGCATTCACCTGACACTGATATGAAGCAGAGAAGAAGAGCCAATCAGAGGAGGAGCAGCTGATCTTTTTCCAGCACTAATGATGTAAAGGATGATCAGAGTTGATGTGCAGATGAATGATGTGTGTTTCCTCTGCAGGTGAAGCTAGAAAGTGTGTGTGAGCTGATGTGAATTCAGCAGCATGGATCAGTGTGAGGACAGAGAGGAGGGAGTCCCTCCCTCTAAAACCACTCTATGTGGGGAAGATGAGAGCCAGAGCAAAGGTCAGAGGTGAGGTCACCATCTCTAACTGTCCACAGCCCTTTTCACACAGCGTTCACTATATCAGGCCAAAACAGACGTGGTGATGAAGCTGCTGCTGCTCCTCTTTGCTGCTTCATCCAGACTGAACAGATTCAGTTTTAATCATCATGTTTCTGTCAGGATCCATCAGAGACTCAGACCAGAACCAGAACCAGAACCCAGCTGTGTGTCCTTCAAGAGCGACTGGTCAAAGGAAGACTTCATTGACTTTAAATCTACTGGATCTCCACCATCAGAGAGGTGAGCTGTTTCTAACTGCTGATCTGTTTACCTATCATTGTGGCCATGTGACAATACCAAGTTCTGTTGTCATGGAAACATTTGATTGAATTTCAGGGTATTTTCAATTCATATGTATCACATCAATTACATTTATGTATCAATGTATTAATAATGGACAATAAAGATCAACTGTATCGTTGGTACCACAAACATTGAATGAAAGATTGTCAGTGAATAAAGCAGGTCAGTTTAGATCCACAGTCTCTAACCAAAGCTTCTCCAGATCAGTGACGTTAAAAGTCTCTAAATCTGAACTTTCACTGAGATACTTTTATCATTCATGCAGTGATACTGCCCCCTACTGGCTAGTTATTGAATCCATAAAAAAACAGTTATTGCTTATGAATAGCAATATATACACTGCTCAAAAAATAAAGGGAACACTCAAATAACACATCCTAGATCTGAATGAATTAAATATTCTCATTGAATACTTTGTTCTGTACAAAGTTGAATGTGCTGACAACAAAATCACACAAAAATCATCAATGGAAATCAAATTTATTAACCAATGGAGGCCTGGATTTGGAGCCACACACGAAATTAAAGTGAAATGTTCCCTTTATTTTTTTGAGCAGTATATATATATATATATATATAACCAGAATCAACTCACATTTCTGCTATAACTGCTAAAAGATAATATATAAGGAACAAAGAAAATTCTCAACAAGTACATAAATTTATATTAACTACTATGTTGACATGAACGTAATAGTTCATTCAGACAGTGGAATGAACCTCAAACATTTATGTGGTTCAAAGGTCTGTTTTATTCTGTTATGCATCAACTTAATTTTTCTAAATGAAATGAAATTATTTCATCCAGTATTAATTTTAACACACAGTGATTTTCATTTCTAGGTTGATATTTGGATCAGCCTATAGAGTTTAGTTTCCAGACAGAACAATGCTGAAAGAAAACTATAGCTTTGAATTAATTTGATTACTCCTTAAACACCTCTGGATGAAACTGAGGTTCAAATATCATCCATTATGGTGGATTATCAACCATTTCTACACTTAAATTAAAGAATGTCTCCTGTGAATGAGGTTCACAGGAGACATCCCTGTGAATCTCAACCTGATGGTCTCTATCGGACCATCTGGTTCTGAATGAAGCTTCATCAGATCCTCCTGGGATGGTCAGAGTGGAAACGACTCCTGGTTCTTCTCCATGTCAGAAAAACACTAAGATCATCAAACTTCTCTCATTCATTTAAACCAACATGTTTGTCTGAGAATCAGATCTTTCTGCTAGATATTATTCAGGATGATCTGTGATCAGCAACATGATGGAGGATTGGACCGGTTCAATCCTCCATTGAGGAATAAATTAGTTGAAGATATATCTGGTTCTGTTGTGTCTCAAAGCTCTTCAGCTTTGAATCAGTCACATTAAAAATTATCTTTAAAGCAAAACTCCACAAAGTTTTTATTTTGTTTTTTGTTTTGTTTTTATCAGGATCCAACAGAGTTTCACACAAGAAGAAGAACCAGAACCCAGCTCTGAGTCACTTAAGAGCGCCGTTTCAATGGGTCATCCCATTAATTTTAAATCTTCTGGATCTCCACCATCAGAGAGGTGAGCTGTTTCTAACTGCTGTAAACTGAACCAGTAAGTTTCAGATGTTCCCAGTTATATTTACAGAGTTTTGATCCATTATCTAAACCAGCTGCTCTGTTCTAATGAAAACACCTTCATATCTTCATCTCTGGGTGATGATGATGATGTTCTGCTGCTTCCTGGCTCCATGTCAGACTAACAGTGGGACACATTTCCATCAGCCACTGGGAAATACCTGGTAAACCAGTCTGGTCCATCAGGACTTGGTTCCTGTGTGCATTGTGAGATCAGTTCAGCAGGAAGGAAAGCTTCATGATGTGGTTGGTGAGATCTGCTGGAACTCAACCAGACTGAGCTGATGTGGACCATCAGAGGTTCTGCTGGTTCTTAGTGGATCAGCAGGAACATTAAATCTTTACTTGGATCATCTGGTTCACTGCTCACATCCAGATATCACTTCATGGACCTTTACCTTCTGATTGTCTCTGTGTGGACAGATATAATGTGAGCTCACTGGCTTCCAGGATCTACAGGATCCATTTTAAATCCTCTAGAACATCCAGGAGAGGATCCCACATGGACACACCCACATATCTCAGAGCTCCTCCATGTCCACATCACCTCAGATCCAGTCATCAGAACCTGATGGATGTCCCACACTGTCCTGAAGACCTGTGTGGACAGAACCTTCACTCCACTGTCCCCAAGCTCTGGGACTCTTGGGGACTGTCTCATGCTGCACTTTGCAGACCAGAGGACTGTCAGTCTGTCCAACATCCATTTGGTGTTTGGCTCCATGATTTCAGTCTGATGTTTCCATCATCTATTATTCTGTTCCAGCTGCTGGAGGAAAACATTGTCACTTTTGTGAAGAACAAGCTGAAGAAGATCCACAAGGTTCTGAGTCCAGATTACCCAGAATGCTCAGAGAGTCAGAGAGATGATGATGAGGTGTTGGAAGGTGATGATGAAGAGGAGAGGAGCAGCAGCAGAGAGGCAGTGATGAAGATCACACTGAACTTCCTGAGGAGGATGAAGCAGGAGGAGCTGGCTGACCGTCTGCAGAGTAAGAGGATTTCTACAAAGATTTGACCTGATGGATAAATGACACATTTACTGATGTCTGAAGAAATGGAATCACATTTATTCATCTTTAGAAGATGATTTTGTTTAGTTCCTAACTTTACATTTGTGTTATTTTAGACATTTTTCTTGGAGTTTGCCAACATCATCTAAAATCTGGTCTGAAGAAGAAGTTCCAGTCTGTGTTTGAGGGGATTGCTAAAGCAGGAAGTCCAACCCTTCTGAACCAGATCTACACAGAGCTCTACATCACAGAGGGAGGGACTGGAGAGGTCAATGATGAACATGAGGTCAGACAGATTGAAACAGCATCCAGGAAACCACACAGACCAGAAACAACAATCAGACAAGAAGACATCTTTAAAGTCCCACCTGGAATAGATCAACCAATCAGAACAGTGATGACAAAGGGAGTGGCTGGCATTGGGAAAACAGTCTTAACACAGAAGTTCACTCTGGACTGGGCTGAAGACAAAGCCCACCAGAACATCCACTTCATATTTCCATTCACCTTCAGAGAGCTGAATGTGCTGAGAGAGAAAAAGTTCAGCTTGGTGGAACTTGTTCATCACTTCTTTACTGAGACCAAAGGAATCTGCAGCTTTGAACACTTCCAGGTTCTGTTCATCTTTGATGGCCTGGATGAGAGTCGACTTCCTCTGGACTTCCACAACAAGGAGATCCTGACTGATGCTACAGAGTCCAGCTCAGTGGATGTTCTGCTGACAAACCTCATCAGGGGGAAACTGCTTTCCTCTGCTCTTCTGTGGATAACCACACGACCTGCAGCAGCCAATCAGATCCCTCCTCAGTGTGTTGGCATGGTGACAGAGGTCAGAGGGTTCAATGACCCCCAGAAGGAGGAGTACTTCAGGAAGAGATTCAGAGATGAGCAGCAGGCCAGAAGGATCATCTCCCACATGAAGACGTCACGAACTCTCCACATCATGTGCCACATCCCAGTCTTCTGCTGGATCACTGCTACAGTTCTGGAGGATGTGTTGGAGACCAGAGAGGGAGGAGAGCTGCCCAGAACCCTGACTGAGATGTACATCCACTTCCTGGTGGCTCAGACCAAAGTGAAGAAGGTCAAGTATGATGGAGGAGCTGAAACAGATCCACACTGGAGTCCAGAGAGCAGGAAGATGATCAAGTCTCTGGGAAAACTGGCTTTTGATCAGCTGCAGAAAGGAAACCTGATCTTCTATGGATCAGACCTGACAGAGTGTGGCATCGATATCAGAGCAGCCTCAGTGTACTCAGGAGTGTTCACACAGATCTTTAGAGAGGAGAGAGGGCTGTACCAGGACAAGGTGTTCTGCTTCGTCCATCTGAGTGTTCAGGAGTTTCTGGCTGCTCTCCATGTTCATCTGACCTTCATCAACTCTGGTGTCAACCTGATGGGAGAAACACAAACATCTAAAAAATCTTCATCATCAAATAAACCTAAACTAAAGTCTCTCCATCAGAGAGCTGTTGACCAGGCCTTACAGAGTCCAAATGGACACCTGGACTTGTTCCTCCGTTTCCTCCTGGGACTTTCACTGCAGACCAATCAGAGACTCCTACAAGGTCTGCTGACACAGACAGGAAGTAGCTCACAGACCAATCAGGAAACAGTTCAGTACATCAAGAAGAAGATCAGTGAGAATGTGTCTGCAGAGAAAAGCATCAATCTGTTCCACTGTCTGAATGAAGTGAATGATCGTTCTCTAGTGGAGGAGATCCAGTCTCTGAGGTCAGGAAGTCTCTCCACAGATAAACTGTCTCCTGCTCAGTGGTCAGCTCTGGGTTTCATCTTAATGTCATCAGGAAAAGATCTGGATGTGTTTGACCTGAAGAAATACTCTGCTTCAGAGGAGGCTCTTCTGAGGCTGCTGCCAGTGGTTAAAGCCTCCAACAAAGCTCTGTAAGGACACACATTGTTACTGCAGGTATTGTTGATTGATAGAAAACCGACACTGATGTAACCCAACATAAACAAACTAATGTTGGGTTAGTTTATTTCAATGAAGCAGTTCCTTCATTGACTGGAAAGTAAAACATAAATTAAAAATAGTTTAATACCAGATTTTCCTCCCTGTCTCCTCAGACTGAGTGTCTGTAACCTCTCAGAGAGAAGCTGTGAAGCTCTGTCCTCAGTTCTCAGCTCCCAGTCCTCCAGTCTCAGAGAACTGGACCTGAGTAACAACAACCTGCAGGATTCAGGAGTGAAGCTTCTCACCAGAGTGAAGTTGGCCCCCCACCTTCTTCAAATCAGACACAATTGGTGTCAAACGTTTGTGCTGCTTTGGCTTTGAAGATATAGTGAAAGTGTAAAGGTCAACAGGTCAACCAGCCCCCCAACTTTTATGAAATCAAACAAAATTGGTGTCAAACGTTTGTGCTACATTTTGCTGGCTGACCTCTATAAACTACTTTTAATATCTTTAAAATGATAGCGGCACAAACGAAAATTTTTGCTGCACAAACCGGCACAAACGTAGCCGAGTTGATTGACACCAATTTTGTCTGATTTGAAGAAGGTGGGGGGCCAACTTCACTCAGGAGCTTCAGTCATATCCTGATCATCCAGACAGATTTGACTATCATCATCAGCTGCTGTGTAGAACTGGTCTGACTGGTCGCTGTTACTGGGAGGTTGAGTGGAGAGGAAGAGTTAACCAAAGACTTATAGAAGAATTGAGAGGAGACGAGACTGGAGAGATTGTGTGTTTGGATATAATGATCATTCCTGGAGTCTGAGCTGCTCTGATGATGGTTACTCTGTCAGTCACAACATAGAAACTCGTCTCTCCTCCTCCTCCTCCTCCTCCTCCTCCTCCTCCTCCACCTCCTCTTCCTCCTCCTCCTCCTCCTCCGTCTCTAACAGAGTATCAGTGTATGTGGACTGTCCTGCTGGCATTCTGTCCTTCTACAGAGTCTCCTCTGACTCACTGATCCACCTCCACACCTTCAGCACCACATTCACTGAACCTCTGATTCCTGGATTTGGATTCTGGATTTATGGTTCTTCAGTGTTTCTTTGCTGATTTGAGTCTAAAGATTTTCCTCCAGTCAGAGAAACTCTCTCACTGTTGAACAGATAGTTCATCTCTACAATCTGTCTTGGTGAAACTTTTCTGATTGAGTCCTTGGAAACTTTTTCTTCTTCCAGTCCTTTAAAGATGGAAGCTGGGATTATTCCAGGATTATTCCAGGACTATTCCAGGATCCTCATGTTTTTCTGTTTGTTTCCAGTCGAAGCTTCACACTGAATATCAAGATGTTTCTCTTCTTTTTTCTGTTTCATTATCAGTCAGATTTCCTTGAAATGTTGGACAGTTTTCCTAAATCACTGAACATTCACCGTTTAAACATGTCAGATTTGAATGTCAAATCTTCCTTTTGTCTATTTGTTGCCATAATTCTCCGGGTGTTTTAGTTTCTGTTCAAATTTAGATATTGTGGTAAAGAGTTTTTTTTTATTTGTCAATTCTGCCTTTCAGAAATCTAAATTAAAACATTCCCATCCCATGAAGGTCAGAGGTCAATGCTTTGAAGCATAGAGTGATAAAGTCTTAATATTTTCTGTTTCATTCAGAACTTTTACTGAAACTCAGAACCTGCAGAACATTTTTCACCGTGCAGAAAAAATTCCATATAGTGTAAGATACAGTTTGTTGCAGAGGTTCAAACTTCCTGATGGTGACCTCTCCTCCGTCCCTCACCTTGTCTGGCCACTTTTAATCCTCACTGCAGTGTCAGACTGGAGCTAATCTCTCAGATTAACCAGATTGACACTGAGCTGCAGCAGGAACCAAACGTCTCTCCTCCAACTTATTTCACTGATTAATAACAAGGTTGGATAAAAACATTGAGCTTCTCGTTCCTTAAAGAGTCACGAAGAAAGACTCACCCTGGAACTGCAGGAAACAAGTTAGAAAGTTTATGAAATATAAACATTTTGTTTATGAGATGAAAAAAAAAACATTTGTCTGTAAATCTGTTCTACCCAGCACTCCTTCAGTAGAAGTTTTAGCAAATTAGTTTCCACCAGTTAATTGGGGTTTACTCATTATTCTGCCAGCTTTAATGTTTCGCTGCAGCTTTGTTTTGTTCCTGTTCCTCCAGCTGAACGTTGATCCCCATGAATGTTTCCCCTCATGCAGAACCTGAGCAGAGACATTTATGACCTTTATACCGAGTCCAAGAGGTGGAGGACCGGCTGCTGGTGTCGCCGTCTCACCTTCTGGTGTCTCTGACCAAACACTCCACCCTCAGCATCAACATTTAAAAATGATACAGGATGCAGTTTTCATACTTGCCATTTAAAACAATCTCGTCTAAATATCATATAAAGTGATATAAAAACTTGGCCCAACACATTGATGGTATGGCTGATTACGTATATTTCCACTTTCAAATTTGGTCTCAAACCATCAGGAATTTGGTCCATTAAAGTGTTAATAATAAAATCAAACCTTCTGCTGTTAGTTGAGTAAAGTCTGTTTCCACTAAGAACTGTGAGCGTTTCCTCCAGTCCGTGTTCGGCTTTAATCTCCTGCAGGAAACCAAACCTCCACGTCTCGACTGGAGTCGCCGTGGCAACGCCTTTCAGACATCAGGATGGTGGGTTGAGACTGGATGAGAGCCGATGAGTTGTTTTTATTTAGTGGCAGAGCTGCATTCATCCATTCATCATCCCAGTTTTCCTGCCATGCAGATTAATCTCCACTAATCTGAAGCTTGGAGACCAAAATGTCACAAACTGGGATTAAGAGAGTTGAGATGTTGAAATCACCAAATCTGCCCAACATTATGGCAATTACTCACTGTGTAGCAAAAACAATCCTTTAAGAGAGATTAAAAACTCTTAACATGAAATGTAATGGAGCAGTTCTAATAAAAGTAAAAAAAAAAATACTGCTCTTTATAACAAATTATGAAAAAGAAACATATTAGAAATATTATTTTGAAGCAATCTCTAATTTATAACTTTGCCAAATACATATAGTCTAAAAAACCTTTTAGATAAAGAGGAAAACTGTTGTATGGAGGGCTAAACATGCCTTTATCAAGATATGGATAATCGCCATTCACATCATAATATGTAGATCTAACCAAATCATAACTAGATTAGCTTGCAAAGCTAACATCTTGTTTTCCACATATGAAAATTGTAATCTTTTGATTAAAACACATTGTGTCCTGGTCCTGGATGACTCTAGAACAAGGAAAAGTTACGGACAACAGGGACAGCACAGTTAAATGTTTTATTGAACAGAAAAAAAGTTTTCAATTATATTTTCTGCACGGACATCAAATCGGCACCGGATCATCACTGGAAGACGGGGAGATGATTAATGGATGTGATAAGATAACTGCACAGGAGGGAGTCTGGATCTTACTTTATGAAGCAGAGGAGGCGATCAGGTGGGATGCAGAGCATCCACAGATACGGTGGTTGGCTGCTGGACTGGGTGAATAGTGATCGGTTTGCTTTCTAGGTTGCTTGACTGGAGGAGATGGATGGTTGGTGGGTGGACAGGCAGGAGAGGAGCCAC
This sequence comes from Poecilia mexicana, assembly GCF_051168715.1. Classification (NCBI taxonomy): domain Eukaryota; kingdom Metazoa; phylum Chordata; class Actinopteri; order Cyprinodontiformes; family Poeciliidae; genus Poecilia; species Poecilia mexicana. The sequence continues at coordinate 25,522,847 of NW_028263381.1, forward strand.
AGGTGCTCTGAACGAGAGACAGATGCTGAGGGAGGAAATCCACAGGACCGGAGAATCAGCGTGGAAGCTGAGCGCTCAGGACCTATGAGGAAGGATGAGATCGAAGGGAAGCGAGACCAGAAAGTGTCTGTGATAGCACAGCAAACGCAGTAGAACCAGGAGTAGTAAACCATCTGGTGTCTGTCTCTGGGAATCCAGTCCTCTAAGCTCCTTGATGAGCGAAATGCATGTCACCTGGAAGCAGCACCTGCCCACCACACCCTGCAGAGGAGGAAGAGGAGAGCAGACATCCCACCAACACCAAACTGTCTGTGGATAAGACACGTATACTTTTACCCAGTTTTATCTGCTATGATGAGCATAAGAGAAATAAAAAGATAAGAGAATAAAGATGTAAGAGAATATAGTCAATATTACAAGAATAAAATGAAAATAAAGAAATAAAACTATGAGAATAATTGAAAACAATATGAGAATAATATGAAAATAAAGTGATATTATGAATGATGATAATAGTTGTACCATTTTGAATATAATATAAGAATAATGAGAGAAAAGTCATATGAGTTTATTCTTGTATTATTTGAACTTTGAGTTCTCATTATTCTTAGATTCTATTCTCATAATTTTGACTTCATTTTATTTTTATTTTATTTTCTAATACTCTGTAATCGGAAACATTTAAATAACTATGTAAGTTTTTTTAAATTATATTCTGTATTTTAGGACTCTTTTGTAGCTCCATAAAACTATTAAAAAAACAAATTTGAACCTTCAACTCATACCAGCACATTTTCTCCACTCATGCATAATGATGCCTATAAAGTGTTTAAAGATTTAAGTGTTTAGCTCATGATCTCTGCAAATCCAGCAGATTTGTGATGACATGGTGGGATGAGAGAGAAACGGAGGGAAGAGGATGACAGCATTTAAAACTTTAAGCACCAGATCATCTCTGAGAGAGGAAATGATTTCAGACCAGGATGTTTCTGTTGGTCTGGTTTACTGGATGTTTGTAGGAATGCGTCCGCTCTGAGCGATCAGCATGTTGAACCACCTCAGGGCTCGGAGCAGGAGTCTGTTCTGCAGCTACAAGCCCGGCGGACAGATCCACCAGGTCCAGGAACCGATCGATCACCTGGACCTGATCAGCTCCTTCATCAAGCCATGGAACTCCATGCAGGTCAGATCACTTCAGTTAGGATTTAACTGCTGATTTGGTTTTTCTCTTTTCTAAAGCAGGAAAAGCAAAACCTTACATTGGATGTCAAAATTCTTCAAAAGTTTGTTAAAATTTCAGGTTTTTGTTTCTCAATTAGACTGAAAACAAATAATTTTGCAGATTTTTTGGTTAGATTGTTGTGGTGATTAGTTTTGTTCTTTAAACTTCTTTATTAATTTTAAGCTTTTAATTGCAGAAAAGCATTATGCTTTTCAAAATGTTAACTTTTTGCTCAGAATTTCTTAGTTTAAAAAGTCTGATTTTTTTCTTCAGTTTCCCTGATTCTCTCCCGTATTTTTGATTTATTTAAATGTTTGTTTTTCTTTTTTCTCATGTTTTGGGGACTCATAACATTGGTATTCTTGAGAGATATTTTACAGTCAAACGAGATAAAGATCGACCTGCAGCTGTTTTATTTGTGGTGGAGTTTCTCTTCCTTCCTCAGTATGATACTGCCACCACCATGCCGGAGAGCTAAGGCAGTGCTGTTATGTTTGAAAGAACTACCTCAACCCGTTCATCCTTTATTCTCATCTGACCACAAAACCCAGAACTTATTTGGCTTCCTAGCAGCAATGACCTAGTATCAATAAGTGAAGGTAGAGCTGAAGTGATTAATCGTGATTAATAGACAAATGAAATAATCGTCAACTAATTTAGTAATTGATTGTTAACTGGAGAATACAGACTCAAAAAGGCCAGACTCGTCCTTTGCTACAGAGAATGTGCCGATTTTTATCTAATTAATCCCTAGAATAAACGATTACTCGTCAGACTAATCGTTTATTCATCAGGCTAATTGATTAATCACCAGACAAATCAATTAATCGACAGAATAATCTGATACCATTCAGTTGTTTACTGGCTGGTATTTAAATGCTTGTCTAACCTGTGTTGTTTCCTCCAGCTCATTGGGTTTATTCATGATTCTGTAAGGCTGAACTGCAGTTTTGTTTCGTTCTTGTCGAATGTTTCCTCTTATTCAGGACCTGAGCAGAGACATCTACGACCTTTACGCCGAGTACGAGCGCGAAGAGGTGGAGGACCGGCTGCCGGTGTCGCCGTCTCACGTCCTGATGTCTCCAACCAAACACCTGACCCTCAACATCAACGTTGGAGGAACGGTACTAGAAAACCCTGCAGGAACGCTGCTCACCTGGTTTCTACTTAAAAAAAACTGAACAAGCTATTAATGATGTCAATTTTATTGGAAGAACAATAATAGCAACATGTGTTGTTTTTATGTGAAGGCTTACTACTATAATTATTGATATATTAACAGTAATAATTTTATTATAGTTATTGTTGTAAAAATAATACAAAAAAGCAAAAACAGTCAAAGTAAGACAAAAAATTAAATAAGAAAAATAAAGTAATAAATAAAACATTATTGCAAACTAGATTGAAAGATTAACAAATGTACAATCAAAGTAATAAAATATTGCATTGCATCACTTTTTATTATTGTTACATACATTCATTCTATTTATATGGTAACTGATAAAATTGGATTCTGACCAGATTTTTTTTTCTTTGATTTATCTTTTTAAATCTACTTTCTTAAAGGTTTTATTGGCTCTAGTGGCCTTTATTTGATAGTTAATTGACAAGAAAGTGGGTAATGAGAGAAAGGGGAAGACATGTAGCAAAGGTCACCAAGGCCGGAAATCAAACCTGCGACAGCTGCGTCAAGGACTAGGGCCTCCATATGTTGGCCTAACCCCTGCACCACCACAGCACACCCCAAATTTACTTTCACTTTTAATGTTAATGTATAACTTTTATTTTCTCAATTCTCTGCATAATCAATATTTTATTTTTTTGCACTTTTGTTATCCCATACTTGCCAATTGAATTACAGACTTCTACCAGTGGAAATTGCAGTTGTGTGGTTCAAAATACTTTGATTTAGTATTTGTGACTCAGAAAAGCTCAGTTGCTCCAACATTTTCATGAACTTTTTAAACTTCTTCTCCCAGATTTACCTCCTGCCGTACAGATTAGCCGCTCGCTACCCAAAGACCCGGATCGGCCGTTTGGCCACGTACACGGACCACAGCAAGAAGCTGGACCTCTGTGACGATTACATCGTCCAGAGCAACGAGTTCTTCTTTGATCGAGACCCAAAAGTTTTCCACAACATCTTCAACTTCTACAGGTCAGATGAAAGACAAAGCGCTTGTTATAGATCTACGCTTAACAGAAATGCATAAAGTATCAAAAATTGTACTCAAGTAAGATTAGCACTACTTAAACATGTTATTACTCTAGTAAAAGTAAAAAGTATCCAACTAAAACATTACTCAAGTAAGAGTAAAAACGTATTTGGTAAAAAGTCGAATTATCATTAATTCAGTATTTTAAAATTCCATCATCAGATGGACCAAAATATAAAGTTTAGTGAAATTTTAGGTATTTTAAGGATCAAAATGGAAATAATTTATATAGTTTAAAAAAAATCAGGCAAAATAATATTTTTCCAAATCAGTTTCTTAAAACTTAAGAAACTTTAACACAAACTGCAGGTGTGTGTCTGTTTCTGGTGAATTTTTGGTTAAAACATGTTTGTTTTTCATTCAGTGGGTAAAAAATCCAGAAATTTTACTCCAGTAAGAGCAGAGATACTTTATAATAACATTACTCAAAGTAGTAAAAATACTCCTAATGTACATTTTTTCAAAAGTTACTCATGCAAACATAATTGAGTAAATGTAACTAGTTACTACACAGCTCTGACAGTCGGTTCTCACCGGTCCAACAGAACCGGAGTGCTGTGCATTAAGGAGGAGTTGTGTCCGCATCACTTCCTGGAGGAGATCCACTACTGGGGCGTGAGGATCAAATACACACATCGCTGCTGCCGCATCTCGTTTGAGGAGCGGCAGGACGAGCTGAACGAGCAGCTGAAGGTCCAGAAGGAGCTGCTGGCCGAGGTGGGTCCAACAGAACCTCCTCGAACTGCAACAACTGGCAGCAGCTGCACTGCAAAAACACAAAGCCGAAACTAGACCAACAATTTTTGGTCTAGTTTCGAACGCAAATATCTTAGTTCACCTGAAATAAGACAAAACTTTTAAGCAGGAAATAGGATCTTGTTTTGAGCCAATAATTTCTTAGTATTAATGAAAAATTACTAGTTCAAATGAGCCGTTTCAAAAACCTTTCAAATGTAATGTCACAAATCAGAAGGCACTGCTCTGTTACCTAGCAACCCCAGCTAAGTCCAGCATGTTACCTAGCAACCCCAACTAAGTCCAGCATGTTACCTAGCAACCCCAACTAAGTCCAGTATGTTACCTAGCAACCCCAACTAAGTCCAGCATGTTACCTAGCAACCCCAGCTAAGTCCAGCATGTTACCTAGCAACCCCAGCTAAGTCCAGCATGTTACCTAGCAACCCCAACTAAGTCCAGCATGTTACCTAGCAACCCCAACTAAGTCCAGCATGTTAGCTAGCAACCTCAGCCAGTTTTAACTTCGTATGCTTTGTATATTGGCAAGAAAAATTTGCTTTTTAAAGTCAATAATTCCCTAAATTTGATGAAAAAGTTCTAGTTCACACAGCAGATATGTAAACATATCGTTATCGTTGGACCGTTCATGCAGATCTGAACAGTCCAATTCTGAACTTTCCACCTTTGTGCCACTTTCTTCTGTGGAACAAAATTATACCCGCTAAATTTAGTTAGCAGATAACTGAACGGTCATGTCGCATTTTATCCAACTTTTACTTCAGTGACGTAAAACATGCGTCATAGTTCTGCAGGAGAAGCCAGACGCGGTAAATTCAGACATAAACCATGGCTAAAGCTAGCTGTCGTTAGCATTAGCAGTGTTTTCTTTTTAGCTGCTTCCTTTACCGTTATTACTTTACTTTCCAGTGTTCACATAGAAGTCTGATGGTGGTTGTTTAGTTATTAGCATGAACAACCAGGCAAAAAATATTGGATTTTAGCAAACAATAACGTTGGAGTTTGTTGCTTCAGGTTAGATTTAAATAATTGTAGGATTTGGCAAAGATTGGGGGATGTTTAATGTGTAAAACACTTTAATTAAGAGAGGAAGTGTCACTTTGTCATCATCATCAACAGCAGGAAACCTTAAACAGCAGTAAAACCAGAGTATGAATAGGATAATGTTTCAGTTATTCATCTTTATTTTCGCTGGTGATTTTTTTTCCACCTGAGGTTTTAAGTCAGTAATCTGCTGCCTGACCCCGAGTCTATCTGACCCACATGATGCCGTCGTCTTGACAGATGGGCAGCAGAGTAATCTGCTTCTTGGCCCAGATTCAGCCAGATGTTTCGCCATCGCTTTGTTTCCCCAGCAGCATTAAAACACAAAGAAAAGAAAGATAACCAGAGGAAACACAAACAGCAGATTTTATTCAGTTCTTTCATTAAGGAAAAAAAATGGTTAAATCATGTTTTAACTGGGTTTAAACTGTAATTTTATAAATCAAATTAATCAAACTCAGACCTGATCATTATTTGATAAAAATATCTGAGTTTTGATTTTTACATTTTAAATGTCCAACAGAATCAGCTTTGGTACGTTAGCTTGTTTAAACACAACTAAATATTTTACAGTGTTTGATCTGAATGTTTGTGTAAAATGTTGAGATAAAAATCAATTTTCTATGATCTTCTGAGGCTGGAAGCGATGGATGGATGGATGGATGGATGGATGGATGGATGGATGGATGGATGGATGGATGGGTGGATGGATGGATGGATGGATGGATGGATGGATGGATGGATGGATGGATGGATGGATGGATGGATGGATGGGTGGATGGATGAACGATTGGATGGATGAACAGTTGAAGGAACGGTTGGATGAACATTTGGATGAACGGTTGGATGAACGGTTGGATGGATGAACAGTTGGATGGATGAACAGTTGGATGGATGAATATTTAGATGAACGGTTGGATGAACGGTTGGATGAACGGTTGGATGAAGGGTTGGATGGATGAAAAGTTGGATGGATGAACATTTGGATAAACGGTTGGATGAAGGGTTGGATGGATGAAAAGTTGGATGGATGAACATTTGGATGAACGGTTGGATGAACGGTTGGATGGATGAACAGTTGGATGGATGAATATTTAGATGAACATTTGGATGAACAGTTGGATGAACGGTTGGATGGATGAACAGTTGGATGGATGAACAGTTGGATGGATGAATATTTAGATGAACGGTTGGATGAACGGTTGGATGAACGGTTGGATGAAGGGTTGGATGGATGAAAAGTTGGATGGATGAACATTTGGATAAACGGTTGGATGAAGGGTTGGATGGATGAACAGTTGGATGGATGAACATTTGGATGAACGGTTGGATGAACGGTTGGATGGATGAACAGTTGGATGGATGAATATTTAGATGAACGGTTGGATGAACGGTTGGATGAACGGTTGGATCCTGACAGAGTAAGTCTCTCCGCCCTCAGCTGGAGCTGGAGGAAAGCGACTCCATGTTTGATCACATGACCTTTGGCCCGACCCGGAGGAAGATCTGGAACCTGACGGAGAAACCGTTTTCCTCCATCACCGCCAAGCTGATGGGCGTGGCCTCCTCCTTCTTCGTGCTGGTCTCCCTGGTTGCCATGACGCTCAACACCGTGGACGAGATGCAGTACAAGGTTCGGTATTTAAACCCAGAGGGAAACGGTTCTGGACCGGTCCCGTCTCACCTGCGGTTCTGACCCGCTGCAGACGCCATCGGGCCAGCCCAGCGGACGGTTCTACGGCGAGGGCATCGAGACGCTCTGCATAGCCTTCTTCACCCTGGAGTACCTGCTGCGGCTGGTCTCCACGCCGGACCTGAAGAGCTTCATGCGCAGCGTCCTGAACACGGTGGACCTGATCGCCATCCTGCCGCACTACCTGCAGATGCTGCTGGAGGGCTTCGAGGACGAGGACGTCCACCGCCACGCCGGGGACATCGAGACTGTCGCACGCGTCGGCAAGGTAACACCACAGCACTCCACACTGCATGCTAATCCGCTAATAGCTGAGCTAATTGTCTTTTAGCACTTTAGCTAACTTTGAAAAATATTTAGCGCACTTAGCTTCCCTTCATGCTAAAGCGCTAATTTACTTGTCTGTTTTGTAAACTTCCAGCTACACAAAGTTTGATATAAGATGTAATTTTAATTGAAGTTAGCGCTTTAGCAATGGATTCCGGTCTTTACTGTGTTGGTATAGCGTTTTAACATTTGATTAAATAACATGTTGGTCCACTATATACCATGCTGGTTTAGGGATTTAGCTTTAGAATTTAATAAATACAATTTTGGTGAAGCAATTTAGCATTAGATTCAGCTGAATATCATGTTGGAGTAGCGTTTTATGTGAGCTTCAGCTAACTACCATGTTGGTGTACCGCTTTAGCATTAGCTTCAACTAAATACGTACGATGTTGGTGTAGCGATTTAGTGTTAGGCTCCGCTAAATTATGTGTTGGTGTTGTGCTTTGATGTCAGTTTCAGCTAAATACTAAATGTAGCATTTAGCATTAGCTTCCGATAAATGTTGTGTTGACGTGTCGCTTTAGCATTAGTGGAACTATTGTTTATGATTAGCGCATTAGACTTGATTAAGCTAACCTTTTAGTTAGCGGTGTCCTCCGCCGATGCTCCAGGGTTTTTGAATTGTGGATCTTCTGTGTGTTTTTCCTCCAAGGTGGGTCAGGTTCTGAGGATCATGCGTCTGATGAGAATCTTCAGGATCCTGAAGCTGGCCCGTCACTCCACTGGGTTAAGAGCGTTTGGGTTTACGCTGAGGCAGTGCTACCAGCAGGTCCGGATCCCAACGGTGTGAGGACCAGACCTGGTTTGGTTGATGTTGGTGATTCACGTCCTTCTTGTCGCTGCAGGTGGGCTGTCTGCTGCTCTTCATCGCCATGGGGATCTTCATGTTCTCCGCCATGGTGTACAGCGTGGAGCACGACGTCTACAACACCAACTTCACCTCCATGCCTCACGCCTGGTGGTGGGCCGCGGTGAGTCCACTCTACAAGGCTTTGACTAGACCATTAGATCGCAGTCACCGGCTGGATCAGAGGCGGCTTTACTTCCAGGTTCTTCTTACTGTAGGAAGAAGGAAAGTAGGACATTTACAAGGCGTGAAGGAATCAGGAGACAAAGAAGGAAAGGACACTAGGAAGAAAGGAACGAGATAAGGAGGGAAAAACACTTGCAAGGAATGAAGGAAGGAAACCAGGATGAGAGGAAGGAAGAAACAAGGAAAGAAAGGAAGACACTAGCAAGAAAAGAATAAGAGGGAAGGAAATAAATGAAGGACACTTGCAAGGAATAAAGGAACGAAGAACACTAGGAAGGGAGGAAGGAGACAAGAAAGGAAGGAGGAAATAAAGAATTAAGGCAAGGTGGAAGGAAGGAACTAGGAGACAAAGAAAGAAGTTGTGGAGGAAGCAAGGAAAGGAGGACATTAGGAAGAGCAAAATTAGATAAGGAAGGAATTCAGGGAAGAATGAAATAAAACATTAGCAAGAAAGGAACAATACAAGGAAGGACAGATATAATGAAAGAAGGAAGAAAACCGGGAAGAGAGGAGGGAATAAGCAAACGAGGCAACAGGAAGGAAGAAAGGACACTAGGATGAGAGGATAAAGGAATCAATGAAACTTTGTTCCCTTAATAAATGAAGTTGTTTAAATAAAACTGTTGATCCAAATATAGCAATACATTTAAGATAAAATACTTTTCAATAGAGAAATAAAAGTAAAGCAGGGCGTCTCCTCCTGTCTGCTGGTCCAGGTGAGCATCTCCACGGTGGGATACGGCGACATGCTCCCAGAAACCAACCTGGGCCGCGTCTTCGCCTTCGCCTGCATCTCGTTCGGCGTCATCCTGAACGGCATGCCCATCTCCATCCTCTACAACAAGTTCTCCGACTACTACACCAAGCTCAAGTCCCACGAGTTCGCCATGGTCAGCAGGGCGCGGGGGAAGGTCCGCTTCATCAAGAGGGCCGCCAAGCGCTTCGCCGACTGCTGCGACGACGTCGCTCAGCTGAAGCAACATGGAGGGCGGCGGTTGATGGTCGCCAACGACTGAACTCCAAAAACTGAACCTCCATCCATCAGCCTGTCGTTCCCTGGAGAAAACTAAAGCAAACAACCCAAACACTGTAAATTCAGCTTTGTTGCTGCAACTGCATGAAGCTGGACTGATATGGAGCGCCATTAGAGTCTAAAATTAACAGCAGTAATTTGTGTTTTTCAGCCTGTAATAACAGAAAAACATTGGTTGGCCATATTTCAAAGGCATATTGTCACCATGTTATTCATTACTAAATATTTAGTTTCAAGCTAAATGTTTAAACTAAATATTTAGCTTGCTAACAAAATGGTTAGCTCAAAGCTAAATAATTAGTCTCAAAACAACTAATTAGCTTATAGTTAATATTTAGCATGAAACTATTTAGCTTGATAAGTATTTAGTTCAAAGAGAATAATTAGTTAGCAATCAAAATATTTTCTTTGAAGCTAAGAATTGAGTATGAAGCTAAATATTTAGTTTGAAGCTCTGGTTTTTATGAATTAATGCTTAATATGGTGAAATTATGACTTAAAGGATGAACCAGGACTAAATGGCTTAGTAACCCAAAATATTGCTGATAATTTTTGACTGTGCAACTTTACAAACGCTCCACAATTCTTGAGGAGTTTTTGGACTTTTCCACCTGGATGTTGGAAATGTTTTGACAAGACTACATTTCTGTTTGGGTCAGACAAAAGCAATACCTGACACATTCTAGAAAAAACTTTTGATGTAGCATATTAGCTAATAATGCTCAGTTTTTCTGTATTTAAATGAAAGTAACGTGAAATTATAAACAGATAGAAAATATAACTTTTCTACAAAACTTTTGTCCTTTTCATTGTTTTAAAGAAACTTCACTGTGGATTTGTGGCACACATTTCTGCATTTACAAATAGAACCTGCCAAAAAAATAAAGACCAAATGGAGGAAGTAAATTCAAAACAGTGCCATAAATTTTAGTTTTTAATATCTCCAGTTATTTGTGGTATATTTGTTTCGCCCTCAGAAACTAACATTTTTACAAAGGCAGGTGTAAATGTTGGAAGCTTTTTGAGATGTACAACATTTAAATCAACATTAATAATAATAATAATAGCACTCTGAACACAAAATATCTCAATTTTTATTTTATTTTCAGTTAACATTTATCACAATATCGCACCAAAAAAAGAAAAAGAGACTGAACCAGTCCACAAACCGGTGTGTGCTGACTGGGCAGTGTTGGTGTTGTCATTGAAAGGTTCGGGTTTCATGCTCCACTTTGATGAACCCACATGAATGTGTGTCATTTTTGTACGGCACATCCTTTAAATTAATGAACCGGATCAGGATTAACAACTGAAATCTCCAAAACATCCCCGACTTTGTCCACTTCTCACGTCGTCCTCCATGTCTTGGACGTTTTATGGTCCAAACGAAGCAACGTTTCAACATCTGCAGTCCATTTATAATTATAAAAACCTGAAGAAATCCATCTACTTGTTCAGGTTTTGCAGCAGGATTTCGGCTCCTTTATGGTCGTTGATTCTCTGGAGCTCAGGGATGATGGCTGTCAGCGCCGCCTTCACCTCAGCAGCCACAGACGAGTCACAGCTGTTCAGGAGGCTGCAGAAACAAAACAAACATCAACACAAAACTCCTGCAACACATTAAAAAGTGTTGCAGGACTCATTTCAGCTGTTTGTGAGCATAAAGTTTGTTCTGATGGTGTTGACACATTCCAGATGTTCTCCATAATCACGTTTTAACTCTTCGTGTAATCGAACTCTTGGGTACAACAGGTTGGATAAATGTGAGGCTCACCTATCAGGTGACAGTTGTGAGGAACTTACTGAAGCTGATTTTTTTTCTTTTTATAAAGCATATGCAGATGGATTATTCAACAATGAAACCACTTGAAACTGGTTATTTAGTACATTATAATGCCTGAATTAACATCAAATTGTACAGAAAATAAAATATTTCTTCTGTTTTTATTGTCAATGAGATTTAAAATTAATTAGCAATTATTAAGCTTAACATTGCACACACAATTAGTGTAAATTTTGATATGATGTTAAAAGGCGACACCAGGCACTTAAGGAATAAAGCAGACTTTTAATCTGTGGTATGTATTTTCTTAATGCTGCAAAACAAAAAATATTGAGGTCTCTATTGTAAATGAGCTGTTGTATCTTAATGAGACAACCTGCATAAATAAAAGGTAAAAAAATACAGCAAAATTCCTTCACTGCACAGTCCAATGAACTCCTAACATATTTTTTGCAACATGAAGTCAAAGCTACAAGTTGAATTTCAACAGTCATTGGTTTTCATCCCACAGTGTTTCAAATAGTTTACTTTTCTGTCCCAAGAAACAAAGAATATTCCATTAGTGTTGATGTAAATAATTGATCTATAGATATTATTTTTTATAATCTAAAGTAATCCTCTGATCCAAAGTTACATGATCAATATACATGCACAGGATTTATTTATTCTACTATAATTAAATTTGACAGTCACTCATTTTCATTCTTTCGTTGCCGAGTGTCGCTAAAAAGCATCAAACCTCAAATTAGACATAACTTTCAGAATTTTGATAATGTGTGGAAGACATTAGTAAACCAAAATATATCATTTTTATTTGCACAACTTAGTTCAGGTTTAATATTATTTACAGAGTTTATTAGCTAAAATCCATTAACCACAAGCGGTTCACCCTCTGACCACTAGATGGTATCAAAGCACTTTTAATAGTGTGTGCTAGCATGAGAGGCTGATTTATCAACCCGTCTCACAACAAAAGAGACATGAAGCTAATTAGCATCACCAGTCCATAAAGGATAAAATCACTTTATATGCTGATGATATTTAGACACTCCACTGTAGCAGATGAACCTGAGAGAGCATCTGCAGGGACTGGTTGCCATGGTAACCCACTCACAACTGAACCTGACCAGCTCGTTTAGCTTAAATCCCAGGTGTTTTTTTTTTCTTTTTTTTAGGTTTGAGGTGTTGAAGCTAAAATGTGTCAAAATGTAAATAAGTCAGATTTAAAAAGCCTGAAAAACATAAAAACTAACTTTACAGACGGATGTTAAATCTGAGAGTGAACCAGCAGAGCTGAGCATGAAGCTGACCTGCAGAGGACCATGGCTCCCCGGTTGACCTTCACCCAGCTCTTCATCGTCTCCGTCCCCACCGTGTCCACCAGGATCCTGCTGAAGCGCTCTGTGGGGACAGAGACATCAGAGAGGACAGAGACATCAGAGAGGACAGAGACAGAGACATCAGAGAGGACAGAGACGTCAGAGAGGACAGAGACACCAGAGAGGACGGAGACAGAGACACCAGAGAGGACAGAGACACCAGAGAGGACAGAGACAGAGACACCAGAGAGGACAGAGACAGAGACATCAGAGAGGACAGAGACATCAGAGAGGACAGAGACAGAGACACCAGAGAGGACAGAGACAGAGACACCAGAGAGGACAGAGACAGAGACACCAGAGAGGACAGAGACAGAGACACCAGAGAGGACAGAGACAGAGACACCAGAGAGGACAGAGACAGAGACATCAGAGAGGACAGAGACATCAGAGAGGACAGAGATATCAGAGAGGACAGAGACATCAGAGAGGACAGAGATATCAGAGAGGACAGAGACATCAGAGAGGACAGAGATATCAGAGAGGACAGAGACATCAGAGAGGACAGAGACAGAGACACCAGAGAGGACAGAGACAGGACACAGACAGAGACGTCCTGCTGGTCTCACCCTCCCTGCTGTCCTCGGCCAGCATGGCGTCCTGCTCTATGAGCCACTTCAGCACCAGGTGTCCTGCTGGGTGTTCAGCCATGTGGAGCTGCAGCAACAAAAACAAGAAGCTGTTTGAATCCACATGTTGTTTTTCTAATAGTTCTACCTGATTTATGATAGGAAACCCACTGAATATTTAAATACCAGACAGGATTTACCTGAAGGAAGGAATAAAGATACTAGGAAGAAAGAAAGGAAGCGTACTAGGAAGGAAGGGAGGACAAACTTCCTGCAGAGGATCAGCTGGATTCAGTTCAAATGTCAAAGATGTTCCTGCTGGAACTGGTTTTACTGGTTTTCATTCGATGGTATCAGAGTAAATGGGGCTCCATTTGTAAACATTTCTCTATTTTTAGGTTTAAGTTGCAGAAATAAAATTCACTTTATTAATTTCCTCAGCGCGACGCAGCACTTTGTGTTGATCAACCCAATACAGCCTGGAGGTTTCCTCCCATTATGGGATGTCACCGTTGCCATAACAACAGAAAATGGGCCTGAAACCGGTTCCCCTCACCTGTCCCTTGATGCCTCCCGGCACCAGCTCCTGATTGGCCAGCTGGGCCACAGCCGTCATGGCGGGCCGCAGGTCGCCGCACGCCGACGCCAGGATGTCTCTGACGGTGACGCTGGCCGCCTTGTCCGTTACCATGGCGGCGGCGTTCAGACTGAGATGATCCAAAAGCGGCGGGGAGGCGGCCTCCAGCAGCTCCCGCCGCCGGATCGCCATGTCCTTTTTACTGAGCAGAACCAGAAGAGGCAGAGGTCATTAGAGGTCATTAGAGGTCATCAGAGGTCATTAGAGGTCACTGGACTGGACAGAGTTTTAATGCTTGACTACACACAGAACTCTACTTCCTGTCTGGGAAGGATTACAGGCTTTTATTGTGGAAGTTTTAGAGTAAATCTGTGAAGCTCAGCAGAAACATCTGGAGCCGACCTGCAAACATCCCATAATATTCTCAACACTCTGTCATTTATTAGATTCAGTTTAAGATGTGGATATTATCAACATCGATGCTTTTATGTGTTTATTTTTATTTAAAGAGAAGAGGAAGGAGCTGAGGAAGGAAAGGAAAGAAGGACCCAAAGAAATGAAAGAATCAGGGAAGGAAAGGAAGGAAGGACACAAAGGTGGAACAGAAAGTAAGGTAATTTTATTTATATAGCACTTTTTCAGCAACAAGGCAATTCAAAGTGAAGGAAGAATCCAAGGAAGGACACAGGAAAGGAAAGGAAGCAAGGATGACAAAAAGGAAGAAGGGCAGAAGGAAGGAAAAAAATGTAGCAAAGGTAGAAGGATCATGGAGACGTTTGGGAACGGACTGGGGTCACGTTGATTTAATCTGACTAAAGTTTCACCCAGATTCATTATATTTTAGAGACCAGTCAGGAGCTTTTATTGTGAAATGAAAGGAAGTGCTGGCTACCTGTGTGCGTTGCCGTCTCCTTGCTCCAGCTGCTTAACGATGTCCGGCAGCATGTGGTTGGGGTTTCTGGGGCTCAGCAGGTACAGCAGAACCTTCTTGCCGTGTTTGTTTCCGAGGACCTCCGGCAGGACGGACAGCAGCTCCTGCAGAGAGCAGAGCAACGACTCAGCTTCCCCCGGAGGAACAAACCCGTTTGGAACGGCTGATTACGGGACAAACGTTTGTTCCTACTGGAAAAAATACGTAGAAAAAGAGCTAAAAACTGATTTTTACTGTTTACTTTTTTAGCAAACTATTGTTTTGTAAAGTCATATTTAGTTTTGTTTTGTAATCTTATTTTACCAAAATAAAGTGAATCTGAATGTGAACCTGGACGCACCGACAGAACCGCCTGCTTGACCAGCTTGGTGTCGTCCACACAGTCGAATATGGCCAGAAGAACCAGGTGACCAAACTCCCCCTGCAGGACGAAGAGTTCACCATCATCATCATCACCATCATCACCATCAGCTGATGGTTTGATTCGACTACCAGCAGCGACGATGAACTCACCGTGGCGAACTTCACCATGTAGGTCTTCATGGTTTTTATAATGACTTTTCTGTCCTGAAAAACAAAGAAAATCCTTTAAAGCTGCAATTTGTAACTGGAGGAGGGACTTAGCGCTGTCAATCATCCTCATGTACATGTTGCTAAATGTGTTCATGGAAAAACAACTCAGCATTGCAGGAAAACAGTTTGTCCGCCTTTATCAGTGGCTATGCTAAATAGCATTAGCATTCACAACAGGTTCCGCCTCCCGGCTCTGATTGGTTGTTTCTAGTTAGCGCCCAGGTCCACAGCTGAGTGGTTACCATGGAGATTAAAGGATTTCCCAAACATGCATGAAATGCAGATATATTGTGAAATCCCAGTAAACATGGACTGTGTCGATGTCAGAACATTAAAGCTGCTGGACATCTGAACCCACCTTCGCTGTGCCGTGCCACAGGCAGTGCATGGCGACCCGGGCGCCGTCGTGAGTGTGAGCCATGTAGACCACAGCCTCCCTGATGGACTCGATCATCTCCTGCTCAGAGTCACAGCAGGCAGAACACATGACAGATGAAATCCAACGTCATGCAAACATCTGACCACACTGGAAACAAGACAAAACTAACTTACAAGTAACTTTTAGCCAAGATGTAGGAGCTTGTTTTAAGTGAATCATTTATTAAAGGTAACGTATTTGAACAACATTTTTCTTAGTAAATGAGACTTTAGTTGCTTAGTTGTGCTTATTTTCATCCTTTCAGAATAACCTGTTTCACATCCTCTGTCACTTTAAATCCAAATAAACTCACAAGACCTTTATTTACGCTGGAGAATACGTTTATGTTTTTACAGGAGGATGGCGGCGCTCACCGATCTTTGCTTTTCAGGTGCGAACTGGAAGAAATCCAGAAAGACTTTATGGACCACAGAATGCCTGATGACCTGTTCTCTATCAGAGACGCAGAAACAGTCAGTCCTGCTCATTTTCTAAATAATAACTAAAACTTAATGTGTTGTTTTTTAGTGCATATGCTTTACTTCTGCGCCAGCGGCACGATGACCTGCTTGGTCTCCTCCAGGATGTTCTCCAGCTTCTCCGGGTTCGCAGCCAACACCGTCTCCAGGGTGTTACGCTCCAACGACTGGAAAACGAGCGGAGAGGATCGGTTAGCACAGCTGGAGCTCATCGCTGACCGCCAGGAGTGTGTGTGTGTGTGTGTGTGTGTGTGTGTGTGTGTGTGTGTGTGTGTGTGTGTGTGTGTGTGTGTGTGTGTGTGTGTGTGTGTGTGTGAGTGTGTGTGTGTGAGACCTTGCAGATGGCGTAGGTGTTCCCGTACAGCTCGCTGGTGATCATCAGCCTCTGAGCCAGGATGGCCTTGTCGTTGTAGGCGTACTCGACGATGCTGGAGGCGGAGGCGTGGCGGAGCATCTTGCGAATGTGACCGCTGAACAACTGGATGATGGCGGCAACCATCTCCTTGTTCCTGAGCAGGAAAGAACCAGGAGAAGAAGAAGAAGTTGGGTTTTTTAAGTCAGCTGGATCCGGCTGGGAAACGGCCGCCCCCTGCTGGCCGTTTCCTCTTCTCAGGTTTAGGGAAACTTGGTTTTCTGCCATCAGAACGGTCCAATCCGACTCACCCGTACATCAGCAGCTTCTTCACTATGTGTTTCCCGTACGGCGACTTGGACATTTCGAGGATGCTGTCTGCAGAGAGCGGTGGATCGATGATTTCATTTTATTTAATTTTAGCGCTCCATTGGGTCAGAACCGGCGCCTACCTTTCAGCTCCTCAAACACCTCAAATCGCTGCTTCTCGTTCCCGAACTGAATGAAACACTGCAGGACTCGCACCGAGTCGTGGGCGAACGCCATCTGCAGGCAGAGGAGCGCCGTCGCATCAGAACAACGACAGAGAGAGAAATCTGAGTCTGAGCTGCAGCGTCACGCTCGTCCCTCAAGTCGTTGGTTTTCCTTATTTGCCATTAGTCACTTGAATTTCAGAATGACAATCATTTTTCAAGATCAAACTAGTTATTGCCACAAAATGTGACCTATTTTCATGACTTGGATGAACTTTGTCACATCATATGTTTACAATTTGGTCATTATAGTCATAAAACTTTACAGCAAAAACATATGAAGCAAAATCAGAAGCTGCTGTTTGTGAATCTCACAAGTCAACTGGAATTTGTGTCACATCGTTTTTGCAGTTATTTTAGTGATTATCTTACATATTTTTTATTTGTTTAGCAGGTTTTTATTGTTTTGTCAAACAACCAACCTGCTTCATCTTCCCTCGGATCAGTCCATGAAGCTCCTTCATCAGCTTCGTCTTCTGCTCTGTGTCACATTTCTTCCTGTTGACCCAAACATCAGCCATCAGTTGGAATCAGGAGGAAACCCAGCTGACCCTTGACCTCCTCTCTGAGAACGCCGTACCTCCGGAGATTCCCCCACACCGCTTTGCAGCGGCTGATGATGTCGAACATCTCCTTCCTCTCCGCCTGCTGCCGGTTGTTCTTCAGCTCTCTCTTCTTCTCCAGTCGCTTCTTCTTCAGCTCTTCTTCTGTGGGCGGCGGCTTCTTGCCGCTCTTCTGCCTCTTCGCCGGCGGACCTGATCGTAGACGCAGACACGACTCAAATGCTGTTGTCCAACGAAAATAAAACACAACAAAGATGTAAACTCACCACCGCCCCCTGCTGGCCGTTTCCTCTTCTCAGTTTTAGAGAAACTTGGTTTTCTGCCATCGTTTGGTTTTCCTGGTTTGCTCTTCTTCTCTGTGTTCTTGTACGGCTTGAAGGGTTTTTTCGCTCCAGGTTTCCCTCCGAATTTGGTTCCAACTGAGTCTGGAATGAGTCGACAAGCTGAAGCCCGAGTGTAAGAGTTTAACTCCTGTTAATTTGACACACGTCTCACCTTTTCCTTTTCCTTTGAATGACGGTTTTCGTCCAGGCTGAGAGGAGAACGGTTTTTGGGGTTTGGCTTCCATGCCGACGTGGGATCCAAGGAAATGCTGAGAGGAAACCAGGAACAAATCTCACCTACAGGTTCATCATGTAAACACAGTTTAACCCAAAGCAACAGCTGACTGAAGGAATGTTTAACCAGTTCGGGTTTAATTAGCCTGTTAGCTTGTTAGCTTAGAGACGGAATCATTCAATCTATTCAATCTGGACCTCAGGAAGAGTTTTGGTTTTAAAGTGTAGAGTTCTTTTAAATAACAAAAACAGGTTCAAATTATATCTTTTTTTCTAATCCAACAAATGAAATAGACCTGTAAAATGTTACATTTCTATGGTTTTCAGCTCATTTTAAGACAATTCTTTAAATTAGAAACACAGACTTTATGGTATATTTCTAGGAAGTAATTTGGATGGATGGAAAAATCATATATCAACAGTCTTCAGTCAGAGGACTCTTCAAATTTGTTGTAAAACTGACTGCTGCAGGAGATCCTTCCTGACCAAAACATCACCATTCACAAAGACTCTTTGAAATACTTAGATACCATGAATCACTTCAACATTTAATTTCCTTTAGTAATAAAATGTTTTTGGATTAAATATTTATATTAAAGATCCACAACATGCAGAGTTTGTTTCACTTCCTTTGACTTTATTCTCATCGCAGATCGCCTGAACAGAAAATATTTCCCGTTCTAAATCGCTACATCCACAATATACATTTGAATATTTATCAATAAATAACATTAAGTCGTAGAGACAAAAAATTAAATATTGATTTTTGTCGCTGTGTTGTAGCATAAAACTAAGTAACGTCTTTGATTGAGGAATCCATCGGTAAACATCATCACTTTGAATAAAACCGTCTCCTCTAATCACATTATGCTTCTTCTGTCGCTTTCTAACCATCAGTGTAAACACAGAGAATAATTTACAATATATTACAACTGAAAGGAACAAATTATTGAACATTTTCAAGAAATAACTTACAGTTCAGCTGTACGACACGTTGTTTCAACTTCGTCCCATGCGTCTTGTTGTCGTTCCGGTTTACGACAAAGCCGTAAGTCATCTGTCGTTGTCGTAAAATATGTCTGCCTTCATAGAAAGAGAGTTTAAAGCTTCCATTCTATTTTTGTCATTTGTTTGTACGCTTTAATATTCTAAAATGCGCCCAGATAACAATAAAAGTGCCGAATTCCACCTTTTCTCCCAATTATGTATCTTTATTTTAGCTGGTATGAAAGGACCAAACTTTGTTATCTTGGTTAAAGGTAAGAATTAAAACCTAAAAACATTTATGTGTTGTGTTTAGAATGTTTTTATCAAGTGCAATTTTGGTTTATTTATTTTATCTATGTAAGTTTTTTTTTTCGGTTTCAGTGTCCGGGTTCATCTTTTTCGTGGAGAACTACATTAACCAGAATGCTTTGCAAGCATGGAATTGCGTTATTTTGTTGCCTGGCAACGCGTCAACATACAGGGAGAAGTGCGAGAGCTTATCTATAATTTTTAAACGGCTGACAGAAAAAAACATATCGACTAAATAAATTAGCTTTTAAAAGATATTTTTAGTTTCATAGGTTAAGAAATCTTGAAAATTTGTTATTTAATTTTTTTCTCATAGGAACGAAACCATGCCGAATGAAGGCGCAAGTTCAGTTAGTGAAGAAGGTGAACAGGCTGAAAACACATCGTCCTCCACACAGCAACACACTGAAGGTACTTCAGACTCTGTTGCTGTCTCTTAGCGTCCCAACCGTTTCACACTTTTAACAAAAAGTTACTTTGACAATATTCATTTAATTAAAAAAAGGTACCGTCTTCATTCTAACCAAGCAACAGAAGGTAAACAGTGACGCTAAAATACTAACTTGTTTGGCTTTTTACTGTTAAATTGCTGCGGACACTTCGTAATTGTGCTAAATTTATATTACCCAATAATCTGGTTTTACTGCTGTTCCGTTTGTAATCTGAACTCGGAGATGGGAATGACGTCACACGGGGTTCCAATATGGCGATGCTCAAGTAGCCACTGAAGATCATTTAACAAGAGAGCGCCACTTTTAATTTTCTTTGATTTAGAGTTGCAGGCGCTACATGTAGCTTTGATTTTTTTACACATTACAAGGGTGTCAGTAAAAGCTCACTGTTAATGAAAGGAGCGGCCATATTGGATCTCGAAGCCAGCCTTTGAAAAATTCTGAGACTTTCCGAGGCAGAAGTTCAAATCTGGGTTCAGTTGATTTTTCTGATTCAGAAGTAAGAATTTCTGACCTACAGCTACAAAAACAATGGCTATTAGCCGTCGCCATACTACAATCCCAACTTCTCCAACACAAGCTTTTTTTTACGACTACCTATTAGGACTATGGTAAATTTTCAACTTCAGTAATTTTCTATAATAATTTATTACAGAGCAAAGCTATCCAAGCTAAAATCTGAATTTGACAAAGGTGATAAGATAGTAAAGATAGTTGAAAACAGTCTCTCTGTTGTTATAATGTGATAAAAACGGTGTGAATGTGGATGTTCCCTCCGTGACCCAGGAGGTGGCGCTGAAGAGCCCAGCGAGAAGCTGAAGAACGGCCTGTCTGAAGACACGTTCTACAACTACGAGGAGCTGCACTCCAGACCCACCATCACCCCCGACTCAGAGATCCCAGAGAACCTGCTGCTGTTCTCGTATCCGCACCTCTCAGCCCAGAGCAAACTACAACTAAAACAGCAACAACAACAACTACTACAATAACTACACACACAACCCAGAGCAAACTACAACTAAAACAGCAACAACAGCAACTACTACAATAACTACACACAGCCCAGAGCAAACTACAACTAAAACAGCAGCAACAACAACTACTACAATAACTACACACACAACCCAGAGCAAACTACAACTAAAACAGCAACAACAGCAACTACTACAATAACTACACACAGCCCAGAGCAAACTACAACTACTCAAACAACTACTACTAAAACTACACACACTGCCTGCTACTTTACACCACTTTGGTTAATTTTTCTAGATAATTAAGAAATTACTGTAAGAAACTCTTTCTTTCTTTCTTTCTTTCTTTCTTTTATTCTTTCTTTCTTTCTTTGTTTCCTGTTCTTATTTAAATCTCTCTCACTAATCTGTCCAGTTTTTCCAGGTTAATCATGAATCATGAGTCCATCTGGAACACCTCTCCTCCTCCTCCTCCTCCTCCTCCTTGTCCTCTCTTTCTCCACTCTTCCTCTCCCCTCCTCCCCCCCTCCTGTTCTCCTCCTTGACTCCTTCGCTCCTCCAGCCACTCGTTCGGCTACGACAGCGGTCGCAGGTCCAACCTGAGGCTGCTGGACGAGACGACGCTGCTGTTCATCGCAGGAAACCTGCTGGTGGTGCTGGACATCCCCACCAGGCAGCAGACGTACCTGCGCTCCTGCAGCGGCGGAGGAATCGGCGGCATCGCGGTCAGGGAACTAAAACATGTTAACCTTCTTATGGATGAAAATCACATTTTCACATGGTTCTGTTTTTAAGTATCTTAAATCTTAAAATGAAATTAATCCATTCTGGATTCCCAGGTCTAACGATGGAATCGTTTATTTTCTGGACCTTTAGTCATGAATCCAGTCACAGTTTTCACCCCCCAAAATACTGTGAAATACAGAAAAAAACACAGAGTATTAGGGCCATTCAGATAGAAAATATAGAACTAAATTTATGCCAAAAATCTAGAATTTGGTTGAAAAATTTGGTCTGATGTTTTGAGATTAATCTCTCAAATTTTCGAGAAAAAAAATGGAAATTTCTCAGTCTGGGAAGTAAAAAATTTGCTGGAAACTGAGATTAATCTCAGAAATGTTCTAGAAAAGACTTTGAAGTTTCAATTTTACAACTTTTGGAAATTTCAAAAGTCAACAATTCGAAATGTTGAGATTAATCTCAGAAATAAAGAAATCTCTCAGCTAAAAAATATTTTTAAAAAATTAGATTAATTTGAGAAATTTTTTAGAAAAAACAAGAACATTTCAGTCTTTTCTTTAGTTTTGGAAATGTTCTGAGTTTCATAAAATTGAAAATAATAAATTTCCAAGTGTTTTCTAAAGAACTTTTGAGATAAATCTCAAAATGACTGAGATTTTTGATGTTCTCTTTTTCTTTCTATCTACAACAGGGGGGCCCAAAGTGGGTTTTGGAGGCCCGGCCTCCTGCACGTCTTAGTTCTCTCCCTGGTGGTAGCAACAACCTTTCAGCTTGTCAATGTTCCTCTGAGGCCTTCCAACAGGCCATCATTTGATCCAGGTGCGTTAAACCAGGGAGAGAACTACAACATGCAGGATGCCGGGCCTCCAGGACCGACTTTGGGCTCCCCTGATCTACAACATCCCTGATACATCGTGTTTTAAAAACCCCAACTTAATCTGTTCTTCTCTGTTTTCAGGTTCATCCAGCCGGAGGGTCTTTCGCTGTGGCAGAGAAAGGAAAAAATCCTTTCATCATCATCTATGAATATCCTTCACTCAGGCCGTTTCGCATCCTCAGAGGTAAACATGTCCATATTTTCCCATAATCCTCCCTGTGGCGGCGCTCGGTGCTCAGTGTGAACGTGTGCAGGCGGAACGGAGCGCATGTTCAGCTTCGTGGACTTCAACCCGGACGGCAGCCTGCTGGCCAGCGTTGGCGGCGCCCCCGACTACATGCTGACGGTGTGGAACTGGAGGCAGGAGGAGGTGATGCTGAGCTGCAAGGCCGTCTCCCAGGAGGTGTACCGGGTCAGCTTCTCCCCACACATCCCGGGTCTGCTCACCTCCTCCGGCTCCGGACACATCAAGTACGCAGCAGACCCGACCCGCTCACAGCGCAGTTCAGCTTTCTGCCTCTAGGTGGCTTTCAAAGGACAGCACAGGCTATTTTGATGAGAAAAACCAAAATAATTCATAATCTAATGCAAATATTTAAAAACCAAGTTATAGAAAATTAATAGATTAAAAGATACAGGAAGATTTTCAAAGATTTCAATAAAGTTTGCAGATTTTTATGACTGGAAAAACTGTGGATCTCTGCAGCTCCTCCAGAGCCCCGACTTTCAATTTAGAATTTAGTTCAGATTAGAGAATTATTCTGTTTTCCTCTGAGGCTGGAAGAATCCCAGCAACAATCAGCAATGATCCAGATTTGATTTGTTTGATGTTTTGTTTCTTTCTGTCAGGTTTTGGAAAATGGCGGAAACCTTCACGGGTCTCAAACTGCAAGGAATCATGGGACATTTTGGGAAAACTGCATCGACTGACATTGAGGGCTACGTGGAACTTCCTGATGGAAAGGTGAGGACGTTGCTCCTGGAAGGACCTGGAAAAACCTGGAATTTTGTCTTGGTTCCTTAAAAGTAACCTGTTATGAAAAATTCACATTTTGCACATTTTGTTCTTCCATTTGGGCTTCTATTGTTCTGAAAACGGCTCAAGCGCTTACAAACACCATCTAGGTGGTTTTGGCAATAAGTTCATTTAAATTTATTTTTGTTTGATTTGGTGTCTGAAAAATGAGCCGTTTCAAAAACCTCCTGATTGTAAGATCCCAGCTCGTTACCCAGCAACTGAGTTCTGATTGGACAGCTGGTTTTAGGGGCTATACAATGGCTGCTGGAAAATACAGGTTTTTATTGTAGACTTACCATCCAGAAACCACTTGCTGCATGCTTGTTGGTTGTGCACGAGACTCCACTTCTGCTTTTCAAGGACGTGTAGTTAAATGTTAAATGTTAACCAGCCACTTATTAGGATTTAAAGAGACAAGGTGCCTTAAAGCAGATCAAAATGCAGAACTGAGCAGGTTAAAATCTCATTATCTAAGAATGATTTTGTGCAATAAAATTTAATGAACATTTTTAAACAAATTAATTAAGATGGTGAAAACGTCTTCAAGTAGAGTGTGTCTCCCTGTTAGGTGATGTCGGGCACAGACTGGGGCAACCTGTTGCTGTGGGAGGGCAACACCATCCGGGTGGAGATCACGCGTATGGAGGGGCGGAGCTGCCACGTCGGGGTGGTCCAGCCCTTCACCCTGGAGGACGGGCAGCTGATGACGTTCGGTGCGGACGGAGCCGTGCGGGTAAACAGGGCGTGGAGGTAAACCCGGTCAGGGGGCGATCAGACGGCTGACGCTGCGTCTCTGACTGCAGAGCTGGGACTTTGAGAAGATCAACATGGCCACCATGAGCGACAGCAGCAGCCACTGGTTCGAGTTGGAGCCCATCAATGAGCTGCTGGTCGGCTACAACGTCTGCCTGACCTCCGTGGTCCGGACCTACGTGCCCGACTCCTTCATGTGGTTCGCTCAGGTCAGACAGCACCGCCATGGCAACCAGGGTAACCATGGCAACACTCAGGTCCACTCAGTCCTCAATGTCTCTGCTGCTTCACAGGATTCAAACGGAAGCATCTGGAAACTGGACCTGTCCTTCACCAACACCGTGAGTCCATCTATCCGTCCGTCCATTTGCCTAATGCGCTAAAAGGAGAGCTAACTTTATATTTAGCCTTTTGCTAACTTTAAAAACGTTTAGCGTTCTTAGTTTTCCCTAAACATATTTAAATTTTAAAGCGCTAATTTTGTTGGCTGTTTTGTGAAACTTCCATTTGAATAACGTTCAATGTCTGTGTTGAAGTTTTGCTTATCAACTGTTAAGAATTCTTCAAGTATTTAGATGTTTATATTCATGCTCTTATTTTGAAGGAGCTGAAGTTGGTTGTCCTGTACTCAGAAAGCATCGATGCAGAACGGAAACATTTTAAAATCTCCTGATGTCCTGCTTGTTTTCAAGCCCCACAGCAAAACTCAACAACTATGAAACTGAAACTATAAGAATTTAAAGTTTTAGCATTAGCTTCCACTAAATACCACATTGGTATAGCGCATTAGCGTTAGTGGAACTAATGATTATGATTAGCGCTTTAGCGTTAGCGTAGGTAACAGTTTAGTCCCAACTAGTCCATCCAGCCATTTCTTTCCATTTAAATTAAATCTATGTTTAAATATCTGCTATAAAACCTTTTTGAACTTTTATTTTAATTCTTCAGCTATTACTTTGATCAAAACTTGAATCCTGACCGTCTGTTTTTGTTTAGGCTGCTGATCCAGAGTGTCTGTTCTCCTTCCATGCCGGAGCGATCCAGGGCATGGACGTGTCCACAAAGTCCCACCTGATGGCCACCACCACTCTGGACCGTGAGCCCAACGTCGCTTCGCACCAAATGTCAACGTAAAAAACACACAAAACTGTCAAACAGAAGCTTTAGCTGCTTGTTTCTGTTCTGTTCAGGTTCAGTCAGAGTCTTTGACTTCGTGGCTAATAAAGAAGTTGGAATGAGCCACTTCAATCAGGGGGGAACCATGGTCTGCTGGGCTCCACTGCTGGTGAGAGTTATCATGTTTTTAGCTATGGGTGATATGGGCAGTGGCTCAGGGCAGCATCAGAAAGGGGGGAGTAAATATCACAGTTAGTGAGACTGAAGGGTTTTGTCTAGTCAGGTGCTCAGCAACACAGGAGCACCACAGGGATCTGTTCTCTCACCATTCATTTGTTCACTTCAGACTTCCTGCACAAGTCAGACTCAGATGACTCAGCAGTCGTCGGGTAGATTAGAGATGGACAAGAAGCTGAATATAGAGAACAATCAAATTATCACTGCAAAAAAACAAACAAAATCTTAGGAAGTATTTTTAACCTAGTTTACAGTATTAATATTTAAAGTAAGACATTAAGTATCTATACTTTTCAGCAAGACATAGGAACTTGTTTGAAGCCAACAATAATTTAAGTGGATAGTTTTTTTTAAAGTACTGGTTTCACTGGCATATTTGTCTAATTTATAACAAGACATTTTCCCGTGGTATAAGTGAAATAATCTGCCAATAAAACTGGAACTTAAAAAAATCCACATTAAAGAATTATTGGTCTAAAATAAGCTGCATATCATTCTGAAACTTTATTTGCAAGTTAGTTTTGCTTTAGTTTAAGTTTTCTAAGATATTTACATTAGAAACTGGACAAAAACATACTTTATAAGATTTAGTGATGTTGCAGTGTATAGACAGCTGTCTTCAGTCAGAGGGTTCTTCAGATCCCCTGTATACAGACTGCTACAGGAGCCATCAGCATCAACAGCCTTTAACTTGAATAACACAAGTTAAAATAAATTTAATTTACATGTTTCCATTTTTTTAAAATTTTAATAAATATTTCACTCATATTTTATTAGATACAGTATTTTAGAGGGTCAGCAGAAGGAGGGGCCCGCCCGGGGCCCCATTAATGCTAGAACCGCCAGAGAAGCGACTCCCTCAGTAACTGGTTCTGTTTTCTGCCAGGTCAACCAAAGCGGTGGGTTGCTGGTGACGGGATTCGAGGACGGAGTGGTGCGTCTGCTGGAGCTGTTCAACCCTCAGGAGCTGCAGGACGTGACGAAGAGCTGGGGCCCCATGATGGACGTCGAGCTGCGCCTCAACCAGGCCTTCAAGCCCCACAACGCCCCCGTCACTGCCGTGGCGTACGACCGGAACGGAGAGATCCTGGCCACAGGGGTGAGTCGGTCCAGACGGAGCCAAACGTGGCGCCTGATGGGTCAGCAGCTCGACTTCAGGGCCAAATGGAGCGATTTGATTAAAAATAATGATGAGGGCCATTAAAAATAATCTGGTCAGTTTAATGCAGAAACTGAAAATACAGCTCAAAAGCATTAAACCCCCCTGAGCTTAGCAATTATAATCACAATCTTTTATTTATTTTATTTGTATTTTGGGTGATTTACCAACAGAAGACAGACAGCCAGAGCTGTTCTCCTTCAGAGCATCCTAATGATCTTCATTAGGATATTATGAATGTTAAGACTAGTTATAACGCTGGATAAACAGTTTTCCTGTAACTGTAAGTTGTTTCTCCCCCATTAACACATTTAGCAGCACAAACATGAGGTGATTGACAGCACCAAGACCCGCCTCCTGGCTCTGATTGGTTGTTTTTGGTGCAATAGCAACACAGGGAGGAGATCATCTGTCTCATGACAAACTGTCAAGACAATTGAACATGGTGACAGTTTTAACAAGTATATATGAAAAAATATATTTTTATAAAGGTTTTATTGCAGCTTTAAATCAGACTGAACAGGACAGGTGCGAATCCATCCAGGTAACAACAATCACTTTGTACACAAGCAGTTTGCTGACTGACCCTGAGACCTTTTAGGTTCCTGACTGTCGGGTCTCATAAATCTGTTTTCAGGTCTCTGTGTTGGATGAATAAAGAAATATGTTTACAGAGACAGTTTTAATGTGTTTAAATCTCCTCCTTCCTGTTCAGAGTTTAGACTGCACCGTTTTCTTCTTCACGGTCGGTGAGAAGTACAGCCCCATCGGCTTCATCCCGGTGCCCGGTCCAGTCAAATCCCTGGAGTGGTCTACTCACTTCCACGTAGGTCTCAGCTGCTCCGCTGTGGAAGCTGGACGCTCCTGCTGACGAAAGCTTCTGTTTCAGAGCGAGAACCGGCTGCTCATCCTGTGCCAGACCGGCCACGCCGTGGAGGTTCCCTGCCCCGAGATGGAGGACCACGAGTTGACCAAAACCTTCCAGCTCCAGAACGTGTCCAGGAGAACCTTCAGGTTCAAGAGCATCAAGTCCAAAATCAAGGTGTGGAAACCAAAAGTTCGCTGCTGCGATCCACCGCGGGGAGGTTCTGATCCACCGCGGGGCGGTTCTGATCCACCGCGGGGCGGTTCTGATCCGACTCTGTTTTCAGAGAGACGAGGAGATAAGAAGACGGCAGGCGGTGAAGGACAAGAAGAGGAAAGAGCGAGAAGAGAAGATTAAAGAGCTGAAGAAGGCGGGTCTGATGGTTCCTGATGAAGAGGAGGAGGAGGAAGAGGAGGAAGAGCTGCCTCCCATCATCATCCCAAGCCCTCCCAGCCCCCTCTGCTGCGGCTTCTACTCCCAGCCGGGACAGTTCTGGCTCTCAATGGTACAAACGGATCAAAACGATTCATATTCTAATTATTCTGGATTAAATCAGCAACAAGTTTAATCTGCAGTTCATAAATCAGACTGATGATGCAGGTAAAATGCTAAAAACTCAGGGTGTCTGCACGTCCTTAAAAAGTCTTAAATTTGCATCTAAAATTAAGGCCTTAAAACGTCTTAAATTCATTAAAAATGTAAGTTGATATTAAATATATTTAAAATGTTTTTGTAGCAGGATTATTCACTGTTGTGTTTTGCTCACATGACTTTTCTGTCAGGAACATTTAATTCAAGGTGGCATTAAAAAGTTTTAAAAAGTCGTAACTTGACTCGCTGAAACCTGAACCATCTGATTGGTCCTGCAGGGAGGCTTCGACGCTGGTTTCCTGTACCACTGCAAACTGTCAGCGGATCAGGAAGAGGATGATGACGCTGCGCAGCGACAGGACGAACCCTTCGCCTTCCTTCAAGTCAACGACGCCGACGACGACCCGATCTGCTCCATGACTTTCAGGTCAGGTTTTACAGCACGACTGATCAACATTTATTAAAGGGAATGTGGGACGCAAAATTCACATTATGCACATTTTTATGCTTCCATCTTTGTTTCTACACACAGCTGTTTTTTGTTTTATACATTTTTAGTGTTTCTTTTATGATATATTTGTGCAAATTGGAATTATGAAAGTCAATCTGCTTTATGGAAACGCCCATTCCTAATAAACTCACGTTTTTTCAGTAACACGTTTGGCGGTCGGATCCGGTGGTTTTTCAGCTGTATTGAAATTATTGTATTTCACAAAACTGAATCACGAGTCACATGATCAACAACTAGATGTTTCTACTGGCAGAAAGGATGAAGAAGACGACAGGAAGTGGAAAGAAGACGACAGGAAGTGGAAAGTGGATGATGGCGCTGACATATTGTGTAAACAAATTTATTCACGTGTGGCTTTAACTGGAAACACCACAATTGCGAAATTGTGTGTTTTTGACATTAGCTTCTGCTAGTGTCTTCTTCAGAGGGTTTGTGTTGTTTCCTTCAGCGCCCCCACAGGCCAGGAGGGGTTTGACTCAGAGCAGCGAGAAGGAGCCACAGCAGCTGGAGATGGGACAGATGCTGAAGTTTTCATCTCAAATCGAACCGAGTCTACCGGACTACCAGTCGGAAAAACAAATGAAATGTTTCTCTGTTCTGCAGAAACGTTTTCTTCTGCATTATTCAGAGCTGCAGATGTTTCCAGAACCTCAACTCTGACAATTAAAAACATGTTTGTGTCCTAAATAAAACATTTAAATACCTTCATTACACTCCTACAGCCTCCATACAGGATCCATGGTGATGTTTTCCTGCACTGCTCTGGTGTTTCTGATGATATTCCCTCATGTTTACCAGCTCTGAAAGGAAGCTGCTGCTCTGCGGCATGCAGTCCGGCGCCATCAGGGTCTACTTTCTGCAGCCTGAAGACTACAACCTCACCTCTATGAAGGCTTACTGGGCCCTGAGCGTCCATGACAACCACTTCGGACAGCTGCGACACCTGCGCTGCAGCTTCGACGACCTGTTTGTGCTGACGGCCGGAGACGACGGGAACATCTTCTCCTTCCGCCTGCTTCCACCTGAAGAGCTGCAGAAAACCCTGGACAAAGTGGCCAGGATTCCTTCACCTCGGGTCGGTTCAGTTCCTTCATGATGTTCTTACAAAGTTCTTACTAATACTGTGGTCTCCATCTGATGAATGAACATGTAGCCATGAAATAAAGGACGTCAACATGAAAGGTGCTGCTCTTTTTCCTCTAACATGTAGGCGGGTCTGGAAACCGAGCCGTTTGCTCTGGACATCGAAGACCCAGGAGCTTACAGGTGAACATAAATTAACTTATCATTTTTTGTTTTTTCTTGGGATGGTTGAGTAGATCATTGTTTTTCTAAATAGTTTTTTAGCTATCAGCTTCCACTGTTGGAGCTTTTCACTAAAATGTTAGCTTTGCTATCCATAAACATTAGTTCAGGTGATGCTAAAACACAATATGGTATTTAGTGGAAGCTAATGCTGAAGTATTTTACCATCATTCTAATTAGCAGAAGCTAATGCTAAAGTGCTATAGCAATATGGTATTTAGTGGAAGCTAACATGGTAAATTCAACCATTTTTACACCCACCATGAATCTGTGACACAACATCCCTGCCAGCATGCCTAGGTGGGCCCCATGTGGGCAAAAGGAGGGCAGACCAGATGGGTCCCATATGGGTTTGGCCTTATATGGGCAAACCCATATGGGACCACCGTGGAACCTGCGGACAAACCCATATGGGACCCATATATCAGCCCTCCTTTCCCCCACATGGGGCCCACCTGGGCATGCTGGCAGGGATGTGCTGCAGCGTAACGTATCGCCCTCAACAGGATTAAATGTTATTTTACACTTTCATGTGCAGCTTCTGCTTCAGGAAGTGATTTTTTTAACAAACTTTTCACTCATGGTTTCAGTTTTACAATTGCTGGGTTTTGCTAATGTTGCTGCTGATTTTGCACACAGAACATTCCTTTATTAAGAGATAGTAATTGGCTATAACGTCACACTTACTGTTCCTATTTTATTCCCTCTGAAGTTTAAATATGTAAACTTAATGTCTGTGCGGTGAGTGCTTGAAAAAATGCTGGTTTGTGTCACGTTTGCTAATAAAGCTTATTCTGATTTAAAACAAATGTGAAATTACCAAATTTATTACACGTTTTAGTTGAAAATACTTTCTAAAAGGATACTAATGATGGAGAATGGTAACTGTATGATATTAGCATATTACTGTAGCTTTATTCTGAGTTTTAAACCTTGAAGAAGCTCTGGTAGCTGTTTGTCTCTGAGCCAACCTCCACCTTCACTCCGCCCAGCATCGAGACGGCCAAGCAGAAGACGGAGAAAGACAACTTGCGCCGGGAGGCCGAGCAGAAGGAAGCAGAGATGCTGAAAGAGCTGCTGGAGCTTCAGAAGAGATTCAAACAGGTCCAGAGCGACAACGAAAGTCTGATCGAGCACGTCCAGCTGAAGCCTCAGGTACTGGAACCAACAGCAGAATTCAGCTGCAGTACCACCCTTTAACACAAAGAGGGCAGCACTGAGACGGCTTCAGGCCAAATATCACAGAACTAAACAAATGTACACAAAAATGTCACAATTATCATATAAATATAAAGATAGCACCTTTAAGGACCAATTTAGATTTTATTTTGGGCTTAGTGTGGTGTGCCTGAATACAAATGCACACCACACTTTTCAGATTTGAATTTGTGCTTCTGTCTGCAGCCATTTTTATTTGCGAGTTGGGGGGCGTCGCTCTAAAACAGTTCATTCTGACCTTAACAGACTAAAATCTCATCATCTAAAAATAAATTTGTGCAAAATTAAAATGAATCGGCATGTTTTGAATAAGCCGTAGACTTATCCTGATCTGTTCAAGAAAGAATAGTGGGTCAGCTTTAAACCTGTTTCCACGGCGCTGTTATTGATTTACATGAGATTCCCTGGGTTTATGATTGTCCAGGAACTGGTGGTGGACCAGCTGTTCTACGAAGAAGCAGAGAAGCAGAAAGCGCTGAGGATGATGGAGGTCCGGAAGCAGATGGCCTGGGAGCAGGAGCACAGCACCATCGCACTGAAGAAGCTGAAGGATTGGTGCGCAAACAGAACCAGCACCATCCTGGAAAAATCACTGGGAAACAAACAACTTTGGTTTTGTTAAGGAGTCCAGATTGTGTTCACACCGGCTCAGTTCGGTTTGCTTTAATCCGACTCCAGTTCATTTGCCAAGAAAGTCCGGCTCGTTTTGTGGGGTGTGATTTCGTAATTAGTCTCTGGTCTGGGTTCAGTTGAAGTGAATTCTTGGTTTAATGTACATGTGAACACCAAGCGAACCGGAAACCGCTCCAAAACCAGGAAGTGGAAACAGAGCAGGGCATTCTGGGTAAATACAACCAAAACAAACACGCTAACCTAGTGGGAGAAATAGCTTGAGAAACAACTGCTAAAATCTGACGCCACTCCATTTGTTTCCATTTCAAGAAGAAGGAAGTCGTGCTCATTGGTTTTTTCAGAGGTTTTTGTGTCGTTTCCTTCAGTGTTTTATGGAGCAGCGCCCCCACCGGGCGAGGAGGGGAACAGGTTGCTCAAAGGTTTTGGTTGGTTTGACTCTGTGCGAAGGGAATGTGAACTACAGCAACGGAAAATGTAACAAATGTTGCCATCTTAGTCCCCAATCAGTTTGAAAACACATTTAGATCACACATAAAAACACTTGATGATTGAAGCTCTGTGTGTTTCAGGTCTGACAGCTCCATTCAGGTCGACCTCATCACTGTCTCAGCGATACGCAGCAACCACAAAGTCTCCAAGTACCCTCTCTCAGTGTTCCCAAAGCCTTTAACTCCAGACGAACCTCAGTTGGACCGCAGGGTCAGCGTAGCCGTAGAAGGCATGACGGACCGGAGGAGGCTCAGATCGGAGCCGTCCAGAGACGTCCGTCCAGCAGAGGGTCGGTATCGTCAGGCTGATGGTTATATCTCCACGTTTCAGCCTGCAGTAATGCTCTCTCTCCCTGTAGAGAAGCCGATACCGCGGCCCTCCACGACCGTCAAAGCCAAGGTCAAACTGGGAGACCGGGAGGAGGAGAAGCTCCGAAAGGCTGCAGAGAGAGCAGGGGAAGCTCGAGCCAAAATACAGAGGAGGAAGGAGCAGTGGGCCCTGATGTGAGTCAAAATTCAGGTTTCTGCTTCTGTCTGTTTACTGCAGAGCTGCAAGAACCAACTTTAAAGGGACAGTGTTATGTAAAATCCTCTTTTTCAGCTTCCCAT
This sequence comes from Poecilia mexicana, assembly GCF_051168715.1. Lineage (NCBI taxonomy): Eukaryota > Metazoa > Chordata > Actinopteri > Cyprinodontiformes > Poeciliidae > Poecilia > Poecilia mexicana. Next base: position 25,555,731 of record NW_028263381.1, read on the forward strand.
CCTGTCCTAATGTCATTTCCTCATCAATAACATTTGATTCTTTTATGCATGTTTGAGAAATCCTTAAATCTCCATGACACCCATTCACGTTGTCCCACCTTCAAGGCTCAACTCCTCCTCCAGCTCCTTCAGACTAGCCAGCAGCAATTAGCAGACACCTGCTGAGCTCATTACAGGAGCTGCTGCTCAGAGCAACGGTGGTAGAAACGTTGTTTAAGGGTTGAAGAGGAGCCTTGTTGTGATTACTTCCTGGAGGCGGAGCTTCAGAAAGAGCAGGAGCTTCTTAAAGAGACAGAGGCCCAGTTTCAAGGCATTAAATTACAAAGTCAAAATTTTTTCAGTCATATTTGATATATACAGGATTTTTATAGCAACTGTAGGTAACATCAAATATGTTGCTACAAAATGGCACTTTGTGCCAAATGCTGCCCCTTTTAATCACTGTATTTATATTTGTTTTATTGATAAAAATCTGCTTTTTGGTGTCTCAGTTATGCTGACAAGCCTGAGGAGAACTACATGGACCCAGTGCAGGTTCAGGCCATTCAGGAGGAGAAAGACGACATCAGGGACTTCATCAGGGGGAAGCAGCTGAGGGTGAACGCTGAGCAGAAGAAGAAAGAGCTGGTGGCTCTGAACGAAAACGTACAAAAACTCTCAAACTTCATCTTTACGCACCGTAACCTTATGAGCCAAAACATGGTTTCATTGGTGCCAAAAACAGCTTCATCGTCACATTTTACCATTTACTAAACTTAAATAGTAAAATATGAATCATTAGGTTGTTTAAATTTTTATTATTATTTTTAATAATTTTATTATTAAACATAATAATTTTTAATTACTTAAAGTATTAAGTAATTAATTGATTAAATGTTTTAAATAAAAATAATTCCGTTTTATTTAAAATAAAAATATTATGTATTAAAATATAATTTTGTCTCCAAAACAAGGTTCTGGGAAAGTTTGAAAACTTAGAAAAGTGCCTGAATTTCACTGTGAGAAAAGTTTACAAGCCTTTATTTTTAGCTTATAAGTTTATTTCTGATTGGAAATGAGCTGCACATTTCTCAGTAATTCACAGCTTCTTTTTAAAAAAAACTAATTTTGCTTTTATATATGTGTCAAAAATAATTTATTCTCTTCTCATTAATCAAAATTTAACAAATCTAACCTCTTATAATTACTAAATGGCTTTTTTTATGTTTCCTCTGGTATTTTGAAAAATTGTTTTGCTGAAATTTCTCGAGATCCCAGTAAGTTTTTTACAATAAGGGTTTTTTTTTTCAATATTTTATTGTTAGATAAATGTTTTATTTTTATTCTGAACATTAATTTGAGCTCTTTATTTGAGTCTGAGCTTTTATTCCCCAGATCTATGAGACGCAGAATGAGAGGAACGAGCAGATCGTGTCGGTGCGAGACATCAAGGTCCAGCTGGTGTCGTGGATGGAGGCTCAGGTCCGGCGGCTCCACCATGTCCATCCTGCTCTGCCTGCCGACCTGCGCAAGCCGTCCCCCCCCCCCACCTCCATGCTGCCCGAAGAAATGCCGGAGAAGAAGCTGCAGGTCTGCCAGGCCACGCTGGAGCGATACCGCACCCTGAGGCAGGAAAGGTACGCAGCAGGGCTGGATCTAAAGGGGGACCAGAGGGGACAGTGAAAATAAAAAATATTTATAGGTGACCTATTATGTTTCCTTGAGCAGGTTAGGAGAAGTCTATGGCCTAAACACAACATGTTCATTATATTTTCTGCACAAAATTATTCTTAGACAATGAGATTTGAGTTCTTTTAGGGCATTGTGTCACTTTAAATCCAAATAAACTCTGTGCTTACAATCACACATGAAAATGGCTTCAAAAAGATGCACAATTATAAAACTGTACATCTTTGAAAAGTAGGAGTGGAGCCTCCTGCACAACCAACAAAAATGCAGCAAGTAGTTTCTGGATGGAAAGTCAACAAAAGAACACTTGTCTTTTCCAGGAGCCATTGTAAACCATATACAGCGGTAAAACCAGCTGACCAAACATGCTGGAACCAAACTTGGGTTGCTAGGTAACGGGCTGGGGTCTTAAAATCAGGAAGTTTTTCATAGGACTCATTTTCCAGACACCAAAAAAACATTAAAATATTGCTAGAAAATGGCTGGGTGGGATTTTTTTTAAGTGCTTGGATTGTTTTTAGGATCAGCTGAGATGCAAATGGAAGCATAAAAACATCCAAAATGTGAATCATTCATAGCAGGTTCCCTCTAAAGTCTTTAGCACAAAGTAGGATGTTCATATTTCCAGTCTGGAGAATATAAAATATGGCAACTAAGTAAATTAGTGTCAGTGGTGAGCACTGCTAACTAAAACGTTAGTGGTGCCAAAGCACTAGTCATAAATATTAGCACTGCTAAAGCTACAGCTAAAGCTAAAGCGCTACACCAGAGTTCTGCAACCAAACAGACATTTTTGCTCTCAGTCCAGCTAAATAACAACAATTAGCAGAAGCTTTGGGTCTTAAATGTATCCATTATGTGTTTGGTTTTTGTTATTTGTTTTCTCTGCTTATATAATTGATTATTTTTTAGATGAATATCTCTGTTTCCTACCTGTAATGTTTGTTTTTATGCACTAATTGGTGAACAAAATATATCAAATATACAATAAAAATGCAGTAATAAATGTGTATCTCCCTCCTAAAGCAGATTTATTTCAAACTGAAGGAGAATCCTCTCTTTCTCAGATTGTATTTGAAACAATCTTCTCGGTTTATTTATGTTTCTTTTCTCAACAGAATGAAGGCCTTGCATCTGGAGGAGGACGACGACTCTGTGGGTTTACTGGAGCAGCTGGAGAAAGACATGAAGCTGGAGGAGGAGAAAGAAAGAGAGAAGGAAGAGCAGGAGTGCTACCTGGCTCCAGCAGAGGTCTCTGATGACGAGGATGAGGAGAGTCAGCGGAAGGAGGAGATCCGGCTGCTGCATGAGCAGGACTGTCTGCTCCACCAGGTCCGTCTTTAATGCCTGAGTGGAGAACAGAGCCGGACGTTTGACTTCTGTGTGTTTCCCTGCAGATGGAGAGCTCAGTCTGCCAGTTTGACAAGAAGCTGCTGCAGCTGCACTTCAACAAGCAGCAGCTGGACAGCCAGCTGAAGCTGGCCGACCTGCGGCTGCTGACGCTGGTGCAGGAGATGCTGCTGCTCAAGCAGTTCGACAAGAGGGAGGGCGTTCTGCAGGACAAGCTGGACGGCTTCATGCTGGAGGAGATGAACATGATGGTGAAGAAAACACACAACCAGGCTGGTTTAAAAAGAATGAAAACTGAAAAATATCAAGTTTTCATAACTTAAAACTGTTAATATATGAAAGCTGCACATCTTAGTCCATCATTTTAAGTCGTAATGACATTCCACTATAAAACCTAATTATTTTTGTTAGTATTATGTTTGTTTTCATTAAATTAACTGAGTTAGTAAGATTAATTTAACAAATGTGAATATGTGGTAATTACCTAAACACCCAAAGTTTATTTTCTTAACTAGAAAAAGAAAAAAACTTTATTGAAACTGTTTTTCTGGCTCCTGCTTTTTATTTGTTTCTCTGCTCAAAAGTCACATTAACGCATCACCTGACATATTTAAACCAAGTGAACTTAACTAACCCACTATCACTACTTCAACCAGAACTGATTAACTAATGACCCAATTAACTCGATCAATAACTAATAAACTCACCTGGTAAATTATTCACTCTAAGAAAGTAATTTATTAGCTCACTCACCAACCTACTAACTTACCCACAAACATCTCAACCAACTAATTTACAGTTTCTCTCGCTAACTAAATAATTTCTAATTAACTAAAAAACTAACTTAATCCATTAACACTCATCTTAACTAATTACTAACCTGTAGGCCAAAATGCTCACACAAGTTCCTAATTAAATCATTTTCACACGAACCCAATAAATAACAACACAGTAATTCACTTACTAAATAATTAAAACATAATTATAACTAACTAACTAACTAACTAACTAACTAACTAGCAGCTTGCCCTTCAAATTAGGTGACTAACTAAATAATAATAATAAATTTACTCTAACTTCTCCCTAACTCATAACTAACTGATTTCCTGGCTTTAACTCTCTTACTCAATTATTTTAAGTTAATTTACTCAGTATAATAGGTTATATTAACTAACTACCTCGATAACTAACTAACCCATTATTCTAATAAACCCTCACTAAACCTCACAGTATAACTGACTAACTCACTTAATATAATTTCACTAACTAAAATAATAATAAAATAATAATAAGTGAATTAACTTAATGTTATAAGTTAATTATATAACTTGTAATATAACCCATTATTCTAATAAACCCTCACTAAACCTCACAGTATAAATGACTAACTCATCGACCGGCTCAAACTACCCCAACATGTTATTTTTCTACTGAATTAACTCACATTAACCCTTAAAGCACCGACTCTCCCTCCCAGGTGAGTCGGTTACCTGAAGCAGAGAGATGTTCAGTGTCTGCTTCTGTTTCTGCTGCTCCAGTTGAAGCTGGACGAATACAGCGACGCTCTGGAGATGAAGAGGGAAAACATCGCCAGGCTGCAGGAGAGGGAGAAGGCGCTGGCCGCCACCTTCAAGGCGTCGCTCGGGGAGAACAACCTGTTCCAGGACTTCCTCACCAAAGTCTTCAAGAAGAAGGTGAAGCGGGTGAAGAAGAAGGAGACGACCGGAGAGGAAGGTGACGGGAACGGCGGAGCTGCTGGATTCACTTTGGTCAGGCGTCCATCTTAACCCCGGTTTGTTTGCAGGACAAGAGAAAGACAGCGACGAGAGCTCCGAGTCTGAGAGCGAGTCTGACGAAGACTACAGCAGCGAGTCTGAGGAGGAAGGACCTCCTTTCGACGACACCGTTTGTCCCCCCGGTCAGCAGCAAAACGACCTCTGACCTTTCTCTACTCCGACCATTTCCCATATCAAATCAGATTTATGATTTCAACCGATTTCTTTTTCTTCTCGCTTTCTTTTCTGAAAAAGAAAAAGAAATGACACAAAATATCTCCAACAAGTGGCTTTTAGTTCAGTCATTCCTGCTGTGAGTTAATATTATCGTCATAATATTAACTGAATTAGGACAAAATCAGAACAAAGTCTTAAAATAAAAGGGGACGTATTGTGAAAATTCATATTTTGCATGTTTTTTACTTTCATTTGGTCATAACTGCTTCTAAAAACACACTGATTGGTTTTTGGTAATAAATTAATGTTTCTGTGTGTCTGGAAAACGAGCCGTTTCAAAATCCTCCAGAATGTAACGTCACATTCAGCGGGAAAAACCAGACATTTCTGCCAAAAGAAATCACTAATTTTCAGGTTAGTCCATGGAATGTTATATAAAAAACATGCACATTTCTGATATCCGAGATAAAAATAATTTCACTTTTCAAACTCGGAAATTTACTTTTTTCAACAATTTTCTTGTTTTCTCATTTTTTTGGCAGGAATTTACTTTTTTATGTAAAACCTGTCAATAAAAGTCAAAACCTTTCTACTGTTAGTTCTGGTTTTTCTTGAAAATTCTGAGATTGGTCCAAACGTTTGAGTTCATTTGAGCAGATTTTCCATTTTTGGAGCCCAGAAACTTTCTAGTTTTAGCAGAAATGTCCTCCTCCTTTTTATTTTTATATCTAAAATACTAACTTGCTGTCATACATATGACTTTTATATAATAAACACAAGGTTTGCCTGGCTCTAATACTTAATCGTAGCATTAAGCTAAATTCAAAGTCCAAATAAATATAAGCTGTCAAACAAGATGGCCGCCCTGAGCGCGTTGACGTCACCATGAACCCAAGGAGCTAATCGGTGGAAAATAAATCCAGATTTTCCAAACCTCAGCTCCTCAAACCTTTCATTTTCCGCCCTGACCCGTCGTGTCCCTGTTTGCCTCAGGCTGCGACCAGGAGCTGTTTGAAAGCACGCTGGAGCTGCGGGAGCATCGGCTGGATGTGGAGGATCTGCTGACGGAGGAGAAGAGGGTCATCGAGTCTCTGAGGAAGGAGAACGACCTGGTCACCAAGAAGGTCAGCGCTGGCCGTCTTCAGCTCTGCTGCGTCTCTGCGACGCTCTGCTGATGGTCTTGGTGTTTCTGTACCTGCAGACCAAAGTGGTGAAGAACAGCCGGAAGGCGCTGGAGGACGACATGGAGCTCATCAACAAGGAGAAGCAGATGAAAATGAACGAACTGGACGTGGTGGTTCCTCTCCGGCTGCATCAGGTGCAGAAAAGCTTCATCAAGAAAACACGACATTATGACAGTTTCATCAAGAGTCACTGTTTTATAAGTCTCTATTTGAAAAATGTGTTAAAAACCAAGTCATCTTTTTTCTTTCTCTTCATATTTAAACACTGATGTGACAAAATGTGGAAAGATAAAATCATCCAATCAAAAGAAAACTGATTCTTTTTTTAAAATACAGTAGAATAAAAAAAAATTATTATTTAACAATGGAAGCAAAACAGCAATAAAATATAAATAGATTCAGGCCAGGACACATTCATTATGATTAATTAATTACAAAGATTTTAATGCGTTAATTTTTTTAAAAACACTTTTAATGGCTTTTTTCACATACCAAAGTTTCAAGCAGGATCTTTATGATGTTTCTGGTAGGCTGATAAATCTGACGCACAAAAACATCCACTGACAACAGCGATGGATGATGGAGCCGCTTCTCTTGGCCATGTTTAGCATTAGCTAAAGCTTTAGCATTAGCTTCAGCTAACTAGCATGTTGTTGTAGCACTTCAGCTTTGGCAAAGCTAATGATTAAGTTTAGTGCTTTAAGTTCGGCATGGTAAATTTTTAGTTATCTGTGACCATTTCTTAATCTTTTTCTTTGTCCATTTTCTCTATTTTATTTCTGTACTTGTTTCTAATTCTCCTGACCAGATAGCGTATCTCGTCAACGACTCGATGCCCTCTGACCTGAGCGAGGCGCTGATGCTGTACCGCACCGAGCTGCACAAGCTGCAGCAGCGCTTCCACCAGCTGGAGGCGGAGAAGGTGGAGCAGAGGAACCTGCACCGTGTGGCTCGCCAGCAGAGGAACAAGCTGATCAATGAGGACAGGGACAAGAACGCCAAGATCCAAGGTGAACTATTAGCGCTCAGGAAGCAGAAACATGTTTACTGTCGGTCTGAACGGCGTGTCGATGCAGAGCTGGAGAGGGATTTCAACCAGCTGCAGATGACCAAGTTCGGCCGGCTGGTGGATCTGGAGGCTCTGCAGATGATGACGGGCAGCAGGAAGCTGGAGGAGCTGAAGCAGGAGAAGCTGCACATAGAATCAGTTCAAGCCAAGGAGGTGAAAGAATGGGAGGCAAGTTCTCCAGAAATAAAAACCTGTCTGTCATTTAGGAACTGAAACTGCTAAGACAAGCTCTGCTAACGTTTGCTGTAAAATCCAGGCCAAGATGGAGGAGAGGCTGGAGGCTTTAACGGCAGAGATGAAGAACAACAACGAGAGTCTCTTCAACATGACGAGTCTGTGGGAGCAGAAGAAAGGGCTGGAGCCCAAACTCAACGCCAGGCAGAAGAAAATAGTCAGTTTCTCACACAGATTACATTAAAAAATGTTTCCAGAAACGATTTTTAATCCACATTTGGAAACAGTCGATGAAAAGGGCAAAAATCTAAATAAGTTCCTGCATCTTGCAAAAATCTAAATAAGTTCCTGCATCAAAACAGTTTACAAACCAGTTTGACATGGTTTTTGGCTAACGGGGCGATGGACACATGAGGTGAATAATTTCTGACGTAGCGCCTTACCAGAGGCACAAAACTAGAAAAAAATTTCAGTCACTCAAGGTTTTCATGACAATAGGATGGAAACATGGCAACTGTGGGCAAGTGCAAGGTAACAGCTGACCATATTAGCTGTGTTTCTCTTAACAGTTTTTTTCTACATATTTTGAAGTAGTGCATTAGAAAAGGTTGATTCAAACTTTAAAAAATCAAAATAACTTCCTCAGTTTTTACCTAAGCTTGACGTAGATTTTGGCTTTTCTGTAAAATAATTTCTGACGTAACGGGTCTGCACCTTACCAGAGCCATGAAACTCAAAACCTGTCCAAACCTCCAGGTTGGAAGAGGAAGACACATTTGCCAAACAAGATGGCCGCCATAGGCATGCCAACATCACTCTGAAGTATGGAAACCCTAAGAGTGCATTGATGAAAAAATATCCAGATTTTTCTTAAATTGAATCTTCAAAGACAAAACATTTAATCATTTGATAAATTGATAATCTGCGACCAAAATGACAATTTTCTGCTTTGATTTGGTTTTTCTTGACCTTTTAACGTAGCAGTAGGTTTAAGATAAAGCCAGGAAGGTGCTGGATCGGTTCCCTACATCCGGTTTGTGTTCCTGCAGGGCAGACAGCAGTTCCAGGACCACCGGAGACGGATGGACCAGGACGCCATCCAGCAGTGCAAGCAGCTGATAGTGAAGCAGACGCAGCTGGCTGACGCTCTGTGGAGCGACATCACCCTCCTGTCCACCAGAGGGGGACACGTGTTGCCCTCCAGCTGCCTCCAGCTGCCTCCCACCGCCATGCTGTCCACGCCCATCGCTGACCACCAGACAGAAGTAAGAAAAAATACACCAGCAGAGGGCGCTGCTCTACCGTAAACAGCAAGATGAAGCTACAGAACAGAACAGCTGGTTGTTTTCTGTCTCAATTAGAGGGATTATATATGGAGGAAGATTAGGGCCAATGTTTTAAAAAATGTAAGAATTCTGAATTTTATCTCTATATTCTGACTTTTGATGTCAAAAGGTTAAAGTCAGAATTGTTTTCTTTTTTTCAGTGGCACTAATCCTCTTCCGTAGATACATGAACAAAATGAGACATTTAACTTTTCTTGGGATTTAATGGGTTTTTTTTCTTTTCACAAAAACTGCTATAATTTTTATAAATAGTTAAGTTATAAGCATTAAAGGGTTCCCACAATTCAAGTCTTCCAGCTTCTGTTTCTGTCTGACTTAGAGAACCAACCAGTTTTAGTCCATGTTCATATTGTCCGTGAAGTTTAATGCTGGTTAGTGATGGAAAATATACTGTTTATTCTCCAAGGTAATTATAATCTTTAGGTTGCTGTGACTGTAATAATTTGCTGTTATAAGGTTCTTTTTATTTTGAGCCCTTTCTCAGTGAAACTTGAAGGCATTTCATCAAACCTGAGGACCTCCAATCCATTTCCACATTGTTACAGTTTATTTTTGTTGCTGGGAAAACAGCGACTCCTGTTTGGCCCAAATCAACTGTACTCAGACTGTTTGGAGGCGTTAGTGTGTCGGTGCATCCTCAAAAAGTCAAATTCATATTAAAAATGTAAGTTATCCTTAAATACATTGTTCTTCCAGGGTTTTCTGTCAGGAAAAAGTTTGAGTCATGTACAGACATCCTCACTGAGTTCTGACTGGTAGAGGCTACTGCTAACTAGCTGCTAATATATCCTTGCTAGGTAGCTAGTGTGTCTTCCATCTGTCATTGGTGATGGGCTCAACATCACCAACACACATCAATCAATCAATCAATCAATCAAATTTTATTTGTATAGCACATTTCAGCAGCAGGGCATTTCAAAGTGCTTTACATAATTAAAATAAAAACAGCATGTGACGAATAAACAGATTTTTAAAAAGATTTAAAAAGTTAACATTAAAACCCGCACCCCGTTTAGGACTTCAGTTAAACGTCGTTTAACTGGGACGTTTTCCGTGGGGCTTTACATAGCAGTGAGAAAGAGAATTAAAAAGTAAAGATACATCAAAACTCACACTCTAACCCTAATTTAGCCATAAGCAACTCTAAACAGCTGGGTTTTAAGTTGACATTTAAAGGCACCCAGTGTTTCAGCTGCTTCACATGTACATATATTGTGATCCTGCAGGACAGACTGCTGTGGGGGAAAACAGTATTTAGTCTCCAATTGTGCAAGTTCTCCCACTTAAAAAGATAAGAGGTCTGTAACTGACATCATAGGTAGACCTCAACTAAAAAATTCAGAAAATCACATTGTCTGATTTTAAAGAATTTATTTGCAAATAAGGGTGGAAAATAAGTATTTGGTCAATAACAAAAGTTAATCTCAATACTTTGTAATATATCCTTATTGGCAATGACAGGTCAAATGTTATTGCCAATGTTATTAATGAATGTTATTGTCATCATTATTTGCATAATAATGACATTATTTTTATTATTATTGTTATTATTATGTAATTATTATAATTATGTAATTATTATAATAATGACATTATTACAAGGTTGTAATATAAGGTTAGCACACCGTAGCTGGACTGTTGGCCCATTCCTCCAAGCAGATCTCCTCTAAAGCAGTGATGTTCTGGGCAACATAGACTTTCAACTCCCTCCAAAGATTTTCTGTGGGGTTGAGATCTGGAGACTGGCCAGGCCACTCCAGGACCTTGAAGTGCTTCTTACGAAGCCACTCCTTCGTTACCCAGGCGGCAGTGTTGTGGTACTCGAGATCGGTCTTGGTCTCGAGTCCGGTCTTAAGACCGTTTTCTGATAGTCTCGGTCTCGTCTCGGACTCGACCGCATTTGGTCTCGGTCTTGTCTCGGTCTCGGGCTCTGAGGACTCGGCAATTTATTTCAAGACCAGTCGAGACCGCAACTGTGAAAATATCACTAAACGTACAGCATACTGTCCAGTTTATTTGTTAACATCTTTCTTTTCAGTGGATGCAAAACGCACCGATTAAAATCCAGGCGACTACTGTTTCTGTTACTCCCCCCTCCCTCGTCCGCTCCCCTCCCCCTCTCCACCTTCCACTCGCGCGCGGCGCTCCAGGACATGCGCAGTGGTTTCCTCTCAGCGGCAGAAAATGTTTGTCTAACCCTCAGTAATATAATAGCGCTGCATAAATAGTAAGAAATCCGATAGCCACAGCTAACTCAGCAGCGCTTCGCTTTCACAGACGGTGGGGACAACGTCTAACTATTTTCGTCACTTAGAAAAGAAGCTCAAAGAAGGTAAGCTCCGCTAACGTGATGTTAGCAAAGCTAGCTGTACAGAGACACACAAGAATTTGTGATGAAAAAAAGTCACTCACTGTCTGAGTTATTGTGCGGAGGTGTTGATTGCCTTGTCGCACATATAGGACAACGCTGTGTCCAAAAGTCTGCAATATAGTGATGTGACATTCAGAAACAGTCGATTCTTCTCCACGGCTCTTTACTTATTAGATAGGACTGGAGTGTCACTCACTGAGAGCCGTTGTTCTATCAGATTACCATACATGCAGTGAGTACCATGCCTGCGCATGCGCATTAAGAAGTCCGATCGTCAGAGGAGTTGTCAGTTCACCATATGCAGCAAGTTATGACGAAAATAAGTCATTAAATTGTTTTCAATGATAACTATATAGATATACATGTGTTGTCATGGTTTCAAAGTGTATTTAAAGCAGGTCTGGCTGCAGCTGGAGTCAGCTACAACACACGCCCATGTAAAACTCACTTAACCTCTAAGTCAGGATGCCATACAATTGTTAATAAAGTGTATGACGATCTACATCATGATTCTATGTTGCTGGCATACATGCAGTGAGTACCATGCCAGCGCATGCGCCTTAAGTCCGACCGTCAGTGGAGTTGTCAGTTCAGCATTGCAACAAGTTATGACGAAAATAAGTCATTAAATTGTTTATAATATGACATAATATGATAACTAGATGGATATACATGCGTTGTCATGGTTTCAAAGTGTATTTAAAGCAGGTCTGGCTTTAGCTGGATGTCATACAACTGTTAATAACCAAGTGTATGATGATCTACGTCATGATTCTATGTTGCTGATTAAATAAAATCATATGGTAATGACAGCGTATGCATGTCTGAGCTAAGCGTACGACTATCTGACAACGTATGCTGATCTGACAGAACACCGTGAGTTTGTGTTAAACCCGTTTTTTGTTCTAGTAATGCTCTGTGTACACTGCATCATTATTTAATTTAATTATGTACGTTGATATTTAAATTAACAAATAACTAAAACAAGAACGAAAGAGCACGCAGAGCATGCACATTGCTCTTTGTTTTTGTTCAAAGTGGCAGCTGTAATGTCTGCCATGGTGTCAGACTACCTGGCTTCATGTACTGGGAGAGAGAGTGAAAACAGTCACGATGAGCGCCTTCTGTTTGGTTACTTCTTGCTTGTTGCTCCTTGGTCAGTGTTCATGGTTGAGCGTTATTTACCATCAGGGCATTGCCTCAATTGCTATGTTTAATGGTGCAACAGTGGTGGTGGTTTCTTATATGAGCAACATGGGCAAATGTCCAGGGTGTTATGTTTTTAGGGATGACACGAGACCATCACACATTGTAACACAGAAATGGAATATTTAATATTGGTAAAATGTATTAAGTATTTAATATCTAGTTGTTTTTATGGGAATATGGATCTTTCAGATTATTTTGAGAAGCAATTTTGATCATATTTCATATTTTATCATATCATGTAGAGCGCGGTGCTGGTCTTGGTCTTGACTCGGTCTCGACTTTCCTCGGTCTTGGTCTTGACTTGGTCTCGGACCCTAAAAGTCTTGGTCTTGTCTCGGTCTCGATACACTCTGGTCTTGGTCTTGTCTTGGTCTCGGGTTAGGTGGTCTTGAACACAACACTGCCAGGCGGTGTGTTTGGGATCATTGTCCTGCTGAAAGACCCAGCCACGCTTCATCCTCAATGTCCTTGCTGATGGAAGGAGGTTTGCACTCAAAATCTCACAATTCACGGCCCCATTCATTCTTTCATGTACACGAAGCAGTCATCCTAGTCCCTTTGTAGAGAAACATCCTCAAAACATGATGCTGCCACCACCGTGCTTCACTGTTGGTATGGTGTTCTTTGGATGCAACTCAGCATCCACTCTCCTCCAAATACGACAAGTTGTACTAGGAGGAAACACAACTTGTCGTTCTACTTTGGTTTCATCTGACCATATGACATTCTCCTAATACTCTGGAACATCCAAATGCTCTCTATCAAACTTCAGACGCACCCGGATCTGTACTGGCTTAAGCAGGGGGAACACTTGGTAATGCAAGGTCTGAGTCCCTGGCGGCACAGTGTGTTACTGACGGTAGCCTTTATAACGTTGATCCCAGCTTTCTGCAGGTCATTCACTCGGTTTGCCCCCTTGTGGTTCTGGGACTTTTGCTCTTGTGATCATTCTGACCACGGGCTGAGATCTTGGTGGAGCCCCTGATGGAGGGAGATAAGTAGAGTTCTTGTAGGTCTTCTATTTTCTGATTATTGCTCCCACAGTAGATTTCTTCACACCAAGCTGCCTGCTGATTGCAGATTCAGTCTTTCTGCTCTACAATTTTGATTCTGGTTTCCTTCAACAGCTCTTTGATCTTCACTATAGTGGAACTTGGGGTGTGACTGTTTGAGGTTGTGGGCAGGTGTGTTTAATACTGTTTGTAGTGACCATTTGTCCCCAAACTTAAATTCAAAAAAATCAAAAAACTCAAAAACTCGAAAGTGACCAAAACAAAAGTAAATCCAACTCAAATTATAAACAAATTATAAACAACAAAACAACAATTCTAATGATAAATCAACTGGAAAAAACAAACAAATAAGAATAAACTAAACAATTTAAATTCTAAGATTTAACCAAAAAATGGGAAAATAGCTCCTACACTGTTAATGAGTTCAAACAGGTGCCATTAATACAGATAATGAGTGGAGGTACTTTGTAAATTAAATTAATTTACTTTGTATTAATGAATGTTATTGTCATTATTATTTGCATAATAATGACATTATTTTTATTATTATTGTTATTATTATGTAATTGTTATTATTATGTAATTATTATAATAATGACATTATTACAAGGTTGTAATATAAGGTTAGCACACCGTAGCTGGACTGTTGGCCCATTCCTCCAAGCGGATCTCCTCTAAAGCAGTGATGTTCTGGGCAACACAGACTTAAGTAATTTAAGTAATTTACTTTGTAAAAAGTAAATTACTTAATTGCATCCCCTCTCTATTCTCCCCAAATGTTATCCTATTGATATAAAACTCATACCAGTAGTTTACAGAACTACTCTGGTTATGTAGAAAAATATATTTCACACTTAACTTTTTTTTTTTCTTAAAGTTAGCACAGGGATGCATTTTTGGCAACATACATGCCTTATTTATAGTCCTCCATATATGAAACTTATGTGTTACATATGATTTTCTTGTAGGATGGTCAGTTATGATATTTTTTATATCGGTACAAAAGTCATGTTTATTATCACTGTTGCTAAGATAGTGAAGGAAATAAATCTGACATGCAACCTTGCTAAATGTAAAGCATAAACAAAAAATTTTTATTTTGGTTTAACATAAAAATGAAAAAAAAAACAAAAACAATTAACTTCAATAAAATGGTATTCATAACAGTAACTTTTGGAAAATCAATTACTTCAAGTAAAAATTGTGTAAAAACTGCAAATGAACTGAACTGTAGTAATTAAAGAAGTGTGTTGGTGCAAAAATAAAATCTATAAGCACATTGCACAGCAGTAGTCTGTACCGGTTTGTGGGAAATTAACAGCCTTGATGGTACCACCATCTGTCACATGCGATCTGTAAATAAAAAAATCAGAACTGTCAAATAACAACATAAAGAATATTTTGAGTTCATTATTTTTTACTAAAGGTAATAATTGGGTTTTGTCAACATAAAGCTTCTTCTTAATTATCAATATTTGTTTGTTAGATCATTATTCCAGAAGGTGAAAGGTTGTATTTGTGTGTTTCAAATTTATATTGAAATGATGTATTGATGAAAAATGCTGTGATTTTTAAAGTCACATTTACACTTCAAAAGAAAAATGAAAATGTCACCAGTAGAAAAGAAACATTTCATACTTTCTTTTCAGACTCGTTTTCTGTAAAACTTATCAATTTCAGCACGTGTTGTGGAATAATGAAGTAAGAGTTTTTTGGCTAAAATAGAGAGGAAGTACAAGTACGGTGAAACATGGAATAAAGATGGGCAATACGGACTGATAGTTTATCAAAATTCTTTGATTTTCTATTTTATTAACAGAAAATGTAACAAAAATAACTATTCATTAATATTTTCTGATATAATAATATCTCTGAGAATTTTTGTCTCAGCAAACAGACTGGAAAAACAATCACTGCTAAAGAATAACATAAATACATTTTCTTTTCCAAAATCTCTTTCTCTTTCTTACTGTTTATTCAATGTCACATGCTGTTCTTATTTTTTCTTTAATTATGTAAAGCACCTTGAAATCCCTTGCTGCTGAAATGTGCTATACAAATAAAATTTGAGTGATTGATTGAAATACATGCAATAAGAATGAGTAGTACACTGGTAATATAGACAAGTATACATTTTAAGTGCATAAAATACAATATGTCGAATAATCAATTCAAATACATTCATATTTAATGATGCTCTCAATAAATAAAAATAAAATGAAAAATTGTAATAAAGGGAACCATTTACAATCACAATACAGACAATTTTGTCAACATTATTAAGTGTGATTTATTATGACAATAAATAAAAATGTTGAACATGACTTTTGTAAGGATTTCACCTTTTCTACGTAATGACTCTTGTTCTCTGAGCTAATGCTATAATTTTTATATCAACAGGATGGATGCAAATATTTTCAGGCTCATTAATTAAAATGCATTCCCTCCTACATTAACAGACTAGAAAGTTAAGCATGATGTAAAATGTTCTACATAATGGGCCTCTGTTTTGTAATGCTTTTAAGCTGTTATGGTAGCTAAAAACAAAGCAGAGAATTTCAAACCATTTGCGGAGAACGTTTTCAACAGAGACGGGCTGAAAAAAAGTTCGACTCATATGTGTCAATAAAGGTGTAAAAACCGTATTTATTTGAAGTAATTTGTGAAATAAAACCCACCATTTTAGGGATTACATGGTTAAATTACAAATATCTTTAAAATTTCCTCTTCGGTCTTATTCCAGTCCGGTTTCTCGTCAATATGCGAGACTTTAGACCGATGCGCGCTCCCGCGAGAGGGGATGCAATTTTGGGCACCTGGCTGCTGAAGTAGAGACTGTGGAAAAGGGGCATTTGTTTCTCGGCTGGCCTGGGAACACCTTGGGAATTCCCTGGAGGAGCTGGAGTAAGTAGATAGGGAGAGGGAAGTCTGAGCCTCCCTATTTAGGATGCTGCGCCCGCGACCCGACTCTGGAAGACGGATGGATAGATTTGTCTTCAATAGCTTCTAGGTCATGTGACCAATTAAATCAAAATCAGTGTGAAATTATTCTACTCAACTGGATAGATGAGGTACTGTAATTTTTATTCCATTTAACCCTTTTTATTCCTTGTCAGTGGGCCGCCTAACATGTAAGTTATTTCACACTGATTTTGAGTCAATACGTCATATCCCAATTGTGTTTAATATAAAATTACATAAAAATGTAAAAAGATCTAAAATGGGGAAAAATGAGTGTAGCTCATCTCTCCAGTCTAGTAGAATAATTTCACGATGATTTTGAGTAACTAGGTCACATGACCCAGAAGCTATTGAAGAAAAATATATTTTTTTAAATATAAAAATACCTAAAAATATATAAAAAGAGTTCCATTGGAAGAAAAATTTGTGTGTCTCATCTATTCAGGCTAGCAGAACAATTTCACACTTATTCTGAGTCTGTTCGTCACATGACTTGGAAGCTATTGAAGAAAAATGTTAAATTTTGACTAAAAAATTGCTAAAAATATATATAAAAAGAGTTAAAATGGAATAAAAATAAGTGTGCCTCATCTATACAGTCTAGTACAACAATTTCACACTGATGTAGTGTTATTGGGTCACTAAGCTATTGAAGAAAAATACTAAAAATTTTTTTACAAAATATTACATTTTGACAAATAAAAACATAAAGAGGGTTTAAATGGAGTGTGCCTCATCTATACACTGTTGAAGAACAATTTCATACTGATTTTGAGTCAATGGGGCACGTAACTTGGAACTTATCATGGAAGAAGACATATTATTTAATATTAAAATTATTTAAAATATTAAATATGTCTTAGAAATTTAATAGAGGATAGTGTGTCTCGTGTAATAGCATGAATTACCACTTTTTTGTGTAAATTGGTCACAAGGAGACATTTATTTACATGTGTTTGCCAGGAGTGTTTGGTTCGGAAATTTGTTGACTGTCCCTAAATGAACCTCCGAGCGCTGAGGAGGGAGCGGGAAAGAACGGCGGGCTGGCCAGAAATAGCGTTCATAAATCGGATCGACCTTGATCTAAATGCCGCATACTCCACGGATATTTTAATATCCAACTTGAAACTAACTTAACTGCGGTGTTAAACCGTGCTCTGCTTTTGCTGTCTGACGTTTGGAGAACAGGTTCGCTACTGATTTCGGCTCAAAGTTTAATCTCTCTGCTGTTTGAAAACGGATCTACAGGATTATTAGATTATTGATTAACAGGAATCAAGGGACAGTCGATGTTTCTTTGTTTTCTTCTCTATACAAACTACTTCGTGTTTTTATTTCCTGGCACGGAGCTCTAGTCTCTGCCAATAAAGTCAGAAACAGTTTCCTGCTGCTTCCTTTCAAAATAAAATAGTAGTATTGTTAAATAAGTGTGTTTGAGTCAGTCAGGTTATTAAATAGTTCATCTTTGATGGGACAGATAATTCAATAAATGTGAACTAAAATACTTCCTGTAGTTCAGGTTGAATCAGTGACCCAGACCCAATGCTCAGTGGGCGCCTTACGCCACTCTGTGAAGTGTGGATTTAGTCGAAGTGCACATAAGGGTTCGAGTGCTCAAGTTATGAGCGTGCAAAAATGTAAGATTTGGGACAGTGCACCCGTGTGTCGTAACTTCGACATCCAAAATGGCATTTGTGCTGTTAAAAAGTACAAATACAGTAAAAAAATAAATAATAAACAAAATTATATATATATATATATATATATATATATATATATATATATATATATATATATATATATATATATATATACATACCCTCCGTGGGTGGTCTCTTTCATCCTCTGAGCTCGGGTCCTCTACCAGAGGCCTGGGAGCTTGAAGGTTCTCCTCCAGTATCTTGGCTGTGCCTAGAACTGCACATTTCTGGACTGAGATGTCTGATGTTGTTCCTGGGATCTGTTTGAGCCACTGCTCCAGTTTGGGGGTGACTGCCCCGAGGGCCCCGATGACCACAGGCACCACTGTGGTCTTCACCTTCCAGGCCTTCTCCAGTTCCTCTCTGAGGCCCTGGTATTTCTCCAGTTTCTCATGTTCCTTTTTCCTGATGTTGTAGTCACTTGGTATTGCTACATCCACCACAACGGCTTTCCTCTGTTCTTTATCCACCACCACAATGTCCGGTTGGTTCGCCATTACCATCTTGTCTGTCTGGATCTGGAAGTCCCACAGGATCTTAGCTCGGTCATTCTCCACCACCTTTGGGGGTGTCCCCCACTTTGACCTCGGGGCTTCCAGTCCATATTCTGCACAGATGTTCCCGTACACTATGCCCGCCACTTGGTTATGTCGTTCCATGTATGCTTTCCCTGCCAGCATCTTGCACCCTGCTGTTATGTGCTGGACTGTCTCAGAGGCCTCCTTGCACAACCTACACCTTGGGTCTTGTCTGGTGTGGTAGATCTGAGCCTCTATTGCTCTGGTGTTTAGTGCCTGTTCCTGGGCGGCCAGGATGAGGGCCTCTGTGCTGTCCTTGAGTCCAGCTTTCTCCAGCCATTGGTAGGATTTCCTGATATCAGCCACTTCAGTTATTTGTCGGTGGTACATCCCATGTAGGGGCTTGTCCTCCCATGATGGTTCCTCCAGCATCTTGTCCTCTGTTCCCCATTGCCTGAGACATTCGTTGAGCACATCGTCCGTTGAGGCTTTGTCCTTGATGTATTTATGGATCTTAGATGGATATATAGATGGATATATATATATATGTACGCTATATATATACGCTTTACTGTGTATATATATATACACAGTAAAGATATTTTTGCTTTCCTAAGTTATTGCTGGAGATATGTGTTAACAAAGATCAAGTTAAGTACAAACATACGGCATAAAAAAATAGAAAAAAAGGCCTGATGCTAAATTGTGAAAAATAAAAAATCTTATGGAACAAAAATGTGCTTTAAAAAAGAAACTATGAATGTTGTGACTTTATAGACCAAAAATGTTACAAGAAATTCATCAGGAACTCTGACATCAGTTTTCTTTCCCATTAGTCTGAGAATAAAACATTTGCTTAAAAATCATGATATCTCTAAAGAAAAATAAGAACCAAGTAGCTTTCTATTCCACTTCCACAATAAATTAAGATATTAATTTCATAATTATATATGAAGTTTTTCCTGTAATTACTTTCTGCAAAAGAAATTCAATAGTTAATACCTTACCTGTGTCCTTATTTCATTACATATTCCTGGAGTTATTCCAGGTGGCATTGTTGGTCATTGTAACCTTTAATATTTTACATTTGGGTTCATAATAAAAAGAAAATCCACCCCCAGGTTGCCACACTCTATTCACAAATTGTTGATAATCAATCACATCAATCAACCAATCAATCAATCAATCAATCATATTATTCCAGACACAAAAAAGGTCCATAGAAAAAAGGTAAAAACAAGCAAAATAAGAGAAAAATAAAAATAAACATGACATTTGTCACTCGGTGACATTTTATTTGTCACCGAGTGACAAATAAATGAAGACGCCAATGATTCCATAATCTTGAAGAGAATCTCACTGTGCTAGAAGCAGGGTTTACAAAAATTGCAATTATATTATTGCATGACATAGATAATCTATATATGCATTTATACATAAGATGAGCACAGCTGCACATGTGGGAACAGCATTATGTACAAACATATGGCTAGCACTGCTCCATCTAGGCACTTTGAGTATACTCAAAGTGCCTAGATGGAGCACTAGATATGCTAGATATGCTAGATATGCCTAGATGCCCATATAGGAGCCTCATGCCATCATTGTGTGACACATGAAGCTTCTGCAGGCGACGATATTTTGTATCGTCGCCACAGATGGGCCGTGTAATAATGTGATTGATGAATATGATTTATTGTTTTAGAGTCAAAGGAAAATTTCATTGTTGATAGATTAAATAGTTTCATCTTATTTTTTTTGTATATATAAGACTCTACAACAAAAAGTCTCAATAATATACATGGCACTGTAAAAACAAAAAAATAAATTTTTGCTTATATCTGTTTAACAACCCTGGTTGTAATAACCTGGGTTGTTCTTCTGTACCTAATTCATTTGTTTATTATTGACTTTTGCTCAATAAAATTTTTTACGTATATATTGCAAATGGTATTTTTAATTATTGTTGATTATGTTGTTTTTCATGTCTCCTTATTTCTTCTGTTCCTCCTATAATTGATGGAGGTATATAGATATTTATAATGCATGAAAGTATTGTTATTTAATTAGCTCTACTTCCTTAAGAAAATGAAAAAATGTGTTGTTTTATAATATAATTTATATTTTACGGTGCCAGTAATGCCGAAATTAATAGTAAATAAAGACGTTGTGGTATTCTGATTTAGTAACGTGATTATGTTAGTTGTGTTACCACCGCCAGGCCATTAGAGGGAGTGGTAGGCCCGAAAAGATGCGACTAAGGAGCAGATTTAGAAGTACACCGAAAGCTACAGAATTTGTTAAAAAACTGTGAGCTGCGCTGAAGTAAATACAAGATTGAAGTTCAAATACATTCTGAGAGTGAAACTCCTTCCTAAAGGTGAAAATATATCACATATTTCAAAAGAAAATAAAAACGGAAGTATAGGAAATAGCGCCCCCTTCAAGTGCGGATTGCAATGGTCCCAAATAAGGTATGAGACTTACAGTGGTCCGTCCCTGCCCCTTTCTGTTTACTGTAGTGAGGTGTACTTGGATTTGAAGGACACAAGGGCGGAACCATAGACAAGAATACGTAGACGCCTCATAAAGCAAGAAGGACCTTGCTGCAGCAAACAGAAAGGGACGGAGACGGACCACTGTCAGTCTCTTACCTTACTTGGAAATGGGATCATTGCACTCCGGAAGTGAAGGGGGCGCTGTTTCCTGTATTATCCGCGGCCTCCCGTTTTTATTTTCTTTTGAAATATGTGATATATTTTCACCTTTAGGAAGGAGTTTAACTCTCAGAATGTATTTGAACTTCAATCTTTTATTTACTTCAGCGCAGCTCACAGTTTTTTTTTAACAAATTCTGTACCTTTCGGTGTACTACTAAATCTGCTCCTTAGTCGCATCTTTTCGGGGTTGGTACTGCCTCTAGTGGCCTGGCGGTGGTAACACAATGTTGAGATCCTTTACCAAGGCCGAGAAAGAGTCACACGCTGTTAAACAAAGGGCCCATAGTAAATAGTTACATTTTTGATTCTGTTAGACACTAAAGCATATTTCTCACGAGAAAACAGAAACTTATCAGGCCACAGAGACATGGTGTGATTTCAGGGAGTGTCTTCAGTTCATATAATCAGCTGCCCTCCTCTTTCTCCTCAGACGCTGCACAGACTTTTTTAGAAACTCTTCTCGGATGTAATGGTAAAGTGTCTCCTTTCAGCGCTGAAAGTTAATAAAATAAGTAAAGTCTGAATGCTTTTCTTGGCTGATTTTATGCTCCGTGTGTCAATACAAATTATGATTCATCGATTGAGATTCTCATTCTCAACAGTTGGTAGCAGAGGATGGTTTTGTGTTGACACATGAGCAGAGATTGGACTGGCCGTTTAGGCGCAGACTTTCCGAAACAGTACTCTGGTGTAGGGCCCACACAATAGGTAAGGACACTTGTTCCTTAATATACACCATTGTACTGTTTCTCAGGTCTGTATAAATTTCAGTTGTCAGCCGTTGTCTGTACTGTTTCCCAGGTTTGTCTGCTTGTCACTGAGTTGTCTAAATTGTCAGCCATTGTTCGTTGTCAGCTGTTGTTCGTACTGCTTTTGATTTGTTTGTCTAAAGGCTTTCGAGTTGTTCATAGGAGTAAGGTTAAAGTTAAGTTAAGAGTCAAAGTTAAGTTGTTAAGAGTCAAAGTTAAGTTGTTAAAGTTAAAGTTAATGTTAAAGTTAATGTTAAGAGTCAAAGTTAAAGTAAAAGTAAAAGGTTAATTGGCTGGTTGCAGAGGGAGGTCGCTGTCCCCGGCTTTTCCCGGACGCGGGGAAGGTAAAGGCGAGGTTTTGTCGGTTTTATCCTTGGGGAGTGCTGCCCCCTAAAAAGAACGCGTAAAAGCCAATCTGAGACTTTGCTTGAGAAACGCAAAATGCGGTGAAAGCGGTCCACCATAGGAAAAAAGATGAGACAAGAGAATAAAGAGATAAGAGAATAAGATAAAGGTTGATCGCGATCTGATCCTCATTAAGTTTTAAGTGTTGAAAGAGGACAAAAATAGGAGCTGAAAAGCGTGGATCCATTTCTGTGTCTGAAAGCTGTGTGTGTGTGTCTGTCAGCTGTGTGTGTCTGTCAGCTGTGTGTGTAAGCTTCTGCCGCTGAGCAGACGTTATGTGTTTAAAATGTACTATTTTATGTTTATTGCAATGTGTTCTAAAACCATGGTCAAGATTGGGAAATTATAATCTGTGGGAGGTTTTTGATTTTGTTTGCTGGGTTTGATTTCCTCGCCGCCGTGCGAGCAAAACTAGAAAAAAAGAGAAAAGAGAGAAGAGGTGATTTTTGAGCCTAAATTTTGAACCCAAACAAATGGAGGGTGAACTTAAAAAGAAAAATACTATCCAAAGTGGGGCGTCGGGCCATGGATTGCGCTCGGTGAGCAAATAGAAACATTAATAACTTATTTGGCAAAGCATGACGAATATCAAAATAAGGGAGAAAGAGAAAAACTGAAATAAAAAGGGCTAGAATACCTGGTGCAGAAAGGAGGCGACCTGTTAAACAGACAGCCTTTGGGAAAATATTGGCTGGAAGCAATGAATGACACTAAGGGAAAACTTATTGAAACTAAACTAATCCTGCACAATTCACTATATTCACATGTGGTAAAATTAACTGTATGAAGGATGAATGAAATTACATAACAGGTAAAAGTGTAAACAAAATAAAGTGACATCTAATGGGTTGAAGTTCTAGAAATTTTTGCTTAGCTGTTGATGGGTTAAAATTTTAACTTAATGAAACTTTAAAAAAAAAAGAGGTTTATAGCAGAGTTGAACTTTATCATGGACTAATCAATATTTGTCTCCCTCATTATCTTATCAAAAACAGGATTTCTTTTTATGTGAAACTTGGTCACCTTAAAATGTCTAAAGAGGGAACAGAATTGGTAAATGAATATGAATATGTGTTTGATTTAAAAGGTGATTATGAAACAGCTCCAGATTCAATTAAGGTTCATTACAAAATATTCTTGTCTCAAAGACAATTTATGATTCTAAATCTACAGTAAATAATTCGGTTACCTTACTTCAAAATGGGAAATAATATGTTGGAAAAGGAGTAATCACATTTCAGCTTTGGTTTAAGACCAGACAGCATTTATTACAAGACTGCTTCATTTAGTTTGACTTTTTTTTTCTTTCCTTTTCGTTTTTATTAATATTATTGTTTTTATTTTTTAACAGACTAACTAATTTACTAACTTAACTAACTGCTAATTTTGAAACACATGCGTGTCTTGGTAGAAAGGCACAAATTGGACATGATGAAACTTTTAAAGTGGATATGATAGTAATTGATTATGTAAAAACAAACTAATTGGATAACAACTGGCTCACAACATTTGTGTGGCTTAAATTTTGATTGAATTAATGCATGAATCCAAGTCCAACAAAACATTTGAATTGAAACACAAATACATCTTACAGTACTGCATAATCTTTATCTGCATTTTTTGCTCCTCTGCCTAAATTGATCAATTTTTCTTTTGTCAATCCAAAATAAACCTTGACACTGCTTGTTAGGAAAGCAATCCAAATTCTGATCTGAACTCTTTAAAATAATAAAACTTTTGGCCTTTGCAGTTCAGTTTCAGTTGGACATTTTAGACATATGTAAAAAAAAAAAAAAAAAAAAGAGTCTCTGAACAATATTTTGTTTGTTTTCTATTTACATAGGAAAACAAAAGGGGGAAATGATAAATTATAAACATTAAAGATTAAAACATTTCTGATAAATCTTTACATTTAGAACATCTCATCGTCTACTTTCAATTTTAGACAGAAGATTTGGAAAACTTGTGACACCCTGGAATATTTTAGTTTTGGAGAATAGTAACATGCAAAATTGCTTTCAAATTTTTTAATTATATCAACAGGGGGCAGAGAAGAAATAGATTCTAATTCCTAGTCGGTTTATGGATATGGTTAATTATGAATTTATTCATTTGACATTGGTATATTGTGAAATTATTTAATGAGCTCTTACAGTGCCTTCCTGCATGACTGAAATACAGTCATATAGAAGATCTTACTAAATTGAAATCGGTAATTTAAAATTGAATAACTTCAATCAATATCTATGCCATGTTTATTTAAATATTGATGAATTTCCTGCATCACCTCTAATTTTAATTGTATAAAGTTACAGTTGGATGTAATTGTTATCATTAAGAAAACTTTGGTTAAAAGTACTATAAAAATTCTACGGAGCCCCTGAGGGGACATAGGAAAAAAATTCAGATAAAATGTGAACAACTTTTTAAATTCTAAAGAGAAAACCATACATAAATACAACACTCAGCTGTTTTGAAAAATATCAGGATAATGGTAATATTTTCATTAATGGTATAAGAATATTTGATTACAGTTTTCTTTTTGACTTAAATTATTAAGGAAATTTTACTGGTTGTCTTAAAACGTGGCAATTTCACAAGGATACTTTTGTGTAGAATTGGACACTATTAAATTTATTATTTTACATTGCATTTGAATAACCAATTTCTGAAAAGTGTATGTAGCTGAAATACTAAATTTTGTTTAAATTTTTAATAATTTTTTAGTCTAAATTTTGATAGGAGTTGATTCCATAATCGGTTAATTCTGAAACATCTGAGGGTGAATCATCTTAACGCATTTCTACTTTATCTTTCCTTGGAGCTCAGAGACTGAGGCAGTGGCCCTTATCTGAGCAGCTCCAGTGACCCTGAGCCTGGCTGAAACAAAAAAAAGGAAACAAAATAAAGAGCCAACTCTTCATCTACATCACAAGCTAAAGAAAAGACATTTAATTTATAATTATGTGAGCAAAAGGTGGCATACACTTTTATTTTCTTAATTTACTTTGTGTTTTACTCTAGCAGTTCTGCTTCCTGTGGTCTGACGGACTGTAGGGGCCGGGTTTTTGTAGGGGCCTCCGCTGTTCTTAGCCACGCTGACTTGGACATTTGCACTTTCTACACATGAATTGCACCATCTTCTGCTGGACGGCTGTCTGAGAGCAAAGACCTGCTGGACGATTCTTACACCTTCTACAGAGGTCAGTGAGGCTGGATTGATTTTTCCTGTTGTCACCTGAAGGCGGAGTGCAGCTTACAGGATCTCGCATTGGATGTCTGACTGTGATCTCTGAGGAAACACCTGGCTAAAGGACGAGACCCAGGCGTGGTTTCTGAGGGTCTCCTATGGCAGAAAAGACCAGCAGCTTCTGCCCGACGTGAGACGGAGGTTTGAAAACAATGATTCATCTGCTGTATCTCTCCGTCTCTCCCACACAAGGGGGGCCACATACTTGGTCCAGATGTTTCTGCACAGCGGGACTGAATGCTGCCCTGGACAGTTCCTGATGGGGCAAATGGAACATCACATGTAAAGTCGGGCTGAGACTCGGAGGCGGTCCTGTTTGTTGCCATGTTTGGTCCTGGGATTTCCCTCAGTCTACAGGTTGGAGACAAAATGGCTGCCAACAAAACTTTGTAGCTCTTAATGGTTTTTCTAGAATTTTTGGATTATGTGATGCCACTTTTTCTCACTTTAGTTTATTTACAGCAAATTCATTATCTACTGCCTTTGCACTCTGACCTCTGCTATTTGACCCCCAGGATAAGTTTAACGGTGCAGCAGGGTGTCAGAACTCTCTGCAGTTCGCAGAAATATTGTTTGCCTGAATGATTATAACTCTGATTGTCCAACATCTGGCTAATATGTTTCTCTCCTCCAGCAGGACAATGATTGAAACAGGATAAAAGTCGGTAAAATTGTTAATTTCCTGATTTACAAAAGCACATCAGACCACACTTCAAATACTAAAGAGGTCTAAGTTCTAGTTGGCTAAAATTACAGTGGCTACAAATATAAGGACAATTATTTCAAGTTATGATTTAAGTTTATTTGGAATCTATTTCAAATCTTAGGAAAATCTACTCTTTGGAAAATTACTCAACCAAATTATGGGTTTATTGCACATTCTTTCGATCAACTGTTAAATTCTTTCACTGAGGTGTAAACACCCTGGTTAAATTACGTCCAACTGTTACAGTTAGCAATGAAAGCAAATTTGGGCTAAATGATTTTCGCGGGTTTCTTAGGAGTTTCTGTACCGAAACACTAAACAGTGTTTTGATACAGAAACAGGGGGAGATGCATGGAATTACTCCATTCAAGCAAATTCTGAGTTAATCTAATATATTGAGAAATTTTTCAGTTTTGGGCCTCAGCAAAATATAAAAGAGGTTAAATCAAAATTCACAAATGTTTTAATTAATCAAATGAGTTTCTAAAGTAATACTGAATATTCTGAATTGAATACATGAAAATTAACAATGATGTCAAGATTTTAAATTGTTTGATTGCTGCTTCTCTCTTGCTATAATTCAAAATAATTTGTTTAACCAAGTCATGCAGAAAGGTCTAACCTGAACATTACATCATTTAATAAATCTAGTTGTATCAAACTTCTCCCCAAAACTGCCAAAAAAACATTGATAAATATGATCAACGCTACAAAGGAGGGTAATTCTGTTAAACAAATATTTTGTAGAAGGGTTTCAAGAGAACAAATTGTTCAAAGGTTAAAATTGTTGAACTTATGGGATTTAAAATCATGATGAGAATAAAATAAGTCAGTTAAATATGGAGTGACAGGGTTAACTTTATTCTTGTAAAAAAACAGGCTAATCTTTATATGAGGGTTTAAAATGGAAAGAAAATATGAGGATTCACATAGAAATTGGTCTAAATTGGGATTTACAAATTAGCAATTATGGAACTGATTAAAGCGGGTCCAACGGATTGACAGAATAAAAAAGAATCTAGTTCTATGTGTAATTGTTGATCCAATGCCTAAACATTTCTAATAATCATAATTTACAGTTTTTGGTCTGAGACAAAATAAGGTTGTCTTTTATTACGTGAATGGAAAATATTAGAAGGGATCTTAATTTAACACGGATCATTAACTTTTCACACTATTGATGATACTTTACAAGCCTTTAGTATAGCAGGTTACTTCTTGTTAAATGAGGACTATTTGATTGAATCTCATTAATATAACAAAAGCAAAAGATTTATATATGGTTTAAGATTTCTGGTAAAGTTTCTATTAGGGATAATCTTATATACATTTCAAATGATATTTCTTTGATAAAACGTGACTGTGGGCAGTTTTGCACATTTATTTTATAATCTGATCTTTTACATGATTTTTTGTTTGGTTTCTGATTTTGTCTGATCCTATGAATATGCCAACACTTAAAACAAGGAAAGTTATTCTTGAAGGTTGAAATGTGGTACTTAATTTAAGCATTTCTGTAGCTATTAAGAGGAGAACTTGAATAACTGATGTTACTGATATATTGATACTCTATTGGCTTAGTATGAAAAAAAAAACTTGATCTTCAGCTTCAAGGAGCAGCCTTAAAAAAAAAAAAAGAGATTATATTTACTAATCAGATGATGCAGAATCGTAAAGAACCTTCCTTGCTCTCCTCATCACCTGTGGATGCTGCTGTTCCCTGCCTGAGGTCCTTGGCTGTCCAGTGCATCACTTCCAACATAGAGAAGGGCAGCGGTACCAATAGAACCCACCTGCCTATCAGATGGTTTCCAAGAACCTAAAGACGACCGTGGACCTCCAGCTTTCTATAGTATAAGGGCAGTACTAGTATCCAGTGACAAAACAACATTTTTCATTCACTTTAATGTTCTTTATATAATCCATTGATTTCGCTTTTTGTTTTGTTTTTTCTGTTGCAGAATGAAGTCCAATCCTTTCTGGGTGTGCCGGGTGTGAGACTGTGGCGCCTTCCACGATTGGTGGACCGAGTTAAAGCTGAAACGCCACTGAAGCCTTGCGGGCCTGTCGGGGTTTCCTATCGGGCTGCTCTACATCTGGACACACGCAGAAACTGATTTGACGTAGCATGTCTCGCTATAGAGAGACTGATATGATTAGATCTTATTACTATTATTGCATTTCACTTAGAGAGCATCTTTACTTGTTTTCTCATCACTGTTAGTTCATATCAGTATATTTTCACTGTGCTGCCCTTGAAACTGATTTATTGTATTTGTTTGCTGTTTTATGAATGTGTTCATTGTTCTTTGCCTTTCAATACTCAAACTTCTAAGCTTTTCCTACCATTTAATTTCGTTTAACATTGCATACTTTCTGTAGTTCATTAACTTTTAAATATTACATAGAAATTTCAGTAAGTTTGGTTTCTAAAACTAACACATTGTTTTACTCATCACTCATTATTGCTTCATTGACTTTAAAGGATAGTACCTTAACATTTCTAATTTTACTCTATTAAGTTTTAAGTAATATCTACCTTTTATTCATTTTACATTTTATTCATTTTAAATATTAACCTAACACTTTATTCATTTTTGCATTTTATTAAGTTTTGAAATATCATCCTAACTTTCTATTCAATTTACATTTTGGTTAACTCTAACAACTTAGTGAATATAATTTTAATACTTTTTACTTTAAAGATGAAAATTAGATCCTCCTAACACTTCACCCATTTTATATTTTCATAAAATTTCACATTGATTCTTTTAAAAAAAAAACAATTTCAGACTTTGTTCTTTAATAGGTCGTTACCCTTCTATGGCATGACGTTGACCCGAGGTAACAAAAAGAAATAATAAATAAATAACAAGCAACATAAATGTAATAATAATATTTGGTTCCAGAAAGTTTCATGGTCCGACTTTATGATTGATGTGTAATTACAGATGATGAAGCTCTGACAAAACTGCAAAAATATTTTCTTCTACAAAAAAACAAAAAAATAAAACAGTCATGCCATGGTGGGTTCACTTATGTTCCTCCAAATTTAACACTCTAACATCCTTTAACAATTTTATTTCTTTACATGTTCTTTTTAGACTGTAAGAGGGACATTGTGGTTTCGATCCACCGCCTAAGAGGCATAGGGGTGCCCTGTCCGTTTTTACCCCCAAAATTGAGATGAAATGAGATGAAATGACATGAATGAAAGACATCAATGACTGAAATGATCAAATGTATGTCAACCTTTGTAAGAACCTCGGGGGATGTTTTCCGGAAGGGACAGTGTCTACTCTAGGGTTTGTCTTCTCCTTTTTGGGCTCTTTTAGAGCCCAACAGGGGGAATGTTGAGATCCTTTACCAAGGCCGAGAAAGAGTCACACGCTGTTAGACAAAGGGCCCATAGTAAAGAGTTACATTTTTGATTCTGTTAGACACTAAAGCATATTTCTCACGAGAAACAGAAACTTATCAGGCCACAGAGACATGGTGTGATTTCAGGGAGTGTCTTCAGTTCATATAATCAGCTGCCCTCCTCTTTCTCCTCAGACGCTGCACAGACTTTTTTAGAAACTCTTCTCGGATGTAATGGTAAAGCGTCTCCTTTCAGCGCTGAAAGTTAATAAAATAAGTAAAGTCTGAATGATTTTCTTGGCTGGTTTTATGCTCCGTGTGTCAATACAAATTATGATTCATCGATTGAGATTCTCAATCTCAACAACAACTAACATAATCACGTTACTAAATCAGATTATCACAACGTCTTTATTTACTATTAATTTTGGCATTACTGGCACCGTAAAATATGAATTATCTAATAAAACACCATATATTTTCATTTTCTTAAGGATGTAGAGCTAATTAAATGACAAACAATACTTTTATACATTATAATTAATATCTGTATATCTCCATCAATTATAGGAGGAAGAAAAGAAATAAAGAGACTTGAAAAAAAACATGATCAACTATAATAAAACTACCATGTGCAACGTATACATAAGAAATTTAATTCAGCAAAAGTCAATAATAAACAAATTAGGAATAACAACCCAGGTTGTTGCAACCAGGGTTGTTAAAAAGATATAAGCAAAAATTCACATTTTTGTTTTTACAGTGCTATGCATATTATTTTGAGAGACTTTTTATTGGTAGAGTCTTATATATAGGAAAAAATAAGATAAAACTATTTAATCTATCAAGGTGGAAATTTTCTTTCGGCTTTAAAATGATAAATCATATTCATAGAATCACAGTATCAATAATTTGTGAATAGAGCAAAACACTTAGCACGCTATAGGTAAATGTTATTTAGTTTGGTTAAGAATAATTATTGCACTGTCAATAAATGACATATAATAAATGATCTTAGTTGCCAAAGGAACACAGTAACATCTTCATGAGCTCAGAGGGTCAAACTGATGAATAAAGAGGATGGATGCTCTCTGCTAAGATATTTCTTGCCATCTTCCATGTTCTTTCAGCAAACAATTGAGACAGAGTTGTTTTTGGTTTCACCACTACTTACCTGCTGTTATACCTGCCATTCAAAGTATTCTGAAAAGATTGTCTGTTAATCTGCAGCTCATGTGACCAAACCAGCCGAGAAAATGAAAAGTTAAAACTTGAGTTAAAATGTTGTTTTAACTTGAGTTAAGTTAAAACAATGGTTAGAATGTTAAGTTTTAACATTTTAACTGAACATCCTCTAATTGTGTACAGCTAGGTTGTACACAACCTCAAGTTGGGTAACCCCAAGATCACTAAGTCTTCTTAAAAGGTAGAGTCTCTGAGAACGGTTCTTAAAGATATAGCCAGTGTTTTCAGCAAAGTTGAGCTGACTGTCCAGAAACGACACAAGGAATTTAAAATTTGCCACAGTTTCAACAGGTTGGCCATCGAGAGAAACTGGGACCACTTTAAGGTCTTGTTTATGTCATTTAATTAGCTCTACTTCCTTAAGAAAATTAAAAGGTATGTTCTTTTGTGAGGGAATTTATCTTTTACTGTTCCAGTAATGCCAGAATTAATAATAAATAATAAACACTTTGTGGTATTCTGATTTAGTAATGTAATTAGATTAGTTGTGTTACCACCCCCACGCCACTAGAGGCAGCGATGGGCTGATGTTGGTTTCCAATTCCAGCTTCCAATAGCTAAAGGGCTATTCCACTTAATTTTTCACTACTTTTCGCATCTTTAATCAACTCTAGTTTAAAAACTACTACACCTAGAGACTTGAAACCTGGACTAGATTACTCTGCTCTAATAACAGAATATTTATAACCATGTTTGGGATTTGTGAAAACTCAATAAAATGGTGAAAATTAGATTTTCACCATTTTTGGCACCTCTTTCATTACTACAACTGCTCTAATTAAAAAACTACAACTCCTAGACACTTCAAACCTGGACTAGATTATTCTCCTCTTCAAGCTGGATATTTAAAACCATGTTAGTGATTTGTGAAACATGTTCCTGATTTGTGAAAACTCAATAAAGTTAGATTTTCACAATTTTTGGCACCTCTTTCATTACTACAACTGCTCTAATTAAAACACTGTAACTCCTAGACACTTCAAACCTGGACTAGATTATTCTCCCCTTCAAGCAGAATATTTAAAACCATGCTTGGGATTTGTGAAACCTTTTTCTGATTTGTGAAAACTCAATAAAGTTCGACAATCACTATTTTTTGGCATCTGAATCACACTAAAACTGCTCTAATTTAAAAAAAAAACTACAACTCCTAGACACTTCAAACCTGGACTAGATTACTTTGCTCTAATAGCAGAATATTTATAACCATGTTTGGGATTTGTGAAACTTTTTTTCTGATTTGTGAAACTTCAATAAATGTTGATTTTACCACTTTTTTGCATCTGGATCACACTAGAACTGGTCTAATCCCAAATCTACAACACCTAGACTCTTCAAACCTGGACAAAATTATTCTGTTCTAATAGCAGAAAAAGGTTTCACAAATCCCAAACATGGTTTTAAATATTCTGCTATTAGAGTGTAACCGGATCCTTTTCTGCGTTGTGCTGGTTATTGAGTGAACAGGCCGTGACGCAGTTTATCTTTTAAAAGATGATTCTCGGTTTATTTCTGACGAGAATACAGACAAAACAATCGTGTTAAAGGCCGCCCGCTCCAAGTCCTACACAAAACAAAAGTATATAACAAAAATTAACTTAATCTATAAATGAACTGAATGTATTTAGATGGAAAAATAAAACGCACACACCTCTCCCGCAGGACAACATGACAAAAGGGGAGGGGCTAAGGGGCGCAAACAATTTAAAGACAATACCACAGAAGAAGAAATAAAACGGAGGGGCTTCAATCTTAAAGTAACACGGTTAGAACCATAGACATAATATAAGGATAGACCCTCATGCACCGCTCTCACCTATTGTCGCTGACGAGATTTAGGGCGGCCATCTTGGAGCGGTACTCCACTCCACTCAACGTTATGTGTTTAGCAGCACAATGATGTATCAGCGCATTTAATCGATCATAACACACTTTTTTGTTTCTGTAAACCATATTCAAACATCTATCAAAGCAACATTTATAAACAATTGTATTTTTTAAGTATGTTTTTAATACATAGTTCATCATATTTAAATATGCTTAGTGGCTATAGCAATAGAATAGGAATGGAATATTCTGATATCGATGTATGAAGAGCATATTACAAAGCACACAGCCGTTCATAATTTATTTAATAAATTATTTAGTAATATCAATACATATTTATATAATTATACAAACACTAATAAATAAAGATTAATAATGAATTTTATATATATATATATATATATATATATATATATATATATATATATATATATATATATATATATTTTTTTTTATTATTTTTTTATTTTTTTTTTTTTTTCAGCCGACGAGTCCAAAATCCGGTGTGAGATTCATCCGTGCTGCAGTGAATCCGTCTCTCTTTATAGATTTCTCCCTCTTCTTCCTCACATCGTGTCTTTAGGAAATTTTCAAAACAAAAACGGAAGATTTAGGATGTATCTTACTTTTGACAGAGTGAAAGAATATAAATAATAGTCTTTACCACCTGTGTAAACTTTGCCGGTGAATGTTATAACACATAATATAAGTTTTATAATATGTGTTATATTGTTTCATTTCTAATATAGGCTCTTGTGTCAGATAATCTAAGTCAATGTTAGAGAATAATTAATTTTTTTAGATTAACAGAATCTCAGTCAGCCTTCATAGCGGGGCTGAACCCGTATTACACCAAGCACTGTATTAGCTGATATCTCGCCGGTGGACATAAATACAGTAATGTAATATTCTAATCACTATATATACACAATAATATGTCCATCTTACTTGTGAAATGTTGTCTGTGGAGCCCTCGCATCAATAATCCATTGATCAGAACAACAATATCCCTCAGTGCTGAGGCATCTTCTGCTGTTTTGGTTGAACAAAGTAGGAGGGTATACCGCTCCAAGATGGCCGCCGTATTTCCTGCGCCGGAGCGGTGCATGAGGCGTCTATGCTTATATTATGTCTATGGTTAAAACAATAGAGGTGTTTCAGTAAGATAAGGAACAAGACAAATAATCAAAAAAGACATTTTGTGTAATTATAACAAAAGAGAATTACAACCAGGTTACAAGAGCAGAATAATCTTGTCCAGGTTTGAGGTGTCTAGGATTTGTATATTTTTTATGAGAGCAGTTTTAGTGTGATCCAGATGCCAAAAAATAGTGATTATCAAACTTTATTGAGTTTTCACAAATCAGGAAAAGGTTTCACAAATCACAAACCAGGTTTTAAATATCCAGCTTGAACAGGAGAATAATCTAGTCCAGGTTTGAAGTGTCTAGGAGTTGCATTGTTTTAATTAGAGCAGTTCTAGTATGAAAGAGATGCCAAAAATTGTGATTTTCGAACTTTAATGAGTTTTCACAAATCAGGAAAATGTTTCACAAATCAGTGACATGGTTTTAAATATTCTGCTATTAGAGCAGAATAATCTATTCCAGGTATGAAGAGTCTATGAGTTGTAGTATCGCAGCAACGCGGCCCGTTGCTGCGATACGTCACAGCGTCCGCCATATTGAATGTGGAATATGTGCCAGTAAGCTAATACAAGAAAATGGACCGAACTTCAGAAATTGCCGTTCTACAAAGTATTTTAAGTTAATTCCTGTCATTGACACATTTTCTCACACACATTAATATATCTGGTAATCAAAGAAATGACTAAAGACAGTTTCTAACTTTTGATGTGATTATTTAATTGTTTTGGGGCATTTCTGAATAAAGAGCAGAATATTTTATTTGATAGAAATGATTCTGATCATTTTTATATTAACATTGATGAACAGACACTTTTAAAGTGTTTTATTAACAAATGATGGGTACAAGAAACGCCACCTTCACAGTAACCTCAGGATTGTCAGATTTTTTTTTTTAATTTTCCCTCAAAGTCCAGCAAATAAAGTCCACTGAGAGACGCCGCTCTATGGAGCAGCATAGGTGGCTAATATTTATCATGTTTATTATTTTAGCCTCAGTAGTTTCAGTCAGAAGCTCCCAGATGGTCCAGATGAGAAGATCTGAGCATCTGGTTTGGTTGATCCAGAAGGTTCTGGACTCATCCAGAAACCCAGAACAACTGGACTCCAGTCTCACCTTCAACAGAACATTCTGCTCTAAATCCAGACGGGACCGCTTGATGTCTCTGGACCTGAAACATGAAGTGCTGTGAAAAACTATTTGCTCCTTTACAGATTTCTGCTGTTTTGCCTTTTTGTCCTGAAATGTTTCAGATCATCAAAGTGATTTTAATATTTGATGAAGAAAAACTGATTAAATACAATAAACTGTTTTTAAATGATTTTATTCATTAAAGGAAAAAAGCTCCAAACCAACCTTTAATTATTCACTCTCCTTTGTTAAATCCTGAACTAACTTTGATTAAACCACATTTTTATAAAGCTGAGCTGAACCTCCCAGTGAACTCACACCTGATTATTACCTGCAGATACAATACATTATATTAACAGAACCTCTGATGGATGAAAGATCTCTGGAAGCAACACATCATCTAAAGCAAAGTCTGTGACATCCATCAGTCTGGAAACGGTTCCAGAACCATCTGTAAGGTTCTGGACTCCAGAGAACCTCAGTAGAACCAGGATCCAACATGGAGAACATGGAACAGTGGAGAACCTTCCAGGAGAGGCCGACCCACCAGAACCACTAAGAACTCATTAAGGACTCATCAGGAGGTCCAGAAGAACCAGAACCACAGCCAAGTTCAGAGATATTGATTTATTTTATTTATTTTTTTAGTCATTTGAACTTTTACAAAAAAGAAAAACCACAGAACAAAACATGTATAGAAATAATTAAATTCCTGTCAATGGCAAAATCACAAAGTGTGGAGTAGAAAAAGTTCAGGCAGAAGTTTGTTCTACACAAAACAGAATTAAAATCAAAACAAAATAATCTTTCCTGTATATTTTTCTAAAACATCTCCAAAATTATCAGATAATTATGTAGACAAACTCATAAAAAACATAATCAAACCCGATAGACATTTTTTTTACGTTTTTTTTAAAGAGTGAAAGACAGTTTTAACACTTAATCACAATTATTTTTAATATTCATCCTGACATTTATATTTTAAAATAGCTACCTGTCTCTTAATTCATAGTTTAATTTCTAAGCATTTTTGTTTACACCATTGAAGATACAAACAGGTTTTGTACATAGTCGATGCTGTTTGAATCTCTACTAAATAATACAGTTTTAAAGTTTGCATTGTAGAAAATGTTTCATTACTTGGATGAAAGTAATGCAGCTATCATCATTCAGACATCTTTCTTCTGAAGTATATAGACAGGCTCAGTTTTGGTTTGATTTGAGTTTCTCCAGGTATCTACAAAATAGTTAACACATAGATATAACTGCAGCAAATTAACAAAGTAGCATTTAACATTTTAATCTGACATATAAGAATAAATAACAGACAGAAACATAAAATATCCAGTGCTTGAGAAAAACTGAAAATTTCAATAAAACCTGACTGATGAATGAAAGTGGAAGAAGAAAAACAACATCCTGGTATTCAGTGTGAAACAAACAGAAAAACATGAAGATCCTGGAATAATTTAAGCTTCAATTTGTGAAAGACTTGGTGGAATTTCACTGTGGAGAAGATTTAAACCATGAATCTGAAAATGTGTTTGAGTGAAAGACAGACTAGAGATGAACTATCTGTTCAACAATGAGACAGTTTCTCTGAAAGGAGGAAAATCTTTAGACTCAAATCAGCAAAGAAACACTGAGGAACCAGAACTGAACCAGAACCCAAATCCAGGAATCAGAGGTTCAGTGAATGTGGTGTTGAAGGTGTAGAGGTGGATCAGTGAGTCAGAGGAGACTCTGTAGAAGGACAGAATGCCAGCAGGACAGTCCACATACACTGATACTCTGTTAGAGACGGAGGAGGAGGAGGAGAGACGAGTTTCTATGTTATTGTGACAGACAGAGTAACCATCATAATCAGAGCAGCTCAGACTCCAGGAATGATCATTATATCCA
Source organism: Poecilia mexicana (assembly GCF_051168715.1). Classification (NCBI taxonomy): domain Eukaryota; kingdom Metazoa; phylum Chordata; class Actinopteri; order Cyprinodontiformes; family Poeciliidae; genus Poecilia; species Poecilia mexicana. The sequence continues at coordinate 25,592,687 of NW_028263381.1, forward strand.
AACACACAGTCTCCACTGTTTCCTCTCCTCCTGATTCTTCTGTAACTCACTGACACATTAACTTCTCCTCTCCACTCGACCTCCCAGTAACAGCGACCAGTCAGACCAGTTCTACACAGAAGCTGAGGATCATCAAATCTGTCTGGATGATCAGGATATGACTGAAACTCCTTCACACATGTCACCTTCCTGTTGTCTTCAGACAGTTTGAGGTTTCTGTTCACTGTGTTTGTGTTGATGGTGAGTTGACAGGAATCTGATGGAGAGAACAAACACAATCCAGCTGCAGTTATTGATCATTTATTGATCTTTGATGATGATCCTGAATGAGTGATGTGACAGTTTGAAGATGGTTGAATGTGAGCTGCTTTGTTGTCATGAATCAGATGAAAAACACACTTACACTTCCTCAGACCTGGTGTCAAGAATCGGCCTCCAGCAGGCTCCACCCTGAAAGGAGGAGGGGGGTCAGACCATCAGTCTCTTTCAGCAGCAAACATGGACATTACATGTCTCTCAGACACACATTGTCCTCCACTGAGACAGGAACAGTCCAACATCTGGATTGCAAACTGCAGTGGATGTAGGAAGGACAGTTGGTGCTGCTGCAGCACAACTCATTTCTCCAAACACAGGAAAAGCTCCAACAGAGAGGAGAAAGGAAATCCCTCAGTAACAACCTGAAGAAACTCACTGAAGCCTGAAAGGACATCAGGAAACTAAGGAAACATTTCTGGAAGCTCAACCTGATTTAATAATCAGCATTAAAATCCAATCAATCTAAACTCTGATCAACACCTGGATACCTGCTCCATCCACACTCCCACACACAGATGAAGGAATGAAACACTAAACAACCTGCTGCTGAAAACCTGCTGTGGCCTCACTGGAATATCCAGAAATACAAACATTAAAAAGGAGAAGCTGCATCACATTCAACAAAGAGTTCAACAAGAACCAAACATTTGATCTCTGAGCTCAGACTCACAAACCAGGGAGAGGCTTCCATCATCACACACCTCTGACAAACACCTCCAACCTTTCAGCACTTCCTCTACCAACCAGCACCACCAGGTGGCGCTATACACACTTGTGAGTTTAGTTCAAAATCTTTATTTCTCTCTCTGAACTTTTAAACATCCATCTGACCAACATGGAGTTACTTTTCTTCTCATCTTTGCTCCTTGGGGCTGATTGGTCTGGAGCTCCATCCAACATTGTTTTAAAGTCCTTTCTGTCATCAGTAGATCATCATGGAAATCTAACTGAACTTCACTTTGATTCATTTAGTCAGAGTCCCTATTAAACTCTATTAAATCCATCCCACTCTTTCATTTTCCTTGTGAGCCGTTCTTAGTCAGGAGAATATTCCAGAAAACTGGGTAATGATCTCTGCCTCCAGATGAGGCGTCTAAATATTTAATGATCAAACTAAATATTTCTCTTCAAACTAAATGTTTCCCATCAGACTAAAGACGTTTCTCCTCTTCCTCCTCTATCAGACCTTCTCTGCTCCTGCAGCAGGTTCCTCCATACCTGAGAGCTTCCAGTCTCCAGTCTGGATCCTTCAGTCCAGCCGACAGCAGCTTCACTCCTGAGTTTCCTGGATGATTGTAGCTCAGGTCCAACTCTTTCAGATGGGAGGGGTTAAAGGTCAGAGCTGAGGCCAGAGAAGCACAGCCTTCCTCTGAGACCAAACAGCCTGATAAGCTGCAGACACACAATTCATCACATGATGAGAACATCAACAAACTGTTGCTTAACAGGTAATAATAAAAATTAGTAACACTTTATTTTGTTCAGTTGGTAACTAAAATCAAGTTTTACCACATGTAGAATGGATTATACAATCTAACTGCTTACAGGAAGGATCTGCAATAACGCTCCTTTTGTGCTCATAGGATGCAGGTTCGTTTACTTACAATGTCAGTAAACTTTCTAAAAGCTTTTCTTCATAATTCGTTTCACACAACCCAGCCATATTTATGAGTTGAGACTTAGCATGGTTAGCCACTTCATTATAATCTACGACTGAAATACCATTTGTCATGATTTGTGGTTGGTGAGTGTGAGGATGAATGCAACAAGCCCCAATTGACATAATTAGAAGATGATTTAATGGTGAAAAAATCCACAAAGTTCCAAAAACTGAAAAACTCTGGCAGCACAGGGAAACCAGGCAGCAATGGACAACAACTGACTTAACACACAATTAGGACCCGACAAGGAACAAAGAAGACAGGTGGGTTTAAATACAATGAATGATCAAGGAGCAGACAGGACTACAGAGACTCTCAGGAACAAAAACCTAGAAATAAAAACACACAGAAAACTCAGATCCTCAACCCATTTACCTCATCTCTTTTAGCAGCTAATAAACAGAAATCTGGTTTCACTAGGATTGGTCACATTTTACCTGAGAGTCTCCAGGTTGCAGTTTGGACTCTTCAATCCAGCAGAGAGAAGCTTCACTCCTGAATCCTGCAGGTTGTTGTTACTCAGGTCCAGTTCTCTGAGACTGGAGGACTGGGAGCTGAGAACTGAGGACAGAGCTTCACAGCTTCTCTCTGAGAGGTTACAGCCACTCAGTCTGAGGAGACAGGGAGGAAAATCTATTATCAAAAATTTATCTCAATGAATGTTTTAATATCCAGTCAACAATGTTCTTGGACATATTGAAGGGACTGTCTTTCACAAACAAAAAGCTGTCACAAAAAAGACACATCTTTGTTGTTTTTTGTTGTGAACTGCTTCAGTTGGGCTTCCAGCTTTGAAAGACTGAAATACAGGCAATAAGGAGGCTATGAAGAGAAATACTAAATTCCACAATTAACTAAATTAATCCTGTTTCAGTTATAGCAGAAAAATGGGTTTTGCTGCTTCAATATGTAATAACATGGTGAATCACCAAAGGACATTTGGTCTCTTTTCTATTTGTGGACTGTTATTGGGTAACATCAGGGAGACAATGCATCAATAAATAAACTGAAAAACAACTGGTATAATATTTACCTGATCATTACCAGATTTCTATCTAAAATACCTGCAGTAACAATGTGTGTCCTTACAGAGCTTTGTTGGAGGCTTTAACCACTGGCAGCAGCCTCAGAAGAGCCTCCTCTGAAGCAGAGTATTTCTTCAGGTCAAACACATCCAGATCTTTTCCTGATGACATTAAGATGAAACCCAGAGCTGACCACTGAGCAGGAGACAGTTTATCTGTGGAGAGACTTCCTGACCTCAGAGACTGTTGGATCTCCTCCACTAGAGAACGATCATTCAGTTCATTCAGACAGTGGAACAGATTGATGCTTTTCTCTGCAGACACATTCTCACTGATCTTCTCCTTGATGTACTGAACTGTTTCCTGATTGGTCTGTGATCTACTTCCTGTCTGTGTCAGCAGACCTTGTAGGAGTCTCTGATTGGTCTGCAGTGAAAGTCCCAGGAGGAAACGGAGGAACAAGTCCAGGTGTCCATTTGGACTCTGTAAGGCCTGGTCAACAGCTCTCTGATGGACAGACTTTAGTTTAGGTTTATTAGATGATGAAGATTTCTTAGATGTTTGTGTTTCTTCCATCAGGTTGACTCCAGAGTTGATGAAGGTCAGATGAACATGAAGAGCAGCCAGAAACTCCTGAACACTCAGATGGACGAAGCAGAACACCTTGTCCTGGTACAGCCCTCTCTCCTCTCTAAAGATCTGTGTGAACACTCCTGAGTACACTGAGGCTGCTCTGATATCGATGCCACACTCTGTCAGGTCTGATCCATAGAAGATCAGGTTTCCTTTCTGCAGCTGATCAATAGCCAGTTTTCCCAGAGACTCGATCATCTTCCTGCTCTCTGGACTCCAGTGTGGATCTGTTTCAGCTCCTCCATCATACTTGACCTTCTTCACTTTGGTCTGAACCACCAGGAAGTGGATGTACATCTCAGTCAGGGTTCTGGGCAGCTTTCCTCTCCTGGTCTCCAACACATCCTCCAGAACTGTAGCAGTGATCCAGCAGAAGACTGGGATGTGGCACATGATGTGGAGGCTTCGTGACGTCTTCATGTGGGAGATGATCCTGCTGGCCTGCTGCTCATCTCTGAATCTCTTCCTGAAGTACTCCTCCTTCTGGGGGTCATTGAACCCTCTGACCTCTGTCACCATGCCAACACACTGAGGAGGGATCTGATTGGCTGCTGCAGGTCGTGTGGTTATCCAGAGGAGAGCAGAGGGAAGCAGTTTCCCCCTGATGAGGTTTGTCAGCAGAACATCCACTGAGCTGGACTCTGTAGCATCAGTCAGGATCTCCTTGTTGTGGAAGTCCAGAGGAAGTCGACTCTCATCCAGGCCATCAAAGATGAACAGAACCTGGAAGTGTTCAAAGCTGCAGATTCCTTTGGTTTCAGTAAAGAAGTGATGAACAAGTTCCACCAAGCTGAACTTTTTCTCTCTCAGCACATTCAGCTCTCTGAAGGTGAATGGAAATATGAAGTGGATGTTCTGATGGGCTTTGTCTTCAGCCCAGTCCAGAGTGAACTTCTGTGTTAAGACTGTTTTCCCAATGCCAGCCACTCCCTTTGTCATCACTGTTCTGATTGGTTGATCTCTTCCAGGTGGGACTTTAAAGATGTCTTCTTGTCTGACTGTTGTTTCTGGTCTGTGTGGTTTCCTGGATGCTGTTTCAATCTGTCTGACCTCATGTTCATCATTGACCTCTCCAGTCCCTCCCTCTGTGATGGAGAGCTCTGTGTAGATCTGGTTCAGAAGGGTTGGACTTCCTGCTTTAGCAATCCCCTCAAACACAGACTGGAACTTCTTCTTCAGACCTGATTTAAGTTGATGTTGACAAACTGCAGCAAGATGATCTAAAATAACAGAAAACATAAAATCAGGAATAAAATAAAAATCATCTTCTGAAGATGATTTAAATAAATGTGGTTCCGTCTCTTCAGACATCAGTAAATGTGTCATTTATCCATCAGGTCAAATCTTTGTAGAAATCCTCTTACTGCTCTGCAGACGGTCAGCCAGCTCCTCCTGCTTCATCCTCCTCAGGAAGTTCAGTGTGATCTTCATCACTGCCTCTCTGCTGATCCTCCTCTGCTCTTCATCCTCACCTCTCAACACCTCATCATCCTCTCTCTGAGTCTCTGAGCATTCTGGGTAATCTGGACTCAGAACCTTGTGTATCTTCTTCAGCTCGTTCTTCACAAAAGTGACAATGTTTTCCTCCAGCAGCTGGAACAGAATAATAGATGAAGGAAACATCAGACTGAAATCATGGAGCCAAACACCAGATGGATGTTGGACAGACTGACAGTCCTCTGGTCTACAAAGTGCAGCATGGAGACGACTGTGAACAGAACCATGGAAAAGTAGTTGTTGTTCATGTACAGACCATAAATATGGAGTCCAGCTGTGTTTGATGCTGCTGGGCAGACGGACCACTGGGAACCTCTGAGCTCTGCTGGTCCACTCTGTGGAGGAACCAGGAACAATCAGGAAGGCAGGAAATATTCATCCAGCAATATTTACTAATAAAATAACTAAGAGTGTCACATTAAAGCAGAAAACAGAGCATCACATGAACACAATACAAAGAAGTTAGAAAGAGGAAGATGAACTACAAGGATGAAGACCAGAGAAGAGAACAGAGCAGCTGATTTCTGTAGATAATGGATCAAATATCTCTTTGTAGATCTCTAAATTGTCCCTAAGTGTGAGTGTGTGTGTGCATCGTTGTGTGTCCTGTCTGTCTCTGTGTTGCTCTGCGACACAGAGACCCTGGACTGATGGACAGGACACAGGGTGACCCTGTGGCCCTGGACACAGGGTGACCCCGCCTCTCGCCTGGAACGTTAGCTGGATAGGCACCAGCAACCCTCCTGACCCCACTAGGGACAAGGGTGTACAGAAAATGGATGGATATCTCTTTGCAAATATAACTGGAAACATTTGAGTTCTTACTGGTTTATGTTTCACAGCTACAACAATTAGAAAAAGCTCCTCTCTGATGGTGGAGATCCAGGAGATTTAAAGTCAATGAGATCTTCCTTTGAGACGTTGCTCTTAAAGGACACAGTTGGGTTCTGGTTTTGGTTCCACTCTCTGATGGATCCTGATATAAAAATTCTTATTAAAAACTTTCTGTGGAGTTTTGTCTTGATGATTTTTGTGTGATTGTAAAATAAAAAGCTGTGAGACTCAACAGAACCAGTCAGAAATTTCAGTACATTTATGACAGAATTCTAGCAGTAAAATACTGTTATTGTAAAGTAGTAGAATACTATTATTTGACGTCTTTTTCTGTTGTTAGAATTAGGAATGAGGACTGCCAGTGAACTGCTGTACAATAATGGTGCTTTCTAGCACCCGTGCTTTTTATTCAGTATTTGCAACATTCACAAACGGTATTCATTTTCCAATTCTAAAGCATCAAAGAGTGACTAAAATCACTCTGAAGAATGTAAATTGTGGTTTTGCATTGTTGAGAGTGAATTTAGACCAGAGTTTGTGCTGTTATGCCATTAGTCATTGATTTTATTTTAGATGACTAGATCTCTTGGTAGTCATGTAGTAGGGATTTACGGTGAAAAGTCCATCATTTATTTGTGATATTTAGCTATATTCAAACTATACTGCTCAAAAAAATAAAGGGAACATTTCACTTTAATTTTGTGTGTGGCTCCAAATCCAGGCCTCCATTGGTTAATAAATTTGATTTCCATTGATGATTTTTGTGTGATTTTGTTGTCAGCACATTCAACTTTGTACAGAACAAAGTATTCAATGAGAATATTTCATTCATTCAGATCTAGGATGTGTTATTTGAGTGTTCCATTTATTTTTTTGAGCAGTGTATTTAATGCCTAATACAAAAGCAGCTCAGGACCACATTTTTTTCGCTTTCATCTATCCATAGCTGTGAATTCTGTTGGGATCTGGGGTTTTGGTTTTCTTTGTGGATTTTTATCTTTAGGTTTTCTGATAAACAGCCTTTATTTTAAATATTGATTCCCTCATTTTAACATGAGTGTAGCATCATAAGGCTACATTATGATCCAGCTTGATAGGTAAATGTAATTGTATATGTAAACATTAAGATAAATATTAATGAATATTCATTAGTGTGTCCTTATTAATTTAACAGTGAGTGCACATGGGGAACTATATGGTTTGTATTTGTTCTCAGACCTGTAACCAGTACAGTGTTTAATCTTTCAATGTCTTTCAGAACTTTTCAAATGTTTATCATCTTTCTAACCGGCACCTTCGGTCAAACTGTTGCTCTGCAGTTTGACCGAAAGCTGACTCTTGAGGACTGCAGCAAAACTGTCAAGAAGTGGCTTCATTATGCGCCAGAATGAGAGGAAGACATCACAAGGAATCAAAGTGACGCCAACCAGAGTCAAACTGGGGTTACCACAACTTGTACTGTTTCCCTACTTCATACAGTACAAAGCTTAACTTCATGGACTCTGTTCTTCTGTGGACAACAGACTGTTGCTTTGACAGTCAAAAAGGAATCAAATATGTTTAAAGATCTGTCCCTCTTTTCTTAAATAAAATGTTATATCAAACCCATGTTGTCATTTTTAACCTTTTGTACACAGTTTACCCATCATCTGCCAATAATACAGTGTTTAACACCAGTGAAGAAACTTTTAGTGGCATGTTATGATGTAGACCTATCAGACCTAAAATGTACATACAGTTGTGGTCAAAAGTTTACATACACTTGTAAAAAACATAATGTTATGGCTGTCTTGAGTTTCCAATAAGTTCTACAACTCTTATTTTTCTGTGATAGAGTGATCGGAACACATACATGTTTGTCACAAAAAACAGTCATAAAATTTGGTTCTTTCATAAATTTATTATGGGTCTGCTGAAAATGTCACCAAATCTGCTGGGTCAAAAATATACATACAGCAACAAAATTTGTCAATTTTGGTGATGTAGCGAGTTGTGTCAATCAAATTAGCTTCATGTCATGGCCTCTTCACTTCTTGTAAGTGATTCTGATTGACTACAGCTGTTGACTTCTCATGAGCCCATTTAAATAGGGCTCATTTGACCCAGTGATTAGACTCAGCTACAAAAGCTACAATGGGAAAGTCAAAGGAACTCAGTGTGGATCTGAAAAAGCGAATTATTGACTTGAACAAGTCAGGGAAGTCACTTGGAGCCATTTCAAAGCAGCTACAGGTCCCAAGAGCAACTGTGCAGACAATTATACGCAAGTATAAAGTGCATGGAACAGTTGTGTCACTGCCACGATCAGGAAGAAAACGCAAGCTATCACATGCTGCCGAGAGGAGATTGGTCAGGATGGTCAAGAGTCGACCAAGAATCACCAAGAAGCAGGTCTGCAAGGATTTGGAAGCTGATGGAACACAGGTGTCAGTCTCCACAGTCAAGCGTGTTTTACATCGCCATGGACTGAGAGGCTGCCGTGCAAGAAAGAAGCCCTTGCTCCAGAAAAGGCACCTTAAGACTCGGCTGAAGTTTGCTGCTGATCACATGGACAAAGATAAAACCTTCTGGAGGAAAGTTCTCTGGTCAGACGAAACAAAAATTGAGCTGTTTGGCCACAACACCCAGCAATATGTTTGGAGGAGAAAAGGTGAGGCCTTTAATCCCAGGAACACCATGCCTACTGTCAAGCATGGTGGTGGTAGTATTATGCTCTGGGGATGTTTTGCTGCCAGTGGAACTGGTTCTTTGCAGAAAGTAAATGGGATAATGAAGAAGGAGGATTACCTCCAAATTCTGCAGGAAAACTTAAAACCATCAGCCCGAAGGTTGGGTCTTGGGCGCAGTTGGGTGTTCCAACAAGACAATGACCCAAAACACACATCAAAAGTGGTAAAGGAATGGCTAAACCAGGCTAGAATTAAGGTTTTAGAATGGCCTTCCCAAAGTCCTGACTTAAACCCCATTGAGAACATGTGGACAGTGCTAAAGAAACAGGTTCATGCAAGAAAACCATCACATTTAGCTGAACTGCACCAATTCTGTCAAGAAGAGTGGTCAAACATTCGACCTGAAGCTTGCCAGGACCTTGTGGATGGCTACCAAAAGCGCCTAGTTGCCGTGAAAATGGCCAAGGGACATGTAACCAAATACTAATGTTGCTGTATCTATATTTTTGACCCAGCAGATTTGGTGACATTTTCAGCAGACCCATAATAAATTTATGAAAGAACCAAATTTTATGACTGTTTTTTGTGACAAACATGTATGTGTTCCGATCACTCTATCACAGAAAAATAAGAGTTGTAGAACTTATTGAAAACTCAAGACAGCCATAACATTATGTTTTTTACAAGTGTATGTAAACTTTTGACCACAACTGTAAATCCCTAGCTTTCATTCAATATAAAATCAACACAAATCTGCATGTAGATCCACATTCAGATGACGGTTGAATCAATGTTCATTCCTAACTGATTCAATGTAATATCAAAATAAATATGCATGTAAACTGACATACAGATGATGGTTGAATCAACATTGATATGTCAGTTCTGGATGAAACCCTAACGTTGATTCAACATACAAGTCACCAACCACTTTCAACGTTGATTCAATGTTGTTTCAATCATTTTGTGCTATCTGGGTTCTCATTTCCAGAACCTCAGACTTCCGTTTGATTAGCCTGCCTAAAATATCCAAACATGATTTCTTGCAATCAAGAAGTTTTCCAATACAACAATCAAGCTGCTCAAGAAAAATATAGTGAAGCATTCAGACCAGAGCGTTTCTGAACACATTGTCATTATTTTGTTCAGTTCTGCAAACTTGTTGGAAACTCCACTGAAAATTTTGATATTTTTAAGAGCTGCAGAATACACTATAAACTCCTCCAAGGGAACAACACCAAGTCACTGATTAAGGTAGAGCTTCCCAAACTGTGGGGCGTGCCCCCTATTGGGGCACCGTGTCATTGCAGGGGCGCGGGAAGCCGTCTGGATGAAAGAAAAAACAAAACATGAACACTGTATGCGCTGGGTTTTTACCTTAGAATGGCCAACTCTCTGTTATTCCTATGTCAATTTGATACAGTAGAGGCTTCCACACTTCCCATATCTGTGTCCTCTGTCACTTTCATCAGCAGTTAAAACTGTTTAATCCGTTGTTAACATGTTGTAACCTGTTTTTCCGAGCCGCCTTTAAACGCAACATGAGCGCTACGACGCTCGCGCTGGGTTTCCACCTGTGAAGGAGACCTGCTGCTGCTGGGCGGAGCTGCAGGTGTGTTATGTGCTTCGGGCACATTATGATTTTTGTCTATTTTTTTTTTTGTTTTCTTATAGACCTTGGTTAAATGACCTTTTGTAAATATATTTTGGAGTTTGGATAATTTCTTTTTGGTCATTTAATTACGTTAATTTGTGGTGCTGTTGGTCCGCCTATAAATAGACTGGCTTTCGGCATGTAGGGAGCCTCCCCTCCATTCCTGCCTGGGCTCCGCCTTTCCGCTCGCTCCACCACCTCCAGGCGCGGTGTGCACTGAACCAGCCGCTGTGGGCCGCAGCTGAGGTTTCCTGCCTGCCATGCGGCATCTTTGTTAACCTTTGTTTGTTTGTTTGTTTTTCTGTTGTGAGTTTGGCCTGGTGGGACCGGTTGTCCTGTTTTCGATCTTTCTTTTGCATTAGGTTCTTTTTGTTTTAGTCCGATACTAGTAGGGGCTTCGACGGCCCTGTATAGGGTTGGCCCCCTGCTGTACCATTTTGTTCTGTTTGACCAGCTCACCAGGTCCAATTTTCTGTTAATACTTTTGGGGTTTTGTTTTCTTTATTTTTCTTTGGGACACGGGATCTGAGGGTTTGAATGCTATTTTCTTCACAGAAAATCAGAAGAACCTGAATTAAGAAAAACAAAGTGAAGAGAATTTATGAATAAAATATTTTGTTGAACCTTCATCTTTTGTCTCATGTCCTCAAGTATGTTGTGCCCTTGGTGGACGTAACAAGGTGTGTTAGAATCACGGCAGCAAACCAGCAAAATGCAAAGAACTTTTCACAGTTTTTCCCTTCAAACTAACCGACTGAGTTGAGTAAAGCTGTTGGATGCAGGTAATGTTAGCTAAAAGCTGACTAGCTAATATCAATACAGAACCTTAAGCTTGTTAACAAGTAACTTGTAGGCTGCTGGTGTTGTCTATGTTCAGCTACAATTCATTTTGCCCCCAAAAAAGTTGTTTCCCCCCCCTGTAGGTCTGGAGCCGGGGCTGAGTATAACAGGGAGTCTCTAAGAATCCACCCCCGCCCTCCCCACACAACGTTCAACCAGAGGGCTATATGTAAGCTATAGGGGGACCAGAAATAGTTTGGGAACCACTGGGTTAAGGCAAGTGTGAGCTCACGTTAAAAACATGTTGGAATAAAATATCTTAGACTGACTGTGATCCACACAAAGCTGGGTTCTGGTTCTGGTTTGAGTCTCTGACGGATCCTAAAAAAAAATTGAACTAAATATATATACCGTATACCATATTTTGCGGACTATAGAGCACACCTCACTACAAGCCGCACTCAGAGTTTTTTTTTTTAACTGGAAAGGGACATATATAAGCCTCACCGTCACTGCGTCCTTAATAAATCTGTCGGCTTTATTAAGAGCAGCCCTTCTCCAATGCTGAACTATGGATTTGTTCACGCTGAGCTTATGTGCAGCGGCTATCGATCTGTACTGCCAGATCGGTAGTCCTCAATTTAAAAGCGGCATCATATGAACTTCTTCATGTGTTTTCCATGATGAGGGGATATGAGTTTGAATATATTTCAGTTGTGCCTGCTGCTAGCAGTACTTGTTCTGATTTGATTTCCAATTTTGACTTCCTATGATTCACTTCCTGCTAAAGAGCCCCGTGGCAGTGGAAAAAAAAAAAAAAAAAGCACCTTCACATAAGTCGCATGGTTCAAAGCATGGGAAAAAGGTAGCAGATTATAGTCCAAAAAATATGGTAATAACAATATATTCCATCTGGTAAAAATTGTTTGATGCAAAAAAGGATAAAACATAGTTAAATGTTAGTGGACCAAAAGCAGTGTCAACACAGGTGAATGACTGTAGTGTGGAGCACTTTGGGGTCCTCAGGCCTCTTGATAAGGTACTATACTAGTACAAAGCCAGCCAGCCAAGACAACATAATGATAATGTAAATATGTCCTTTTTTTGTTTGTTTTTCCTCTTTGTTTTGTTTTTTACATATTATATTTTAGAGGTTATAGCAGAAAAATTTGTTGATTCTTGCTGCAAGGCAACTGCTCTACCAACTGCGCCATATGAATCAATCAAATTTTATCTGTATAACACTTTTCATTTTATAGTGCTTTACATCATAAAAACAAAAATATAAAGTCACAGAACACACAGTCAACAACTGAAAGCGTTGCATTTTGTCAAGTGGCATTGACATTGCTGATTATGTTTCAAAAGCAAGTGTAAACAGCTGGATTTTTCATTCCAGGTTTAAAGGCACTCAGTGTTTCAGCTGTTTTGCAGTTTTTTGGGGGAGTTTATTCCAGATTTCTGGTGCATAGAAGCTGAATGCTGCTTCTCCTTGTTTTGTCTTGGTTCTTGGGTTGTGGAACAGAACCAGAACCAAAAGACCTGAGGGGTCTGAAAGGTTGCTATAACAACAGCAGATCTTTAATGTATTGTGGTGCTCTATCTTCCTGATTTTAGTCAGAACGCGAGCAGCAGCATCTGGATCAGCTGCAGCTGGAGGATTGATTTATTAGTCAGACCTGTGAAGACGCTGTTACAGTAATCAATGTGGCTAAAGATAAACACATGGATGAGTTTCTCTAGATCCTGCTGAGACATCAGTCCTCTAATCCTGGAGATGTTCTTCAGGTGATAGAAGGCCGACTTTGTAACTGTCTCTATGTGGCTCTGAAGGTTCAGGTCAGAGGTCATCACTACTCCCAGGTTTCGGGCTGATTGCTGATTTTAGTTGTAATAACTGAAGCTGTGCATTCACTCTAGATCTATAACTCCAGATCTATAACTCCAGATCTATAACTCCAGATCTATAACTCCAGATCGCTCCTCTTTCGGTCCAAAGATAATAACTTCAGTAGGGCTGTTGTAAACGAATATTTTAGTAATCGAGTAATCTATCGATTATTCTTACGATTAATCGAGTAATCGGATAAAAAATAATTATAAAATGAAATATTGGTAAATCTGGCATAATACCGGTGTTACTATCAGATATCAATATCAGTCCAATTTTTCATATTTGAGCATCCCTAACAGTTGCTTTTTGTAGTTTAGAAAACTAACCTGTAACAATAATAGCTCACTTTCTAAGTTAACCAGAAGAAAAGTTATAGAAAAATCTGAAATTATATTGAATTTAATAACAAAGAGGCAGGCTCACAAATATGCTTATAAAAATGTCTACAATCCAGCTTTTAGTTTATATATTCATCTTCAGTGAGTTTAATAGATTAATTAAACTCACCTTGCCACCTAACCTGTCACGCTTTGGGTTTGAAAATACGGGAAATGCCGCCTGGAGTGGGAGGAGAGGGCGAATGAACGAACATGGGGTGGAGGGGAGGAAATAGACCAGCGGACTGACGAACCGTTAGACCGGGGGACGAACACGGGGGGAAGCAATACGGGACATTTACGACACCTTCACTGGTCACACTCAGAAACTCATCTACCAGCCATGTACGATGCGCTCCGCCACCCGTTTCTTCAGACCGGGATATGAAATTTATTGTGCGGTTCGTCGGTAAAGCTACATTTACACGGTAAGCATCAGCTACTCAGCCGCCCGCCCTGTTCAGGCTATCCGCTCACCTCAGCGCTCTTCCCGCCGTTCGCTTTCAACCAGCAGCTCCGGAGGAGAAATGCTGCCGTACTCCAGGCATTCCCCAGTCATTTTAAGGATGCTTATTGGTTCCCCAAAAACGATAAAAAGTCGGGCATTATCATCAATCAATAAAATCCCCACGGGCCAATCTTGAAGATTGGACTTTATGCCGCTGAGACTTAGCTTTTGTCAACAACTCGGAGGCGGAAGTGAGAGCTCCGCGCAACGCAAATGAAGTCCCGGCCGGAACACGGTGCGCTAACTAATAAAACATAAATTAACGAAGCTTCGAGGCAGGTAAATTTTCCTCGGGGAATTTTAGTAATCGAGGTACTCGAATCATTCGAGGAATCGTTTCAGCCCTAAACTTCAGTTTTGTTTCTGTTCAGCTGGAGAAAGTTTTGGCTCATCCACACATTTATCTGTTCTAAGCATCTGTTCAGTGATTGGATGGGGTCAAAGGTCACCTGGTGACATCGTGATGTAGAGCTGTGTATCATCCGCATAGTGATGGTAGCTGATCTTATTTCCTGTTATAACCTGAGCCAGTGGGAGCATATAAATATTGAATAGGAGGGATCCGAGGATTGAACCTTGGGGTACCCTACATGTGACCTTTGACCTCTCTATGAGAAGTTTCCGACTGAAACAAGGAAATGGATCTCAGGGAAACATCAGATCAGATTTTGAGACCCCTGTTAACTAGATCAGTGTTTCCCAACCCTGGTCCTCCAGGCACACTAACCTGCATGTTTTTCATTGTTTTTGATTTTAGAGGTTATAGCTGAAAGGTTAGTTGATTCTGGTTAAATATATTATTTTCAGTTATTCATCACCAGTAATTGTTAACTCAGTAATGGTCTGAGACCAGGCTTTGAGACTTCAGTTAAATATATGGACATGTAGAAATTCTGGGTAGAGATTGTAGACCTACACGCTCCTGTTTCATACTTTAAAGTTCTTTCATTAAATGCTACGGTACCAATGATCCAACTGGACTTTGTCATTGATGTAATACACATGAAAAGAAACTAACCTGACTGCCTGAATTTTACTCTCATGTTCCCATGACAACAGAACCCAACAGAACTTGGTATCGTCACATGGCCACAATGACGGATATAAACAGATCAGTTACAGCAGTTAGAAACAGCTCACCTCCATGATGGTGGAGGTCCAGGAGATTTAAAGTTAATGATGGCATCCTTTGACCTGTCACTCTTAAAGGACACACAGCTGGGTTCTAGTTCTGGTTTGAGTCTTTGATAAATCCTGGAAAAAAAAAACTCTTATCAAAAAACTTTTTAATGGAATCTTGCTTAAAAGATACTTATTGTAAAATAAAGAGTTGTGAGACACAAAAGAACCAGACAGATCAAGATGATGTAAATCAGTCTTTCTCAAGCTGCAGTCCCCGGACCACTTGTGGTTCAGCGGCACGCCCTAGTGGTCTGCATGTACTGCATGTAAAGAAGGCACTGCATGCCATGACATGAGCTCAAAGTGCGACACATACAGTTGGCTTACCAAGGGATTGTGTTTAAAAATAACAATGTTTTTTAGTTATCATGAAATTAATTCATTCATAGAAACTTTTATCTTTCAGCATTAATCTGTCTGAAAACTAAACTAATGTCACATTTAGAGAACGATCCAAATATCAACCTAGAAACAATATCCACTTCTGCCTTTTTGTTTGTGTGTTGATATTAATATTGGATGAAATAACTGAGACCATTTCATTTAGGAAAAATAATTATGCAAAGAAGGATAAAACACATTTAAATGTTTGTGGTTCAAACATTTAAATGTGTACATACCATGTAAATGTCAACATAACATTCAATGTAAACATGTTTTTATAAACATTTTTCTTTTTTCTTTACAAATCATATTTTAGAGGACGTAAGAAAAGTGAGTTGATTCTGGTTAAATATTTTGTTTTCAGTTATTCATAGGCAATAATTATTTGCATAACTGGCACTTAGGGATAATTTAGAGAGACCAATTAACCCGACAGTCATGTTTTTGGACTATGGGAGGAAACTGGAGCACCCAGAGAAAACCCACCATGCACAGGGAGAACATGGAGACTCCATGCAGAAAGACCCCGGGGCCAGGAATCGAACCCAGAACCTTCTTACTGCAAGGCAACTGCTCTACCAACTGCGCCATATGAATCAATCAAATTTTATCTGTATAACACTTTTCATTTTATAGTGCTTTACATCTTAAAAACAAAAATATAAAGTCACAGAACACACAGTGAACAACTGAAAGCGTTGCATATTGTCAAGTGGCATTGTCATTGCTGATTATGTTTCAAAAGCAAGTGTAAACAGCTGGATTTTTCAGTGATTGGATGGGGTCAAAGGTCACCTGGTGACATCGTGATGTAGAGCTGTGTATCATCCGCATAGTGATGGTAGCTGATCTTATTTCCTGTTATAACACGGCGGGCAGCAGAGAAGCCGTACATCTACCCCAACTGGAAGAGCAGCACCAGCCCCTAGTCTTACAGAAGCATCAGGTGACGTCTACCCTGAGGAGGATCAACACTCACAAAGCTCCAGGACCGGACAAGGTGTCAGGCCAGACGCTGAAAACCTGCGCCGACCAGCTGGCAGGAGTGTTTCTGGACATTTTCAATCTGTCCCTACAGCTCGCCATGGTTCCTGAGTGCCTCAAGTCTTCCATCATCATCCCTGTACCGAAGAAGAGGTCCATCACCAGCCTGAACGATTACCGGCCCGTCGCTCTGACCCCGGTGATCATGAAGTGCTTTGAGAGGATTCTTCTGAGGTACATCAGAGACTTCATCCCCACAAACCTGGACAGCCTTCAGTTCGCCTACAGAGCGAACCGGTCAACAGAGGATGCTGTCTCCATCACTCTGCACACAGCCCTGACCCATCTGCAGCATCCCAACACCTACGTCAGGATGCTATTTGTAGACTTCAGCTCAGCATTTAACACCGTCATTCCAGACAAGCTGGTGCTGAAGCTACTTGAGGTGGGGCTGCCCGCTTCACTGTGTCACTGGATCAGAGACTTCCTCACCAACAGGTGAAAATAAGTGGCTCAACATCGTCCCCACTGGTCCTTAACACAGGCACGCCGCAGGGCTGTGTGCTCAGCCCAGCTCTCTTCACCCTGTTTACACACGACTGCGTGGCCATCCACCCCACCAACACAGTCGTGAAGTACGCGGACGACACAACAGTAGTGGGTCTCATTTCAGACAACAACGAGACCCACTACAGAGATGAGATTCTGCAGCTCACTCAGTGGTGTTCAGCCAACAACTTGGTGCTGAACACAGGGAAGACCAAGGAGGTCATTGTGGATTACAGAAGGTCCAGGAGGACGGCTCACACTCCCCTTCTCATAGATGGAGAAGTGGTGGAACGTGTGGACAACATCAAGTTCCTGGGCCTCCACATCACGTCTGACTTCTCCTGGAACATAAACACCTCCCACCTGGTGAAGAAAGCACAACAAAGGCTCTTCTTCCTCAGGAAACTGAGACGGGCTGGACTTTCCTCACGGCTGCTCGTGAACTTTTACAGGGCGATGATCGAGAGCATCCTCTGCCTCAACATGACTGTGTGGTATGGTAGCTGCACAGCATTGGAGAGGAAACAACTGACACGGGTGGTGAGAACAGCACAAGGCATTGTGGGATGCCCCCTCCCAGACCTGGACTCTATTCACACAGACCGGGTCAAGAAGAGAGCTGGATCCATAGCGATGGATTCCAGCCACCCGGGTCACAGACTGTTCGTGCCGCTGCCATCGGGCAAGCGGTACAGGAATATACGGACTACAACAAATAGACTGAGAAACAGTTTCTTCCCCACAGCCGTCAGAGCCATTACTCCCTGCCGTCCCCCCCTCCAACATATATCATAACCTCGCATTCACACATATATATTCCCCTCCACCACACAGCCATATTGTTCTGCACTTTGCACTGTTACATTATCTGTACTTTGCCATAATTGGACCTGCTGCTACTTCTCTGGTATGGTTGAGTGCTTTTAGTTAATTTAGTTGTATATATTGTTATTACTATTATTGTGTGTTTGCTTATTTATACTGTATATATTTGACCTCTTGCACGGGAGCTGCAATGGAAATTTCGTCGAATTCTGTTCAATGACAATAAATGCTATCTATCTATCTATCTAACCTGAGCCAGTGGGAGCATATAAATATTGAATAGGAGGGATCCGAGGATTGAACCTTGGGGTACCCTACATGTGACCTTTGACCTCTCTATGAGAAGTTTCCGACTGAAACAAGGAAATGGATCTCAGGGAAACATCAGATCAGATTTTGAGACCCCTGTTAACTAGATCAGTGTTTCCCAACCCTGGTCCTCCAGGCACACTAACCTGCATGTTTTTCATTGTTTTTGATTTTAGAGGTTATAGCTGAAAGGTTAGTTGATTCTGGTTAAATATATTATTTTCAGTTATTCATCACCAGTAATTGTTAGCTCAGTAATGGTCTGAGACCAGGCTTTGAGACTTCAGTTAAATATATGGACATGTAGAAATTCTGGGTAGAGATTGTAGACCTACACGCTCCTGTTTCATACTTTAAAGTTCTTTCATTAAATGCTACGGTACCAATGATCCAACTGGACTTTATTGTCATTGATGTAATACACATGAAAAGAAACTAACCTGACTGCCTGAATTTTACTCTCATGTTCCCATGACAACAGAACCCAACAGAACTTGGTATCGTCTCATGGCCACAATGACAGATAAACAGATCAGCAGTTAGAAACAGCTCACCTCTCTGATGGTGGAGATCCAGGAGATTTAAAGTTAATGATGGCATCCTTTGACCTGTCGCTCTTAAAGGACACACAGCTGGGTTCTAGTTCTGGTTCTGGTCTGAGTCTCTGATGGATCCTGACAGAAACATGATGATTAAAAGTGAATCTGTTCAGTCTGGATGAAGCAGCAAAGAGGAGCAGCAGCAGCTTCATCACCACGTCTGTTTTGGCCTGATATAGTGAACGCTGTGTGAAAAGGGCTGTGGACAGTTAGAGATGGTGACCTCACCTCTGACCTTTGCTCTGGCTCTCATCTTCCCCACACAGAGTGGTTTTAGAGGGAGGGACTCCCTCCTCTCTGTCCTCACACTGATCCATGCTGCTGAATTCACATCAGCTCACACACACTTTCTAGCTTCACCTGCAGAGGAAACACACATCATTCATCTGCACATCAACTCTGATCATCCTTTACATCATTAGTGCTGGAAAAAGATCAGCTGCTCCTCCTCTGATTGGCTCTTCTTCTCTGCTTCATATCAGTGTCAGGTGAATGCAGTCAGACAGCAGAGAGGCAGAGGAAGCTGCATCAGCTGCTGCACTTCTACTATCAGTCCACTAGATGGAGACATGGAGCAACATTTACATTCACTGATTCAACCTGAACATCAGGAAGTATTTTAGTTCATTATTAATCTCTACATTACTGACACTCTGATTAAATATCAGGAACTATTTTTAATTATATCTACAATTGGATTATCTGCTCCATCAAAAAGTAACTATTTAATAACCTGACTGAATCAAACATTTTACAACACTACTATTTTATTTTGAAAGGAAGCAGAAGGAACCTGTTGTGTCTGACTGTTATGGTGGAGACCATTTTCATACCAGGAAATAAAAACATGACGCAGTTTGTTCAACGAAGAAAACAAAGAAACATCAACTGTTCATCATGTCTGTTTCCAGTTCAACATTAATCTAATAATCTTGTAGATTCATCTTGACACAGCAGAGAGTTTAAACTTTGAGCTGAAACCAGAATTGAACATTTTCTCCAAATGTCAGAGAGCAAGAAAAACGGGACATTTCCCGAAGATAAAGTCTAAATATTGAACAAATCAAACTTACAGTTTGTTTAAACGATCCAAAGAGTTGAAGAAGAACATCTGAACAACAAATAAGAGACACATCAACCGGACTGTAGCCACGCAGAGAAAGGTGAAAACGAAACTAAATTTGACGGATGTTGCGTAACTGATTATGTGACCTATTATGGCAAGCCGTTTTAACATAAATTCGGTTTCGTCTGACTAAGAGTTCTTGTGAGAAATTCTTCACAAGACCATAATTACATTCCAGATATCTAAAAATGCATTTTGAGTAGACAAAACTACATTTTAACTATCCCGAATGGTAATTTAAGATATCTGCATTTACATTCTGACTAGTAAGATTAATAATTCATTTTGACGAGTCAAAATTACAATTCAAGATATCTTTTAATTTAATTTTGTCTAGTCATTATTTACTTTTAAGATATCTATAATTTAGTTTTGACTAATCAAAACTATACGGAGCCCTCCAGGGGACATGGGGAATTTTTTTTCTTTTGCATCCCCTCGCAAAATGTTTTGGGTTCCCTCGCAATAATCTACTGATCAGTTCATGCGGCATAATTGATACTGTAAGCCTTTCTTATGGTGGCCGTAATTTCTGCTTTAATACAAGCTTATAAGGTTTTTCCATGGATTATTGAGTTATTATCGCGGGTAATAAGTCATCTGATTGTGTCTCTATTGTGTTCGTGTCTGAATGGTTTAAAGGGCTGCTTTCTGTGCCGTTCCATCTGAGCCTTAACAGACATAAACATGCAGTAAAAAGAAATCGATTTTCAATCAGTTTCTTTGCACCAAAGTGTTAATAATAAACACGCTCAGTGAGACGGGTCTTCGAGCGCTTTTGCCTTTGAGACTTAAATCTTTCTCTGCTTATTGAAACAGCTTCTCATTCCTTAATAAAAATTCTATAACAATCTTAAATGAAAGTTTTACATCAAACCATACACCTAGGTCCTTATATTTACCTGCTTCAATTTTTGCCCATATAATCTAAGATCTACTGTAGGATTAACATGTTTTTCAAAGAAAAGGGTTATTTGTGTTTTCTCTATAGACAAATGAAACCCCAATTCATCTTTCAACCCCATCAGTTGCTGATTGCATTCTATTTTTAATTGCCTCCTCTCACCCATAATGCCCCATCATCTGCAAATAAAGCTTTACTGATTCTAAAATCTATCCATCCATCCATTTTCTTTACACCCTTGTCCCTTGGTGGGATCAGGAGGGTTGCTGGTGCCTCTCCAGCTAATGTTCTGGGTGAGAGGTGGGGTCACCCTGGACAGGTCACCAGTATGTTGCAGGGCACCACAGAGACACACAACCATGCACACACTCACACCTAGGGGCAATTTGGAGAGGCCAGTTAACCTGACAGTCATGTTTTTGGACTGTGGGAGGAAACTGGAGAACCTGGAGAAAACCCACCATGCACAGGGAGAACATGCAAACTCCATGCAGAAAGACCTGGCTGGGAATTGAACCCAGGACCTTCTTGCTGCAAGGCAACAGCTCTACCAACTGTGCCACTGTGCAGCCCTCTAAAATTTATATTATTAAAAATATCATTAATCATTACATTAAAAAGCAATGAACTACATGCACTACCTTGTGGAGTTCCGTTTTGTATAGCATAAATAGTTGAATAATTTACCCCAACTCTTACTTCTATCGTTCTATTATTTAAAAAATCCTTAATGCAATTAAACATTTTATCCCTTATTCCCATTTTATCCATCTTAATAAACCATCCTTCCAAAGCATGTCATACACTTTTTCAATATCAAAAAATGTGGCTAAGTGAATTTCTTTATTTACCTGAGCCTTTTTTATTTAATTTTCTAAACAAAAAATTAGACCTGCAGTTGTCCTTCCACTACTAAAACTACTCTGATAGGAAGTGGTTTTAGTGGGTTTTTAGACGTCTTTTTCTCAGTAAGAAAAATACGTCTTTTTTCCATTTCATATATTAACCTCCAAGTTATTTCTCCAATCATTTTACGTAAATTAGATATAAGGGCTATAGGCCTATAACTTTTTACCTCTACCTTATCCTTACCTGGTTTTACTATCGGTACAACGACTGAATGTTTCCAACTGGAGGGCAATTCACCATGTTCCCATATTTATTGTATAACTTTAAAACTACTCCATCTGACAACTGTTCAATCATTATATAGCGTATGCCATCTTTACCTGGAGATGTATTCTTTTCTTTTTTTTACTTTATTTTTAGTCGTTTTTAAACAACACATACATTCAGAACATGAGGGCTAGGGCAGGTAGAGCTGGTCATACTGGTGACCATTACAATGCAGACATTTCACTGTATAAAATTACACAAAATAAATACAGACAATAGCTCCCAGGTGTCTGTCCGAGAGATGTAGAATCACAAACATCAACTGTTACACACTTTTGTTTATAAAATAATCCCATTTTCCCCAAAGTTTCTCTCCTTTCTCCTTCTGGAGACGTATTTTAAATGTCAATATTTCCATATTGTATAGCAAGTTTATGATATTCACAAGAAGCTCCAGAGCAGGGGGTCTAGGTTGGAGCCAACATTTAGTAATTGCCTTCTTGCTTGCAATCAGAAATATCTTCAACATGTATGTGTCCTTATTATCAAGTCCTTCCGGGAGTATTCCAAGGTACATAGCAGAAAATGAAAGAGCTAAAGTTATACCCAGAATTTCATAGATTACTCGATTAACATCCTTCCAGAAGGTTTTCAATTGTGGACAGTCCCAAAATATATGAAAACAGTCTGCAGGGACCACACCACACTTCCTCCAGCAAGAGAACTGAGAATCACCCAGCTTTGATTTCTGCTTTGGCGTAATAAAAATCTGATTAGATTCTTCCAGCCGAAATCGCACCATGTTAATGAATTTGTGGTGAACAGAGTATTCCTCCAAATCTGCAGCCAGGCCTCAAGTAAAATTATTACATTTGCTTCCCTTTCCCATCATTGTCTGATAGTCAGTTGATTTCTTATTCATAGATGCTAAATTTCTATAAAGTTTGCCGATAGTGCCTTTTGTATTTTTACCAGCATATGAATCCATAAATATTTGTACTATTCCTGCTTCTGCATCCAAGTCATAAGTTTTGATTTCTTTCCTGAAGAAACTTCGGACCTGTAAATAACGGTAGAAATCTTCTCTGCCCATGTCATAAGTCCAGCACAAATCCTCAAATTTGACCAACTCCCCGTTTTTAATTATATTACAGAAAGCAGTGATTCCCTGTTTTGCCCATCTTCTATATTTGTGGTATATCGATGCTGGGAGGAAGCGCGGGTGGTACGCAGGCCAACTCAAAACTCCTATCTGTTTATGGAGGTTGAAATTTTTAACTACCTCTGCCCACTTTTTCGAGGAGAAACTCAAACACAGATTTTGTAATTGGTATACCTGGGCACCCCAGAACAGACTGTATAGGGACGTCCAACAAGGAAAGCTCTATGTCCTTCCATTTAGCATCATAGGCTGGATTACACCAGCACACCAGAGGTCTAATCTGGGCAGACAGGTAATAATCCACTAGGAAAGGCAGACCCATACCCTCCCCGATCCCCAGTCAGCTCCAGGGTCGAGTATCTTACTCTTGGCCTTTTGTTGCTCCATATAAACCTTGAAAAATGCTTATCCCACTCCCTAAATTGTTTTGCTGGAACCTCTACTGGAAGTGCTGTAAATATGTACAATAATCTTGGAAGAACATTTATCTTTATTGTTCGGATTCTGCTGCCAACGTCAAGGGGGAGCAGGCTCCACCTGTCCAGGTCCTCATATATTTTCTTATTTATTCGTTTGTAATTAACCTCATATAATTGAGCCAAATTTTTTGTTAGTATAACGTCCAAGTATTCTATTTGTAATTGGTGCCAATTAAATTGTTAATTTATTAACTGTTTTGATGGAACAAAATGAAGGGTCAGAAATTGGGGGTTTTTTGTATGTTGAGTTTATAACCTGAGAGTCTGCCATATGTTTCCAGGATGTTCATAAGCAATGGAATACCAGATTCAGGGTTTTTAATTACTACTAAAACATCATCCGCATACAAGCATATTTTGTTTTCCACATTCCCTATTGTCACCCCCTCCAACCCATCCTCTTCTCTAATAACCTGAGCCAGTGGTTCGATAAAAAGGTTAAAGAGTAGTGGGCTTAAAGGACATCCCTGCCTACATCCTCGTTGTAGAGTTATTTGATTCGAGAGACCTCCATTGATTTTAATTCTTGCTTTTGGTGAGGAATACACATTTTTTATACATTGAATAAATCTATCACAGAACCCAAATCTCTTCCATTACTTGAAACAAAAACTCCCACCCTACAGTATCATATGCCTTCTCGGCATCTAAGCTGAGAAGGACTGCACTTGATTTTTCTTTAGTTATATGATCAATAACATGGACAGCCCTTCTTATACTATCATGTGTTTGTCTATTACCAATGAAACCTGTCTGGTCCTCATCTATCAGAAAAGGAATCAGGGTACTTAATCTCTTAGCTAATATTGCAGCATATAATTTATAGTCTATATTTATGTAGCCCAGTGATAAACTGAGGTTATGGTAGTTACTATTTGTTAAGGTTAATTTTACATAGTTCAAAATAAGATACAAGTGTATTAAAAGTAAATTATTGTTTACTCAAACATACATTGGTGAACAACTAAGTGTTTAGTATTCTTCTTTCTGAAAGAAATACATTGGTATTTTCCTTCACCTCAATAGTGACCTTAATATAAAGGTCACTATTGAGTAATTACCTTATTTGATGATTAAAACTATTGTTTGTTAGTGAGCTATTGTGTAAATATTGTAACTGAAAGAAGCAGTGTGACGTAAGCTGCACTGCGCATTTTCTGATCTCACCATTTTCATTGGCAGTGGGGACAGTTTGTCCGGTGCGGGACTGGGGATTGGTGGAGAGGAGGAGAAGGCGGGAGAAAGGGGAAGTGTGGTAAGGGTGGAGAACGGAGGCGGACGAGGAGAGAAAAAAAGAGGAATAAATAAGAAAGGGAAAAAGACAGACGAAAAGGAGAGACAAAGGGACAACAGGACGAGAGGGCACGGAAGTCGGGAAAGTTGAAGGAGTTCAGTTGACGCTGGAGGGACGAGCCAAGAGGGGACCGGAGCAAGTGGTCGCGACGGACTTCGGGCTAAGCTAAGTGGGCTAACGCTTTAGCGCCACGATCCTGCGGCAGCCGTTGAGCATAGACATAATATAAGGATAGACGCCTCATGCCCCGCTGTCGCCTATTGTCGCTGACGAGATTTAGGGCGGCCATCTTGGAGCGGTATACCACTCTACTCGGTCCTATGTGTTTAACAGGCACAGTGACGGATCAGCGCATTTAATCGATCATAACACGCTTTTTTGTTACTGGAAACCTTATTCAAACAGCTATCAAAGCTACATTTATAAACAATTGTATTATTTAAGTATGTTATTTAAGTTATTTAAGTATTTAAATATGCTTAGTGGCTAAAACAATAGAATAGGAATGGAATATTCTGATATTGATGTATAAAGAGCATATTACAAAGCACACAGCCGTTCATAATTTATTTAATAAATTATTTAGTAATATCAATACATATTTAAATAACTATACAACACAAATAAAGATTCATAATGGCACAAATAAATAATTAATACTGAATTATATATATATATATA
Source organism: Poecilia mexicana (assembly GCF_051168715.1). Taxonomy (NCBI): domain Eukaryota; kingdom Metazoa; phylum Chordata; class Actinopteri; order Cyprinodontiformes; family Poeciliidae; genus Poecilia; species Poecilia mexicana. The sequence continues at coordinate 25,618,131 of NW_028263381.1, forward strand.
TATATATATATATATATATATATATATATATATGTTTATATATATATATATGTTTATATATATATATATATATATATATATATAAATATAATTTTTTTTATAAAATAAAAAAAAATATATATATATATATATATATATTTTTTTTTTTTTTTTTTTTATTTTTTGCCGACTTCTAGCTTCAGAGATTCAGCAGTTGAGATTAAGTCCAAAATCTGATGAGATCCATCCTGCTGCAGTGAATTCGTCTCTCTTTATAGATTTCTCCCTCTTCTTCCTCACATCGTGTCTTTATGAAACTTTCAAAACAAAAACGGAAGATTTGGGATGTATCTTACTAGTGAAAGAATTACATATAAATAATAGTCTTTACCACCTGTGTAAACTTTGCTGGTGAATGTTATAACACATAAGTTTTATAATATGTGTTATATTGTTTCATTTCTAATGCTCTTGTGTCATATAATCTAAGTCAATGTTAGAGAATAATTAATATTTTTAGATGTACAGAATCTCAGTTAGTCTTCATAGCGGGGCTGAACCCGTATTACACCGGGTTCAGATACCAGCTAGGCGAGATACCAGCTAATATTAGCTGGTATCTCGCCGGTGGACATAAATACAGTAAAGTAATATTCTAATATATAATATAATCACAATATATACACAATAATATGTCCATCTTACTTGTGAAATGCTGTCTGTGGAGCCCTCACATCAATAATCCATAGATCCGAACAATAATATCCCTCAGAGCTGAGGCATCGTCTATTGTTTTGATTGAGGAAAGTAGGAGTTTATACCGCTCTAAGATGGCCGCCGTATTTCCTGCGCCGGAGCAGCCAATGCGGCGTCTACCCTTATATTATGTCTATGCCGTTGAGCCCCTGCGAAGTGGAGAGGAGGGAGGCATCTCAGCGTTTCCTATGTTTTCTCCGAATTGCAACGCTCTCAAATTGTTTCTTTCCTTCGTCCTCCCTCTGGGATTTCAACATCTACGCCTCGTTGGTCACAGGCCTGCAACGTTGGGTTTTCTCCGGTTTTTTCCCATTTTCCCACCACCATTTGAAGGTCGTGAGTAGAACTGACTGTTCAGGACGATATACTAGCTTGGACATTGCTTGTGAACATTAACTGTTTAGTTGGCCTGCCTTATGTGCTGCCTTATGTGAAAAGTATATGTTGTTTTTTGTTTTGTTTTTTTGTTTTGTTTTCCCTAAATCTTTAAAGTGTTCACAGCTTACAGTTCAACTGGTAATTAACAGTGAGGGTTCCCTGTCACTGTAGTTAATAAAGTGAAGCTGAGTAATTTTGCCTGAATTTCCATTTCTCTGGGTCATATTTGTTACAAACCAGGTCAGTGGTATTGCCTACATAATGGTGTACCTCATTGATGTCGAACCCAAGCACCCACCATTTTAGTTTTTTCTCATAGAGTGGTTTAAGGTACTACATTTAATACACTAATTGGTCTATACCCTTTAGGATCCGTTTTGTCCTTCCCCACCTTTGGTATGACCGATATAAACGCCTCTTGCCATGATGGGGAAGAGCGTCCCCTCCCAGGGTGTAGTTAAAGGAGGCCTTCAATAGTGGGAGAACAGATTCCCTCATGGCCTCATACCACTCCGGAGGGAACCCATCTCAGCCCGGTGATTTTTTTGGTCTTAAGATTGGATATTCCTCGGTCAACTTCCTCAGCTGATATTTCTGCCATTAACTTGTCATTTTGGTTTTTTCCTATAGATGGAAGATCCAAAGAGTTAAGAAATTTTTGAATTGTTTGATTATCCATTTTGTCCGGCTGTGTGTACAGAGCTGCATAGTACCCTTCAAATGAACTCTGAATTTCTTCATGTTTACTAGTTATCTTGTTAGTTCTTGGGTTCCGAACTTTATAGATTGTGTTTTCCACCTGTTATTTCCCGAGCCTCCATGAAAGCACCTTAGAAGCTTTAGGCCCTGCCTCATAATACCTTTGTCTCATATATTTAAGTTTTTTTCAATTTCCTCATTTAAAATTGTGTGAATCTCCTGCTTAACCGGCCTCATTTGTTCCAGTAAGAAAGGGCTTTTGTTAATCGAATGCAGCTGCTCCAATCTTTTTAAATTTTCTTGTAAGTCTGTTAGTTTTTTCACTCTGATCTTCTTTAAATTAGCACATTTTGCAATTATTTTACTCCTAATATATGCTTTAGCCGCATCCCACAGAATTGTAGGGTTAATTGTTCCATTATCGTTGAATTCTAAATAAGTTTTAAGCTCTTCTGCCATTTCTGTTTTGAATTCCGTGCGATTTAATAAACTTGTGTTAAGCCTCCATAGCGTGTTTTTAGGGCTTCTAGTTAAATTAATTTTCATAGTTAAACCAGAGTGATCGGAGATGTCTCTTTGTCCTATTATACGATCTTTCACTCTGTGAAGATCCTTATCGAACATAAAAAAAATAATCAATTCTGGTATATACGTTATGTCTAGTTGAGTAAAAAGTAAATTCACGGTCATATTTATGGAGAGATCTCCATGTATCTGCGAGTCCCAATTCTTGCATTATTTTCTTGAATTGCTTTTCTACGCGAGTCCTTCCTCATTCCCTGCTAGTCGTATCCATTTTTGGGTTTAGGAGTAAATTAAAATCACCTGCACATATACAAGTGCCACTGACTTCTGCAGCCACAAGACTAAATACCTCCTTAAAGAAGTCAATACTACTACCAGGGGGGGCATAGATATTACATAGGGTGACCTCTTCCTGTTCCAGCTTCCCCTTTAACAACACATATCTACCTTCTTTATCTTTATGTTCTGCAATAAAATCAATGGTATTAGAATGGCTACCCCTCTTTTTTTCCCCAGATCTGTGAGAAGCATATGTTTTTCTATACCCCATTTTTTTTATTTTCTCATGTTCTTCATTCGACAAATGTGTTTCCTGCAAGAACCCAATGCCAACCTGTTCTTGTTTAAACTTTGAAATGATCTTGCTTCTTTTAATTGGATTTTTTTATACCATTCACATTGAAAGTCTGTATATTGTAGTACTGCATATCATTTAAACACGAACATGTTTTTTTCTACCTGTATAACAACACTCCTAGCCCTCAGAACACAAAGAACAGAAATACATAACAGAACTTGACATAACGACGAACAGGTCTTCCAAATAAGAGGATCCTTTATTCCTCTTAATGAAGGGGAAACTGCCACTAGTGGGGCCGCTGCTTAGTTGCCTACTTGAAGAAAGGAAACTGAAAAGGTTAATTTAAGAGTCACCTGCATCAAATCTTCATCACTCCTGTTATGAAGGGGAGTCACAGCCCTCACCATACTCATGTGCAGAGACGGCCACCCCTTGACGCTCCGAATGGTACCAGCCAGCTGTCCAGAAGCTCTCGCTGTGAAGTGCTCAAGTGTGTCTTTAGTGTTGTTGAGGAAGATTATTCATCCATAGCGACGTCCTCTCTGCCTGGCCGCTGAAACGCCTTTAGCTTTTCCCGTGTGCTCTCTCGCAGGCCAGGTGCGCTCCCAGCGCGTCGTGATCCCACTATATCCATTGGCAGAAGATTGATTGTCTCCGCTGTGATGGCTTTGGATCTGTTTGCAGACACCGGTCCCACCATGAATCCACGTCTTCTCAGGTCCAGCGCAGCCTCCTCCGCACTGTTGTAGATCAGTGGTCCCAAACCCCCGGTCCGTGGACCAATTGGTACCGGGCCGCGCAAGAAATAATTAAAATATTTCCGTTTTATGTATTATTTGAGTCTGGAGGATCTTTTATTTTGAAAATCCTTTAACCAGATGCTCTTGGTTACTTACGCACCAACATTGAGCCCACAAGCAGCAAAATGAGTAAGAAACAGATCAGATGTCTTTGGAAAGTTTCTTTGCAAAGGGGGAAAGGCCCAGAGAAGAGACAGGAGGATGGATTTATCCCGGACCGGTAGGTGAGTCAAACATTACAAGCCGCTCTGTGTAACATGCGGCGACCGGCAGCTAATGAGGCAATGAATCTTCAAACTGCTTCGCCACGTAGAGACCAAGCAGGCTGTGGATATAAGCAACACTTCGGGTGTCATTGTCTCCATCACTCCCAGATGGGACCGTCTCGTTGCAGAGAAACAAGCTCAGGGCTCCGTTAGTCATAGTGAGTTAAAATTTTCATGAGAGTAAAATGTTTGTTATTGTGGCGCATCTGTATCTTATTTTGAAGGGATATATAAACGTTACCATGTTGACCACAGTCGAAGAGCTTTGGGCAGTGGGCGAGAGGAGATGAGTAGAGCTTGTGAGTCTTAAGTCTGGTTTAGACGGAAAGATTTAAGGATTGTCGGCCGATTCTCCAAACCTCTGTGACCACAGAGCTGATAAAAGTACAACAGGTTCGATCGGTTCGTGTTCAGCCACAAGGCAGGAGCAACACGAACCGATTCCAGTTATGAACATCCCAATTCCAGAAGAAAATGGACAAAACCCCCAACATAGCGGGAATTTAGAATAACCAAACACGGATGACGACGTAGAAACATAGTGACAGTTTAAAGACGTAACAAAAAGAAAAGGCGGTGGATAAAAGACAGCGGGAGCAGCCGCTCTATTTGCTGCACTATGATTTGGAGGTGAGTTATGTTTTTTCATAGTTAACATTTTTAACTGAATGTTTATTCAGTTAAAAATGAATAAACATTCATTTTTAATATATAATATGTATCATATATTATGATATATAATCATATATAATCATTATTATATATGATTATTATATTATCATATATAATAATGATCTTTACATATAATAAACATTTCCACATATCATCTCCGATATCCACCGGACTCAGTTGCGCGATATGTCAGCTGTTTGGGATTCCCCTCTGTTCTTACGTCACCACGCTTTCTGATTGGCTTCTTGTATATATGTATATATATATTTATATATAAAATTTCAGGAAGCGTACTACCGTGGACCGAGGTGGGGTACTCGGTGGAGGCTGCGCACCCAGCGCTCTGTGGGCTCTTTCTATCCCCAGATTCTTCTCACTGCCTAAGTCCAAACTGTCACCGAGTTCAGTTTTAAGCATGTTTTCCACGTACCTCTGCATTGAGGTGCCTTCCGCATTTTCAGGGATGCCATATACCCGTAAATTGTTCCGGCGTGAGCGTCCTTCCACATCCGTGATCTTTTCCCAAAGTAATTTCTGGTCATTTAGCAGCTGGACGATAGCAACTCTCTTTCTCTGCCATGCTCTTTTCCATTTCTCCAAGACGCTCACCCATCTCCTCGGTCTTGTTAATAGCGGCACTAACCTGTTGATTTATTTCGGTTGTCAGCTCATTCAATAGGCCCTCTGCCATTACTTCACCCACCACCTTTCTCAATGAGCTAATTGTAGCAGGCAAGGCCTCATTCGCCATCTTCTCTCCTTCCACGACTGGGTGTGTTCCGCAAGCTTTGCTTTCGTGTCGTATTCTGAGCTCCGAGGCTGAACTCGACCCTTCTTATTTTTATCCCCACTCATTCTTGTTGAGAAAAATAAACTTTTAGCGCGTTGATACTTTGAATTAGGGGGGCTTTTATTTCTAGCGATGCAGGACCTCGCTTCCAGGCACGTGCAGGGGGTGCTTGAGCACCTGCCCTTTTTGCTCCTTGCCCCAAAGTGCCCTTTTGGTTATTTTTTTATTTTTATTTTTTTGTTGGTATTATTATTTTCAAAGCCCTCTTCTGACACATAATAACAGGTACTAAAATTATTTTATTTATTTATTTTTTTTGTACAACATAATAAGCTTTCCAGTCACCTTGTTACCTTTGACCTTTTGCCCGTGACACATGACTCAGTTGTCTCTCGCGCAGTGAGATAAGGCGGCTAACTAGCTCAGCATAGCGAACGTTCCAGATTACAGATCAGTTTTTGGTGAATTATATATATTAAAAATGTTTTTAGTGAATAAAGTGGAGTAGACTTGCTACTTGTCAGATGACGGAAAACGTTGTAGTATTGGAGTCGCGGTTTAAGCAGAGAGGTAATGAAATACAACAGACACTGACAGGCCTCTGCGTCTGCCTTTCTCTGAAGAACTACTGAGTGGGAGGAGACAGCCAGGTGAGGAGAAACTGTTCTTATCTATCGATTCAGTATTTTTATCATACAGACATTAGGCTGCTGTTGATGTGCTACTAGCTAGCTGGTAGCTACGACTTTGCTAGCAAAGCTAGATAACTAAAAAGCTTCTTCCCTGCGTACAAGGCACATCGCCCGTCCAAAACTGATCATCTCCATAATGGATACATGTCCGATCTTCTAATTTCCTTTGCTGCATAATTTACATTGCATTTATTCTGGCGTTAGGTAAATGTATCTTAAAGGAGAATAGCACTTAAATAATAGTCCAACAAGGACATTCATTTAGAATTAAAAATAACTCGCCCTGAATTACCATGATAGATATAATGTGTGTCATTAATGAAGGGGAAAAAAACTCAACCCAGATTTTAAGTTTAGGGTCTGGTTCGCAGAGTATGGAGTTATATTTTTTCCCCAATTATTCAATGGGAAAAAATAAACTAACCTCAGTTAAGTAAAATAAAATTGTAATCAAAACTTTTGGAATTGTAATGATTTCTTTTTAAAAAATAAATTATTATTTTTTTTTTAACTTTTTTAAATTACATAACTAATTTCCCAGATAGCACATGATGTTAAATCAACGTTGAAAAATAGAATTGTTGATTTTTGGTTGAAGACGACAAATGACGGTGGATCAACCATCAAACAACCATCCACCTCTAGCCAAGTAACCAATGTTGAAACTGTGTCATTGAATCAATGTTGTTTTGTCGTTGAAATCTAATGACTGAAATGCCGATGTCTGATCAACATCTGATCAATATTGAATCAATGTCAGAGGTATTGCCGCACCCCTTCCCCTCCTCTCCTCCTCATCAGAGCTCTGGGTCAGAGCATTTTATTACTGAGCGGGGGTTATCACATTTAAATTAAGCACTGTAGAGGATAGTCGGTGGTGATTCCTTTCTGTACATTTTTTTACCTGTTCATAACAATTCTCACTGACTGTGTGAGTGTGATATATTGACACAAAAACATCTACAACTTACTACAAGGAGTGGAGCGGTCCACCCCCACCGTTTACATGAGTGGGATGTCCCAAACACACAGCTGCTTCGCTGTTGGTGTAGCAGAGTTAATTTTATTCATTTATTTTATTTTTCTTTATGAACCTTCTCAAAACTAATTTTCTTTGAATTGACATGTCTGTTATATATTATTTCTGTTTTATTTTGCTTTCATTTTTGGTTCCTAGCAGTGTTGTGGTACTCGAAGTTGGTCTTGGTCTTAAGACCGGTCTTAAGACCATTTTTTGATGGTCTCGGTCTCGTCTCGGACTCGACCGCATTTGGTCTCGGTCTTGTCTCGGTCTCGGGCGCTGAGGACTCGGCATTTTATTTCAAGACCAGTCAAGACCGCAACTGTGAAAATATCACTAAACGTACAGCATTCTGTCCACTTTATTTGTTAACGTCTTTGTTTTCAGTGGATGCAAAACGCACCGATTAAAATCCAAGCAACTACGTGTTTCTGTTACTCCCCCCACCCTCCCCACCTTTCACTCACGCACGGCGCTCCAGGACATGCGCAGTTGTTTCCTCTCAGCGGCAGAAAATGTTTGTCTAATCGTCAGTAATGGAATATCGCTGCATAAATAGTAAGAAATCCGATGGCCACAGCTAACTCAGCAGCGCTTCGCTTTCACAGACGGTGGGGACAACGTCTAACTATTTTCGTCACTTAGAAAAGTAGCTCAAAGAAGGTAAGCTCCGTTGACGTGATGTTAGCAAAGCTAGCTGTACAGAGACACATAAGCATTGTGATGAAAAATGTTATCACTCACTGTGCTGAATTATTGTGCGGAGGTGTTGACTGACTTGTCGCATATATGGGACAACGCTATGTCCAAAAGTCTGCAATATAGTTAGGTGACATTCAGAAACAGTCGATTCTTCTCCACGGCTCTTTACTTATTAGATAGGACTGGAGTGTCACTCACTGAGAGCCGTTGTTCTATCAGATTACCATACACTGTCAGAATAGCATACATGCATTAAGCACTAAGAAATCCGACCGTCAGAGGAGTTGTCAGTTCACCATACGCAGCAAGTTATGATGAACATAAGTAATTAAATTGTTTTCAATGATAACTATATAGATATACATGTGTTGTCATGGTTTCAAAGTGTATTTAAAGCAGGTCTGGCTGCAGCTGGAGTCAGCTACAACACACGCCCGTGTAAAACTCACTTAACCGCTAAGTCAGGATGCCATACAACTGTTAATAACAAAGTGTATGACGATCTACGTCATGATTCTATGTTGTTGATTAAATGAAATCTTATGGTAATGACGTGTCTGACAGATATAGCCGGTGTTCTATCACATAGCCATACGCTGTCAGAATAGCATACATGAAGTGAGTACCATGCCAGCGCATGCACATTAAGTCTGACCGTCAGTGTAGTTGTCAGTATACGCAACAAGTTATGACGAAAATAAGTAATTAAATTGTTTATAATATGACATAATGTGATAACTAGATGGATATACATGCGTTGTCATGGTTTCAAAGTGTGTTTAAAGCAGGTCTGGCTGCAGCTGGATGCCATACAACTGTTAATAACCAAGTGTATGATGATCTACGTCATGATTCTATGTTGCTGATTAAATAAAATCATATGGTAATGACAGCGTATGCATATCTGAGCTAAGCGTACGACGATCTGACAACGTATGCTGATCTGACAGAACACCGTGATCTGACCTGACAGAACACCCGTTCTTTGTTCTTGTAATGCTCTGTGTACACTGCATCATTATTTTATTGTATTATGTACGTTAAAATTTAAATTAACAAATAACTAAAACACAAGAACGAAAGAGCACGCAGAGCATGCACATTGCTCTTTGATTGTTTTTGTTCAAAGTGGCAGCAGCTGTAATGTCTGCCATGGTGTCAGACTACCTGGCTTCATGAAGTGGGAATGAGAGTGAAAACAGTCACGGTGAGCGCCTTCTGTTTGGTTACTTCTTGCTTGTTGCTCCTTGGTCAGTGTTCATGGTTGAGCGTTATTTACCGTCAGGGCATTGCCTCAATTGCTATGTTTAATGGTGCAACAGTGGTGGTTTCTTATATGAGCAATATGGGCAAATGCCCAGGGCGTTATGTTTTTAGGGATGGCACGAGACCATCACACTTTTTAGCACATAAATGGAATATTTAATATTGGTAAAATGTATTAAGTATTTAATATCTAGGTGTTTTATGGTAATATGGATCTTTCAGATTATTTTGAGAAGCAATTTCGATGATATTTTACATTTTATTGTGTCATGTAGCGCGGGCCGCTGGTCTTGGTCTTGACTCGGTCTCGACTTTCCTCGGTCTTGATCTTGACTTGGTCTCGGACCCCAAAAGTCTTGGTCTTGTCTCGGTCTCGATACACTCTGGTCTTGGTCTTGTCTTGGTCTCGGGTTAGGTGGTCTTGAACACAACACTGGTTCCTAGTGTGTAAAAAGCCATCCTAATCTATGAATATTTGTTTTCTTTTGTTTTTTAATTGTACTTTATTTTGGTGGGGAAGCTTTTACTTTCTTACTTCCTGTTTTTGCATTATATCCTGTGTGTTCCCCCTGCCCTCCTCAGTTCATGTCAAGCTGCGCTGGGGAGAGGTAAGTGTACAGAGTTGTCTTTCATTTGTGTATTAAAATATTGAAAATGTTCTAAAAATATATGTTGTAAACTCACATGTTATATATATTGTTGTTTAACTGTTCATGTTTAGCGCAGCACTATGCTGGGCATTTGTCTCCCACATTGGTGACACCCATCAAGTTTTCTGTATCAACGTGGTTATTTTTTTAATTTATTTTTCTTTTCCTTTTGGTTGGTTAGGGTGTTTGTGGAGAATCCAGAGCCCAGGAGCTGCTTTGTTTAAAATGTTCTTGTTTTGAACAGGTATGTGTGTTGTTTCAAATTTTATTTGGATGTGAAATTAATCTATTTAGCATATTTCTATGTTATGGTGGAAAATTGTAATTATAGGGCAGATTATTTCTGTTTAGGTTTTATTTTAATTGTATGACTGTAGATTTATTTTATTAGTGAACCTCAGAATTTTGGTTTTGTTTAATGCATTTCTGTGTCAGTTCGCGCCAAGCTGTGCTGGGGAGAGGGTGTTTGTAGAGAATCCGGAGCCCAGGAGCTGCTGTTTTAAAATGTTCTTGTTTTGAACAGGAATAAAATTATCCTGATTCCGGTGTGGTTCTGACTTCCTGTTCCCAACCGCTACATTGGCTTGTTGGAAAAGATTTTAATTCAATGTTGAATTATGATCACAGAGGCTGCATGTATGGTTCAGGTCAACGACAGAAGCTGGATCAACCATCAAACAACCATTCAATTCTAGCCAATTAACGTCCATTGATTGAAATGCCAACATCGAATCCAGTGTGTTTCAGCACCGGTCCTCCAGGCCCTGCAAGTTTTAGGCATTTCCCCAATTCAGCACACATGATTTTAATTGACATCTGATTAACAGGGTTTTGCTGAACTGAAAACACACAGGTCAGTTTACACCACCTGCCATTCAAACGCCCAACCCATTCCCCTTCACCTGCCAAAGACACACACACCCTTTTCCCCCCCACCTGGGCCCATCTACCCCTCAATCGGGTGAAACAACTTTAATTTTAAGTGAGGGTTTTTCATTTTAAAAGATCTTTTTTGGCTCTAGTGGGCTTTATTTGATAGTTAATTGACAGGAAGGTGGGTACTGAGAGAAGGGGGGTAATGCAGCAAAGGTTGCCAAGGTCAGGAATTGAACCTGTGACAGCTGTGTTGAGGACTGAGTCCTTGATTGTGGTTTGTGCTTAACCCCTGCGCCACCACAGCACAACCCCTTTTAGGTGAGGGTTAATCACCTTTTAACTTAAGCACTATGTGTTGACAACACTGAGTTGTGATTCCGTTCTGTACCCAGAGTCACTAGCGGAACAAGTCAGCGTTGGGCCGGGGGGCGGGGCTAATTACCGGACCCCTAACGAATCACCAGGCCCCTGACGTTTATCGCCTGCGCTACCAGAAACTGTTGAGCGAGGGGCGGGGAGGTTGGTCTGCGTTTTTTGGTTGATCTTTACCCAGGAAACACATCGGCTAAACCGTGAGTGAAACGGTCACTGGGACTGACTAGTATATATTCCATTGAGGGAAAGTAACTTTAACATTAAATAGACCTTTCTCAACAGGCGGTAGACTTTCTCAGTCTATAATCAGATATTTAAGCCCCCCCCATAGCTCTGCGCCTGCCCAGATTGCACATGATGGCAATTCAACATTGAATTAACATCTTTTGCCAACAAGCCAACAGCGAAGTGGCTGTGTGTTTGGGACATCCCACTCATGTAAATGGTGGGGGTGGACCGCTCCACTCCTTACTCCTTGTAGTAAGTTGTAGATGTTTTTGTGTCAATATATCACACACAAATGGTCAGTAGGACTTTTTTATGAAAAAGAAAGAAAATGTACAGAAATGAATCTTCACCCACTATCCTTTACAGAGGTTAATTTAGAATGTAATACCCCCCACTCACTAATAAAATGCTCTGACCCAGAGCTCTGATGAGGAGGAGAGGAGGGGAAGGGGTGTGGCAAAAGAGCTGACATTGATTCAACATTGATTCAACATTGATCAGTCGTTGATCAGACATTAGCATTTCATTCATTAGATTTCAACCACAAAACAACATTGACTCAATGACACAGTTTCAACATTGGTTACTTGGCTGGAGGTGGATGGTTGTTTGATGGTTGATCAACCATCAGTTGTTGACCTCAACCAAAAATCAACCATTCTGACTATAATTCAACGTTTATTTACCATTGTGTGCAATCTGGGCAGTTTATTGCAGCCCTCATTACCTCCTCATCTCCCCCTACTCCCTCCCAAACCTCCCCCACCCAGCCGCTCCTCCCAACCTTCTCCTCTTTACCCCCTCTCATCCCTTCTTCCCTCCCCCTCCTTGAGCTCTGGGTCAGAACATTTTATTACTAGGTGGAGGTTAATCATGTTTCAAATTAAGCACTACATGTTGAGAACAGTGGGTTGTGATTCCTTTCTGTACATTTTCTTGTCTGTAAATAGCATTACTGACTGTGCATAATGTGTTGACACAAAAACATCTACAAGTCTGTACTAGGAGTTGTACAGTCCACCTCCCCGATTTTACACTTGTGGTTTGTCCCAACCAAAAAGCCACTTTGCTGCTGGCTTGTTTGCTACCGGCTTCTGAATTGAATTCTCCGCTGAGCACTTTTATGGTAAGTTTTTCAATATTACTTTGATCTTAAATGTGTTTATTGAAAAATAAGGGCATTGTTTTGTGCCCATAGTAATCCTATGGATATTTTTAATAATTGAGGTCATGTCTCCTTTTGTATTATTTTCATCCTACCCACCACTCCAGGCCTAAGTATGAAATCCTGTGAGATTTTGTGGGATTTGAGTTTTTAAAATAGGGCGGGGCCTATTGTTTGGTCTGGGAGAACATGTGGTGGACAAGGAAGTGTAAGGCTGGCTGCTCCAGGTGGGCTTTAAATTGTTGTGATAGTAATCACTTGTTTTTAACTTTTTATTACGATATGCTTAGGGTCGTGCTTAAATGAGCCTCTGTACCAGAACAGCTGAGTTGGATGATTACATGACCGTCTGCAGCCATCAAGAAGTGCAGAAGGTTGTTAATCATCCACAGATTCAATCCAGGTGAGGCAGAAGGGAAACACTTAACATGTAAGGCAGGTGAAACACTGAACTAAACCTGCTAATGACTGATTCAGTCTGTTGATCCTTGGATTGGTAACTGGTTAAATTGAACTGGACTATTGTTACTTGTGTGGGATCTTTATTAGCATATAGACACTTTTTAAGGAATTTAATCAACTTATTTGGAAATATTTGTAGTTGATGGAAGATTGAACCAGCTATTTGATGGAAGTTTATTCTGTATAAATTATAATTTTTCCAACTACACTATAAATCACCTTTTGTTCGATTTATTTGTCTCTGGTGTGTTAAATAAACCTGATCCTCCCTGAGTTTTATTGTTAGGTTTTCTGATAAACAGCCCTTTATTTTAAATATTGATTTAATATCAATATCATAAATCCTACACTATACTGCAGCTTGATGGGTAAATGCAGTTGTATATGTAAACATTAAGATAAATATTAATGAAAGATTAAGATATTAATTTAACAGTGAGTGTACATGGGGAACTATATGGTTTGTATTTGTTCTCAGACCTGTAACCAGTACAGTGTTTAATCTTTCATTGTGTTTCAGAACTTTTCAAATGTTTATCATATTTCTAACCGGCACCTTCCTCACTTTTATTTTTTTCAGCTGTTGCTCTGCAGTTTGACCGAAAGATGACTCTTGAGGACTGCAGCAAAACTGTCAAGAAGTGGCTTCATTATGCGCCAGAATGAGAGGAAGACATCACAAGGAATCAAAGTGACGCCAACCAGAGTCAAACTGGGGTTACCACAACTTGTACTGTTTCCCTACTTCATACAGTACAAAGCTTAACTTCATGGACTCTGTTCTTCTGTGGACAACATACTGTTGTTTTGACAGTCAAAAAGGAATCAAATATGTTTAAAGATCTGTCCCTCTTTTCTTAAATAAAATGTTATATCAAACCCATGTTGTCATTTTTAAACTTTTGTACACAGTTTACGCATCATCTGCCAATAATAGTGTTTAACACCAGTGAAGAAACTTTTAGTGGCATGTTATGATGTAGACCTATCAGACCTAAAATGTACATAAATCCTTAGCTTTCATTCAATATAAAACAACCCAAATCTGCGTATAGATCCACAGTAAAGAGTGTTGAATCAACATTGATTCAATGTAGAATCAACACAAATCTGCATGCAGATCCATGTTCAGATGATGGTTGAATCAATGTTGATTCAATGTAATAACACAAATATGCATACAAGTTGACATACAGATGATGGTTGAATCAACATTGATATAATGTCAGTAATGGTTGAAACCCTAACGTTGATTCAACACACAAGTCACCGACCACTTTCAATGTTTCAATGTCAGCGTTCAACGTTGATTCAATGTTGTTTCAATCATTCTGTGCTATCTGGGTATTATCCTCAATCATTTTCAATCTCCACGATAATTATTCATTTGATAATTTTTGGGAACTTTGCACTTTCACAAAGGACCTAGCAAACATCTGTGCTTTTTATTTCTTCGTTATAGGTTTACACTGATTATCTTTAATTATAGGTAGAAAACAAGAAAACAAGCCCTTGTAATTCCTCCCGTCTTTCTAATCATTCCACAAATCTTGTTTACTTTAACTTCTGTTCCAATTGTACTACAAAAACCCCTCCTAAAATGTTTTTAAATTATCAAATGAACGATTTAATTTTAAGTTTATTTGTGGAATAGAAAGTTGTTTGGTTCTTATTATCACCATGATTTTCAATCAATTGTTTTCTTCGAGTGGAGGGAAATAAAACCGGCAAATCTCTTGTAACATTTCTGGTCTATAAAGTCACAGCATTCATTTCTTTTAAAAAGGACCTTTTAGTTTCATTACTATATTTATTTTTCAAATGTAGCATGAGACATTTTTTTGTATTTTTTATATATGCCGTATGTTTGTCCTTAACTTGATCTTTGTTGCCACATTAGCTCCACTTAATACCAAACTAACTTTTAGCTGCATAAAAGAGATGGTGTTATGAGTAAAAAAATCATATGTCTAATGAGTTAAATGGCAGACTGTTAATTTGAATATTAGTACATTTTAACGTGTACATTTTTGAGACCTTGGGCATATGACAAAGTTCACAAAGAAATATGTCTGTTGCAAAACAAAATCCAGTTTTCAAAAGAAATAATAAATAATTTAATTTTTGTTTCACTCTATGAACATATGTGATAACATTGAATATTCTGTATTCAACAAGTTATCACAAAACACACTTGAACAGCCAAATATCTCCAGCAATGACGTAGGAAAGCAAAAATACATTTACTCTACACTTAAAATAATTTGTTTTGTTCTAGTTGTACTCTTTAGTAGTACAAATGCCTAAACAGTGACCAGTCCAGCAATTTTGGATGTAGAAGTTACGACACAGGGGTGTATTTTCCTAATTCTCACATTTTTGCACACTTGTAAACCTGCACACTCAAACCCTTATGTGTAGTTGAATGAGTCCACACTATATAGCAGGGCGTTGGGTGCACACTGAACATTGGGACCTGGCCACTGATTCAACCTGAATAACTTGAAGTATTTTAGTTAATTATTGAACTACCTGCTCCATCAAACTTGAACCATTTTATAAACAGACTGAATTAAACACATTTTAAGATTATTTTTAAACTGTTGTGTTTAACTTTAATGGTGGAGTCCAGAATTTGATTATAGGAAACAAAAAACATGAAGCTGTTTGTTCAGAGAAAAAAAATAAAGAAACATCAGCTGTTCATCGATGTCCTCTATTCCAGTTCATCAGTAATCTGATAATCCTGTATATTAACCTTCAAACATCAAAGAGATTAAAGTTTGGGTTCAAATCAGAAGTGAGCCTGTTCTCCAACTATCACAGAGAAAACAAAGTTCCTAAAATCAAAGTTCAAGTAGAAAACAAAGAACTTACAGTTTGTTCAAATTATCCAAAAGATGAAGAAAAATATCTGAACAACAAACTGAGACCCAGTAGAACCAGATTGGTGCTGCACCTGAAGAGGTGAGTTTAAACTGAAGGTGTTATGAGGAGAAATGAGCCCAAACTGCTCAGACTGACTGGGAGTCAGAGGAAAATTTTACTACCAATACCTGAAGACACAAACTATTATCACAACTCCCTGTTTGAACACAAACACTCTGCTGCTGTTATTCTGCTGATCCAAGTTCTGTTCAGTTCTCCTGGAACCAGAACCTTTTTTTTTAAATTGGAACCAACTGGATTCTTAATTGTTAGGGATTTGTGTCCCTTTGGTGGTGAAACTATAACCTGTTTGATGATCTGTTTTTATCTAAATATGCCAGTGATGGTAAAAGTGATCAGAACCAGAACCAGTTCTAAGGTGTCAATTATCAGGACAAGAACAAAAAGTCATCTGTTTCTCAGCAGCTCTTAAAATGAGCTCAACACAACAACAGCACATATTATAATGAGTCATTATTTATTGACCAGAACCAAAACCAAAATGCAAAAGCAGTGAGAAAGAAACTCAGTCCATCCTTTTCCACAGCAGGTCAAAGGTCAGCAGTGGCAAGGAGCTGCTGGTCAAATGGAAATCTGTACTTTAACTATTTTTGCCCTTTTGACAGTAAATAATTTGTTGGTTTCATGGAATTATAACATTAAAACAAAATAAAAACCAAGAAACAAGTACAATTAAAAATAACTAAAAATATAAACTGGCAGAAAATAATCTGAAAAAATTAAACAAAGCAGCAAACTAAACTGTAGTACTTATCACCACACTACAGCTGCTTAATCCACACATGGTTATAATGTAGATTATTACTACAGTTCCTCTATAAGAGCTGAGTTTCTTTACACTGAAAGCTGGGAAATCCTCATTCCTCCCTGTCAGGGATGTTGAGATTATCTCAAAGTAAGAAACACAGGATCTTAGTTCACAAGGATTTTAGTTCACATTTATTAATCTTTATAAGTGGCTTATCCGCTCCATCAAAGACAAACTATTTGATAATGTCTCTGAATCAAACACATTTAAGAATAATATTTTATTTTTGAAAGGAAGCAACAGGAAACTATCGTGTCTAACTAATGGTAGAGATCATTACTTTGAAACCAGGAAATAAAACCATGAAACGGTTTCCTTAGAGAAGAAAACAAAGAAACATCAGCTGTTCATCTTGATTTTTGATTCTAGTTTGTCAGTAATCTAATAATCCTGTATATTAACCTTCCAACAGCACAGAGATGAAACTTTAAGTTTCAATCACAAGTGAAACCTTTCTCCACACATCAAAGAGAAGAAACAGGAATGTTCCTGAAGTCAAAGTTCAAATAAGAAAAAAAAGAAAACTTACAGTTTGTTCCAACGGTCCAAAGAGTTGAAAAACAACATCTGCGTAACAGACGATACCCAACAGAACTGGACTGTGCCACACCTGAACAAAACCAGTTCAGACTGGTTGTGTGTTGTGTAACTAATGACGTCACAGCTCACCTGGTTTGTAGTTTCCGCCTTCAGAGCAGCAGAACCAGGAAGTACAAAGTCTGGAGGGCAAGTTGATAAAGTGTTCGTGAGGCGTTCTAATGAGAATGTTTCATGATTTTGTCATGAGGAGAAATGAGCTCAGAGAACAGAAAAGCTGGTTGGTTCCTGTTGCAGTAAACGGTCAGAATAAAAGAAAGCATTGAGAAATATCAAACTAAACTAAATTATATTGTTATTGAATAGTGTAATTGAATAGAATTTCGATCAACCTGAATCTAAAGTCAGATCAGCAGCAGAAGGTGGCAGCTTGTTCCAGACTCATTATTTACACATGCAGCTGTTTTCCAGCTGTTCTCCACAGCTGGAGGGAGGGAGGGGGGATGTTTGGAGGAGAGAACCTGAACATTCAGCCTCCAGGTTTTACAGCTGGATTCTGACCTCAGCAGCTGGAACAACGACACAGATGAAACCAGAGACTCCTGGAAAATGGATGTTTGGATCTGATCAGGTCTGCAGATTCACTGACTGGGATTTATTCAGAAAATGTCTCAGAGCTGAGAAGAGCTGAGCTTCTTCAGACTGAATGCTGGGAAATCTTCACTCCTCCCATTCAGGGATGTTCAGGTTCTGAACTTTAACAACTAGAATCAGTTGGAAACATCAGGAATTTGGTCCATTAAAGTGTTAATAATAAAATCAAACCTTCTGCTGTTAGTTGAGTAAAGTCTGTTTCCACTAAGAACTGTGAGCGTTTCCTCCAGTCTGTGTTCGGCTTTAATCTCCTGCAGGAAACCAAACCTCCACGTCTCGACTGGAGTCGCCGTGGCAACGTCCTCCTACTTTGCTGAACCAAAACAACAGAAGATGCCTCAGCACTGAGGGATATTGTTGTTCTGATCGATGGATTATTGATGTGAGGGCTCCACAGACAACATTTCACAAGTAAGATGGACATATTATTGTGTATATATTGTGATTAGAATGTTACTTTGCTGTATTTATGTCCACCGGCGAGATACCAGCTAATATTAGCTACAGTGCTTGGTGTAATACTGGTGAGATTCTGTATATCTAAAAAATTAATTATTCTCTAACATTGACTTAGATTATCTGACACAAGAGCCTATATTAGAAATAAAACAATATAACACATATTATAAAACTTATATTATGTGTTATAACATTCACCGGCAAAGTTTACACAGGTGGTAAAGATTATTATTTATATGTAACTCTGTCAAAAGTAAGATACATCCTAAATCTTCCGTTTTTGTTTTGAAAGTTTCCTAAAGACACGATGTGTTAGCCTGTTAGTTAGCGCCGATTTATGTTTTCGCATCCACCTGAATAATGTAACTTTGCGCCACTGGTGCTGAGGCATCTTCTGCTGTTTTGGTTGAGCAAAGTAGGAGGGTATACCGCTCCAAGATGGCCGCTGTATTTCCTGCGTTGGAGCGGACAATGCGGGGTCTACTCTCTGAGGCTAGCAACCTTTCCTCTTATTTTACAGTATAAAATGAAGGCACTAACTCAACATGAACCAAACTACAGCGCCCTGTCGAGAAAAGTCGAGCTCATCCCACTTCCCCATGCTGGAGATTTTAGTTTAATACTAACAATAAATAAAGTTATCTTTAAAACTGATTACACAGGTGACATCAAGACCCAACAGTAGAGTCAGACAGTAATAAAATTAATCTGGTTGTGTGTGTTGTTATTGTGTCCTGCAAACTTTGCTTTAATTCTACTTTTTTCTATTTAATCATAAAAAATCATAGTCAGACAGACAGACAGACAGTCATGAGACAGGAAACGCAGGTTTCCTGAAGAAAGAGGAAGTTTCCAGCCTGCACATTCCAGAGTGCTCATTTCAAGGCATTAAATGTTTAAAGAATAAAATCTAAACATTTTGAGTAATTGGATAAAACCCAGAGTAAAATACTTAAATTAATAATGATGACTTATGATTAAAACAATAATTAATATTGGTTTAACCAGTTGGTTTGATTATAAGAATATTTACACTCACTCTTAAACTTATGGAAGTACTTAGAGGTACAACAAGTAACTAACTTTAGTATCAAATAATTAGAATAAAGAATTATTCTTGGTTTCTTTTCAGAAATGTCTGTAATAACTCACATCATGATTACAATAAGGGTAACTAATAAGAAATGGTTATAAAATTTATAAAATTTTAAATGAATGCTAAATCAGAGAAACTAAAAGGTTGTAAATGTGTTTAACATTGAACTTGAAATGGTGTAAAGTGTATAACTGTAACTAAAAGACTGATGTTGTGTTAGAGGTAGATGGTAGGTGAAAGGTCAGGAAGAAGGAGGAACGGATAGGAGAGCGGAGGTGACTAAGGCCTTATTGCTAAACTTCAACTTTCCTAAGAGAAGGTTAGACACAAGAGGACTGTTGAGCAACTTGGGACATTAGTACAGACATCAGGTGATAATGTCCAAAGATGGTGATGGATATGAGATTATCGGTCCAAGCAGTCAGCCAATGAGACAGGCACAGCAACAAAGCTAGCCAATGCAAATGCACCAAAAGGGTGGATAAACCCTTTATAAGGTGAGTGCAAAAGAGGAGTCTTTGGTTGGATCCTTCAGGCAGCTTCGAGCCAAGATCGAGATGGACAAAGAACTCTGCAGTTGAAGAAGAGCCGGAGCCACAGAGCCGAAGACTGTTCTGCACATGGGGACCAATCCGTTAGCCCCGCAACATGTGGCTTCAAATTGCACTTCTCTCATCAGCTGGGTTTGGGACCCCAAAGATAAAGACAAAGACCAAGGCAAAGATGAAGATAAAGACAAAGAACAAAGGCAAAGAGGAAGAACTGGTGTGTTCCTTCCATGAGACCAGCTCATCTACATCTCGAAGGACCAGAAAGATCGTGAGACGAGGAGAAAGGAGCTGCAGAGCTGCAGGACAAGAAGCTGAGGACCGCTACGAGCATGAGGAAGACACCCTGAGGCCCGAGATCTGCCGCTCTGACTCAGTACTCTTCCTGTACTGGGAGCCTCCTGCTGCTGCAACACCTTTTTCATCATCAGGCCAGTTCTGGGGTTCAAAATGCCAAACTCCGTCCGTCTCTCTCAAAGTTTTTCTTTTTTAGTTCACAGTGTCAGCATTAGGGAAAGATAGGCTAGATTATTGATTTTACTTATTTGATTATTTCTGTTACTGATTTAAGCTGTACTGACCCTTGCAAAATTGCCTTACTAATAAAATAATTAGCATTAAGAAAATCTAAAAGATGTTGTGGACATTCAGTTAATGAGTCACCTTAAAGTTCTTTGATGGTTGTAAAATAGCTATGAAGTTTGATTCTGGGAGGAAAAAGTGGAAAATGTTTTATAGGTTGCTTTTAGCCAAAACTAAAACAACACCCTTGGGACTCGCCCGAGTCACTAAAACCAACCTGGTTCAATAACAAGTGCAAGTTGTAATAAGAGAAAGAGCGACCATTAACAGGTGTGCTCTGTGAAGCTAGCTGATTCCGGGCTACTCTATCTGGCTAATTCACAGAGTGAAAAAGGTGGGACATCTGGATGAAGGTCGTCAGAAACCAGGCTAGTCTTTCTCGCACCCAGCTTAAACAGTTTACTTCAGTTCTGGACAGGATAAATCCCGGCAGATTTAGGAAACTCAATTCACCCGTTAGACGGAGAGCTGGTAGCACATCTCCCTCCTCTGACAAGGGGAAGTAGAGAGAAAGAAGGGGGGGGGGTGTTGCACAACAACAGCCCCTACTGGGTACTATGGGTAACAACCTACAATCAGCATATGAAACGTGGAGACCCGAAACTGTTCACAGCAGCACATAAAGTTCAGCCTGCAGCAGAAACAATGAGCTGATTGGACCCACAGAACCGGTGCTGCTACGGCCCGACATGAGAATCTTCCACTTTAGCTGCAGCACATTTGGTCAGCTGGTTTTATCTCTGCATGCTCTGTACAATGGCTGTGTAGAGGAAATGATCTTTAACAAAAGGTGAGACACTGTTTCAGTGACCAGAGGAAGATTAATCTTTGTCATTAAGTTGTTTTTATTTAAAGGCAAACAGTGTTAAAGTCTTTACCCACTGAACTCAGTCAGGAGAAGATCCAGTTGCCAGGCAGATTTCAGATGGATGTGATTACTGACATGAGAAGAAGTCAAACTTTCCAGGACATCATGGAGCATCAGGAGATAAAGAGGGAGGAGCTGAACCTGACACTCACTCCTTCCTCTCAACCTGCTGGCAGCAGAGAGATAAAACACACTTTAATTTATTTCACTACAGGGTTGAGAAAAGGCTCTAAAACATCTCATTCTGAACTGAACAGACTAAAATCTCATCACCTCAGAAGGATTTTGAATAAAAATGTAATGAACATGTTTTGTTTGGCCCACAGACCGACCCAAACATGTTCAGGTCATGTGTATGGAAGTATTTTGGTGTCTTGATCTCGTTGATGTCGTCTCTTCCAGAAGCCGATGTGATCATGTTGATCCGGTGGATCCATAGCCGGAGGTTCTGCTGCTGCCTGGACCGTCCTACCATCCAACCGGGTCGTGACCCCAGTCTGTTGTTCTGATGTTCTTCTTCATCTCTTTGGATCGTTTGAACAAACTGTCAGTTTGCTTTGTTGCCCATTGAACTTTGTCTTCAGGAACTTTCCTGCTTGTTTCTTCTCTCTGATGTTTGGAGAAAATGTTCACTTCTGATTTAAACTCAGTTTAATCTGTTAATGACAGTTAATCTACAGGATTATTAGATTAGTGATGAACTGGAATCAAACATGATGAACAGCTGATGTTTCTCTGCAGTGGCGCAACTGCACATTATTCAGGTGGATGCGAAAGCATAAATCGGCGCCCCCCCCGACGGAAGGAACCTCAGGCTGAAAGTCCGACGCTAACACCCCCCCTCCTCCCCTCCGAGGCGACGCTGCGCGGAGTGTAAAATTCACTACATTTACCTCGTTATGTGAGGAGCGTGAGGCGCGCTGAACTGTATGGGAAAACATAATCGGCGCGTCGCCCCCTCCAGACAGGGTTTTGGCGCCCCCTCTGGTGCTGCGCCCCTATGCGTTGCATACGCTGCATACCCCCTTTTTGCGCCTCTGTTTCTCTGTTTTCTTCTCTGAACAAACTGCTTCATATTTTTATTTCCTAGTATCAAATTCTTGTCTCCACCATTAAAGTCAGAATCAACAGTTTCCTGTTGCTCCCTTTCAAAATAAAAGATATTGTTAAAATGTGTTTGATTCAGTCAGGTTATTAAATAGTGAATCTTCTCCACTTGTAGAGTTTAATGATTGTGAACTAAAATCCTTCCTGCTGTTCAGGTTGAATCAGTGAATGTAAATGTTGCTCTATGTCTCCATCTAGTGGACTGATAGTAGAAGTGCAGCAGCTGATGCAGCTTCCTCTGCCTCTAAAATGTTTTTAGCTGCTGCTGCCACCAGCAGGCATGGCTCAGTTTAATATCTGACCATGTTGGAGGAAGAAGAGAGGAAAATATTGTGCTGCTCTGACCTGAAGAACAGGCCTTCTGATGGTTGGCATTTTATTATCAATTTGGTCATAAAAAATAAATAATTTTGTAAAGAGCCATTTCACCTCCGTCACAGTGTCAGACTGAATGTTGTTCAGTCAGACAGGGAGAAGAAGGGCTGCATTTTTAAAATTCCTCCTTCTTCCTGGCAGAGGAGTGGTTCGAATGAAGAAGTGAGTCTTTACAGTAGCATTAATGTACTATCTCCATTATTTAAACCAGGGGAGCCCAAACTTTTTGAGAGCAAGATCTACTTTTTCTCTCACCAGCCGCCTGAGATCTACCTCATGACACAAAGACAAAAATTGCAAATTAAATTCTATTGACTTATTTTATATGCGAATATGCATCAGTTATAACAGAAATAATAAAGTGACAGAAAACCTGATCTAGTTTCTTCCTCAGTGAGATTCTGACAGTGGGAGCAGGTTACTGGTTTCTCAGTCAGAAGGTGGTTGCAAACCAGCAGGTGTCAGTCAGTCATGGTGGATCTGAACTTTGGTTTGATGACCTCAGTATGAGAAACTAAAGGCAAATCTTCTGAAGTCAGGATATAATTAATTTAATTTCACATAATTATCGCTGTAGAATTAGTTAAAACTTAATGAAATATATTTGTCCTATTTGATGTTTGTTGTGACGTATACTCACAAACAAACGAGGTAATTAGTCCAAGTTTGTCGTTTATTGAATGTTCAGAAACTACAGCGGACAGGAGCCACAGCAAAGGTAAACAAAGGTAAAACAACCCGAAATGATGATCAAATCAAAACCACCCCACCTTTTTACTTTCTGTCTCTTTGTCGTTTAAGCCACCCGTTGCCGTGGCAACCGCCTGCGCCCCGCAAGCCGAGCAGAGATTACGTTAAAAACACAACATTCAGTCCGTTACGATATCACGTTTCCAGGCTTGATATTTATTTCTAGATTATTAATAAGCCTCTCATGAACACAGCGGTGGTTGAGTATGTAACCCACGTGACCGCCACGCCCCAACCACCTTCCCTTTAAGCCGTCCCTTTAACAGCTGGGACCCTCATGTGTATTTCCGGGTTTCCACTGTGCTGCTGCTCACTGTTGGTTGTGGCGTTGGTTGTTAATAAAACAATCTCAAATCTCCAACTCGACTCATCGCTGAACAAATTCATCCCTAAAACTCGAGGATCTGCGGTGAGTTAAGTACCATCTGAACTTGATGTTGTATCAGCAATACTAGCGCCGCTAATATATCCGCTGCAATACTCACCAGGTTGGGCTTTGGTGATGCCTGGTTTACCTTCTGATGAGAACAAGTAACATCCACTTCCTCAGACAATCCGTTACTCGACGGTGAGTAAATATTCATCCATATATGATGGGGCGTTATTTCCGCTGTGCGCCGCCAGTTAGCATTAGCTACCAACTCGACAATCAGTTGCCACATCAGCTCAGTCCACTTACTAATTACTTACTTAATAAAAAGTCACACTGTTAAAGCCGAATTAAAGGCCACACCTTTAATATTTAAAGGCTTCTCTTTCAACTTTAGATTTGATTATTTTTCATGATTTCTTTGTTTATTGTTGTATTCCATGCTGGTGCATCAATGAAGTCTGGTACCTAATATGATTTTGTTTGTAGCTACTTTGATCAATCGCATTCTTAAAGTTGATTGATTTAAAATTAGCTGTTCGTAGCGACTGCTAATTACCTTGAGAAATTTTGAACTTGAATTATGAAGTGCACTTTTCTTTTTAAAAGGATTTTTTTTTCTCATTTTTATAATATATGAAGTGGTTGTCAATACATAGCAGTATGTATTTGTTTTTTCCCATTTAGCTTATATAAATATAACATTTATATATGAACTTAATGTATGTTTTCTGGCCTTTTAGGTCAGATTTTTTTTCTCCCCCTTCATCGACTCGCTTGATGACGGAGGATGGCGAGCTACCCACACACCACCTGGTGGTAGGAAAAAGACACTTTCCACACAGGAAAACCAAACGACACTTTCCACACAGGAAACAAAATAAACTCTAAGGGAGTATCTAAAGGAAAAGAACAATTCTCCCGTTGCTCTTGGACTTTTGAACTACATTTAGTTTTGAAGTATTATTATTTCTTTGTTGGGTTGGTTTTTTCCCCCGTCCTTGTTTCTTTTGAACAATTTATTTTTGTTTAGTTTTTTTTGTTAGTATTATTATTATTGTCATTATTATTATCATTATTATTTCTACTGCAATAAATAGCAATATAAACAAAGCTCTTTGCATCAGTTGCATCAATTATCCACCCAATCATGACTCCATGCCGTACCTATTTCTGATTTTATAAAGTGGTTAACACTAAGCCCTGCAGTCAGACCAGCGCATTTAATAAAAGCGTTACAAGTAGCTCATTTAAACTCCTGTTCTGCTCCTCAGTCGGTCTTTGAGTCGCCTTTTTTTTTTTTTTTTTATTAATGGGACCGAAACGCACTGAATTGCGCAACACCTTGTTCAAACAATAATTACTGAGATTATTCATTTTAACACGTCTTGTTGGTTTTTTTTTTAAAATAATTATTCTTTTTTTAATGAAGCTACAAACGTTTAGGATCTTAGTGAATATTTTTGATAAGCCCGTCAGAAGAGGAAGTTCTGGTCTCAGCGTCCTGGTGGCGTTCAGATTGTCATCTGCCGAGATTGACTCAAAACCTTCCGCGATCACGATCGACGTATTGGGCACCCCTGATTTAAACGTTTGCAGTGAAAAATGTCAGAAACTAAACATCTCCTCCATTTCCATTGACTGTAATAAAAAATTTGACATTTCAAAACTAAATTTGCTCAAAGGAAACATTTTTTGATAAAACATTTTGTGATTGGCTGCATTGAAATTAGTTGATTTTGTAAAACTTGCCACTGGAGCAAGATATGAAGACGACAGGAAGTGGCAGGAGGATGATGGTGTGGCTTGTTTTTAATGACTTATCATGTGAACAAACTTAATCACATGTGATTTTAACTTAAGTTTGTTTCCAATGGAAACAACTGAATTGTGAAATTAAGTTTTCATTCTATTATCAAAATAAAGACAAAGTTTTGTCCACATTTTTAATGGAAACGCAGCTCATGTGATTCTGTTTTTACTGACCTGATGGAGCCGGTTCTGTCCAAACCTCCACAGGAATGAGGATGATGATCTTTCTTCACCACTCAGCCATCAGACTGGTTTAGCTTGATTCTATTCTTTCTTTGTTTAAATGCATATGACAAGTTGTCTGGTTATGTAAAGAATCCAACTTTGCTAATGCAGGAAATTTCTAAAATATTTTTTTCAATAACCTGAGTGGTTCATAAGTTCTGACTAACATGATAAACTCTGTAATTTAAGTCTTAATATTTAACAGAAAAGATGAGATCAAACTATGTCTATTAACCACATTTCTCTTCATTAAGTTTTCTCCAAACTTTTATTTTAGTCTTGCTGTGTTTTCCCACCTGTAGACCTGCTTCGATTAGGACCAAATTTGCAATATTTGTTATATTTTCAGTCAGTCCTTTTAAATACAAAGCATCTGGAAAGTATTTATATTGCTTTACTTTTTCCACATTTTGCTATTTTACAGCTTTATTTCAACTTGTATTATTATTCTGCAAAATTCTACACACAAATATAACATGAAAATGTGAAAAAAAGTTAGATGCATTTATCTGCTTTATGTGTGATGGGATCTGGATTCAATTAGGTGAATATTAACTAAACCGCATACAAATGCGGCTAAATAGTCAATGTTAATATGTTTTAACAGGTAAAAATAGTTCGGGTCGGACTAGAATTATTTACCTGATGGTGGTTCGGGCTTCTAATGAGTTTGCATTTAATGGTGTTACGGAGTAAAGCTTCTTCAAACAAGACGGAGGATCGTATGTCTTTTACTGAACTTTTCTGTTCAGTTTTTATTGAAGAGAAAAACGACACAGCTGATAACGGCAACAGCTGTTCGTAACCATAGCAACCAAAAGTCAACAAAGCAAGATAGTGACAAAACAGAACCAGATCCTTAAGCATTCTTCAAAATAAAAGACTTCCTCTATTCAAATAAATCATGTCTTGCACTTAAATATATTTCACTTCATCTTTGTAATCATATACAATCATGTTCAATACAATTAATAATAATCATCATGTAATTTATGCTTAACATATAATTGTAAATCAGTCACTTATCATGCAAAATATACCGAACAACATATAAGTGTAAAAAAAAGTCACAACAAATGGGTTTGCAGCACACAGAGAAAGCCTAAAGAGAATGTGATCTACTTATTGTAGTTTAAATGGGAACAGCAGCTGACTGTTGAGGGAGGAAAGAAATTAAAGTGCAGATCCGTTAGACAGAAACAAGCTCAGTGCGTTGGACAATAAATGTGCATAAATGCTCCACCGTTACGCTCCAATTAATCACACATGACATGACAAACGCCAAATATACACTTACACTGCTTATGTTAATGGTGTTTTAAAAACAAAACCAGTAAAAAACTTAACCTAGTTAATATGTCAGAGTCCCTCCTCAGCCTTGTCTTGATAAGAATTCTGAGCAGTCCGCTGGTTTCTGTCCAGACTGATCAAGCGCAGCTGACACTTGGTGCGCACAGATTCAACTTTACGCACAGAGAACATCATGGAGCTCATTATCAATCATACTAACAATTTCTGTCAGAGAATCATCTCTGATCTGGACGCTTTAACGAACCAGAGGCTTTGGAGCGACCAGCAGCTGATCCGGTTCTGCGGGGTTTTTCTCCCGCAGGCTGAGGGAAGTGATGCGGGATCAGGAAACGATCAGAGTTCTGCCGTCTTTTAATCACGTCATTTCGTGAAATGTTACCTGATTTCAAAAACGTTCTCGCAGAGAAATACTAAATGTTTCGTTCGATGTCTACAAATTAGAAATAAAATGATTTTTTTTTCTTTGACGTACAACAGGAAACACTCCAGCGCAACCAAACTACGAACATTGTCGGCCCCTCTTCGGTTTCTTTTTTTTTTTTTTTGCGGAGGATCAGTAATTAACTTATTGGTGTTTTACCATCACCACCACAAAATCCACGCCATTTAAATGGCTGCTGGATTTGTGGCAATACTGGCCACTGAGCAAGAAACTGTCCTTCAAAAAATGTTGCAGCAGGCGACAAGAGGGATGGTGGAGTGAGGGGACCACAAACAGGAGAAATCCTCAGCATGATCAGACTCTACCACACCCCAAAAAGACAAACCACCAGACTAAATTGATGAAATGGTGGACATAAGTTCAGCTTGTAACACGTTAAGTAAAAAAACAAATAAATAAATAAATAAAATAAATTGAATTCCTGTATGAAATCAGTGCATGCAAAATAATATTTAATGTTACTAAAAATTAGATTTAAACCTCACAGGTGAGAAATAATTACTTTTAGGAAATACTGGTGTTTGTTTGTTTTGTTTTGTTTGTTTGTTTTGTTTTTTATCATTCCTACACTTTCAAAGAAAAACCAGTTGAGAGACGTCTCACTGAAGTAAAAGACTTGGGAACAACTTCCTTATATGCTAAAAGTGGAATTATGATTTTCCTGAAGGAGGAGAAGCTGAAAAATAAAATTAAATAAAATTTTCCTCAGAGAACAATGTTTAATATATTGTGTCGTAATCAGATTATAACACCAGCTTGGTGAAATGATCCTTTGGCTGTATAACTGGAGGGGTCAGAGGTCAGAGTAAGGTACCGACCTGGATAATATTCCAGCCTCTTGACTCTCTTAGGCCTTGAGAGGAGGGCTGCCCGCTGACCTCACAGTCTGCAGCACTGAGATCGACAAATTTAGAGAAATCCATTGTTCTCTGGTGAAACGTGACTCAGATGAAGTTAACATAAACTTACATTCTACATTTTAAAGGTTAATATTGTACAGGTTAAAAGAGACTACAGCTTTTAACATGTTTCATGTTTATATGTGTTTGAATAAGGAAAGGATTTAGGATTTCTTAAAATGTTGGGTAATAAGTGGTTAAAAAACTATAAGATGAAAAGAAAGAAAAGTTATCTGGAAAATGTTTGTCAAAAGAAAGAAAAAAGACACAGAAAGCCGAACAAACCCTAAGAGACTTTTGTTTGCTTCTTTCCTTTTCCTGTCTGAGCCTCGCTGCGGTGAGTCTGACCTCCGACCTCCACTCAAACCTGTCCTGCCAGATCAGAAGACGTCCCTCCTTCATCACCAGCCAATGACAATTGATAAAGAAGCGAAAAAGGACACGATGATTTCTGCCACCTGAAGGCACTAAAATGTCCGCTGATCCTGATTCCTGGACATCTGGGAACTGCCATGCAGCAAACTACTGTATGGAGTCCTGCTGGACGTTTGGACTGGAACTAAATCTGTGTTTGACTGCAACTGAAGTTTTACAACCCCCGCTGGTTTACTCTCTGGCATCAGCGTGGAGAAGGAAAATAATGTGTTTGAGAGAAAAAGAAAGCAAACTGAACTGTTTTTCACTTGTTTCATTGGTGGACAACCTGGACATTCAGTAAGGGACAGTCTGGACAACTTATCCAACACCAGAGCCAGTTGGACTGACAGGGAGCTGGAGGAGAGACGGAGGGAGGACCAGCTGCAGCGACGCCAGCAGCAGGAGGGGGAAGCGAGATAGAAAGGAGAAATGCCAGATAAGTTATACACACACTGCTGTGATAAAGAATGTGCTCACTAATCCTGTTTGCATATAGGAATGATCTACCCAGAAAAGAACATTTTAAAGGTTTTTAGGTACAATGTTAGATAAAATTGTTCATTTTGTACCTGTTAACTCAGTCCTTAACAGAAGGATCAGTGATCCTCTTAGGGCCCACGGGCCATAGGTTGGGAAACTATGAACAAGAAAAATTATAATCATTAAAAGTTAAACAAAAAACTGATAGAGCTATGCAACTAAATTACACCAACTAAAAATGTATTAGAGATTCTAAGCTAATAATGATTTGCAAATGTTTTATTTTTTCCTTTAAAATAAATACTAGTTTAAAACTAAATTAAACATCTAAGTGTTGAAAATAATTGATATTGCAGTGTTGAAATATTATGAAGTATTTTGTTGAATTTAACTGAAAGATTTAATTTAGAGTTTAATTCTATAAAGAATCTACAAATCGATTGAAATTGGTTTTGTGTTTGTGTATTTTATATTGGGATGAATAAAATTATTATGAGAAGGGAGAAATTTTACTACAAAAATTGAGTAACGGATGAAATTATTGACCATTTAATTTAAAATATTTTAAAAAAACTTACGTTGTTAACTTGTCTGAAATGCAAGGTTAAGTGAAAGTCTGAGACTTTAAGCAACCTTGTACTTGTAAATGGCTACTAAAAACTGATGATTGTGAATAAAAGAAATGGGTGTCAGGTTACATTGTGTTGCATTCAATGTTGTTGGAAAATAGAGTTTCATGCGCTTAATGTCCGATTTGCCATAACTATTTATTGAATTCATTGTCGCTAGCTGGGGTGGCAACAGGGGTGGCAAGGCTCTCGTTTGGGGTGGCAACTGCCACCCCATGCCATCCCAGTAGATCCGCCCCTGAACATGAGATTGTGATTGACAGCACTAAAACTCTCTTGCCACTGACTGGTTGTTTCTAACACTGGGAGAAAGCAGAGGAAATAGATTTTTCACACATTACTTCTCATCCCAAACTGTCACAACATAATGACAGTTTTAAAAAAATATGTGAAAAAAATATTTATATAAAAGTGACATACTGCAGCTTTAATTTCACTCAGGAGAGGACAGGTCAGGAGGGACGTGGGTTAGAGCTGTTGCTGACTGACTAATCTGTTTTTAAGTGGTAAAAGGTACAGGGAACAAGTTAAATATATGAATATGTTGGTAATTTTCTTTCCTTAATTTATCAAATGTTAGTAAAATGGAGGGAAACAGCAGTCTGTAGCTAACTATGCTAAATGGTTGATAATCTCACACAGTCTACCCACCTCTCTTGGAGAAAAACTGGGTTATAAATTAACACTCTTGCCTTTTTCTCTCTATTTTGTTTTTGAAAACCTGATTTTATAACTTTTCTTAGCAGCATAGCAACAGCCACAGTCTTTCGTGGCCGCAGCTTCTGCTGACTGCAGCTGCATACAGCGTCACTCTCAAGCCCTCCAAGCAGGAATGAACCATTTAACACAGACCCAGGGGGGTTCAGGGCAAAAACAGATGTGTGTTTTTTGGTCTGGGAGTGGTAACATTAATTTTTTACTGCTGAAAACAACCTTTGAAAATACAATATGACTAATGTTGTATTTCACAGGACCCCGATTTTTATTTTAATTTCTATGAACAAAAACATAAATTGTAGAGGGCCCCCTCTGGTCAGGGCCCCTACAATTGTCATCACTTTCCCCCCTATACCACGCCCCTGCTTCTATGTACCCTCATGGCGTGTTTGATTCCCCTGGTGAAAGATTTGTGTGCTTGCTCTCTGTTCTGTGACCAAGTAGTTTGCCAACTATGTGAATGGAATGAAACCCTTCCTATAAAACTGTAAGGTGTATTTTGTAAGAGGCTCGTTTTCCTGACTGTTCAGTCAGCGGAGACTTTGAACGCTGTAGAGCCTTAGAATAAATACTGATTGAGAATATATTCTCTATCACATGCCATTTGTTTTCTAAAAGACTGAGGAGGGGAACTTTATTGGTTAAAAGCTGACTGTAATTATTTAATTTTTTAACTCTAATATTCAATTATTCGTCCTAAGTTAAAGTTAATTTTGCTTCATTTGTTTCACATGTTGCTTTAGTTAATTTTATATATTTTTCTTCCATTGTTGTTATTCCTCCCTGTGATGGACCAAGTTAAAAACAGGAGGAGTCACAGGATATTAATTAGAAAAATTGGGTTACAAACACAAAAACAAATAACAGTACAGCTAAGTTTGGCTAAACTAAAGACTCACAAAAATGAAAGTCAAAAATATTAAAGTTTAAATACTAATATTTACTAAAACACAAAACTTATCTAAACAAAGAAACTACAAATTTCCCCTGCATCAGGAACTAGTGGTGTAGTCCAATCAGCTGTGAAGCCTGCTGAGCCCTGCCCCCATCCTTTGTCTAGCCACTTCAAAGCAGGTAAGTACCAGCAAAACACAAACAAAAAGGTCAGTCTCAAGTAAACAAATTAAACTTAGGTTGACATAAATACACATGCTAACTAAATGTCTGCACCATCATAAAGAACAAATGCATCCAAATCAACTAATAAATGTTTTACTGAAACTAAAGTGTTGCTGTGTTTGAATGAAAAAATAAATTGTGCATAAAAGTGTTACCGACTTCTGAGTGTGGCCATGGATTTGGCCATCACACTCCCTCAGTTGACCTTGTCTGAGTAGGGGCCCAAATGTTGTTTATCACTTGACTTATCTTGCACTGAATTTAAATGTTTTGTTTGCTATTTTTAAATTGAAGTTTTTTCTCATTTTTGAACACCTTTTGTCCTTGATTAATTCTGACCCCTCACAGTTTATTATACTTTTAACATAAATTTTTTGTGTTATTGTCATGCTTTACATGTTGTGAGGTTTTTAATTTGTGTAACTAATGACTTGGACTATCTTAGTAAAGTTTTAATGTAATTAATTTGATTTAATTAAAATTTTGGGCTGCACAGTGGCGCAGTTGGTAGAGCTGTTGCCTTGCAGCAAGAAGGTTCTGGGTTCAATTCCCGGTCTTTCTGCATGGAGTTTCCATGTTCTCCCTGTGCCTGGTGGGTTTTCTCCGGGTACTCCAGTTTCCTCCCACCGTACAAAAACATGACTGTCAGGTTAACCTGTCCAGGGTGACCCCGCCCCTCACCCAGAACGTTAGCTGGAGAGGCACCAGCTCCTCCTGACCCCACTGAGGGACACGGGTGTAAAGAAAATGGATGGAATTAAAACTTTATTTGGAGGATTTTCAAGAATAGAATAATTTGCCAATTTATTTCTACAGCTAATTAATGGTATTAATATATTTTAGTAATTAAAAACTGAACTCATGAAGAATTTTTGTAAATACCATCAAAATTTATTAGGACATTAGCAGCAGCAGATGATAAGACATGCAAAGTCAGCTTTTTCAAGGCAGTGAGAAGGATGCTTATGATGAAGTAGTAAAGCATATTTGATCAATGAAGAATCACATAACGGTGTCATGATGTATAGATGTTTCTTGTAAGGCCAAAATGCAGGAGGCAGTCAGTGAATTAGAAGATTTAATAAAGAATATGGAAAAACAAACTTACAAAACTGAGTGGGAGCCAGATACACAAATATCTGGCGAGTAGTGACAGAGAAAGAGAAGCTTAAATACCAGGGAAGTTGTGAGCTGAACAAAAGGCCTGGACTGATGAGCAAACTGGTTGCAGGTGTGAGTGGAGGGAGCAATGCAGAGAAACAGGAAATATTCTAACATTAGAATAACTTCTTTAGTCTACAATAAATAGACCAAAGAAACATGATAAACTAAAAATGAGAAAATATGCATCAAAAGAAACAATAAAAACAATTAAACAGAAATAAAACAAAAGACTGAACTGATAATGCTGAGGGACACGCAGTACTCAAACTAGAATAACTACAAAAGGACCAGATGCAATAAAACTAACTAGAATCACTAAAAATGAAATTAAATAAGAGTATAACCATAATAATAATAAAACTAGAATCAAACCAACCTACCAACCCAACAACCCAGGACCCTGACAAACGGATATAAGAAGCCAACTTGTGATTAAAGATGATTTTAAAGCCTCAACCTTCTCTACAAGTCAACTCCACTGATGGATCGTAGAATTTACCACTCCACTTTTTAAACTTAGTCATGTTCAGGATTTCTTTTAGCTTCTTCCGAGTTTCATCTTTGACCTTCTCTATGTTCTCTGGTGTGAATGTGTCAGATTGTGGTCTGGACTGCTGCTTAACTTGGTCATCATTTTTAAACAACTTGCTCAGACTCTCAGCTTCAGCACAGTTTCCATAGGGCCACCCTGTCTGACAAAGTTCCTGCAAGCCAAAGAGATTTGAACATGATTTGCAAGGCTCCATTTCAGACCTATTTTTGATGTTATATGCCTTGCATGTGGCGCCTTTAGTTAGCTTAAAGGTTCCATCAAAGTATGGCTTCTTCGTCTTGTCAGGATAGAAGGTCATCACTGCTCCAGCTACATATTCATCCCAGTAGGAGCTCAAGCATGAGGCAGCAATCATAATCCTGCCAGAATTACTGCCGCTGGTGGACATGGAGACTCCATAGTATTTCACTGAATCTGTGTTGTTGACATGAGACACACAGAGAACAGTGGAGGACAACTCTTTATCATGCTTTCTTTTTTCATCCTTCAACTTGCTGATAATTTCTACCAGTTCATCTTTTATTCCATTTTCATCATTTTGCTGTTTCAGATGAACAATCTGTAACAAAACAAGTATAAATGAGAAAGCAAGGAGTGAAAATATTTCTCAAATAGGGTCATTTTTGATTATGTCTAGAGCTTACACTTAATATGTATTTGTAAAACTTTTGGGTCTCATCTGACCTGTACTGTTCCCCCTAGAGTTCATGGGGTATTTACTTTTCTTTCCATTCCCACATAATGAATCTTACATTTGCATGCTAAAACATGTAATGTTTGTTCCACGTCACAAGTTTTTAATGCTAAATGTTTTGTTGTCGGGCTGCACAGTGGCGCAGCTGGTAGAGCTGTTGCCTTGCAGCAAGAAGGTTCAGGGTTCAATTCTTTCTGCATGGAGTTTGCATGTTCTCCTTGTGCATGGTGGGTTCTCTCTGGGTACTCTGGCTTACTCCCACAGTCCAAAAATGTGGCCTCTCCAAATTGTCCCTATGTGTGAGTGTGCTGGAAATGGGCACCAGCAACCCTCCCAACCCCACTAAGGGACAAACGTGTATAGAAAATGGATGGATGTTTTGTCATATGGATGTTTGGTTATAATTTATTTGTAAAAAAAAAAAAAAAAAAAAAAAACATATTTAGGGCTGTGATATGTTTTTGAAGACACTACATGTAGGACTTTGCCAAATAAATATGTCTCACCATATCCAGCATGCATGAAAACGGACTCCTTCTTGGTAGTTGAGAGGAATAAAATTTGAAAGGGTTTGGATACTTCTCCTTGAGATGGTGGTTATTATCATCAACACCATCGAACATCTTTTCAGGACAAAATGGGTTTTTTTTAATCTTCCCCAAAAATAAGATGCTATGAATCATCTAGAGAGTGGAAAAAAAGGTAAATTTTCTGCATACATGACAAACAATAAGTGAGTGAGAGTGTGAAGCATTACATTGCAATCATACAAACCTCATCCACTAATTTGGAAGCGACCTCTGGTTCTGAAGACTGGTCTTTCATTTTCAACATTTTTTTAATTAGCAGGGAAGCATTGTTTCTGAAAGTTTGATTCAACTCCAGAAATTCCTCTCTAAATTTTTAATAAAACAAGAAAAACAAGAAAAATCAGGAATTGACATAATCTTTTACATTTCTATAAACTGACTGACTTACGCTTTCTGCTCAGCAGTGGCCTGTAAATATGAAACAGTATAATTAATACTTTATAAAGTGCACCTGTTCTTTATGACTACTACAATTAAAAATGTATTAGTACTTATAAAGATATGTTAAAAATAGAGTTAAAGCTATTGGTAAAGGTAATCATATACAAAGTTGCCACTTACCATCAGAGCTTCCAGATAAATGAAACTGAGATGTACCTATAATTTGTTTTCCCTTGTTGGAAACAAGTTCGACTCAGCAAACTGGTCTCCTGAGTATGACGTAAATAGTTGTTACTGTGAACCCAACCCATCCTATTTATAAAGAGGAAGAAGTATGAAGGCTTTATCACAGGCTTGTCAGTTGACAAGTAAACAAAGCAGGGTGCCTTTGATTACATTTGTGCAAGGTGTGGCAGCTGTACAGAAAGTAAAAATCACAGTTAAACCTTCTCTACTATAGACAATTTCAAGAATAGTATAGCACCAGCTAATTCATAAAACTGCATAAATCTTGAAGTGTAAGTAATAATGTTGCTAATTTGGGGCTTCTAATGATTTCATTATTAGCAGCTGTAGTGATGCTTAATAAAAATGTAGTGCTCATGTTTATTCCAGATTTTTGTTTTTCTAATCCACACTGGACCAGTATAAATTACAACTTCATATTCTTCTTAGTGTGAGGATTTGTTGTTTTTTTCCTGTTAATTCTTTGTTCTGTTGAGTCTCCATGTTGTTCTGGTTGTTGATTGTCTCCCTGCGTATTAAAACCCAACTGTGTCCATTGTTTCCTTGTCTATGCTACCGTCTTACGTCTTATCTGTCTAGTTGTCATTGTTTCATACTGGTGCTACCAGTTTTGAGAATGTCTCTTTATTATTATTATAGTTCATTAATGCGGCTCGTACCGCTGCGTGTGTAACAGTTGTAGAATGAATCGCGTCAAGAAACCAGGATTTGCAATGATTTATTCCTGTTTAAAACAAAAAACAAGTTCAGCAGCAGCTCCTGGCTCTGGCTTTCCCACTCACACCTTTACCGACCAAAAGAACAAAAATAAAATAACCATGTTGGCACAGTAAACTGGATAAATGTCACCAACGTGGGAATTAAATACCCAGAACAGTGCTGTGCTAAACATCAAAAAGTTAACCAACTATTTACAAGTTATGAGTTGAACAGCATACTTTTTCTTTTTACATTTTGAATATTTTAATGTACAAGCAGAAGACAACTCTGTGGCTTACCTCTCCCCAGCGCAGCTTGGCGCGAACTGAGGAGGGCAGCGGGAACACACAGGATGTGACACGGAGACAGGAAACAAGAAAATAAAAGCTTCTCCACCAAAATAAAATACAATTCAAAAACCAAGGAAAAACAAAAATACATAGATAATGGGGATGGATTTGGGCCGCATTGGGATCCAAAAATAAAACAGTATAAAACAGAAATAAGTGCAAAGGCGACAACAATCATGTAAATTCATCAAAAGGGTGTTTTGAGAAGGTTCATCCAAAAAAAATAAAAATAATAACATTAACTCAGCTACACGTGCCCACCCACAAAAGTGGTATCAAAACGTGCGGCTCAATCCCGACATTGGAGCTATTACTTTTAGTGGGATTCTGTGTAAAAATGACGACATAAATTGAGAAAAACGAAAAAACTTTAATCTGAGGAACTCGCAGCATCACTAAGATTTCTCTCTGAAACACACACACAGGACAGTGGAGGTCTGACTCCAAAACTCTCTTTAACTCCCCCTCACAGGCACAAATAGAGGCCTATTGATCTCAAAGTTGGTCATGACATAGATACACATGTCTGCTCCCGTAAAATGTTTTCAAAATTTTCCTAGGGCTTATGGTTTTTTGTCAGGGTCCTGGAGACCGACGCTGGGTGTCTCATAAGTATAGAAACCAGGGAGAGAGCCAGCCCAGGTGCAGATCATTAATTACCATAGCAACGGGTCCTAGACAGAGGCAGGGAGTAGTCACAGCGCTGAATCAGATCTCACAATGCATTGTGGGAAGAATACATATTTCCTGTGACTTTTCATGCTTTGCTTACATAAAATTATTACTTCTCTGAATTTTTGAGTGTAAATTAAAATCCTTAGTATGAAAAATGAATTTATTTTTAGAAATAAAGAATTACCAACTTTCATCACGTTTTTTTTTTATTTGGAACCATGAGTGAGAACAAAATGTGCGAAGCTTATAGTCGTCGGTCTCGGACAGAATTTCACTGACCTGGGATTTAGCCATTACATTTTAATGTTTACTCTCTTTATGTATATACCTATGATAGACCAGCATGGATGTATTTATCAGGATAAATCTAAAAAGCTGGGACTAAGGTAATGGGCACACTTTGGCAGGCCCCTTAAAATTTCTGCAAGAATTTTCTAGTTCATGTTTTACTGTGCTGGCTGTTTTTTAGCTCCTTGTAATTTCTGTGTTTTTGTACGTTTTTGCTTCTTCACCTTTTCCCATTAAAACTACAAAATCAAGAAATACAATTTTCTTCTTCATTAAATCAGGGTGTTTTGGACAAAACAGACGAACATACAAATAAGACTTTAAAAAAGCAAAACATTTCTATAGATATATATATAGATTTATATAGATAGGCCTGTATTCATTGTAAGATTTAATGAAGTGAAAGAGAAAAAAAAAAAAAACAATTACCCTTCTATAAATGTAACATTTTAGGTCCCCTGGGTAGAGTGTCAGTTCTGCTTTTAATTGGTGAAGTCAGTTTGTCACAAATTAGTTCAATATGGGGTAATCAGCAGTTTATTCCAGGAAGGGCAGATTCAACTTTCAAGTTCGGGGCGTTGCTAAACTTAAAATGTATTGGTGACCTTTACCCATCAAACTCTGATAGATTTTTGTCTTTTGGACAGCTACAAACCAAGCTTGATAAAAAGCATTACTTTAAATTTGTTCAGCTTCAGGAAACTTTGTCAAAGCAAATTAAAGTAATCTTAACAAGCCTCCCCTTACATTATTTGAAAACTTAATAAGGAAAGAATCAAGAAAGGGCATTATTTCAGCCTTGTATAATGTGCCAATCTCCAACTCAGTGAATTCAAGTGAACAAGACTGGAAGAAGGCCTATGCTAAAATCTGCACAATATCCATTAATAGCTGAATTAGAACACTATCGTTCATCTTAGTTAGATACTTTTTCTTGTTTAGGAAAATTTTGACAAGATTAATTTTCTTGTTCTGTTGGCAGATCATTCTTATTTTATGAAAATGATACCCTATTTTGTACTTGCCGTGTATGCATTTAATCGATCCACTGTTGTTGGCTATTGTCGTACAATTTTGTTTTCTTTAGTATGATGTACTTCTATTCCTCATAATCTCCCAAGAGGTTTGATTGGTGTGAGATATGGCCTTCGAAATGTATCTATTATAGCCAGGAGTGAAAGTAAGGAGGTACGGCAGGGTACTGCGTACCCCCAAAAGATTTAGCGGGGGTACGCAGTACCCTCAAGAGACTGAGCGGCTGTCTGCTGTAAAGAATCAACGGGTTCACTGTGCAGCTGTGAGTTCACCCACTAATCAGCCGTGAGTGATTAGTTTTTCAAGAACCATCTAAAACACGACTTAATCAGTTAATAAATAATTTTTTTCCCATTTCATATTGTTTCTGAACTGTTCGTGCTTTGCTAGAGCAATATGTGGATCGCAGAAGGTTTTGAGTTGATCTCGGCATTAGGAGACAAACTGAACGCCGCCAGGAGGCTGAAACCAGCACGTCCTCCTCGGACTTGCTTAAAACGTTTAACTTTATTAAAGAACAACAACAAAAAATCTCCTAGCAGAGCAGGAGTTTAAAATTAACTAATCAACCACCGCTGTGTTCATGGAGGCTTATTAATGATCACAAAATAAATATCAAGCCTGAAAACCTGATATAACGGACTGAATGTTTTTAACATAATCTCTGGTCGGCTTGTGGAGTGCAGGAGGTTGCCATGGGAACGGCTTCTTAAACGACAGAGAGAGACGGAGAGTAAAAAGGTGCGAGTGGTTTAGAGTTGATCACCTGTTCAGGTTGTTTTACCTTTGTTTACCTTTGCTGTGGCTCTTCACAGCTGCTGTAGTTTCTGAACGTTCAATAAACAACAAACTTGGACTAATTACCTCGTTCTTTGTGAGTATATGTCATTTACAACAAACACGGTAAATATGTTTCATTAACATACAAATGGCTTCTATGCTGTCGGGCTCAGAGTCTGAGAGGCTTTTCCTGTATCAAACTATTTTTCTGCCTTTTATTTAGTGTAAATATTGATGTTGATGAGACTTTCTCTAAAATAATAAACTTTTTCAACCTTTATAGCTCCACTGTTGAAATGAGGCTCTAACATTCCCAAATGACAGTGAAATAAAATCCAGCCCATCATCTGGTTTGAGGTGATTCCTCTGGATCCTGATGGAGGAAAAACATCCCAACTTCAGAAGATGAGCTTTAACCTAACAGAGCTCTGTGGTTCCTCCTGTCAGGGTGAGAGTCAGGATGAGGAGGAGCCATGTTAGGAAGATGAAGCTGCAGGATCTTCAGAACAAACAGGTCATGATGCTGGGCTGCTGATTATCCCTCTGTCTGGACACTGGATCTGTTACTCCTCTCGAGTTAAATCAAACTTAACGCAGTTCTTGATTTTCTACAGCCACTTATAGCAGACACGTTCTTTAAGGTCCTCAAAAAATGCCGTCAGAACTACACACACAAAAAAAAAGGTAACACAAACTTAAATCAGTTAACAACTGTCAGAGTTGACACCTATTAAACACAGCACATCACACAGGAAAGACAAGAGAAAGTTAGATTCTTAATACTCGCAAGGAGAACAGACAGAGATGTGCTTTCAGTTACAATCTCCTACCGCTCTGAAAGCACATTTGCCTGCCCCTCTCTTTTTATTGTCTTCAGGATCCCTGATCACAGAGAGCGCTGTAACTCTAAAGGGAGGGGGAAATAACACTTCATCACAGTCACAGCGCCAAGATTATCGCTAACTAACAACACAATCTATCTCCCACTAGCTTATCTAGTTCCTAACCCAGGATCAAACAGGACAAGTTGTGAATCTTCTACTAAGAACATATAAAACAGTATAACACATAGTTGATAATAATACAATTTACCTAACGCAACAAATGACACACCACACACAAAAGATACAAACAAACAAAACTGTACCTCATTAGCAGCATCAACTCCATAGGAATAAAGTTTAATCTTCTACAGCCTCTCCAGCCCGCATGACCCACGCGGTTCCAAGTGCGCCAGTCAATGCCCCCCCTGGGCAACACATGACGCGCGGAACAAAAGTTCCCCCTCCACATTCCAATGTACACCCAATATAAAACCAATAAATTACCGAACAGTTGACCCCAATATTTCTAAACCCAATAAAATCTAACTACTGCCACCTTCAACAAAAACAACAAAAATAAAAC
The DNA here is from genome assembly GCF_051168715.1 of Poecilia mexicana. Lineage (NCBI taxonomy): Eukaryota > Metazoa > Chordata > Actinopteri > Cyprinodontiformes > Poeciliidae > Poecilia > Poecilia mexicana. The sequence goes on from NW_028263381.1 coordinate 25,659,029, forward strand.
AAGAGGCAGTTGTACTGACAGCAGCCACAGGATCAATAGAACCAGTTTAAAAGATAAAATGAATGGTTATATGCCAGACGTGGAAAACTGGGATGCACTCCATGCCATGATGTTCAGGATTTAGGTCTCATGTCATCTCAAGGTGTCGACATTGCAGCCAGTGGGCTGAAGGAGGAAATACAGCTTTATATATATATATTTCTGAAAAGAAATATCCCAGTTCTGAAGATCTTCATGAGAGCTTATTTGCAAGAAGCCACCAGTTTACAATGCTCTTCATCCAACCTCTTCCCCACAGGACCCTGCTTCACCTTCTCCCAGGCCTCTTCGGTCTAGGCATAAAATGTAGCATATTGTTAGTATAAAGCGTATTGTTAGGGCACCCAGACTGGGCTTCCAAGATAAATGTTAACACATTCAATCACTCACCATGTGTTTGAAGGCCTCTCCATAGTAATAACTCTTGAATGCAGGATAGGTTATTCCCTTTTTAAGCAACTGTTGCATGGATTTAGCCACCAAATGCAGCTCGTCTCCATCATATCCGTACACCTTCTGGTCCTCACAGGTCATCAAGACAAGCTGGTCACAACAGTATGGCGTTCCTTGCACATAACCAATAACCTTCATCTTCACCGTTTCAGGAAGATAAAACTTTCCCCATCCTTCCACTTCTTCAGGGTTGTCCTTGTACTCTGTGTCCTCCACTGGTCCTTTGGTTAGTATGGCCCCAGCTGGATTAGGTAGATGGTATTTTGCACCTCTTTTAAAAGAGGTGCAAAATAATCCCCTGAAATCCCCTGAATATAACCTCAACGTTGAATATGACCTCAACGTTGAATATGACCTCAACGTTGAATATGACCTCAACGTTGAATATGACCTCAACGTTGAATATGACCTCAACGTTGAATATAACCTCAACGTTGAATATGACCTCAACGCCACTGCCTTTGGATTCGGAGAGTCTGAATCCAGTTTCATATTCTGTCGAACTGAAGAACATCACAGACATCAGGAATTTGTGAAGAAAAAAACTTTCCATTTCAAAATGCAGTAGAAATATATGTATCCTACCTCTTTTTCTGCTGGAGTCTTGGGTATAAGTTGATCTGAAAGATACAAAACAACACATTACTAATAACACAGCCAATAACTAACCTAATTTAGGCTCCTTTTTGTGTCCGCATTATATATTCCACCATTTTCCTCTCAACCTAGATCGTGCAAAACTAATTCTGGTCTGTTCTGCTTTGAAGTTGGATAATTAACTTGGAAGTGTTGCATTGCACCACAAACGCTCTGAGCTCAACAGCAATGAGTTTATCCATAGGTGAGACTTTCTCCTTATTGTCAATATCAATGTGTGTCCCTTCAGCTTCTCTTTTTTTAACCATTTTAGGTTTGCTGTATTTATTCAAACCTATTTATCAACACATATATGCAATCTGGAGTTATTAGTTTTATTCCATTTTCTCTTTTCCCATCTGCCTCAGTGGAAAAAGAATCCTTACATGATCACAATCTATTTTAAATGACTGGATCGCTATTCCTACAACAACTTCCATAATTTACTAACCCAGGTGATTATTTAACAGCTGCCTTAATAAGCAAGTTTATTATGTGTCATTGCTATTTAATGGAAAATGAAAGTAAGGAAGTACTACATTCTTCCATGCAGGACGTAGAGTTTTCATGCTCTCCCAGTGAATGCATGGGTTCTTCCTTGGTACTCCAACTTTTTCCCCAACTTCCAAATGTGTATGTTAGGTTAGCTGGGCACTTTGATTTGCCCTGAGGATTGAGGTTTGAATGAGCATACTGATATTCCAAAGTCGAATATTATGAAAAAGTTAAACATTTTTATCATTAATACTAGAAAGTAAAACTATGTAGATTCATCACAGCATGAAATACTCCTGCTTTATTTCTTGTATTTTGATCATATGGCTTATATGATAACCCAAAATTCTGTCTTACAAAATCACATAAAACCAATTTACCGTTGATTATACATACACAATAAGAAAGTTGGTACTTACGGTGGACACACCTCCATTCTGCTCTTGGTCAATTTAAACAGCGCAGGCACAAATAAATATTCTTCAGCTTGATACTGAAAAAGATTATTTGGGAAAAAAAAGTCTATATTAGTCTTAGACTTTGTAATATGATTTTATAACAATAGGATCTGGGTGCTAATATGTATTAACTACAAAAAGATTCAAGGGACTTTTGCTTTAATACCATATTTTTAACAATGCTAAATTCCAACTTCAGATCTAATGTGTTATCTGTATTTAATTAATTTTATTTGATAGGGACAGACACATATCGACACAGACAAACTGAATAAACATCAGTCCCATGTTTGCAAAGTGCTCATACCGAGAGCTAATTCGCAGCACTTGTTCTATCACAATATAAAGAATATGTGAAAAACTACACAGCCAGTCGATCTTTTTAAACATTTTATTTTTAACATTTATGTCGGCTTTCAGGGATTAATCTTTGCTTTGAGATCTGGTCATGCCATATCGAGATCTATTTCGATCTTCCTTAACCTCAGAAGCAACACATAAGTCAGGACAAGTTCTGCGTAATTTACATGTTTTGATGGTTTTGCAGATGAACTTAAAAAAAAGGCAACATACCATATTAGACCAATAAAGTCTTTCTAATTAGTTATTCCCGAGATCTTAGTGGTTGCTTTACGGAATCGGATAGTATTTTTGCAAAGATTTGTAGTTCTTTAAGCTTATCACATTGTTTACTTCCTGGTTCGGTAAAGGGGTCCTAAAAAGCCACGCCCACAGAAACACCAGTCTTTTCCAGCTGCCACCACCAGTTGATTTAGTGATCAGTTGATCGATAACACCGGACAGACTCCCTCACGCGGCAGGTATTATGTCGATCCACGTTGCCCCATCAGATTTATTTTTTAAGGAAATATTCTTTATGAGGAAAAAAACCCTGCTTAGAAACAAACGCATCGAACGAAGACCTAATTAAAATGCGATGTTTGATTTTGCTTCCTGGAGGTGGAAGCCTTACAATGCTTTCACTTTTGTTCTGAGGTATATTTTGTTGAATATACCTCAAATCTGATCAAATTTGGGCATTTTTACTTTAAAAAAATTATTTCCTTGATTAGATTTTAGTGAGCATTTCGAAATGTAATTTAATAGTTTTGGACACAACGCGGAATTGTAATAATTACAAATGAGTTTAAAATAAGACGGTCTACATATCTTTACCAAATAGTTGTTATCTCTTACCTTGACAGATTGAGTTTCAATCGTCGTCTTACTCAAAAGACAGCAAGAGGCAGTTTGAAGCAGTCTATGACATACTTGTTTACTTTAGTCAATCTCGACAAACTGGATCAACAGAAACTTTCTGATGGGCGTCAATCAGTCACGTGCAGTACATCCCTGACGCTCATTTTATGACGTCATCACAGGTGGCCTTTTGTAGTTTTTAGTCATACTTAACATTAACAACAACAAAAAAACTTAACATTAACACCCATTGCTGTAAACTGTTCCTTCTGTGACATTTGCCCAGAGTCGGTCACTCATTTGTTCTGGTTGTGTCCTCATTCTAAAGTATTTTAGCAACATTTTTGTAGCTTTGTTGTCTCAAAAATATCAGCAGGCTTTCAGATGTATTGGGAAAATGTCTTGTTTGGATTTCAACAAAATGAAAAAATGAATTTGAATAGTTTCTTTATCAATGTAACACCAAACTAATCATCATGTTGCTGAAAATGATGCTCATTGTTTTCCTGATGCTGCCTTCAGGGACTTACGGAATATTGTCCAGGGTGTGCCCCACCTCTTGCCCATTGACCGCTGGAGATAGGCACCAGCACACCTCACGACCCATAGGGTTAAGAGTGTTAGAAAACGGATGAATGATGTATGTATGTATGTATGTATGTGAACAAAATTCTCATTGTGCCTTTAAAATACCAAAATTTCAACTTAACTTTATATTTTGGTTCATCTAATTGTGTAGGGTTTTTTTTTAGATATTAAATAATTGATAACTTAATCAGTTACTCAGTACTTGAGTACACTTTTTGCCAAATACTTTACTCTTCCTTGAATAATTTCTTAGTCAGGTACTTTTTACTTTTACTTGAGTAAAAACATGTTGAAGTACTACTGTTCTTACCGGGGTACAATTTTTGTCCACCTCTGGTGAACAGTAACCAAATGTTTAGGCACATAAGTTGACCAAAAACAGTCAAACTAAGGTTGGAAAGTTACATCCACAAAGAACTACTTAATAGACAATATGCTGAAGTTTCTACATTGAAAAAAGAAAATGTGAACCAATTTTTAAAAAAATCCAGTTAATTCGTCACAAGTAATCACTTTTAAGTTTATTCAAGTAAATATATTAAGTTTATTAAGTTGTCATGTTAAACAAATGTAAATAATGTAATTTCGACAAACTTAACTAGATTACTTGAAATAAACTACTTTGTTAAAGTTGGAGCTCCATTGTCTTTTCTCAGTGTTTAAAGCTGTTCTTTCTCAGGGTTATGATTCACCTACAAGGACTGAAGTATACATAGCACAAATGTTACCCAGCAGGTTTTATAGAATGTTTTAACTGATAAATGTACAGGCATTTTTCCAAGAACATTTCTGACTAGACGTGTTTTTAAGGCGTTGTCTTAAAGCATGTATCAAAGTCAAGGCCCGGGGCCCAAATCTGGCCCACCATTGGTTTTCATGTGGTCCTTTAGACTCCAAATTTCATCAGTTAGTCCCTCCAATTTTTTACAAATCTGCAAAATTCACACAAAAAACAGATCCCTACATTTTTTCCTTATTTTTAAGGACAGATTTTTCTTAAAATTGGTTTAAAACATTGAGTTCAAGTGACTGCTGTCTCAGCCTTACTTGATGACAAGTTATAGTCCATTGCAGATATGACGAGTATTAAAAGTTAGCACAAATATCCTAAAAATTCCTTACAAATATTTCCAAATTAGCATCACAAAATCTGTGATTTTGATTGCAAAAAACACAGACATTCACAAAATCCTGGATGGACTGACCAGTGTAAAGAGATTTTCAATGTTATTTATTGATATGTTAGCAGTTTAGTACGTTTTATCAATACATTGTGGCACAACTGGCCCTTTAAGAGTATGTGACCAGCAGGTGGAGATCTTTTTAAAAGTCACAAGATGCACCCAAACACAGACTGAGCAGTGCACAATATTTTTTTAGACAATTTCCTTAAAACATTTCTCTTTAAAAACGAGGCTTCAGGCCTACTACTCGGTCCCTGGAACAAAAAGGAACACATAAGGTAAGGACAGACAAGTTTGATTATTTACAAGAAATAAAACGAAACATGCAATGCAAAAAGAAATTAGCTGCAGCTGGGGGTTGCTGCAGCTGCGGCTGCAGCTGGGGGTTGCTGTGGCGTGCGGCTTCCATCTGGTCCTCACCTGCTGACCCGCTTCCTCCCGGGTTAGGCTGTGTCTCCACCCCTGGGTAAGCTACCTGCTATTTAGTTTTTGATTTATTTTATCTGGATCCACCGTTAATGGGTTTTTTGTTTCAGGCACCTGATTGTGTTTGGAGCTGCAGCGCTTTGGACGCTCTGCTGTCTTGCCCTTTTTTGTTTGGGCTGCTCTCAAAACCTGTTGCTGTGTGGGCGGGGCGTTACTCCTCTGGCCCCATCGAAGGCCGTTTGGAACTGGAGGACGACAACTATATATATATATAGCATATATATAAAAAAATTCCCCTCTCTTTCATCCTCTGAGCTCGGGTCCTCTACCAGAGGCCTGGGAGCTTGAGGGTTCTGCGCAGTATCTTGGCTGTGCCTAGAACTGCACATTTCTGGACTGAGATGGGATTAGTAGCTTCCGAGTCTTAACATCCGTAGCCTTCATCTCTTCCAATGGAAGATGCTATCTGATGGCCATATTTTGCCCATCAGATACCGTTTCCCCACTGTAAAACAAGGGAAACGGTATCTGATGAGTATATTGAGCATTAAAATACATTGCCCTGTTTTTATTTCATAAATATATATGTATATATAACTAAACATATATATACATTTGTAATAATTATAATATATATGTGACATATGTGTATTTATCATCACTATTGTTTATTATTATTATTACTATTATTATTGTTGTTGTTGTTGTTATTGTTATTATCGTTGTTGTTATAGTTATTATTATTAGTTTCCCGCAAAAACATGAAGAAAGTTACAACTTTGCCGAAACATATTGCGGGGCGGAGCGGCAAGAAGACGCAGGGGGAACAGTATCTGATGGGGAAACACGGATTGACGTAACACCGGCAACGCCAGCCGAGCAACACTGCAGAAACGCACAATAGGTGTAGCACCCAAAAACCAACCATGATCTCAGCCACGGATAGCAAAACTGGCACTTACGATCGCAGACGAGCCGACCAAACATCCAACTCCAGTCCATTTGCCAGGAAAGTCCGGTTCGTTTGGGGAGTTGTGAATGTTTAACCGAATTCTGATTCGGACCAAAAACTGGACTCTGGTCCATCTGAAAACCTCAATCTGGGTTCTGTTGAAGTGAACTCTGGTGCAGTTCAAATGCCAGACCTGTAGCATTTGAACTACTGTAGGAAGTGAACTACAGCGCAGGGCATTCTGGGTAAAAACATCCAAAACAAACCTGCTAGCCTCGCGCTAGCAGGAGAAATGGCTTGTGTTGTTTTGCCAATGACAAAAGAGAAATATAATTTCAGATACTTTAAGACTTTAACTCAAGTAATAATATAATTTTATAATTTTACAAAGAAGGAAGTTGTGCTTGGTGTCTTCAGAGGTTTCCGTGTCGTTTCCTTCAGTGTTTCTTGGTTCAGCGCCCCCACAGGTGAGGAGGGGAACAGGTTTTCAGAGGATTTGGTTGGTGTGACAAAATGCAGTGTGAAAGAGAACTGCGGCAGCTGAAAATGTAACAACAGAACCAAGTATACTGGACTACCAGTCTGATCGTACCAACGAGAACTTTAAATGGAAACCTGAACTGAATCACATCTTTTATACAAGCGGTTGTCTACTTGATCTCACAAAACACAGCAGTGGACTGCGATGCCAAGCCGTGATAGGCCCTGAATGCAGCACAGAGTGGCTGAGTGAACGTGGTCTGGACTCTGTGAAGAAGCGACATGGCTTCAGAGACGCTGTAGAAGGACAGGAGTCCTGCTCTGTGGTCCAGGTACACTCCTATTCTTTTGGACTGTGGACCTAAAATCTGAGTTAGGCTGTTATTATGTCTGAATTCACGCAGAGACTCTGAACACAGCAACACCCAGGACTTGTCAGTTTTCCCAAACTTGCTATCGTCTCCCGTTCTGCTGATGGTTTTGTAAGCGACTCCAATAAAAGCCCCCATCCCGCTCCACTCCACCTCCCAGTAATGTCGTCCAGTCAGAGTCTCTCTGCTCAGGACCTGAGATCTGTTCTGAAACCGCTCACTGTGGGCCGGGTACATCTGCTTTATACTTCTATACGTCGCTCTTCTATTCCTCTCAGATAAAACCAGCAGTGTTGTATAGTAACGAAGTAAAAATACTTCACTACTTTACTTAAGTATATTTTGGAGTACTTCATACTTTCCTCGAGTATGAAAATTTTTGATAATTTTCACTTTTACTTCACTATATTTCCGAACTTAATTGCATACTTTTACTCCGATACATTTTCAATGTGTGGTTTAGTTACTCATTACAAAGAAGCGAGAGAGTGAAATGCTAGTGTTTTGACCCGACCTACTGATTGACTGCAACAAAGTCGGACACAAACGGAACCCCATACGGCGTGAATCACATATGCATATGTGGTTCATGTCAGAAGCTGGTTCAGTTGTAAAGCAGGTTAAGTTAACCTTGTGGTATAGGTAAAGCACCTAATTTTCTTAACTAAATGATGCCTGCAGGTATATCTATTAGCAAGTTTAATTTTTCCTGCACTTGGTTGTGTACCGTATTTTCCGCACTATAAGGCGCACCTAAAAACCTTCAATTTCCTCAAAAGCTGACAGTGCGCCTTATATATGGACCAATATTGAGCCACAACAGGTCTAGCAACTGCGGTAAGCAGCCGCCGACTTCATTTTCCCCCCGTAGAAGAAGTGCGCGATGCATGCTGGGATAGTTGTCAGAACGCTGGTTTGTTAATAAAGTTTGGGGGCGGGGGAAGAGAGACAGAGACTGTGGCGACAGCGTGTCGGTTGGTCTGTGTTACCCAGAATGCAGTTGGGCACAATATCACAACACCAATACCGTGAGTGAAACAATGACTGGGGCAGCCTACTATATAAAGTACTCAGGGACCATTTCTTAACAAATGTGGATGTGTAATAATAGAGTTGGGTAACCCAAACTAATGTGTCTGTTTTATGTATGAAAAAAGTTTTAAAATAGGCCATTCATTGAAGGTGCGCCTTATAGTGCGGAAAATACGGTACATTATTTTAAGTGTATTTGACAATATCACCAAAATATAAAAAATGTCATTCAAACCGCATTTGCCTTGTTTTACTTTTACTTATACTTTTCATTACATTACTTGAGTACATCCATTTTTGCAGTAATTTACATACTTAAGTACAAGACGTTTCAGATACTTTAAGACACATATGTCAGAGTCAAGGCCCGCGGGCCACATCCGGCCCGCGAGAAGGTTTTTTGCGGCCCCTGGGATGATCTTGATTTATTATTAGAACCGGCCCGCAGACCGCAGCAAGCCGGCACCCCGTCTGAAAAAAAATATCTTCCTTATTTGAACTGTAAGTAGTTCTTTAAATGTTCTGTGAGATGATGTACTTACCCATGTATCCATAACAACCGGAACTTTCAATATCCACCAAGTTATTGCCGAAATATACCGTCTATTAAACGAGTGCCCCCCGGATTAATTACATTCTCTGCAGCTGCAGCTGCGAAGTTACCGTATTAACCCGATACTTGCTGGAAAGTGCAATGTCTCCCCTTTCAGAAACCGTTGGAATTTTTCCACTTAGCGCTACGTGTGGCGGAATTACGGTACTGCAAATTTAGATGTGTCGCCGGCGACACATCTAAATGCCTTGACTCTGACATATGTGGATTAATAGATTTTTGCACTTTATTTTATTGTATTTCAATCCAATTATATTTTAAAAATATTTCAGTTGTGTCTGTTGAAAATTAAAGATTACTGACAGAGCCATAAGAAAATATTGCTTTATTTATCTGATCATATTGGAATATATTTGTTTGTTTCAGTAGGTTCAATTAGGTTCACTAGACTATATGAGTCATTTAAAAAAATTTCAATGAACATTCGATCAGTCCGGCCCTCGGCTTGTAGCTAAATTTTTTATTTGGCCCTCCGTCCATTTGACTTTGACACCCCTGCTTTAAGACTTTAACTCAAGTAACATTTCAGTCAGTGACTTGGACTTTTACCAAAGTCATATTTTGGAGAGGTACCTATACTTTTACTTGACTCTGAGATTTCAGTACTTTATACAACACTGAAAACCAGCTGCATGTTCACAGTGTTTGGATCCAGAGTGATTGGTTGGGAGAACTTTAGGAACTCTGCTCTGGCTGTCAGCTCCTCCAGTGGCAGTAAAACGTCCGGATTAGCCACTGCCCTTGAAACTCTGGGCCAGTCTTGACTGAGAAAGCTCTGCAGTTTATTTCCCACCTCTGAAATCGTCTCTGTAACGTCCTGGAAGTAGCGCCGCGTACGCTGCTTTGGGAGAGATGTCTCTGCTCGTTCTCCTGGACCGGAAAGTGACGGGAACATGTGCAGGAACTCGATGTGGTCCTCAGTTTGAGAGAGCCGCTCCAGTTCAGCGTCTTTTCCTCTCAGCTCGGTGATCTCCTTGTCCAGCTTTTCCAGGAGTTTCTTGACCCGATTCTCCTCTGTCTTCTGCTGATTCTCTATTTGCTGCTTGTTTAAAGACTTTCTACTTTCAATCAGACGAATCAGTTCAGTGAAGGTTTTCTCCGAGTCTGTCAAGGCTTTACGAGCAGATCGGCTAATCGCTACCAACTCCTCCTGGAGAAGCTTAATGTCTTTTTCACAATTCTGTAGTTGCTGCTTCATTTTTTGCCGACTTGGCGTGAGTTGTTTTTGTCTTTCTGTCCTTTCTGCTGCAGCAGAGATGGTGGAATGGTCTTTGTGATCGTCAAGGGAGCACAGATAGCAGATACACTGCTGGTCAGTGCGACAGAAAATGGCTTTCAGCTCTCCGTGTTTGGAGCAGATGTTCTCCTGGAGCTTCTTCGACGGGTTGATGAGTTTGTGCTTCTTCAAAGCAGGAAAGTCCCAATGAGGCTTCAGGTGCTGCTCGCAGTAAGAGACCAAACACTGCAGACAGGACCGGAAGGCTTTCAGCTTCCTGTCGGTGCAGAAATCACATGCCACATCTTCAGGTCCAGCATAGCAGTGATCCGCTGGAGTGGCTTGGAGTCCAATTTTCTTCATGTCATCCATTAACTCTGCCAACACGGTGTTCCTCACCAGGACAGGCCTCGGCGTGAAGGTCTGTCTGCACTGAGGACAGCTGTAGGTTTTCCTCTCCTCCCTGTCCCAGTGGTTCTTTATGCACTCAATGCAGTAGCTGTGACCGCAGGGGATCGTCACCGGGTTCTTCAGGGGATCCAAACAGATCGAACAGGAGAGTTTCTCCCTGTTAAACGTAAATCCTGACAGCAGGGGTGGAGCTACAGGGGGGTCTGGGGGGACGGCTGCCCCCCGAACCGGGCTGGATGGAGGCCCGGGTCTGGAGGTGCCAGGGAGGGAGGAATGGAAAGTCGCTTAAATGTCTGATTATAGAGGAAGAAAGTGCGCCCTCACCTGTTCAGGAAGGTGTATTTAATGTTAAAGTCAACAGTTTCAGTTTCACCCCCCCCACCCCCCACCGTGATATGTTAGGGGCCCGGTAATTCGTTAGGGTCCCGGCAATTGGCCCCGCCCCCGGGCCCGACGCTGACTTGTTCTTCTAGTGCCTGACAGAGCCATTTCACCTCCGTCACAGTGTCAGACTGAATGTTGTTCAGTCAGACAGGGAGAAGAAGAGCTGCATTTTTAAAATTCCTCCTGCTTCCTGGCAGAGGAGTGGTTCGAATGAAGAAGTGAGTCTTTAGTTCCTGCATATTTGTAAGATGACAGAATGACAGTAGCATTAATGTACTATCTCCATTATTTAAAAGTTTGCAGTGAAAAATGTCAAAAACTAAACATCTCCTCCATTTCCATTGGCTGTAATTGAAAAATTTGACATGTCAAAACTAAATTTGCTCAAAGGAAACATTTTTGATAAAACATTTTGGCCTTGGAATGAGGTGGATGTGATTGGCTGTATTGAAATTAGTTGATTTTGTAAAACTTGCCACTGGAGCAAGATATGAAGACGACAGGAAGTGGCAGGAGGATGATGGTGTGGCTTGTTTTTAATGACTTATCATGTGAACAAACTTAATCACATGTGATTTTAACTTAAGTTACTTTTAAATGTTTCCAATGGAAACAACTGAATTGTGAAATTAAGTTTTCATTCTATTATCAAAATAAAGACAAAGTTTTGTCCACATTTTTAATGGAAACGCAGCTCATGTGATTCTGTTTTTACTGACCTGATGGAGCCGGTTCTGTCCAAACCTCCACAGGAATGAGGATGATGATCTTTCTTCACCACTCAGCCATCAGACTGGTTTAGCTTGATTCTATTCTTTCTTTGTTTAAATGCATATGACAAGTTGTCTGGTTATGTAAAGAATCCAACTTTGCTAATGCAGGAAATTTCTAAAATATTTTTTTCAATAACCTGAGTGGTTCATAAGTTCTGACTAACATGATAAACTCTGTAATTTAAGTCTTAATATTTAACAGAAAAGATGAGATCAAACTATGTCTATTAACCACATTTCTCTTCATTAAGTTTTCTCCAAACTTTTATTTTAGTCTTGCTGTGTTTTCCCACCTGTAGACCTGCTTCGATTAGGACCAAATTTGCAATATTTGTTATATTTTCAGTCAGTCCTTTTAAATACAAAGCATCTGGAAAGTATTTATATTGCTTTACTTTTTCCACATTTTGCTATTTTACAGCTTTATTTCAACTTGTATTATTATTCTGCAAAATTCTACACACAAATATAACATGAAAATGTGAAAAAAGTCATAATTCGAGGGGGGTTGGGGGGGTTGTAATTCTGAGAAATAATTTCTGAGATTTTAAATTCTGAGAAAAAAGTCAGAAATATGAAATTAAAATATTACAAAAAATGAATTCTGACATTAAATTCAGATATTTTTAAACAAAGAATTGTGGTATTTAAGTTAGAATTCTAAATTTCAAAAGTAGAAAATGTTCAATTTTTTGAAACTCTAGAAAATTTTAGATTAAACAGAAAAATATATATTTTTTAATTTACAAAATATTTTTCTGAGCTCAGAATTTTTTTTTTTTCTCCAGAAAATTTCTGAGATTAATCTAAAAATACATTTTTAGATTAGTTTGGTCTTAGCACATTTGGAGCTCCAAAACTTTAAAAAAATTTCTTAGAAAATTTCTTAAATTAACCTAAATATTGTCTTGCAAATTTTCGACATTTGGAGCTCAGAAAGTTTCGTTTTTTCTAGAAATTTTCTGAGGTTTTTCTGGAAGTTGTTAGACTTTTAAAACTTTGAAATTTCTGTTTTTTCTGAAATTATTCTCGAAATTACCTCGTTTTTTGCAGAAATGCAAAAAAACGAGATTATTTTTTTATGTTTTTCTTCCAGTCCCAAAACATGACCGTTACCTCTGGGGTGACCAAAGACTTTTGCACAAACCAGTTTAACCATAAATCTTTTTATTTACATAACAATACATGTTTTTCGGTAATAGCAACAGAACAAGTTTGGAGTTCTGCCTGAAAAGGGGCAGACACCAGCGCAGGACAATGCGCCCATTATCGGACAGCCGTCCCGCCGGCTCACAGCGCACCCAGCTCCCGCTGCAGCCGCTCCTTCTCCCGCTGGAGCTCCGCGATGCTCTGGCGGTTCTGCTGCAGCCGGTCCTCCAGCCACTGCAGCAGCGGCCCGCTGACGGCGGACATCTGGCTGCACAGGTTCTTGGTGAACACCGAGCCGTTGTGGATCTTGGTGACCGGGTCCAGGTGGGACAGCCCGTGGATCCGGCGGTACGTGTCCTGCTCCTCCTGGCACAGGATCCGCGGCAGCTCCACGGCGGACTCCAGGCACGCCTTCCCGATCGCCTCGCGCGGAACCACGTGCACGGGAATCTCCACTCGCTCGTACTCGGAGCCCTTCTGCGCCTGCGCGGACTGGAAGCAGGTGTAGAGGACGCGGCCCGTTCGGGTGTTCTTGTCCTCGATGAAGCAGGAGAAGATGAGCCCCACGAAGCACTGGTCCAGCATCTGGTACATCGCCTGGGTCCGCACGTCGACGTGGGACGGCCACACCGTGATGTGCGGGTGGGAGTGGTACCAGCCCACCACCCGCATCGGTCTGCCGGTGGAGTCCGCCAGCCGCTCCGCCTCGGTGGAGGCAGCGGACAGCTGCTCCGGGGAGATCTCCACCCGGTCCTTCCGCTTGTCGGAGCGGCGGAGGATGATCACCGAGTGGATGTGGACGATCCGGGACGCCTCCACCTCCCCGATACATAAACCCATCACCTCCTCCTTCTCGGTGCTCAGCGCGTGGTTCATGCACACCAGGAAGGCGTCAGACTCCAGGTGGACCGCGCTGACGGCCATTTTAACCAGAAAACACAAGTTTCTGACAGCGGGAAGAGAGGAAAACAAAATAACACCAAGACGCACTCTCACTTCCGGGTTCCTCTACTTCGTTTTACCTTGCTGTGCTGTAGCGCCCCCGTCCGGTGCGGAATGGTTCTGCAGTGACTTCATTAAAGTTTGTTATATTGTCAGCAGAGATGTCAAATAATAATAATAATAATAATAGTTATGTGTCATTAATTTATTAAAACTGAAAATAAATACAGAAATAATTTAAAAAACGTTTTATATAATTGAACATTCCACATATTCATTGAATATATAAATAATATACTTAGAATTTTGAAAACAAACTAAGTTGAACTTTTTATTTTAAGCTTTTATATAATGGAGCATGAAAAATCTCCACATTCATCGGCTATATAAATAACATAACTGAAATTAATTAAAAAAAAAACCCAAACAGAACTTTTTATTGAATTTTTTTGTATAATTGAACATTTAAAATGTCCAATATTGAATCAGTATATGTATAATTATTATAATTATAATTCCAAATTTATAATTAATAAATTATTCTGTAGTCCAGTTCTAATAAATTAATAACAAATTTAACTTAACTTATTTCATGAATTATTTATTGTAATTCATCACTCTAGTTACGACTCACATCTGCATATTATCAGGTTAAAACTACTGACATATTTATTTTAAACTTTCATGACTTAGGCAACCTGATCATTAAATAAATTAAAATTAAATCTGAAAAGTGTGGCATGCATTCAGATCCTTATTCTGATGCCCATGAAAGAAATTCAGTGTTTTATGGGTGACTATCTTCTAAATGTTTTAAATATCTAAATTTTTCTAAAATAATAAAATAAATCAGAGTTTGCATGTTGAGTAGAGGATCCATTGCTGCTTGATTCTTGACCTCTGATCCCGACAAGGTGACCAATGAAAGCAGACGGCGTCCCGGTAGAAGTGTGTTTATCTGACTGTCGCTCAGATAAACACACGTCCAGGCAGGGCTGTGCTGGGAGTGTTAAGACATCTAAAGCTGCCGAGTCGCTCAGCAATATGAGGGTGTTAATCCTTCCTCTGACCCACGAGCAACACAGAGAAAACCTGAGAAAACTTTACTTTTAACGCCTGGTAGCATCTTTTTATATTTGTTTCATCATCATGAAACATGTCTGTCGTTATTATCCAACCTACTGAAGCAAGGGGAAGTTTTCAGATGTTCTTTGAGTTTGGAGAAGGAGGAACCAGCGAGGCCGACGGCTTCAAGATCTTGTTTTGGTTTCAGCATAATATTTAGAAGGTTAAAGTCCAGGAGGTTGACATTACAATTATGTCACAATTTTTTAAAAATGTGGAAAAAAGGGTGAAAAAAGCATAAAAATTCAGGCAGGTGGACAGTGGTGCCTCCAAGAGGGGGCTAGTGGGGGTCCAGGCCTCCTCTGGAAAAATGCTGGGCCCCCCAACCAGCTCATATAAAGACATACAGCGTCACCTTCTTCAGTCAAGACACAAATACAAAACTCTGCAAATTCATTAAAATATTGCATTTCCTTATGCATTTTTTTCAGTTCTGCCATTAAAATTCTATTATTTGTTTACAAGAAATTTATAAACAAACATGCTACACCAATGATAAGTTTAAAAATGGCAAAAAAAAATGTATTTACTTTTTTTTTATTTTCAGTTCTACCACTGACACATGTTGCGTCAATTCAAAGTTTAAAAATTACCTAATATTATTATTTTAAATTGTTTTATAATCCTGTTGTGGCCAGCACTATGAAAGTTTTCTGGGAGTGCCGCTGCAGCCGGGGTGCCGGGCCAGAGTGGGCGCCAAAATGTGAGTTCAAGTCTATATTTTCTGTATTTAGCAGCTCTTTGTATGTAAATTATAGGATCAATAACAGAAGCACAGCATTGATTAGGCATAACGTTGGGAAGGAGACGTTGTCCCATAAAATCATCCTTTACTCCCAGCAGATCCACTGAATAAAACTCAATCTTAACATCATCTGAGCAAAACTCGCAGTTCCAGTTAAAATCCTTGCAGATGTTAAAACGTTTTACTGAAATACATCCATAACCACAACTTTAAAGAAACATGTCAGATAAAGTAAATCAGAAGGAAGAGGAAGAGAGTGAGTGAGAGGAGGAGGAGGAGGAGTTACAGGAGATGAAGAGTTCTTCAGCTGGTATTAAAAGCTGACAGAAACCGGAGTGCTCGTCTCCACCTGCTGCTGTTTGGTGGATTTTTGTCCGCGCCGTCGCAGCCTTCCTGTTGCCAGGCGATGAATGCGGCTCGGATCCATGATAAGCAGAAACTGCGGTGGTTCTGGGAGCAGAGGATCGTCCAGCACAGCCAGCAGATGGACCAGGAGGAGAACCGCCTGAGGAGCAGCGCCCTGACACGGTCAGAAGACGATTCTGCTGCGAGTCGAAGGTTTTATCCAGAAAAGTCTGAATGATGTCAGCCCAGTCAGGACTTAGTTATTCCCACTGCGTCCTCATCAGGGGCTAAAATAAGGCAAAACCAGACAAACATTTTATAACTAAACCAACACACAAGTAGATCATCAGAAACCTAAATATCAGTTTCCATCAGATTTAAAGGTTTTATGCTTCCTTGAACAGGTCAGACGAAATCATTGCTGAATCATTTTTAGGTAATGAGATTCTAATCTGCTCAGTTCTCCTTACAGAACGAGCTGTTTTAGGGCTTCTGTCACTTTAAATCCAAATAAGCTGCTGCTAGCCACGCCCACCAAATTCAACGCTTGCACATCTTTGAAAAGCAGAAGTGGAGCCTCCTGCACAACCAACAAGAATCAAGCAGCAACAGTTAAAGTGTTTTGTTGTTGATGTGGATGGTGCATCAACAACAAAACACCTGACTTTTTCAGCAGCCATTATACAACAGGTAAAACCAGGCTCCAGCATGTTGGGTTGCTAGGTAACGGGCTGGGCTTGGCTGGCATTGCTAGGTGTTATTATACTAAGCAGTCTCATTTATAATGTTTTACAAGTGAAACAACAAATTTTCTTTGTTAGCATTTTGGGACTAGCATGCTAGCTACCCTGCTAGCTTAGCAGCTAACTGCTTGTTCATAGCAGCAACCATCACTTTTCTATACAAACCTGAAATGAAAACAATAATTTAAAAAAATATAACACTTATTTGCATAGATTGCACAAAAGTTTTGTTAAGCCTCATTTATTGTTATTAAGTTGTTAATAACTATGGATTTATGGGATGGATTTAAATTTCTCTCACTGTTTCTAAACTTTGGTTTAGTTTCTGCTAAAATTATGTACGTATCTCGTTAAAAAAAGTAAAATAAAGTTCTGGCAGGTGAACAAAGCCGTGTGGATAAACTGTCACACTAAAAATAAACTTTATTACCGAGGGAGCCAGAGATGGATGAGTTCATTAAACGCCTTCGTTGTGTTTGCAGCTTGTTTGTCTGTCATCGCGTCGTTGCCTGAGAATGTTGATTAGAGGCAGCGCAGTCACAGGTTTGAATCCCGGAGATCAGCAAGAGAATCACTTAATTAATCCTTCAGCCAACACGGCTTTCCTCTTTCCACATCATGAGATCCTGCTGCAGTGACAGAGGATCAACGCTGCAGGACCAGAACAGACAAAAAGGAGGAAATTTTCCAGACATATGGTGGATATTTTGTGAAAAACACTTTAAAAAATTACATTTGTGGAAAAAAGTCAAAATGTCCCTAAGAATTGGTCAGAACAAAACTAGAATATACTAGAAATTTTACAAAAACGATAAAAAATCTCCAGGTTTTCTGCTCATACAGGATGTGACCTGATTGATGGACATCTGACAGACTTAAAAACTTTAAATATCAAACATCAGATTGTCTCATTAATGAAAATCAGCATTTCTTCAGTCTGAAATAGAACCAGGAGAAGGAACTAAGTTCAAAGTTCACATTAATGTTGAGTTTACTTTTAATTTCTACAACAAGGAACATCTTTAAATCATATTTCTCTCTTTAACGCCACATTTCCACAACTGAAGCTGCAGCTAAAAAGTTACTTGAGCTAACCCTACAGCACTAATCTTAACCATTAGTTCTGCTAATACTAAACAGTTAGCATTAGCATTAGCTAAGCAGTTAGCATTAGCATTAGCTAAGCAGTTAGCATTAGCATTAGCTAAGAAGTTAGCATTAGCATTAGCTAAGCAGTTAGCATTAGCAGAACTAATGTAGCAGAAATGTAAAGCTCAAAAGAGCTAAATTAAACCAAGTTAATTTAGTTACAACATATTTGTCTTTACCTACTTATGCAAGCTAAAGCACTAAATGGTTTTGCAATTAGCCAAAACACTCAGAAAATTAATTAGTAAATTAGTGGAAGTGTTTCTAACTTACCTACTTCATTTTGAATAATTCTCCACTCAGATGATGCAGTAGATGGTCTGATACTTGATTTTCCTGCCACATCTCTTGGTCTGGACCTGAGCTGAACCTCCGGTTTGCTGTTTGTCTTCAGGCTCAGGGACCAGTGGCTGCTGCGCCTCCACCTGAGGAACCAGAACCAGAACCAGCAGCGCTTCATGGAGGAGAGAAGACAGCGAGAGCAGAAAGCTGCTCAGTTCCTCCAAAGGCCCAATTAACCAACAAACCAAAAGTTAAAAAACTGATCACAGAAATGAGATCAGCAAACCTGGAACTTCAGATTAAACCAAAACATCTGAATATTTAATATCAGAAGGAGAAAAGATTGAATAAAACGTACTGATATAAATTTAATATCAGAAGGAGAAAAGATTGAATAAAACGTACTGATATAAATTTAATATCAGAAGGAGAAAAGATTGAATAAAACGTACTGATATAAATCTGTCAAAACTCAAACATTTTATTTGTTTCTACATTTAAAACTCAAATCCATATTATGAGTTACTTGAAATGAACAATATTCAACTATTTTAAATCTGAATTTATAGTTAAAATTTTCTAACATGCAAAGTAAACTTTTTTTATTCAGCACATTTCCACACTTTATAATGAACTCCAACGTTACTGAGCAAAACGAAACGTTCAGATCGATCAATTATTATCAGTTACATGAATCATAATGTTAAAACTGTCGTCGTGTTTTTAAAGCTGAATTACTTAGAAAATAATTTTATGTGGCGATACGTGAAGAACTGCATCCCAAACAAAGGCCTGATGTCACTGAGCAGAGAGTTTGAGAGGAGAACCAGTTAGAGGGGATGATGAGCAGCTGAACCTCCTGCTGTCGGTTTAAAACGGATTTGTTTCAGAAAATGACGAATCTTAGCTGGAAGTCTGTAGGTAATGTTTTTAACCAGCTTCCAAGGGTTTTTGTTCCCCCCAGTGAACTGAGTTTATATAATGGCCCAATGTGGTCGGTCTAGTCAAAGTACTGCATGGAGAATAATGGAGGATATTCTGGGTCTTTAATTCTGGGACTGGCCTGTAGGTGTCAGCAGAGAGCTGCAGTTTGACTCAAAGGGCCTGAAATCCTTATAATTTCAGTTAAAGGGTTAAACCGACAGGTTCCTGCTTTTTATGGAGACTCTTTTTGGGTTTTTTCCCAGCAGGCATTGCAGCTGTGACTCAGGAACTGAACAGAAATGCTTGCCTCACTTTTCAGATTTAGAATAAAAGTTGGGTTAAAATTAGTTTCAGGTCTGTTTTCTGATTTATTTATGTATTTTTTACACTTTTAGATATTTTTACATAAACTATGGAAAAACATGGCCAGTCTGTGTATTCTTGAGATTTTTATTTTCAGATCTCAGCATTTTGACCTAAATGGATTATTTTAAGTTTTTCGTACCTCAGTTATATTAAATTTAGTAAATCCCGAGTACCAACGTAGTTTTTTAAATAATTTTGCTTCTGACAATTTTTAAAACTGCAAAGCTTTTCAAATTTACACACAATAGAAAACAAACTAAAACTCATTAAGGCTAAAAACGATTCAGTTCAGTTTCATATTTTACAGCAACTTGTTGGAAACCTGCATTTTCTGACCAGTGGAAAAAACATGAAAAAATGTTTTTATCACATTTATCTCTTCACTTTATTTTCTTTGACAGGAAAAGTCAGATATTTGCTGAGCAGTTTTTCTGTCAAAGGGAGGCGTCATCATGGCAGGGAGTCGTTTGGCTCTCCTCCTCCTCCTCCTCCTCTTCCTCCTCCTCCTGCTCCTCTTCCTCCTCCTCCTCTTCCTCCTCCTCCTCATTCACATCATTAATCCATTTTAAATCCATCCTGATCTGCTGCAGCTTTTTCTCTCTGCTGGTTTCTGAGTTTCTCTGCTGGATGTCTGACCTGCTGACAAACTGAAACTAAAATCACATTAACAGCTTTTCATCGACTTCTTCTGCTCAGACGGCGAAGCGTTTTTAATTAACTTGTTACGAGGAGTCGGCTGGGTAACAATGGGGAGATTACACTCTGGTTACTCTGGGATTAAGAGTGAAAACCTTCCTGATAATCTCCTCATATTAGTGTTTTCTTGTTCCTCTGCAGAAGGAAAACTCCTGGATTGGATGTTTTTAGTTGAGATTAAAGTCAAACGAGACTTTACAGAGGAAAGTCGAAATGTTTTGGATTTTATTTTGGTGAAAATAAGAGCCTGATAAAATTAGCTGTTAACCCCAAAGAACTAACCATAAGTTACACTCAGGCTAAACTGCTGCTACACCATGTTATATCCTTAGTTTTTGCTCTTATTAAGCAAAAACTAAGGATATAACATGGTGGTGAGCAGATGCTAATGCTAAACTGCTAACTTCAATTAAAACTTCAATTAACTTCTGCTCTTGAAACACTGCAAAGTTTGAGCACCAATTTAATTTAATGTTCATTAATGACCTTATATGTTGTATTTATGTTCATATTCTCTCTACTGGTTGTTTTACTTCATGTTTCAGATATTCAGGAAAAAGTCAGTAAACAGTTTTCACCCCCTTCAAAATAAGAGCATGAATATAAATAGATTCTTAACAGTCGGTAACCAAAACTTTAACTCAGATTTCAAGTTTATGACTAAAATTGCCCTGAGTTCAGAAATAGTCAGGAAAACTCACTTTAGAATTTATTTAGGGGAAACTATGTGTGCTAAAAGTTTTCAAAATTTGCTGAAAGGCTAATCAGAAACTTAGCTTAGCTGTTAGCCAATTTAGCAGCTTCGTGTTCTTTGAAACCAAAAAATATTGATGCAGATTAAATAAGAGCTGATAGGGACATTTAGGTTTACAGACGACATTCAGTTTAAAGAAAATAGACGCACTAAAACACACAATCTTCTTATTTTAGTGAAATAAAGCTGCAGAGCAGACGAAGTAAATGAAACTAAAACTAACAGATGGTCTCTGCTTTAATAAGCCCCACTGACTTCTAACAACTGGATGCTCTGGATTTTATTTAGTGTCTCATTAGAGGAGATTAAAAACACTTTCCTGCCACACTTTCCTGCAAATTTTTATTATTTTCCATCATTAACATTCCAATTTACAACTTTCCCACTTTACCCCATGAACCAAAACAACACATTGAATTTTATGGTTAAATAATTGAAATAAATCTGAAAAGATTCTTTATTTAGATTTTCTTCTTTAGGCTCTGCAGAAAACCAGACGGACTGAAGAGCAGCAGCTCCTGTTTGTTTTAGATAAGAAAACAGCAGATAATCAAATCCAACCTCATCAATAAAGTGGAGATAAGAGGCAGGAGAGAAAACGGCTGGAAATACCTGCAGATAACAGAGAGGCTGGAAGAACCGCAAAACGAAACCCTGAGCATCACAGCAGGAATCCGGCTTGAATTAAACAAACCAGGTTAAAGACAAAACGTCACATCAGATCAGTTTGAAACAAGAATCACAGGAAGGTTTTTCTTTCAAAGAAAAAACGAAAAATGACTAAAACATTTTCCATAAAAATCTTATATACAGCTTCCTTCATTTCATTTATATGGAAGAATATTAGGGCCACTGAAAAAAATTTGACGTTTTCTCAGAATTTTGACTTTAATGTCAGATGAACGTCAAAAAAACAAACGAGAAATTTGAGTTTAAAATTCTGAGAAAAAAAGCCACATTTCTGAAAATAAAGTCAGTATTCTGAGATTACAGTTATAAATCTGAGGTTAAAAAATCATTTTCTGAGAATAAAGTCAAAATACTGAGAAAAAAAGTAAAATTTCTGAGATTAAAGTCAAAATTCTGGTGGAAAAAGTCAGAATTTGAGGAAAATTTTATAATTTTGAGGAAAAAAAGAATTGTAAGTAAAAAGTAAAATCTGAGAAAAAGTCAGAATTCTGAGGGGGGGAATCAGATTTTTTGTTGTGGCACTAATCTTCCTCCATACATTTACATCTTCCAGGCAAACAGGATTTATTTTGGAAGAACTTTTCTCTGTCCAGTCAGTTACATAAAAGCAAATGAAGGAGTTTTTTTTTTTATTAAAATAAATACTGCAGCATCATCAAGTTTATTATTCACGTCGTTTTGGAGCCGATTAGAGAATAAAATCTTATGAACATCAGAAGATGAGCAGCACAGGAAGTAGCAGCAGCAGAGACAGGAAACGGCTGAGAGGAGTCAACCTGACCGCCGATGAATGATACCAACGAACCTCCTGATCCGAGTCATCTGGGAGAAAACGAAACAATCAAGACTTTACATCGTTGATATCATGTCTTCAGAGCCATTTAATGTATTTTTAAACTGTTATCTTTTTCTTTCACTTTCTCTTTATCTCGACTTTCAGCAGCTCTTAGAGATACATGTTTATCTGCCAGGCAGGACAAGGAAAGCTTTCACTCCACACTTCTGCAGCTCGTTTATTTTTGGAAAAAAGACAGAAGTAAGTGATGCTATGTGTTGGATTAGCTAGCTTCAAATTTTACCAGCTTAATTAAAGTATCAAAAGCTGGATTGATTTTTATTTGTTTTTTTTAGCTCCAAGTTGAAGATTTATCTTCAGGATAAAACTCAGAACATTATGTGACTTATGACTATGTGCAGAAGATTTGCCACAAATAGTGTTCCATAGAAACTTTGTTAAAGATATTTCTTTTCCAAAAGTGTTTTATGCCTTTATTGCACCTATTCATAACAAATATTTGTGACTTTTCCTCTTATTGATCATGAATCCAAGTCACTATTTTATAAAAGTATAAATCCCCAACATTTCATATTTGGAATTAGAAACATTTTAGGTCGGCTTTTTTATTTTTGTCATCAATGTCAAAGTTGTCAAAAAATAAAAAATCTTAAAATAATGTCTAGGGACACAATTAGCTGAAAATATGATGCAGTAATCTTAAATGTAAAGAGTTTAAGAAAATTACAATAATTAGCTGTGGATGCTATCAGTAACATGCTAATGCTAGCAAATACTACTGTTAGCTGACTCTGTTGTCTGAGTTAACCTGGTTTAATTATTGTGCTTAAACATTTTAAATGAGTCTAACAATAAAATACAGAAATAAACTGGAAACATTATATGACCAGAATTATCAAGATTAAAACAAGGTTTTGTTTAAGGCTAACATGCTAACGTGTTAGCCTTAAACAAAGAGCTGGGTGAGCTGGTGTATGGAAAGAGCAAAGAGACATGAGGTAGACATGCTTGAGTATTTTATTAACATGAACCTAAAGCACAATATGTAGCTAAGACTATTAATATGCTCCCACATGCTAATGCTAACATTAGCAGCTCTGAGGGCTCAGAGGAGGTGGAAGCAAACAATTTAGCAGCTAGCATGTGTGAGAAGTTGTTTCACTTGTAGATTCTAGTTTGAAAATCACAATAACAATAACTTTTAATATTTTTAATTCTCATACATGCTAACGTTAGCAGTAGCATGTTTGGTGGGTCCAGAGTTTGGTGGGATCTGTTCTGATGAACCAAATGTGTCCATTTTAGCTCAGTTGACAAATAAAACCCTTAGGAGGAAATTCAGCATCTAACACTTTTGACATTTTGCTTTCAGAAACAAAGTTTTGGGACCTCACAACAAAGGTCAAACTAGATTTGTTTCTTTTTCTTTTCTGGGTTTCAAAATCATCCCAAACTCCACATCAGTGTTTCTGTTTTAAGGTTTTGTTGTTAAGGAGTTAAATAAGAAACATTTTGGGGGATAAAAGGCTTGAACTGTAAATGAGAAGGTGAGGCAAATTCATTCAGCCCCATTTACACCCAGAAGGAGTTTTTTTGTTTTAGGGTGAAACGTGTGAAAGGCGGGTTTTACAGCGACTGTGGGTGTTGATTCCTCTTCCACACCTTTGAGATTACAAAACCTTTCAGAGATTACCTGAACCACACCAAGGAACCAAAATAATTAAAAATGAGAATAAAACTTTGGAGAATCTTGTCTCAAAATGCAAAGCCGACAGACTCCCAGCTTTAACACTTTTATATTAAATAAACACAGATAATACGTGTTGCTATGTGTGTAAACTTTCTTACCACAATCTTCATGGAAAACGTGAGGGAAGCAATGCAAGACGCCGTAGAAGCAGCGGCAGTAGGAGCAGCCTTTCTGGACCCACTCACCGTGGGGAACAACGTCACATCGTCTGCAAACATACAAACAGTAAAAACCAGCAAAAGAAGCCACAGCGACAGACCGTGGATCAGAACAAAACGATTATAATGTCAATGTTGCTGAAAACCCAGGAGACCATCAGCTGGTTTACCTGATTCGGGTGTCGTACTCACAACTCCTCCCGGTGAAGAACGGAGGGCAGGCGCAGAAACTGCCCAGGATGCAGGTTCCTCCATTTTTACAGCAGCTGCGGCTCTGATCAGCACCTAAAAACATTAAAACATTAAAAAACATCAACCTGATCCTCCGTTTCTATCAGCCTCAGTGATAACAGAGGGAAACATTTCATCTTCACTGCAACATCACAAAATCTCACCAAGTAATTTTGGTCCAGTTTGTAGTGAAAATATCGTAGTAAACTCAGTAGCTTTCCATTTCTATTGGCAGATAAATTAACTCATAACATGAGAAAAATGTCTTGTTAAATAACCTGCCAATGGAACTGGAGCTGGGTTGCTAGGTAACAGGCTGAGCTGGGCTTGGCTGGCGTTGCTAGGTAACAGGCTGAGCTGGGCTTGGCTGGCGTTGCTAGGTAACGGCGCCAGTGGAACCAGAACTTTTTAAAATTAATATTAAAGGAATTAATGACTTAAAACAAGTCTATATATGTTGCAGAAAAATTACTTTTAAGTTAATTTTATTGCAAATAAACTAAAATATTTCCACTAGAAATTAAACCAAAAATACTTGGTAAGATTTTGTGTTTTTGCAGTGTTTACCTGTTGTATGTAAAGTATTCATTTAATCCTTCTTATATTTGTAATGTTTTTCATCCATAACCTGAGAGTTACATATTGGAATGAATTAAAAATATAAATAAAAAAGCAGCAAAAACTTGAAAAAGTTTTCACTGTTTTTCTAGTTTATAATCTGTAAAACTGAAAATCTGAATCTGAAGTTTTACTGATTTCTCATGTAATCTGTTCTGTTTAGCTGATTGTTTCCGTCTCTTTTTCCTGTTTTGTTTACAGATCTGAGGTTTTATTGGGTTTGAGCATAAAGATGAATCCTCCTCATGTAAATTCTCTGCAGGTTTTCAGTCTGAAATCTGCTGTCCAGCTGCTGCAGCTCCTCTGTGTCGGTGAAATAAACCAGAGTCTGCAGCTGGCAGCGCATTCCTGCAGCACTCCTCCGCTCCACACCAGTAAACACCAGAGAGTCTGAGCAAACCTCTGAAAATAACAGAGAAACACTAAAACTCAACATCCAGACACTCAAACCTGAATCGTTTCGCTCCTTCCTGCTGCAAAAACGTTGATTCAGTTTCACATTTTCACTTTTTTACTTGGTTTTTATGAATTCCTGCAACGTTTTCCTGCTTGTCTGCAAACAGGAATATTAGAGATGTTTCATTTCCTGTGAAAACAGAAATCTGTGTGTGTGTGTGTGTGTGTGTGTGTGTGTGCGTGTGTGTGTGTGTGTGTGTGTGTGTGTGTGTGTGTGTGTGTGTGTGTGTGTGTGTGTGTGTGTGTGTGTGTGTGTGTGTGTGTGTGTGTGTGTGTGTGTGTGTGTGTGTGTGTGTGTGTGTGTGTGTGTGTGTGTGTGTGTGTGTGTGTGTGTGTGTGAGGAGGCGTACTGCTGGTGAGGCCGATGAAGGGCAGCACGGCGCTGGCGTCTCGGTGTTTACGGTCGCCGCTGTTTGGAGAATTCACCTGGGTAAACTGGGACAGAAACTCCTGGGAGGACTGGGAGGACTGGGAGGACTGGGAGGACTGGGAGGACTGGGAGGACTGGGAGGACTGGGCCGCTGGAGGAGGAGCAGGAGAGGAGGGAGATGGGGCAGCAGTAGAAGAAGAAGAGTGGAGGACTCCTTCAGACCCTGAAAGAAAAAAACGGCAGGTTTGAGTAAATATTTGTACATCCAAGTAAAAAATAAAAACTTTGAGTAATCGGCTGATTTTATGGACAAAATGTTTCTGATTCAGGGTAAAATCAGTGAAATTTAAACCCTGACAGCCACATTGTTGGTTCCTCGCCTTCCTGATGTCTGTTTCAGAACAAAGTCCCTCTATTACATCTGACTGATGTGCAAATGAGGAGAAACCAGCAGCTACTGGAGCCAAACTGGGTGAAGTGGCTCAAAACCAGTTAAACCACAAACTGAGCAATGAGGAGAAAACGTCTGAATTTACACTGTGAATCTGAAAATATCTGATTGTTTAACAGAGAGAAAAATTACAAACTTTTCTCTGACCAGCAAATTACATGGAGCAAAAACTTCATGATGCGTTCAAGTACATCTAGAAAATATACGAGTAAATACACTATTTTGGATAAAACTTCTGTTTAAAGGCAAAGATTTATTAGGATTTGGGTCCCTGGAAAAAAAGAATTCTGACTTTAATAAGATTTTTATTCGATTTGTCAAAATCAATATTAATAACCAAACATTCTTTGGTTTATGTCAATTTTGTTGTTAAAATATAAAAATAATCACATAATCATTTTCTTCTCCGTTATAGGATTTGTAAACATGCACTTCATCTTTAACTTCATCCAAACTGAAAGTCTGTCTCAAATTTATTTGGTAGATTTGAGTTTTAAGAACAGATGTTGCATAAACAACTAAAATGTTTATAATTTAGAGGGAAAATGTTAAAATTCTGAGGTTAAACTCATCATTCTTCCATGTCTCAGTGTCCCTAATGAACATTTAAAATTGGTGCCGCTCGAAATATTCTGAACGTTGTGGAAAATTTAAGATGAATTATAGTTTTACGAGGTGCATTTGAACGCATCATGAAATGATGGCTTCTAATAAAGAAGCCCGTAAAAAAAAAAACATTGCGGAAATGTGGAGAAAAACCGACCTGAGGGAGCAACAAGCCGGAGACACCAGAAAACCCCGAGCAGGAATCTGAGAGGAGAAACGGGGAAGAAATTCATTAAAGATGGAGAAAAAACAGGAAAATAAACGTTTTTTAGTTTTTAGGACTCACCTGAACTTCTGCTGTCGCCTCATATTTAAAATTGTCAAAATTCCAACTTCTTGCAGTTTTAATATGAGTAAAAAAACAAAAAACAAACAAACAAAAAAGCAGGAAAAATAAGAAAAACTTGTTAATTTTATCTGTAAATATTCCTGAAGTTCCCAGAAAAAAATAAATAAATCAGAAAATCAATAAATCCAGGAACAAGTGAGAGCTGCAGGTTTTCTCAGCCTCATTTGTGGGAAAACTTGGAACATCTGATTCAAACCTCATCCCTCCTCTCTGCTCTCCAGGTGATTTCATTCCGGAAGTGGGCGGGACTCCGGAAGCCACGCCCCCTTTCTGTCTGCTGCCCGTTTCCGCCTGCAGGTTGGAATCAACAAGAACCGGAATGACGGAAAATGTGATAATTCTGCAGCAGAAACGGCTGAAAAGGTTTAGATTTTAATCCAGAAAACAAATATTTGACTTATTTATTCAGAAATAATTAAAATAAAGTTAAAACTGTTTATTTTTAGTGAAAATGAGATCAAATTAATTTAATGAGATATGTTTAATTAAAAAGTTTGGTTATAAAATCTAAATTAAGAAAGCTGCTTTTATTTCCTCTGAAATCTTGAGGGATTATTTGGTCTGTGAATTAAATCTTAAAAATAAAAACTGCAACTCAGAATTAAGTTTTAATTAGATTAACCTTTAAATTTGATACATTTTTCTCTTCTTATTATTTTGCTACTTTTTGATATTTTCTTTTTGTTTCATCTTTGGCTGGAAAAAAGGGAAAATTAGTAACAAAAATAGACTGTCTTTATTTTTATTTTTATGTTTAGTTTTGTATTTTACTGCCATTTTATTTGATCAAACTTAATTTTATTTCTTGTCATGTTGTCATTGCTGTGAAGTACTTTGGTCAGTTAATGTTGTTCTTCTTCTCTGGATGTTTAGCTGAATCTTTCAACCCCCACCAGCATGTGTGCTAACCTCGTTAGCATGTGTGCTAACCTCGTTAGCATCCAGTCTCATGCTAATCACTCAGCTGCTCCCAACAGAAAACATGCAGAAACTTTTCATGCATGAAAATAAACATTCCAGAAAGTTCAGGTTTAAACTTCATTTCTTGATATTTTGATTCCAAAAAGCCTGAATTTATTCTGACACATTAAAATGTTTTTATCGACACCTTTTTATGCTTTCTGAAAACCTTTTTAAGAAACTTTTTAACTCAGTTTCAGTCCAACATGTTTCCGTTTTCAGAGGAATGTTTCCAGTGTTAGTAGATACATTTCTTTTGAATCATTCTGTTATAAAAAGGTCAAAATGTTTAGAAATAAAATTCTTAAAAATAAAAAATAATGTGTCAAAATGATAAGACCTGCTATTCAAAGCAGTGAAACTGAACGTCTCTTTGAAAAAACCTCTAATCTGACCTTTAACCCCAAACGCTTCATAAATGGCAGGTTTCATGTTCATCTTGTAGTTTATTAGTTTTCTAATTCATTATGTGACGGAGAAGAAGATCGACTGATTTTAATTTGCTGAAATCTGATTTTGTTTGGTCGTTCATGCCAATAATCAATCAATCAGACTGTGTGATCAGTTTACACCACCGATGAATATGCAGAAGAACGTCGATGTCAAACAGCAGAGCTTTGTTTACAGGAGTAATAATGGATCAGTTTTAATGTTGTTGAGCAACAGGAGACAAAAATATCGTTTCAGAATCATGATAAGAGAAAGGAAGGAGAAAACATGACTAACAGCTTTTAGTTTACATCCAGATTTACTGTCTGTCTTCTTCTGGTGCAGAATTATGACGCACATCTCACATCAACGATGTAAAACTAAAGATTCTGTTGGGTATTCCAACAATTGTCTTATTGTTCCTCAGGTGATAGAAGGCCGACTTTGTAACTGTCTTTATGTGACCTGAAGGTTCAGGTCAGAGACCATCACTTTGGGCCTGACTGCTGGTTTCCAGCTGTAAGAATTGACTAAATAATTGTTCTTAAGGTACAAAGATAATAACTTCAGTTTTGTTTCTGCTAAACCTGAAAGAAGTTACAGTTTAAAACTCTCAAGATGAATCCACAGGCTGGTAATTAATACAAGAATATTAAGCCTCTCTTGTTAACAAATAGGATAAATAACAACAAAAGAATAGAAAGTCAATAAAAATGAAAAATTAAAGACTATATCATGTAGTCCAAATATTATCTTGTTTGTCAAGTGACAAAAGGCTGATTTGTAGCTGTCTTTATGTTGCTCTGAAGGTTCAGGTTTGGAGTTCAGGAAGCCGTTAAATCATGTAAAACTGTGGCTCCCTGCCTGGTTGTTCTCCCTCTGAGGGCCAAACAGAGGAAACGGGCTTTTTATCGTCACAAAGGAGTCTGAGCTGATGCTAATAGGCAGCTGGAGGAGGAGCAGCAGGAGGGACGACCTGATGGGAACCCAGCAGGAGGTCTGCATCCCAAAGCAGGAGGCAGGAAGACCTGCAGCAGGAAGAGAGGAAGACCTGCAGCAGGAAGAGAGGAAGACCTGGTGCAGGAAGAAGAGAGGAAGACCTGCTGCAGGAAGAGAGGAAGACCTGCAGCGGGAAGAGAGGAAGACCTGCTGCAGGAAGAGAGGAAGACCTGCTGCAGGGAGAAGAGAGGAAGACCTGCTGCAGGAAGAGAGGAAGACCTGCTGCAGGGAGAAGAGAGGAAGACCTGCAGCAGGAAGAGAGGAAGACCTGGTGCAGGAAGAAGAGAGGAAGACCTGCTGCAGGAAGAAGAGAGGAAGACCTGCAGCGGGAAGAGAGGAAGACCTGCTGCAGGAAGAGAGGAAGACCTGCTGCAGGGAGAAGAGAGGAAGACCTGCTGCAGGAAGAGAGGAAGACCTGCAGCGGGAAGAAAGGAAGACCTGCAGCAGGAAGAGAGGAAGACCTGCTGCAGGGAGAAGAGAGGAAGACCTGCAGCAGGAAGAGAGGAAGACCTGCTGCAGGGAGAAGAGAGGAAGACCTGCTGCAGGAAGAGAGGAAGACCTGCTGCAGGAAGAGAGGAAGACCTGCTGCAGGAAGAGAGGAAGACCTGCTGCAGGGAGAAGAGAGGAAGACCTGCTGCGGGAAGAGAGGAAGACCTGCAGCAGGAAGAGAGGAAGACCTGCTGCAGGAAGAGAGGAAGACCTGCTGCAGGGAGAAGAGAGGAAGACCTGCTGCGGGAAGAGAGGAAGACCTGCTGCAGGGAGAAGAGAGGAAGACCTGCTGCAGGAAGAGAGGAAGACCTGCAGCAGGGAGAAGAGAGGAAGACCTGCTGCAGGGAGAAGAGAGGAAGACCTGCTGCGGGAAGAGAGGAAGACCTGCAGCAGGAAGAAGAGAGGAAGACCTGCAGCAGGGAGAAGAGAGGAAGACCTGCTGCAGGGAGAAGAGAGGAAGACCTGCTGCAGGAAGAGAGGAAGACCTGCAGCGGGAAGAAAGGAAGACCTGCAGCAGGAAGAGAGGAAGACCTGCTGCAGGGAGAAGAGAGGAAGACCTGCTGCAGGAAGAAGAGAGGAAGACCTGCTGCAGGAAGAAGAGAGAAAGACCTGCAGCAGGAAGAGAGGAAGACCTGCTGCAGGAAGAGGAAGACCTGGTGCAGGAAGAGGAAGACCTGCTGCAGGAAGAGGAAGACCTGGTGCAGGAAGAGGAAGACCTGCAGCATTCAGCTACAGCAGGATCGAATCATAACAGTCCTCCATGCTGACAGCAGAGACTCAGTAAAACTAGCAGATCATGTTTAACCACTGTAGTTTTTTAAAGATGTCTTAACGATTTTTTCTGC
The DNA here is from genome assembly GCF_051168715.1 of Poecilia mexicana. Classification (NCBI taxonomy): domain Eukaryota; kingdom Metazoa; phylum Chordata; class Actinopteri; order Cyprinodontiformes; family Poeciliidae; genus Poecilia; species Poecilia mexicana. The sequence goes on from NW_028263381.1 coordinate 25,690,157, forward strand.
ACTTTTGCTTCTTTTTAAAAATTCATTTTGAGTTTATTTTTAGTTTCAAATGAAAAATATCCAAAGAAATGACAGATTAACATATAGAATATATGATTTCAGCTTCAATTAGAGATCAGAATCAAACATTTAGCTCTGAACATTTCTCTGTTATTCAGAGGAGGATGTGGATTTTATCTCTCTTAAACTTCATGGTTTCACGGAGGTCCAGTTGTTGCTGGGTTTGAATCCTGCTCTGGGTTTTCCTGCATGTTTTACCACATGGTTCTTTTTTGGTGAGGAAATGTCAGTAAATTAAACTATATTTAAGAGTAAAACATTTTTATGTAATTTAATAAAGCAGCCATGTTTTAACTCCACCTGGAAACCATCTAAACTGGGAATGCTGCTGTTTATCCACAGTGGGGCGTAATTACGCAGTTCCACCACTAGAGGGAGATGTTCCACAAGCAGTCAGCTCTTCTCTCCTGTTTCTGTTTCCTGTTTTTCTTTTCGACTTATCAGTTTATTTTATGGGTGGAATTTTGTCAACATGGAAACAAGTTATGAGGAAGAAAATAGTTTGATTTGCAAGAAGCTGACATCCAGCAGAGCAACACAAGGACAAAAATTCAATTTATTATTTAAAATTTATTAAATATTGTTGATGTACAATTTACATATTTGTACAAATATTAACAGACAGTTTTTAAGCTAAGCTTTCTAACAATCTACAGCTTATTTTCCTGGTACGTAACTTATCATAACGGCTCCGGTAGCTTAGAGTTACTTTACCAGAATTCACCGAATAATTTGCTGAAATGTGTGTAATTTATATGCTAATGCTTTAGCTTTAGCGTTAGCTTCTACAAAAGCCTTTCCTGGCGCAGCGCTGTTTTGCTAGCAGAGCTAATATTTAAGTGCGTTAGCATTAGCGCAGCTAACGTTTTAGCCAGCGGTGAACACAAAGCTGCTGCAGAAAGTATCTTGTAAGATCCAGGAAAGTTTTGATTGTTTATTTTTACCACTAAAAATGGTAAAAATAAAAAAACAAACTGAAATGAGATCAACATTCATTAAAATGTCTCAGTTCATAATGTTTGATCACATTTCAGCTTTCCTCTTCATCTTCATCTTCCTCCTCCTCTTCATCTTCCTCATGTTCGCCGTTAGCTGTGTTCATTTTCCAGCTCAGAGCCCACTTCCTGTTCGTCGTTTCGTCCACTTCCTGTATGGCGTCCCGGCGGCTCCGGTGCTCCCAGGAGAAGCTCATCACCTCGTCTTCGTCCGTCTTCCTCCAGCGGCAGATTCTCCAGGACTCCTTCCAGGCCCGCCACTCCTCCACCTCCTCTTCCTCCTCTTCCTCGTCGTCTTCCTCAGCTCCGCCGCGGTGAGCCACGGCGACCATCCAGGAGCGCCGCCAGGAGGAGAAGGAGGCGTTCAGCTTGTGGAACTGCAGGTGCAGCGGAGCGTCAGGTTTGGTTTTCGCTCGTCTCTGTTTCTTCTTCGTCTGTTTTAGTACGCCGCTATTCGTCTCCTGCTCCTCTTCCTCTGTTTGTTCATCAGCTTTTCCCTCCACAGGATTTTCTTCATCAGTTTCTCTGTTTTCCTCACCTTCATCTTTGTTTTTGTTGATTTCTTCCACCTCTTCATCATCTTCCTCTTCGTCTTCCTCACAGCTCTCATGCTCTTCCTCATCCTCCTCTTCCTCATTGTCCTCCTCATCTTCAGATCGTCTTTGTTTGGTTTCCATCTTCATCCTGTGAATGTTTCCATCGTCATCCTCGTCATCGTTTTTGTCTTTCTGCTTTCCGTTTTCTTCTGCCTCATCTTCCTCCTCTTCATCTTCCTCATCTTCATCATCATCTTCTTCATCATCCTCTACATCAGCCAGGCTATCTTCATCCTCATCTTCCTCCTTGTCGTCTTTGTTGCTCTTTCTTTCATCTCTATTCTCCTCCTCTTCCTCTTTTCCTTGTTTTTTGTCCGTTTCTCCCTTCTCTTCCTCTTCTTCATCTTCATCATCGTCTTCTATATCTGGGCTCTCTTCATCCTCCTCTTCCTCTTTCAGGTTTACATCTTCATACTTTCCTTTTCCTTTTTCCTTCTCTCCTTCATCTGCATCTTCATAGTCTTCCTCCTCTTCATCTCCTTTACTTTTGCCGCTTTCTTCATCAAAGTCCAGAAACTCCTCCTCCTCTTCATCATCTTCTTTGTCTTTTCCCAGCTTTGTGCCGTTCCTCTTCTCCTCCTCGTCTTTTTCTGCCCTGTTGTTTTTCTTTCTTTCTTCCTCCTCATCTTCAGCACCTTTATCTTCCTCATTTTCAGTATCTTCATCTTCCTCATCTTCAGCATCTTCATCTTCCTCATTTTCAGTATCTTCATCTTCCTCATCTTCAGCATCTTCATCTTCCTCATTTTCAGTATCTTCATCTTCCTCATCTTCAGCATCTTCATCTTCCTCATCTTCCTCATCCTTCTTCCTCTGCTCTATTTGATCTCGACTCTTCGTTTCTTTTGTTTTGGCGTTTTTCTGTCTTTCTTCATCATTGGCCCGATTTTTCTCCTCTTCCTCCTCCTCGTCCTCCTCATCTTCAGCATCTTCCTCCTCCTGATCTTCTTCCTCCTCCTCATCTTCAGCATCCTTCTTCCTCTGCTCAGTTTCAAGCTTTTGACTCTTCGTTTTGTTCGTTTTGGTGTTTTGCTCCTCTTCCTCATAAATTTCCTCTTCCTCCGTCTCTTCGTCCTTCATCTTGTCAGCTGACTCGTTGTCCTCCTCCTCTTCCTCAACTGTATTTTCACATTTTTCTTCATCCTGCTCCTCCTTCATCACTTTGACACTATAATGTGTTTCCTCTTCTTCACTCTCCTCCTCCTCCTCTTCTTCTCCTCTCTCTGTTTCTTTCTCATCTTCTTCATCTTTATCTTCCTCCTCTTCATCTACACCCTCATCTTCCTCTTTTTCCTGCTCCTTGTTCTTGTTGAAGTTTTGGAACATTTTTGTCCTCCTCTCCTCTTCCTCCTCCATTCCTTCATCCTCTTCATCCTCCTCTTCCTCGGTTTCGTCTCCTTCCTCCTCCTCTTCCTCGTCCTCCGGTGTTTTCTGTCCTTTTGGAGCCTTCCAGGCCTCCGTCCAGTCGCTCAGACCGGACCGGTCCAGACCGGAGAACAGGAAGACGTTTATGGCTCTTCGTCTCCTGGACATCTGGTTGCTATGGTGATGGGCGGACAAGATGGACGCCTGACGCCACCTGAGGGGAAACCAGAGGTCAGTTTGGAAAAACCCAACCGTTTATCCATCCAGCGCTAACAAAGGAGCTAAATTTTGTTTTAGCATCTTTGCTAAATTAAAAACGTTTAGCGCTCTTAGCTTCCGCTAACCAGATAAATTCGATATTGAAACTTTATTTTTATCTGTGTTGAAGGTTTAGTTTTCAATTGTTAAGAATTCTTCAGATATTTAGACGTTCATATTCATGCTCTTATTTTGAAATTCATGTGGCCTTATTACGCAGCAGATCCATTTCCTCTCCTCATCTCTCTTGACACATGCTAAGTGTCAACATGGTTAAATTTAGCTTTTAGCATTAGCTTTCACTAAATACCAAGTTGCTGTAGTCCTTTAGCGTTAGCAGAACTAATGCTAACTAGTAGCGCTTTAGGGTTAGCTCAGCTAACGTTGTGGCTAGCGTTGGCCTCCTCTGGTGATGGGAATGTTTGGTGGTGTGTAAACCTCCCTGCTACTGCTGAGGCTGAAGCCGACCCACCTGACCTGCTGCTGGTAGCCCCAGCAGGAGCTCCAGCTCCTCTGCCGCTCTTCGTGCTCCTCTGGAGGAGCTGCAGCCAGCAGACAGGATTTGCTCCATCCGGGCATCAGCCAGTCGTTTATCTCCGCTGTGAACGTGGCGGGTCCGTCCGTTGGATCTTCTGCTCCGGAGAGCCTCCATGAATCCTCCCAGCCTTCAGGCTCGTCCTAATTAAAGACCAGAACACAGATTTTCTTTGGTCAGTCAGATTTGGAGCTGAAACTCTGGAAACAGCAGGAAAACAACAACCTGATCCAGCTGCTCCTGAATGAGGTCAAACTTATCGGACTTGTCTGTTGTCTCCTGTTGGAAGCTCTGCCAGCCGCAGTCCCAGTTCTTCTTCTGCTGCCTGAAGGGAAAGTTCATGATCTTCCATGTTCCGGCCCAGACAGGAAGTCGATATTCTCCTATTTCCACTTTGCTGACCGTCATTCTTTCAAACAGAGTGTCCCACTCAAAGTCTCTGTCCTCTGACTGCTCTGACTGAGCCGGGCTTTTCACCTGGAAACAAGAAAAACATTTAGAGAAAACATTTTGTTGATTTCCTGTCTTTGATTCAACCCTTTTCTCAAATCCCATTTATTACAACAATCAAACCCAACATATTAGAGAGGAAAGCTGAAAATCTAAATATATGATCTTTATTGTGAGATTTGACCCTTAAAGAACAATCAGTTCCACCGTGATGGACACGGCTAACTAAAAGGTTAGCTTTGCTAACCCTTAAAGTGCTACACCAACACCATATTTAGCAGAGGCTAATGCTAAAACAATGAAACAACACTGTATTTAGTCTAACCTAATGTTAAAGGGTGTATCTTTAACATATCTAACTGATAATAGTGGAAGGTAATGCTAATGTGCTAATGTGCTATACAAACACAATGTGCTAATGTGCTTAGTGGAAGCTAATGCTACAGCGCTAGACCAACATAGTTTTAGTGGAAGCAACACAGATGTTGAACTTTATTCAACTGAAAGTTGATAAAACAGCCAATAAATTAGCATTTTATAATGTGAGGGAAGCTAAGTGCACTAAACGTTTCAAAGTTAGCAAAAAGCGCTAAACAAAAAAGTTAGCTCTGCTATTAGCGCGTGTCCCATCTGTGCATCCTGACCTGCTTCCAGGAATGACTCCATTCAGGAATCGGACCCGTCCCGTCGGCGTCCGGTCCACACGTCTTTGATTTGTACTTCCTGTTCCTGGGACACTCTAAGCTCATCAGCAGCGTCCGCCTCTCTTTAGCCTCTCTGGCCTTCAGGTAGAGGTACTTTGGTGGCTTCAGGCTCATCCAGGATTCCCTCCAGCACAACCCAAACACGTCCACTTCCACTTTCCGTTTTTGCCTGTGACGTTTCGGGGAGGACGACCTCCTGGGGGGCGGCGGCGGCGGCGGAGGCTCCGCTCTGACTTTTGGAGGAGGAGGAACGATTTTAAATTTGATTTTAGGCTTTTTTTCTTCGTCGTCTGTCCGGGTCGTCGCCCTCCTGAAGTCGGAAATCTCATCCTTCACCTGGTCTCCGTTGGACCAGTGGTAGGTCCACTTTGAGAAAAGACTGGAGAATGAAAACCATCTGTTAGATTAAATATGGAAAACTTGTTTTACATGGAACTAAGAAACAGAATTCACTTACATTTCAATCAGTCAATTAAATATGGAGGTCTGGTCCTGACAAAACTGCCCATAGTAGTAATAATAATAATGATAATAATAAAGTACTTAATATTTCAAATCTTGCCTCCAAGACATAAAATATAAGAACTTTCCCATCTTGCCTGATTTTTTTAGTGAGACAAATACATATTTATTGCTTTTATCTGTGTCAATTTTACTGTTTTATTTTGGTGAAATAAGTTGTAAGGAATAAATGTTTTGATCTTTACACTTTAAGGGAGCTCTTCCGTTTCCATTCAGCCTCCTGTTTGCACTGGTCCGCCTCGTTCTGGGCTATTTTCTCCCACTGGTCTCTCAGTCGGCCGTTGCTGAACGCTCTCTTCTCTTCCTTTTTGGACAACATTGTGTTTCCTACGAGAAACACAGATTTATTATCTCTGTGAAACAGCATTACAATGATATTTTTAACAACAAAAAAATTGTAGTAAAACAAATAAAATCCAGGTTTGTGTATTACTCTGGTTTTTGATTTTGATTATCAAAGTTTCTGTGGAAGATAGCTTTTGAGTTATAATTAGCCAAAAAGCTAAAGTTAGCATAAATACTATCATTATATTGTTGGCTTATACTAGGCGTTTTCAATCCATTCAATAACTTATTGCTTTATTAGTTTCCTTTTATATTTCATCATGTTTTTTTTCCCATATACTGTAAAAAAATTAAAATACATTTCTAAACAAAGAAAATATTAGAGGAAAAATAAATCAACATACATATTTTTAAAAGGACAATAAATAAAAAAAGACTAAATAATTACAGAGCAATAAACAATGAAATAAAAACTAAACTAATAAAACTTTGAAAATATAATGGAAAATTTAATAGTAGTGATAATGCTAGATTAATATTGTTGAAAATTACAAAGAAATATTTTATGTCACACTCTATAATCAGATATGTTGAGAATTTTCTTTTTTTATTTTTTGAAGAACAAATTATTAACATTACCAAGTCATTTATTTATTTATATGTTTTTGGATAATTCTGGCAGGATCAGTCCTCCATACAGTTAGAGTTCCAGGAATGTCACAAGTTGTTTTCTCAGAGAATGAAAACAACAAGCAGCTCTAAAATTAAACTCTGCCCGGCAACAAGAACCTCCAAACTGAGGAAAATGGAGATAAACACAGATATTAAATCACATTCTGTCCATCAACACAAGTTTTATGCTCAGATTTATCACTTTGTTTTCCAGCTGACTTTATATAACTTTAAACCTGTAAATATGGAAAATGTTTAGTTACGTGAAAATGTAAGAGCAGCAGTCAGAGGTTTTTAAAGAACGGCTAATTTTAAAACTAGCATCAGAAGCGTCGACCGTCTGGAGGATTTACAGGATTTCAGCCTCATCCGTCTTAATAAACGCCGTAAAATTAGAGGATGACTTCAGGGATCCTCGACCACCTGCTGCCTGAGACGCTTCCCCAACAAACCCAAACATGTTTCACAGAAACGATTTAAATTAAATCTTTAACACAAAAGATTAACGATCTGAAAGAAATTACGCAGCGGCTGCAGTGCTCCATAGAAAAGGGACAGTAATGCAGAAAAAACAACTCATACTCTCCTCCTCTCCACATGCACACCCGTTGCCATGGAAACCGGCTGACATCAGCTCCACTAGCCAACAGAGCGGAGGTGTTATGTTCAAGTGTGTCAGGAGGAACGTCAACCCCTAAAAAAACTCAAATATTTCCCAGAAGATTCAGTCTGTGGCAACTTTATGTTTTCATGCTTGATGTTTATCCTCTGATTTCTAATAATCACCTGAAAGCGAACGGCGATTGATTAGCTGGTGAGCACCAGCCAGCAGGAACAAAAATGTCTCAGTTGGACACATTTTTTTGGTCTAATTTCAGCATAAAGGTTTGTTGATCTGTAGTTTCTGGCGTTAAACTGCGTCTGTTTAGCAACTTTCAGTGTTTTTAAGGAGCCTCAAACCATCGATCGGTTAGCGCCAAAATGTCAACATGCAGAACCAGAATCCCACAGAAACAAACTAAAAACATCACATGTTGTCAGATAAACGGACATAAATAATGAATTCTCACCTGTTTCTTTGTTTCGTCCTGTTTTTCCTTCCTCTCCGGCTCCACTGATCGTCGTCTCGACGCTCCTGCAGTTGAAGTTTGACTCTCTGTCCTGAATAACCAGCCGGCTTCCCTCCTCCTATTTTTACATCACAACACATCCAGGGCTGCTGCTCTAAATTTAGAGCCGGGTCGAGGCGGCCAGCGGGACAGACGAGGATTAGATGAAAAACACATTAGTGAAATGAATCTTTATTCAACAGGTGCAACAAACCAGACAGCTGCAGAAATACGACAAAGATGAGACTTTAAAGGCTGCAGGTCAGGAGGAGCAGAGACATAAATATAGAACAACAGATATTAGAGCTGCTGTGTGTTCGACAGGTTACTGATAAATGATGCACAAGATCTATAGAAAATAACTAATCTGGTGTTAATTAATGTTACAATGTCTAATTACTGGAATAAGAAACACACAGATCATGCAAAATGTCCAGTATGATATAAATCTATAAACAGTTTGGTTTATAGATTTAAAGTGAGTCATTTAAATCAGCCACTCTGTGGGTTAAAACTAAGAAAACAACACAATTGGAAATATGTCAGTTTATTTTTTCTTTCTGTTTTTTAAATTATTAATTTATTTTGTTTTTATATTTGTTTTTATTTATATTTTGCTCTGAGCTTCTATTATTTAATTTTATTGATTTTATTTTAATTTATTGTTCAGTTTTTGTTTATTTTTATTATTGTTCTTAATGTATTTAGTTTTTATTTAATATTTCCTTTAGTTGTGTTTTTATTTATGGCTTTTGGGGCTATTTTTCATTTATTTTAGTGTTTTTTCTTGTTTTTATTATTTATTTTTAATTTTGTGTATAGTTATTTACGTTTACACATTTTTATTTATTTTTATAAATTCAGTTTGTCTATTTACTGTTTGCATGCAGGTTAATTTAGGAACAGGAAGTTAGAAAAGCAGAAGTTTCAAACTCCAGTGAACTTGGGATTATTTATTCCATCCATTTAAGCCAATAAGGAAAGCAGGGAACAGATTTTAGCCGTTTTCATGGTTTAACGTTGAATCTTGTTTAGTAAATGTGATTTTTTTGCCGAAATATTGAGCAGCTGTTTGTGTAAACCTATAATCTCCTCATGTATAAACAGATCCTTTGTGTGTGTGTGTGTGTGTGTGTGTGTGTGTGTGTGTGTGTGTGTGTGTGTGTGTGTGTGTGTGTGTGTGTGTGTGTGTGTGTGTGTGTGTGTGAGTGAGTGAAATGGTCCTGTGTGTTTTCTACATGTGCGCAGGGTTTCTGTGCGGTCTGAGCATGCGCAGTGGCTGCTCTGCAGCAGCAGATCTCCGTCACCGTAACGAGACGCTCAGATCACTTTGCTGCTGATGTCAGAGCTGCCAGCTCTATTTTTAACACCACACGGCATTTTTAGGTTTCCATACGTTTGCTGTCAGCTAACAGGAGCTTTTCCAGAAAATGGATTTGTTTGGGTGTTTTTCCAGATTATGTTGTATTTACCAAACTTTATGAATCGTGGAAATAGTTTTGCTAAATTGACTAAGTTCAGGGTCACAAATATACAACAACAGTATTAAAATACTAATTATTTTTAATATTGTTGTCGCTGTTTGTTCCTCTTTTATTTATTAAATCATCTCTATTTCGTTTCTGTTTCCAGCTGAATATGAAATACATTTTTCTTTTACTTCTGTTGCCACTAGATGGCACTGTTGTCTAATTTATCTTCCGCTGCTCAAACCTCACTTTGAAAATTCAAAATTATTTTAAATCATATTTAAAAACGACCAACTTTCAAACATATGTCTTATTTATATGGAGAGAAAGTAAAATCTAAGTTTAAGGGCATTTAATCAGCAGTGATGTTTACTCCTGGTAAAATAATAAAAAAATAAAGCAAATTTCTGAGTTTTGTAGCCATCTACAGATTGTCACACAGAGAAGCTGCAGCGCCCATGTGTTCTTGCGCTTAAAAAATTAGATAAACATATTTAAATATAAAGCTATAAACTTTAATTTTGAACAGTAAAGATGTTTTTTTAACAATTTAAATGTATCAATTTAGAAAATATTATCTTTCTTTTACTATGACTGTAATATAAATAATATTTTTTCTCAATTTTCATATTGATTTTTATTTTCTTTGCTTAGTTTATATAAATTATAATTTAATTATAATTAAAAGAAGTTCGACATATAAATCTGCAGCCTTATTCCTAAATTCAAAGACAAAATGACAAAAAAGACGTCAACCAATGATACTGAACTCCAAGTTATTTGGTCTAGAGATTGACTTGGTCACTGTTTGGTAATTTTTAAGTTATAAATCACAGCAGAGCCACAACAGTTTGACTATATATAATATACACTGCTCAAAAAAATAAAGGGAACATTCAAATAACACATCCTAGATCTGAATGAATGAAATATTCTCATTGAATTCTTTGTTCTGTACAAGGTTGAATGTGCTGACAACAAAATCACACAAAAATCATCAATGGAAATCAAATTTACTAACTAATGTGATACATGTCTTACCAGATCTATCCACTAGATGGAGTCAGTGAGTCTGGTATGTAAGGTTGAGGAAACTGCAGTAACAGACTGAATAAAGACATGATACTGTTTGTTTTTACTCCTTTATTAGGAGACATTAACATTTCATTCTTCAACAAACAGTCCTGTATATCTTTCTCAGACTGTTTTAATATTCTTAAAACTACACCTACTCGTTTCTTCCTTACATCCTTATCCCTCTTCTTCTTTGCCGTTTTTCCACAAATAGCGATTTAAAACTATATTGTTCTGATTTATTTGTCTGAAACACACCTTGCATCTACACTGTTCTGTGCTAACTATCAAAAAGACTTTCTCATTTTATGGGCCAAATGCAGATCTTTGGGTTAAACTAATTTCTTGAAGCAATTGTTTTTGTTTGCCTTTAGGTCAGTACAGTGGAAGGAGGAACTTCCAGGATTCATCCCAGCCAGATATTGGCTTAAAGCTCATCTGTTTTTTCATATTTTCGGGACGGACAAAGAATCTCCAAGACTCTCCCCATTCCTCCAGGAACTTCTTATAGGCGCTGTCTTCAGGCATAAGCTTACTGTTAGAACCGCTGCCTTTCTTGGGACGAGGTTGGGTTTTACCCAGCAGGTGGCATCCTGCCCACTTCCTCTCCGATTGTTTCTCCTTCTCCATGCCAGAGTATAGTTGCTTCCTCATTTTGATCTTTGTTGGTAAAATCACCCTTTGATCACTGAGTTCTTTGGATCTACCTTTGGTTTTAAGCTGGTCATTGGGTTTCTGCAGGAACCGGTAGGAGTTTGCCCAAAATGTGGCTGAAGCAAACACTTTGTTTAGGTCGGCTTTATTGTTGGTTTGTATCTTGTTTTTGCTTGACCATAAAACCTGGTGGTAACCAGGGTTCTGGGGAGACTCCATCCAGGGCTGATCCAGTTGCGGCGTTGGGTTGGCGAGTCTGAAAGATCTTCCCCACTTACATCCACATTCACTCAGGATGGGATGTTGCTGCTGAGCTGAACTACTTTTGCTTGATTGATTGCTTAGAAGTGATTTGATGCTCCATGAGGAGATCCACTGTTTCTCAGGGTATCTTTGGACAAATATCTTGTTGTCAAAGGATCGGCTCACTTTAGCTTTCGCTCCTTCTGAGGACATTATGCTTTTTGGGCATTGGATCTCAGTGGATTCATCCACCCACTTGTCTGTCGATACTAGTCCAGTCCAGTGTGGTGTGTGGTAGATAGACCACTTCCAGGATTCCCTCCACTGAGCAAATGATGGTTTGTCATGTCTCATTTCTGTTTCTGTGATCATCCAGGAATCTTGCCAGTCTGATATGGACTTGGCATGACTTCCATGTTCCCTTGAGTTATCAGGAACATTCAACTTTCTTTTGTCGACTTGATCTTTGGCTTGTGCAGGTTCTGATCGATGCTGGTGCCTAGAGAATTTCCAGGATTCTCCCCAAACTCGTTCACTTGTTGGGCCATTTTTAGGGAATTCCTCCACTGAAATCTCACTCTGGTGCCTCTCCCAGTTCACCCGGACTTGCGTTGAGGTGAACCAACCTTGTTGCCACAGCTCAGGGTTCTGATTCAGAGGCCGGCAGGTAAACTTCCAGGAGTCTTTCCACTCCGACGCATTGGCCTTTAAATCTTCCCCTTTCTCTGACTCTCTGAAAGGCTTCAGAGGATCCGGCTTGTACCTTCTCCTCTCCTGTCTCATTCTGTGTTTTATTACCTTCCAGGAATCCCTCCATTCAGAAGGTGGAAGTATTTTCTGCAGGTGCTTTAGAAGAAGTATCTTTGACTCGGGGAGCTCCCTCCTTGTGTGATGTATCACATCACGTCTTAGTTGCTCGTACCTTGGGTCTACTTTCTCTGTCGAGTAATTGACAAGGAGGGATTGAGGGATCTTTTCCACCCTTTGAGTCTCAATCTTTGGTGGTAAGGCTTTGAGGACTTTATCTATCTCCGCACAAGGTTTTGAGGTATTCTTCGGTATCTCCCATGACTTGCTCCATTCGCCCATCGCCTCAAATTTATCGCAGAACTGAAGGTCTCTCTTACAAGTTGTGGAGGTGATTTTGTGAAAACCATCTCTCTCCAGGCTGTTTTCGTCAAAGCTGTGATGTTGGTTCTCAGAGGAACTCTGCTTGTTGTTGAAGACGCCGCCTGCTGTTTTCCATGAACTGGCCCATTCTGGACTGAGCGGTTTCTGGTGACGAGGAAGCTTGAAGCTGTTGCTGCCGTGATGGTTGAGAAGCCTCCAACATTCCTCCCATTCTGGGTTTATTTCTCTTCCCATATCTTTATTGTAATCAACTGTTGCATTCAGTAAATCTTCGTTGCCTGACTTGGTGGACGTCCAGGAATCACTCCACTCTGATGAACACAAGAGTTCATTTTGGTGCTGGGTTTCCACCAGTGAAGTGAAAAATCCATGTGTAGAAACTTTCTCTTCATCTTCAGCAGAATCTTTCTTGATTTTCTCAAATCTTTTCCAGGATGTTTGCCATTCGTCAGCGGGCAGATTCAGGTCTAGCTCCTGTGATTGCACCATCTTGTAAAAGTCTTTTCTCCAGAGATGATAGCTTTCTGGATCCACCAGGTTGGGCTCGTTTGGCCACGGCTTACCCTCTTCGGCTTGAGGTTGACAGGGAGCAAACATCCAGCACTGCCCCCAGTCTGGACTTGCGCCCTCTGCTGGTGTCGGTAAGGACTTGTTGAACTTCCAGGCCTTGCCCCACACCAGAGATGACGGCTGAGTTTTGGTGATTGACATGAGTAGCTGAAGTTTGTTGACACTTTTGTTTTGCACTTTTTTGTCCTTGAGATTTGGGGCTTGGGTAGAAAAGCTTTTCGTCTGGACTCCTGGTCTGCCAACGGGACCAGAACCTCTGCCAAGAAGAACTGCCTGAGGAACCAGCGGCTGCTTGCTTTTCCAGATGTTGTCGTCTGGCTGGATATCAGAAGGTGTAACTTTCCTCTCCACTCTTTTGTATTTCCCCATCTTGGCAGTCATACGGTCTGCCCACTCCTTGTTGATTCTGTGCAAACAAAAAAGAACAAAAGGGCAAAAAAGTTAATAAAACACATCTAATCATTATTTATTTATTTTTTGACATATGAAACCTGCAGTTCAAACTTTTTGTTCCTAACATAAATTTTCTAGGTTTTCTGAGCCAAAACTTGGTAGATCCGCCTTTAAACACCAATTATATTAAAGTTGTTTAGTTCTTGTTTGGAGGATTTTTTCCAGAAATGTTTTGTACATCACTGAATATTTTGCACATCTTCTAAGATCTATTGACTGGTTATTTAGATTGGCCTGATTTAAAAGATAATTGTGTCACAAACCAACAAAAAAAATGAACTATATGCTCCAGAAAACCTGTACGGTGTGGAGATAATTCTGGGTTTCTTGTTCTGGAGTGAATTTGGTTGTTCTGTTTATATCCAAGCCTGTGATGATGAAAACCTTTTGTAGTCTGAGGTAAAGTTACTGAGGGGTAAACTGATGCTACCATCTGGCAGGTCTTAAATAACACAACAATGTTTTTATTTATAGAAAATCTGTTACGTCCTGCTGCTAGGAGATCAGACTACACTGCTCACACTTAAAAAAAGGAAAAATACAATTAGGATAGGCCTGTGGGGGCGCTGCACCAAGAACCACTGAAGGAAACGACACAAAAACCTCTGAAGACACTGACAGCAACTTCCTTCTTCGCAAAATGGAAACAGAAATGGAGGCGTCAGATTTTAGTGGTTGTAGGATTTCTGTTTTTTTGTGTTTGGCTAAAAACCTCGATTTATTTCTCCCGCTGGCGCTAGGCTAGCACTTTTGTTTTGGATGTATTTACCCAGAATGCCCTGCCTTGTAGTCTGCTTCCTGCTTTTGGAGCGGCCTCTGGTCCTCTTGGTGTTCACATATGCATTCAAACTGAACCAGAGTTCACTTCAACCGAATCCAGACCGATGTTTGGGTTTGATTTTTTTGGTTCTCATCAGACTTCAGGAAATGTTCGATTGAAAGCAGCAAAATAACCGGCTGGAAACACACATTCCCTGCAGTGTGGACCATAAATCACAGTGTCACTCCGTCTGAGAGTTCATTTCAGCTCCTGCTAAATCTGTTGGGCTCTTCAGGCGGCTCTGGAAGTCGAGACATGGCATGTGTTCTTGGACCGGTGTGGAGATCTGGTGGCGAAGCTAACTGGTGACCTTTGCTGCTCTGGTGGGTCAGGTTTCCTGCTCTGGACAGCGTCATCATCATGATGTTTCTGAGAAGTTAGCTCTTACAGAATAATTTGATAAATTCCTATTTAAAGCCATAAGGATGTTCACACTTAATAAAACATTAAATTTGTGGTTACAGCTGTAACTACCTGGCTGATCTCTGCATTAGACTGGATGAAGAGCAGCTGGCATTAAAATAAACCTGAGTGAGCTGGGACTGAGATATTAATAAATACATGCTGACAACCCAGCTTGTAGAGCAAGAAATACAAAATAATTAAAGACATTTAATACAAATACAGCAATTAAAGCAGAAAGGTTGAAGGAAAGTGACTTTGGTTCATTGTTGCATGTTTTTGTTTTTGCTCCTTTTATGTTTAAAACAATACTTTGTTTTTACCTGACAACTTTTTCAAACCATTTTTTATTTCTCTGTATTTTCCTACAGAGAAAAATACAGAGATCTTCCTGTAAACTCTAAGCATTTCTGATCATATCAGTTTCTTTCTGTTTGCCTTTCAGTACGGTGGCCCACAGGTTCAAACGCAAAACGAACTGCAAAACGTGAATGAATCCGAAACACACAAACAAAAAAGTAAATGCAACAGAAAAATGTTCCAAACACAGGAAACAGAAGCTAAATGGAAAATACTGCAAAATACAAAAAAGCAAACAAAAGAAAACCCTGAAAATATAAAATGTTATAAACTAGCGCCACAAAAGTCCTCCAGACCACTAGGGGGAGTCTGGAGTCGGTAATGTTACCTAAGGTAATATGCTGCTGTTCTATCATAATAATAAAATGTCTATGCTGCTCTATAATATTATAAAAGACAAAGTATGACAAGGATCTGGGCTCATGTTATTTAGTGGCCAACTCCCCCTAGTGGCCTGGAGGACTTTTGTTTTGTCTGTAGTTGCATTATTTTCTGTTGCATTGGTTTTTTGTTTGTGTATAAAAATTTGCATCATTGATGATTTTTTTCAGCGTCTTTCACCTGATGGCTCTGCTTTTCAGAACCTTTCTTTGGACTTTTCCTGCCTTTTCACTACATGCTGAGAGTTGCAAACTAAAAAATCTCCACTTTTTATATTACACCATATAAAGTCATGTGATTAAGTAACAGAAATTCATCCTGCTGGAGGTAAATTCCTCGGTTTAGTCTGTAAGATGTGTTCTCAGATTTTGTTTTCTTTCTTTTTTGAAGACTTTACTTTGAAAACGAGGACAGATTGTGTTTCTGCTTCAGTATCTCTGGCAACAAAAAAGTCCAAAAATCAGAAAATCTTCACCAAACTTTGTTCAAACCTTTGAGTTTAAGAGTCTTTCTATTTGTAAGCGATTCAATCAGTTGCTCGACTAAAACCAGGTAAAAAAAAGAAAAAGAAAAATGCTTTAATTTTAATGAACAAAATTATTAGTTTTTTGTACTTTTAATGAATGTTAAATAATTATTGACCTAAAACTGTCTTATATTTTGCAGAAAAGTTACTTGTAAATTAGTTTTCAATCATTTCAATTGCACTAAGATGTTTACAATTGAATTGAGACCAAAAATACTTGGTAACATTTTGTGTTTTTACAGTGTTCTGAAAGTTTGGAGCCCTTTGGAAATCTGATTAGCGTCAGGAATCTCTTCAAAATATTTTTTTTTCAGCACCGAGAATCTGTTCAACATCTACAAAGAATCAAATTTAAGGATCGGAGTGAAGATGGGCTTAAAAAGCATCAAAGAAGAAAGAAAACCTTCAAATTTTAGAATCTTCAAAACTTTGAGTTCTTGACTGTTTTTGTAAAATCGCTGCAGAGAGAAATCAAACATCAGAGTGAATTCAAGAGGCAAAACTTTATCTGCAGATGGAAAATGGGTTTTAGAAATCTGAGTCAGGAATCTGTTCAGCGTGGGGAATATTAAGATACAAGAAAAATCTATAAAACATCTAAACATTCCTGCAGACTCTTTGATCAAAACCATTTTTAAAGATTAGAGGAACTTCTGATTGTCTGGAAGGACAGTAAAAATAAACTAGGAAGGTTTTTGCAGAGACTTGTAGCTGTTTTAATCTCTAATTTAGCTCTAAATTTAAGATTTACTAGTTTATAGAGAAAACAAACTTTGTGCCAGGACAAAATTGGCTGCAGTTTCTGCAGGATGAAACTTCAGCCTCTGGTTTGGGTTCAGGATCTAAAATGTCAAACAGTTTGGACATTTGGACGTCTCTGCTGACAGCAGGACTTTCTATCCTGATCAGAACAAGGACAGATTCGTCCCTGTTGGGTTCAGTTTCACCTCATCGGCTGCAGTTTGTCTTAACATCACAGCAGAAGTTTGATGAAGGTTTAGTTTTCTCACGCGGGTAGCGCGCTCCTCTCCAGCCGCTCCTGCTCCAGAAGCATCCTCTGTCCCAACTCCCTCAGCCGGATCTCCCAGACGTTCCTCATGATGGAGGCGTCGCATCCCACCACCTCTGGGTTCTTCTCACCCGACATCTTCAGCCTGGTTCCTGCAGAAAGCAGAGCCACAGAGCCGTTAGCATCTCCATCGCTCAGCCTGCCCTGGATTACAGTGAAATCTGGATGAGACCTCCTGCAGAGACGCAGCTTCAGCGGCGATAATCAGAGTGGAGACGCTGCTGACAGCTCTGCTGATCTGTGCCGACGCTCCGGGAGCCAATAACCAGCTGATGGATGTGAGGGGCTGCACCAGCTAAAAATAACGCCCTCCCCTGACTACAGCGCTCGCTTTTTACACTCAGCCTCCATCAGCACTTTTTCCACAGAGTTGATGTTTTCCAGCTTCCTCCTCCCATAAATCTGTTTGCAAAGCTGAAATATTCAATTCTGTCAAAGTTTTGACCAACAACTGCAGCTAAACACTAGTGAAATCTTTCTGTACTGGATGGAAAATGGTCAAAAACAACTAAAGTTAAACTAAATCTGTCATGTATGACGGTGAATTGGGTCCATTGTAATTACTAAAATAGAGAAGTACATTTCTGCCAAAAATCTCTGAAATTTCCTAGAAAAAACTTGGAAACTTCTGAGTTTTAAAAGTGAAATGTTGCTAGAAAAAAATCTAATTTTTGAGACATTTACTAAAAAGAACTTGGACATTTCTCAGTTTGTAAAGTGGAAAATTTTCAGCTTTTTAAAAAATGTCATGTTTTTTCTACATTTTTGATGTTATTCTCAGTTACAGAGTTTTTTGACAGAAATTTAAGTTTTTTTATATCTATAGTGTCCCTTGCATGCCGTAATTTATGATAGCTTTGGTGGAACCGTGATTTTTCTCAGAAATTTTTGTAAATGACAAAATCATGTAAATGATGAGGATTTATCCCAACAAGAATATTTTCCTTTGCAGTCCAACTGGAAACTAATGAAGTGGAAAGGATGATCATTCTCACTGACGCCTCCCACTTCTCTTAAATCTCTAAATAAATTGATCTCTTTGAATTTTGGTGTCAATATTGTAATTCACCCACTGACCAGTAGCTACCAGTAGGTGGGGGTTCACTGGCTGAACCACAGCAGCATGCTGTTAGTACCAGGATGAGCTGGAGTGATTTGCCTCACTCTATAGCGGGATGCCACCTTGCATGGCAATTTCCTGCACTTCAGTTGGTCTTCTGCCTTAAAGTTGTTTTATTTTTATTTTCAGTTAAATACTGACTTGACTCATCCTTTTGCATCCAGTGTTTGCAGAGTTGACTTCTCTACTTCAGACCTGTAAATCTCACTATTTAAACTGAATCTCTCTTGGCCTGCAGGTGGCATATTTTTATGCAACGTCATCACTTGGGCCTGGAGTCAAAGATCTTCTATTGAAAGCAGATGTGTAGCCGTATTTTAATATGCCTGAACAGCAGCGGTTGTATCGGTGAGTTCTCGTAGATCAGACCAAGGAGTGACAACCTGCCTAGATTATATAAAAGCTTTGCTAGTAAGCCGTAAAGATTTTTAATAAACTTGTAACAGTTCAAATATAAATGAGATGCATAGGTACAGATCAAATAAGCAAAAATAAATAAAATAAAAATACAATAAATAAAACTGAAAACATGTTTTTGGTCTATAAAATTACTTTACTCCATTATTGAATTGAAAGTTGTTTTTTTTCATTAAAACTTTTTATAAAGTCATCCAGGTACTACATTTGTTGCAAGATGTCATTTTTTACAGTGCGTCTTGATGTTTACCACAAACATCTTAATGAATCAAAAATAAATCACTTTTATGCAAATATTCACATTTTAATCAAACCCATAAAAAACTAAACTCCAATATTTTACAAGACAAACGCGATAAGTAGGTCATAAATATCTCCTACATCAATAAAAACCGTGTGTTATTTTTTTAAACTGAAAATTATAAGACAAAACATCATGAACGGCGCTAACCTGAAAGTTTATTTTGATCAGAGTAAACATTGTTTCCGGCGCTCCTGTGACGTAAGCAGAATGCGACGTCGCTTGGAGCTCCGTGTCTGAGCAGCAGCAGCAGCAGCGGGGAGAGATGGACGCGTTCCCGGAGCGGAGCCGCGGCCTGTGGCGGCTCACGGTGCTCCTGCTCTCCGTGTCGTCGCTGCCCGCGGTCACGGCGCTGCTGGAGGGGCTCTACTGCGGGACGGAGGTCTGCTACGACGTGCTGGGAGTCTCCCGGGAGGCCTCCAAGGCGGAGATCGCAAGGGCTTACCGGCAGCTGGCCCGCCGGTACCACCCGGACCGGTACCGGCCCGAGGAGCCCGAAGATGAGGAGAACTCTCACACAAAGTTCCTGCTGATTGCTACAGCTTATGAGACACTGAAGGTGAGTAACGGTTCTGTCCCACTTTACTCTCATTCAAAAACTTTATTTAAATGTTAGCTGTGATAAGTAAGGTTCTCCTGTAGCAGCCCGCATTACAGCGAATCACAAACAGCCTCTGACTGAAGACACTAAGGGTTGTCCAGAATGTTCTGGATTTTATGAAAAGTTCTGTTTTTGCTCCGTCATCTCCAGTGGCTCTTATCTACTGCGGAGTATTAGGGCCATACTAAGAAAAATAAAATAAACTACAATAAAGTCATACAAAAATAGTCAAAATAATATACAAATAAAGTTATAATTAAATAATAAAGTTTTAGTATTTTGAGAAAAAAGTTGTATGAGACTAAATTTGAAATAATAAAGTTTCATATTATTCCAACTTTATTTTCGTACAAATTCTCGTAATATTACGACTTTATTCTCATTATTTGTATGTTCTTTTCATGCAACATCTCGTAATACGAAGACTTGAGGTCTGGACTTTGACTAGACCACCTGCATCCTGCAGATCTGCTGCTGCTTTTGGATTTATGGTTCAAATTTCCTCTCATTTGACTCTAGAACATGTTGAAATACAGAAAAGTTCATTACTGACTCAGATATTACCCAAGCCCACATCATCACCCGTCCACTGTCGTGCTTTAGAGTTGGTACAAACATCTTTCTAAAACCGCCATCTTGATTTTAGAGAGGAGAGTTTTTCCCCGTCCTAAACTTTCCAGCCAGCCTCTAGTATTCTGTGTTTTTATGTTATTTTTCTAGTAATGCTGGATAATCCTGATTTAGGTTTTTCTTCCCTCTGCAGGATGAAGACTCGCGGCGCGACTACGACTACATGCTGGACCATCCTGAGGAATACTACCAGCACTACTACGCCTACTACCGCCGCCGCCTCGCCCCCAAGGTCGACGTCAGGATCGTCATCCTGGTCGCCATCTGCGCCATCTCTGCCATCCAGGTAGGAGCGCCGCCTTCACAGACTCAGTTCTGGTTTTGTAATTACATTTTGTTTTCATGAGGACATTTATCATTTATTCATATCATTGATTTATTAATAAATACCAAACTATTACTTATTAATAATGAATACATTTATTTTGCATTAATGAATAAATGTATTTATTAGTAAATAAAACATTTATTTTTAAGTATTTAAAAAATTTCTTAATAACTGAGTTTTTATGTTATTTGCATATTTATTATTCATTTATTTAACAAAATATTATTTACTAATTTATTTATAAATAATGCATTCATTACTATGTTAAATTTGAATAAATTAGAATAAAGGAAATGACATTAATGCGGGTGCACAGCGCCCCCTGCTGGCTGGAGTTTATAAATAAATATAAACATGTTAAACAAAAATCTACATTTAGAATCTATTCCACATAGATCTGTGGATCTGAAGCGTTCTGGTTCTGGATGTGAAACGTTTCCTCCAGCCTCTTCCTGTCCCAGTATAACCAGTATAACCAGTGTAACCAGTATAACCAGTATAACCAGTGTAACCAGTGTCTGCTCTCCAGTACGTCAGCTGGTGCAGCAGCTACAACAAGGCCATCAACTACCTGGTGACCGTCCCAAAGTACCGCATCCAGGCCATGGAGATCGCCAAGCAGCAGGGCATGCTCAGCCGCACCAAGGAGAAGGGCAAGAACCGGCGCTCCAAGGAGGAGATCCGCGAGCAGGAAGAGGAAGTGATCCGTGACATCATCAAGAACAAGATCGACATCAAGGGCGGCTACCAGAAGCCGAGCCTGTCGGACATCCTGCTGTGCCAGATGGCGCTGTTCCCCTTCTACCTGAGCCGCTACGTGGCCTGGTACGCCCGCTGGGTGTACCGCTTCACCGTCTGCCGGGAGGAGTACGGCGAGGAGGAGAAGCTCTACCTCATCAGGTCAGTGGCGCCGGCTCGCGCCGCTCGGTTCTGGCCGAGGTTCTGACGGCCCGGTTCTGCTCTCATCAGGAGGAACATGAAGCTGTCGCAGGCGCAGTTCGACAGTCTGGAGGAAAACACCAAGCAGACGTTCCTGGAGAAACAGCTGTGGGTCCGAGAAAACTACGAGGTACGGGGCCCCTTTAAGAAACTCTGGGCCAATCAGAGGCCACTTCCTGTTTCAGAAGGTTTAAAAATAAGAGAAAAGATACTTTCACTCCAAACTGCTAACACTGATTCAAAACCAGATTTATATATTTATATTTTATTTACAAGATTAAAACGATAAAATTAGAAGAATAAAAGTTATTAAATAACGAGAATAAACTCAAAATGATACGGGAATAGATTCAATAAAATCATATAAATACAGGAATAAAGTCGTCATTTGAGATTAAATTTGAAACTATGAACAAAGTCATGTTATGAAAATAAAGTTATAAAATTACAAGAGTAAAGTTAAAATAATACAGGAATAAAGTTGGAATAGTAAAATAAAATCATAAAAATGCAAAAATAAACTTGTGATTACATGAGAATAAAGTCGTAATAAGAGAAAAAAGTCTTGTTACAAAAGTAATTGTAATAATACAACAATAAAGTTGTAAAATGACAAGAATAAATTACTAATAGAAGAAAAGTAACGTGAGAATAATTATAATACAAGAATAAAGTTATTCTGTACGTTTAAATTCTCATTATTTCTACTTTATAGTTTAACGACATTTTTTAGTAACTTTACGACTTTATTTACGTTAACTTTGTTTTCGCCGCCTGGTTCTAATACTACACTGTAATTATCAGACTTTGTTTTTATGTCTTTCATATTTCCAGCGCCTGGTTTTAATCTCCTTCCTGTTATCCAGCCTCTGAGTCTCTCCTGCTTTCCTTCCAGGCCTACAGGAAGGAGCGCGAGGAGGAGATGAAGGCGAAGCTGGCGACCGACCCGAAGATGAAGCGGTACCGCCGCTGGATGAAGAACGAAGGCCCGGGCCGGCTGACCTTCACAGACGACTGAGGGCGGCGGCGCCCTCCAGAACCAACGCACCTGCCTCAGCGCCGGCTCAATGCCCAGCCCGGTCCGACCCGGCCCGGCGCCGGCGGACTCCAGCCCGGCTGTTTGCAGCTGTCGCTACAGATATTTTCCTACCGACGCGCCTCAGACTGACTGAATAAACTGCGAGCTGAAAGCTTGACGTATTTCTGTATTCTAACATTTTTACCCCATTAAAAGAAGCAGATCAAGTCTATATTTAAGATTAAATGACGTTTGTGATGATTGTGTTATTTCCTCCACATTTCAGCCTTTTAAGCCTGAAACATAAATATAAGTGTCCTTTAAAAAGGCAGCAAAGGATAAACTCCTGCTGCTGCTGAAGCCGTTAAGTTGTTAAAGAGATGAATGTTTTTCTGTCGTGCCTGCAGCGTCCGATGCTGCACAGCTGAGCTCGGCCTTTCCCGCAGTACCACAGCGTTCCTCCGGGGGCGGTGGTGAGTCGCTGTGGCGGTTGTGCTGCTTTCTGTTTAACGGCTATGCAATGTGTGGGTTAACGCGACAAAATGGCCGAAGTTTAGACTCAGAAGGAACGAAACGCTTCAAAGTTTTTAGGAAACGGTTAAATAAAAATGGTTTCAGTGTTTTAAAGCACCAACAGAAGTTCTGGTTCTGTTCTGGTGTAGAAAATAGACCAGTTTTCACTGGGATCTGGCCTTATTGGGCTAATTACAAACAGAAATAAAAAGTTTACGATTACATGGTAATAAACTGTATTTTTTTCAGATTAGGTGAATATATAAATCCAGATCAAGACATTGTTTATAAGAACTGTTGGGTCTTTTTTATATCACCATCTGGTTCCTATAAATCCTGTTTATCTGTTGGATTAAAAATAAAATCAGATTTTTTTTCATATCAGATCCAGTTTCCATTTCTAATGGGTCTTTCCCGGGCTTTCTTTCCTAAAAAAGGGAATTAATTACAGAAAATAATTTATTATATATTTGATACTTTTAGGGATAAAAGTGAAGAAAAAACTGAAAATTTGCAAAAGTCAAAAATGTTAAACTTTTGAAACTCAGAAATTTCCAAGTTTTTTTTCTTGAAAATTTCTGAGATTAATCTCAAAATGTCTGAATTTTTCTGAGGTACTTATTTTTTTCCTTTTATCTCTAATGGCTATAATATGTTCTAGCATCATTTTTAGAAAGGAAAGTGAGAAGAAAAATTTATTAAAATGGGATCTGGTAAGAACAACATGGAGAAAGATTTATCTCTTATTTGAGTTTGGGAATTTATCTAAAATTTATAAGCTGTGCTGCTTTCTGATGTCGTACGATGGCACATCAGGCCGATTGTAGACAGAAAAAAGGAGCAAATTTTCACACAAAAAATTGAGAATAACCTCAAAAATTTTAATACAAAATTTCTGATGATTCTCAAAATTTGAGTTTTTTTCCTACTTTTCAGACTCAGAAGTTTCCCAAATTTCTGAAAATAATCAAAAGTTTCTGAGGTTTTTCTTGGAACAACTGGAGCCCAGAAATGTTCAAGTTTTTTTCTGCACAATTTCTAAGATTGTCTAAAAAAAAACACTTCTACACAATCCTGATTTCTGATTTTTCTGCTCAAATTTCCAACTTTTGTTGCTCAGAAACTTTCAAGTTATTTCCAGAAAATCTGAGATTAATCTCAATATTTACAATTTTTTAATGGAAATTTACTTATTTTTTTCTGTCTACAAAACGCCGCCATAGATTTGGGTTATTTGCTGAATCTTGCACCAAAAAGAGGTTTGGGTCTGGGAGGAATGTGACATGTTACAGTTTTATAACTGATAAACTGACTTTAATAAAACACTGAATTCATGAAGTTTGTTGCTGATTAAAACGTTGATGTAACTTAAACTAATTGTCTCTTCTGAGGAAAAACAGAAACGATGCGATAAGATCAGATAATGTGTGAAACTGAAGGGAAGATGATTTTCACGTTCAGACTCATCGTGGTTTCCTCTTTGGCTTCCCTTTAAAGTTTTCATTCTCTTTGTGTATTTTATTATGAATTTTATAGGCAGATGTAAAACTCAAATTGTTATCACGACAAACTAATTTTAACTGGTTTTTTCATCTCATTTTGATGATTTTTATCTCATAACATGAAAGTTTCTGGTTAAAGTGAGATTAACACTCATGTGATAAAACCAGGAACAATGTTTCTGGTTTAATTATTTAAAACTCATCTTGTTATACTGAGAAACTCACTTTAACATCTCATTAGAACGTGAATGTTTAGCGTTTTGAAAGAATCTGAAACTTATCTTATTTTGAGAAACTTCCTCGATTAAATGAGTGTTACATCTCATAACATGAAAGTTTCTGGTTGTAATTTATAAAACTCGTCTTGTTCTAACCAGAAACTCGCAGTAACGCAGCAGGATCCCCTAATTATTTCCTATTTTTATGGTTTTTCATTCTTGGCCTCTGCAGGTTCCAGCAGTGAGACGTCAGTTATTCACTGACTCATCGTGTAAAAGGAACCTGAAAACACGAAGCAGCAACTGTTTGCTCTTCATCACTGATTGCATCACTAGCAGCAGAGAGCGGTCGGCTCTGAGGGCAGCACGGTCAATAAACTGATCAATACGTTTGGGACTGAAATGATTATCAGTCATAAAAAACCACCTTGCATTAATCTGATAAATAATTGGTGTTTTCCAACCAATAGGAGCTGATGTTTGGTGTAGAAAAGCAGAACTGCATACAGAATCATTTCAAAAGTCTGAAAGGTTATGAAATGTGAGACACAGGAAGAGTTCAGATGACACAAACAGAAAATACGGTTCTCCACCCAGGGCGCTTTTCACCAGAGGGCGGATAAATAATGAAAAATAAATGACATTTTTTTTATTACATTAAAATATATTGTTTTTAATTTATTTAAAAATATACATTTTTAAAATAAAAATATTTTAAAAAATTTAAAAATTATTAAATTAAATTGTGAAATAAACTATTCCATTGTTCATTTAATGTTTTCATAGTGAATTATCTGATGAGTCATTATATCATAGTGAATTATCTTTTAATGTAGTAATTCATTTGAATTGGACTGTTTTTAGGTCCGTTTCTGCTGTAAACATGCAGTTGCAGTTCCTCTGGAGGCCACTGGGCGCTGCTGTGGACTGAACTTCGCGAAGTTTATCCTCCACCACAGAAACAGAAACAGATTCTTATGTGAAAACTTCCTTGATGATGAGCTGATGGTTCATTTCTGATCCTCTTTAAGCTTCAGTTTAAACGGAAGAAGGAAATATATCTGAGTCTGAAGTAATGTGGGACACTTTAAAAACAAAAAGCTCACGTCTTATTACGATGCGAAAACTTATAATAATCAGCAGCTCGCTATTTAGTATTTAAAATATTTAAAACATGTCTGCTCTTGTCATCAATCATTCGGTGTATTTAAATAGTGTTAAAATTATCTCAAGATGTTCTTGCTGCTCCGTGAACGCATCATGGTTCTGTTTAGACGCGGGAAGCGAAGTGACAAGCCCGCATGTTACACGTCGTTACACAACTGCAGACTTTTACACTTGCGTAACCTTACACGCTCTCCCTCTGGCGGCCGAGCGTACAACTGCAGCTGTTGGGGCCATGGAAGTTGCAGCTATGCTTTGAAAGTTTAAATGTTATGTTTGCTTTTCTTATGCTGTTAAACGCAAAACCACTTGACTCTGATTCCCCAGAGTACCCGCCAATGGTTTCTGAAGTCTGAGATTGGATGCCAGACATTGTCTTTACACCGGTCTTCTTCCAGAATGAGTCTGCCCCCCCAGCACTACAAAACAGGACGTACACGCTCTCCCCTGTGGAGCATCCTGAGATAAACATCAGACCTTTCCTGTCTAAAGGAACCTCAAACTCCCACCAACTGATTCAAACTGGCTCTTTTAAATATTCAGTCGCCAAAAGCTTTACTAATTAATGACTTCATCACCCAGCCGATGAATTAACCAGCTTTTTTCAGGAGAAAATTCAAATAATCTGAAGTTTAATCTGCACATCCACTCTAAATCCAGTACCAATGTTAAACCCAAACATAACAAATGCAGAAAAAATGACCCAATTTAAACTAATTAACAATGAAACCCTCAAATAAATTATAGATCGATTAAGCTTAGGTTCCTGCATCTATCTATCTATGAATATATATAATATATATCTATAAATATATATATATTCATAGATATATATGGGTGTTTTGCATATAGTAGTATTAATATAAGTATTGTTACGACTGGCTCAAGGTCATAACAAAAACGGGAGATCATGCAGGGGTTAAAGTGCATAAAAGGAAATATTCATTAACAAAAAGAATGTAATGTGGATGTCAGTATCAGTGATGTAATGCAAATGCTTGGATGTGATGTGTGAGTGCATATGGAAGTGTTGAAGTGGAAAAACAAAGACAAACTGAAATGTGCATAAAGGGCAGCTGAGGTCGACAACAGAGCACCACAAACATCAAGAAGCAGAGTGGATGCTGAAGGTGGAGACGACCAGGTTTAAATACTCTGTGCTCCAAATGAACTGGATCAGCAGCACCTGTAAAGGGGAGGAGCACAAAGACAGACATCAGCCCAGCCCTTCAGGCCCAGGGCCATAACCCCCCCACCCTTAAGAAAAGGGCCCCAGAGGGGAACCTTTAAAAACAGGGGTCCCCAAACTACGGCCCGCGGGCCGGATCCGGCCCGCCTCCACATCTGGTCCGGCCCCCTGAACAATTTCAGAGAGCATTCAGATTTTTTTTTTCATTTATTGTATTTTCCGGTTTATATGTGGATTTTTCTTCAACCACCAGGGGGCTCTTTAGTTTGTGTAAACTGTGGGTGTTTTGTTTTGCATGGCGCATTGCTGCCATCTGTTGGACTTTTAGGGAACTGCTTGACTTTTATGTTATTTAATCAGTACGGTTGTTTGCTAGCGGTAGAGCAGATGAACACGTGTCTGTTATGAACGCCGCATTCCAGGTTGAATTCTTGAAGCAATGCCTGTAAGTAGCAACTTGTACTTCAAAACGAGCCTTTATGTTAACATATGAGAAATTAATATGTTATAGTTACTTTCCCTCAATGGAATATATACTAGTCAGTCCCAGTGACTGTTTCACTCATGGTTTTTGCCCATGTGCCTTCTGGGTAAAAAATCAATCGAGAAACGCACACCCCCTCCACCCCCGTCAACAATTTCCGGGCCCCCACCAGAGAAGGGAAAAGTTAGGGGACCACTGCTTTAAAAGCTCAACAACAAATATGAATTTAAAAATGTTTGGGCTGGTAGTACATTACCCAAGAGGTGTGTTCATGCTGGCCGCCGTCACATCTGCCTTCATCACAACCATAAGTTGCTGTGCCCATCATGGTCACTGGTTAAAAGGACTGGCAAAGATTTGTAGAGCAGCTAAAACAGGACATGTTCTTACTGCTTCATGGTACCTCAAGAGGAGAGAACCCACTTACAAAGACCTGACACACAAGTGACCTACCACAGGTTCACAACCAAATCAAAATGGATTCACCCAGTTTCCACTCGCTAAAGCAATAACCAGCAATCCAACCAGATCTGAACTGTCACCCAACACGAGGTCACAGCAACAAGTGGTCCACTACCACAAAACGATGCTTTATAAGTCAGGTAAGCAATAAGTGGCCAACAAAATACACAGAGCGACACCCACAACACGACCATGGTCCAGCACCATACCCAAAGTAAGATACTCCAAAAGGGCATCAACCAAAAGTGAGCCGACACCAAATAGTCACATTACTGCTTCACAAATTTTTTGTGCGCTAACTCCTCCACCAGAACGGTCATTTCACAACCAGGCTCAAAGCACACTTTAAAGCACACTTTTTCCTTCCACTCAACTTGAAACTCAAACAAGTCTGTTTGCTGCCCACCGGACAAACCAGTAACACTCGCCATTAAGGATGGAGACAAGTTTAGACAATACTCAAACTCACCAACCTCAAACAAATTTTAAATTTCTTGACGTGTCGACCACATTTCTACAAGACACTCAAGTGGACCTCATAATGCTCCGCCATCATTATAACTGCCCTTAACACACACCCAAGCTATTATTTAACCATTAAAATCCTCAACCTAATCCATTGGTGTAAAAGACAAGCGACAATATGCACAATAAAAACTCCAAAAATAACCGCTACCAGTGTGTCCCCGCTAACTGCCTAGCTAGAAGTTTACCAACTCAACTCAACCTTCGATGCGGTGGGTTTTTATGCATTTAAAACCAGTAGTACAAGAAAGGCGACCAGCAGGCTGTTACCCCTCGAAACCCCGGAATGCTCCTGAGCCGACGAAGGGAAAGGGGAAGAGGGAAACTCTACCCGTCGTACCTCCACACTAGTAAACAGCGTGGCCCAGGGCCCTAACAATAACAATAATAACCATCCATAATAAAGGGCAGTTAATCTTTTTGGGCTGTGGGAGGAAGCCGGAGCGCCCGGAGAGAACCCACATATGGACCTGGAGAAGCAGAAAACCCCATGCAGACAGAACCAGGCTGGGATTCAACCCAGGACTTCCTGCAAGGCAGCAGTGGTACCAACTGATCCACTGTGCAACCCTGATGTTTTATTCACAAAATGAATGTTTTATTCACACCAAAGGAGAATTTAGAGACTAATCAACCCAACAATGATGACTTTAGATTGTAGCAGGAAGCTGGAGCGCCCGGAGAGAAACCTGCAAACAGGATATTAACTTTTTATAGGTGATTCACAAAATTCAATATTTCCTGCTCCTCTCCAAAACCAGCTTGGTTGTTTTCGAGAGGAGTGGCAGGAGAAATCGTTAGCTAGGACTTTCTGCAGAGAGGAGTTTCTCTTCATGTGTTTGATTCTCATGATGAATCTCCCTGATTCTTGCCTCGTGAAATGTTCAAAACCTGATCCCAAAGTATTTTCTCGGAAGAAGAGGTTGAACCACCCCGTGCAGGATGGTTCAACCTCTGTGAACCGTTCAAAACCTGGTGCCAAAGTCTTTCTTCAGATGCAGATGTTGAACCACCCCGTCCCTGGTGGTTCTTACTTTATGAACCGTTCAAAACCTCGTCCCAAAGTCTTCTTCCTTCGACGGTGAACCACCCCGTCCGGGGTGATTCTTGCTTTGTGAAATGTTCAAAAACTGGTCCCAAAGTCTTTCCTCGGAAGCAGAGATTGAACCACCCCGTCCGGGGTAGTTCTTTGTTTGTGAACCGTTCAAAACCTGGGCACAAAGTCTGTCTTCTTCCTCCGACGGTGAACCACCCCGTCCGGGGTGGTCCTGGCTTTGTGAACTGTTCAAAACCTGGTCCCAAAGTCTTTCCTCAGATGCAGATGTTGAACCACTCCTTCCCTGGTGTTTCTGGCTTTGTGAACCTTTCTAAACCTCATCCCAAAGTCTGTCTTCTTCCTTCAGCGGTGAACCACCCCGTCCGGGGTGATTCTTGCTACGTGAAATGTTCAAAAACTGGTCCCAAAGTCTTTCCTCGGAAGCAGATGTTGAACCACCCCGTCCCTGGTGGTTCTGGCTTTGTGAACCATTCAAAACCTGGTCCCAAAGTCTTTCCTCAGATGCAGATGTTGAACCACCCGGTCCCTGGTGGTTCTGGCTTTGAGAACTGTTCGAAACCTGGTCCCAAAGTCTGTCTTCTTCCTTCGACGGTGAACCACCCAGTCCGGGGTGATTCTTGCTTAGTGAAATGTTCAAAAACTGGTCCCAAAGTCTTTCCTCGGAAGCAGAGGTTGGATTACCCCGTCCGGGGTAGTTCTTTGTTTGTGAACCGTTCAAAACCTGGTCCCAAAGTCTTTCCTCAGATGCAGATGTTGAACCACCCCGTCCCTGGTGGTTCTGGCTTTGTGAACCGTTCAAAACCTGGTCCCAAAGTCTGTCTTCTTCCTTCGACGGTGAACCACCCCGTCCGGGGTGATTCTTGCTTCGTGAAATGTTCAAAAACTGGTCCCAAAGTCTTTCCTCGGAAGCAGAGGTTGGACCACCCCATCCGGGGTAGTTCTTTGTTTGTGATCCGTTCAAGCCCTGGGCACAAAGTCTGTCTTCTTCCTCCGACAGTGAACCACCCCGTCCGGGGTCGTCCTTGCTTTGTGAACCTTTCAAAACCTGGTCCCAAAGTCTTTCCTCAGATGCAGATGTTGAACCACCCCGTCCCTGGTGGTTCTGGCTTTGTGAACCGATCAAAACCGGGTCCCAAAGTCTTTCCTCAGATGCAGATGTTGAACCACCCCGTCCGGGGTGGTCCTTGCTTTGTGAACCGTTCAAAACCTGGTCCCAAAGTCTTTCCTCAGATGCAGATGTTGAACCACCCTGTCCCTGGTGGTTCTGGCTTTGAGAACCGTTCGAAACCTGGTCCCAAAGTCTGTCTTCTTCCTTCGACGGTGAACCACCCCGTCCGGGGTGATTCTTGCTTCGTGAAATGTTCAAAAACTGGTCCCAAAGTCTTTCCTCGGAAGCAGAGTTTGGACTACCCCGTCCGGGGTAGTTCTTTGTTTGTGAACCGTTCAAAACCTGGTCCCAAAGTCTTTCCTCAGATGCAGATGTTGAACCACCACGTCCCTGGTGGTTCTGGCTTCGTGAACCGTTCAAAACCTGGTCCCAAATTCTGTCTTCTTCCTTCGACGGTGAACCACCCCGTCCGGGGTGATTCTTGCTTCGTGAAATGTTCAGAAACTGGTCCCAAAGTCTTTCCTCCGAAGCAGAGGTTGAACCACCCTGTCCGGGATCGTTCAACCTCTGTGAAATGTTCAAAGCCCGGTCCCAAAGTCTGTCTTCTTCATCCAATGTTGAACCACCCCGTCCCTGGTGGTTCTGGCTTCGTGAACTGTTCAAAACCTGGGCACAAAGTCTGTCTTCTTCCTTCGACGGTGAACCACCCCGTCCGGGGTGATTCTTGCTTCGTGAAATGTTCAGAAACTGGTCCCAAAGTCTTTCCTCGGAAGCAGAGGTTGAACCACCCTGTCCGGGGTAGTTCTTGCTACGTGAAATGTTCAAAAACTGGTCCCAAAGTCTTTCCTCGGAAGCAGAGGTTGAACCACCCTGTCCGGGGTAGTTCTTGCTACGTGAAATGTTCAAAAACTGGTCCCAAAGTCTTTCCTCGGAAGCAGAGGTTGAACCACCCTGTCCGGGATCGTTCAACCTCTGTGAAATGTTCAAAGCCCGGTCCCAAAGTCTGTCTTCTTCCTCCAATGTTGAACCACCCCGTCCCGGGTGGTTCTTGCTTTGTGAACCGTTCAAAACTTGGGCACAAAGTCTTTCTTCTTCCTCCGACGGTGAACCATCCCGTCCGGGGTGGCTTTGTCTTTCCTGATCCTTCAAGTCTGCCTTGTCCGGGGTTGTTTTGTTTTTAGGAACAGTAATTGTGGCTGGGTCTTTCCCAGCCGGGTCAGCTTGTGCTGTGGGACGGGATGGAGGTCCGTCCCAGAACAAATCTCTCTCATTCTCCCCAGCCGGGTCAGCTTGTGCTCTGGGACGGGATGGAAGTCCGTCCCAGAACAAATCTCTCTCTTCCTCGTCCTGAGCGGTCCTTTCGTCTGATTCGTCTCCGCT
This sequence comes from Poecilia mexicana, assembly GCF_051168715.1. Lineage (NCBI taxonomy): Eukaryota > Metazoa > Chordata > Actinopteri > Cyprinodontiformes > Poeciliidae > Poecilia > Poecilia mexicana. Next base: position 25,721,816 of record NW_028263381.1, read on the forward strand.
CCTTTCGTCCAAGTCGTCTCCTGGGAAGATCTGATCAAATACTTTTCTCATTCCTTTTGTCACCAGATATCCAACTCCTAATCCGAGTCCGAGAACAAAAGGGAATGGCATCTTAGAAAAACCAAAATCCAGACAAGACACAAAATTTGAATCTCAGAGAAGCGTTTGGATTCTGGTTGATGTGTTGAGATTCCAGCATTCAAAGACTCAGAACCTCTTTGATCTGCTGTGATGAACATGATGTCATCTATGACCTCATCAGTGAGCTCGCTGTAGTTCTGGGCCACGGTCTTGCTTCTAATCGTTGCTATGGAAATGATCAGATCTGCCCGACTCAAACTGCAATAATGACTAAATATTTAATAAGTAATATCTTTTTCAGTTATTTAACATGAAGAGATAAACAATAGATTTCAAGCTTGGTTTTCTGTACCTGCTGCGATATAAACGGTTTTTATCCATTATTATTTTGGTTCTGGCAGGAAATTGTTCAGATTTTATAAACCTTTGCAAAGCAAAACTTACTCTAATCTTCAACTCTCAATTTTTATATATTTTATACATTTTTGTACTAGCTTGTTCTGAACTTGTTAGTCACTAATGATGTAATTTGTTACAGAACTACTATTGGGATTGATTAAACTCAGATCTTAAACATAATAAATGAACAGAAAAGTATCACAGAAAGTGTTTTTCGTCTCTGTTTCAGTGTCCAGGAGCAACGTTGGGTTGACTTTAAGGAGACGATCCACGGCTGCAGCTTTAGTTCAGAAAACAGCTCCAGAAACACAGTAGAACAGGTACCTCACACACCTCACACATCCTGCAGACCTGGATGAACAGTAGGATGGTTTGTTGGTTGGATGAACAGCTGGATGGTCTGTTGGTTGGATGAACAGTTGGATGGTCTGTTGGTTGGATGAACAGTTGGATGGTTTGTTGGTTGGATGAACAGTTGGATGGTTTGTTGGTTGATGTACAGTTGGATTGTTTGTTGGTTGGATGGTTTGTTGGTTGGATGCACAGTTAGATTGTTTGTTGGCTGGATGTACAGTTGGATGGTTTGTTGGTTGAACAGTTGGATGGTTTGTTGGTTGGATGAACAGTTGGATGGTTTGTTGGTTGGATGCACAGTTGGATTGTTTGTTGGTTGAACAGTTGGATGGTTTGTTGGTTGAACAGTTGGATGGTTTGTTGGTTGGATTAATAGTTGGATGGATGAACAGTTGGATGCACAGCTGGATGGTTTGTTGGTTGGATGAGCAGTTGGATGGTTTGTTGGTTGGATGAACAGTTGGATGGTTTGTTGGTTGGATGCACAGTTGGATTGTTTGTTGGTTGAACAGTTGGATGGTTTGTTGGTTGGATGTACAGTTGGATGGTTTGTTGGTTGAACAGTTGGATGGTTTGTTGGTTGGATTAATAGTTGGATGGATGAACAGTTGGATGCACAGCTGGATGGTTTGTTGGTTGAATGAGCAGTTGGATGGTTTGTTGGTTGGATGAACAGTTGGATGGTTTGTTGGAGGTATTAGTTTTAAATCCAATAAATAAACCGACTTGTATAAATATATTGAGCCAAACACACCCGGCCCCTAAAAGCAACACTTCCTTCCCTACCTGACCTTTTCTGACTCAACACTTGCTGGTCTCTCCATCCTCATGCTGTGATCGTCTCTAGCAGCTGGAGGAATCAGTAAGACCTACAAGCCTGTCCTGCTTCAGCTGCAGATTAACATGAACCTAAGAACATTGGTGCTTCAATGCTAGTTAATACACACGCACACACACACATATATGGAGGATTACGCAACAGTTTTTAACACATATTTCCTCCAGATATAGTTGGTATTTTCCACGCTTAATGCCACTCGACAGAGGTGCGCTGGTTAACGAATTCAACATAAAGACAAGCGAATATTACACAAGCCTAGTTTATGAACTTTATCTAGTGCTAACATTAGCTAGCACAATATGCTACCGGGGATCGCGGCAGACAAAATGTGTCACTGTCATAAGTTGTGTAAGATTTCTTCTTTGAAACAGGGTGGACACTTTAGAAGCTGCTAAACGGTGCAATTTTGTGAAGATTACTTACCATTCACATTCTGTGTCCCGTCACCGAAGCCCTGCAGTTCACTAGTGTGCCGCAGCACAGTGGTTGAAAAACACTGATGTAGATAAGTTGGTAGATGATTTTCAGTGTAAACTTTCAGATATCATTGATTACATTGCCCCCATTAAAGTGAAAGTTGTGTCTGGTAGAAAGAAATCTCCATGGAGAAATGCACAAACAGTTCAATCTGCAAGAAAACTCTGCCATACGGCCGAACGGAAATGGCGTAAAGCTCAACTGCACGTTTATTATGACATCTACAAAGAAAGACCACGTAACTACCACACAACACTAAAACATGCAAGAGAGGCTTTCTTTGCAGATATAAGTAAAAACATTAACAATGTCCAAGCTCTATTTTCTACTGTTAACACAAAACCTTAAGTAACGTTACCGCCTGAGTTTCAATCTAACAGTAAAAATTGCTGGGTTATTTTCATAACCCAATTTCTGGGTTGAAGCTGTTGGGTAATAGGTTGGGTTAGTTTGACAAAATATTGGGTCAAAATTCATAACTCAAGAGTTGGGTCAGAAATTTAAGTCTACAGCTTGAACACTTCTGTTGGGTCAGGGGTTGGGTAGACTTACCCAAACGGTTGGGTTAAAGACAAAACTTGGAAGAAGCGACGCCCCTTTTCACAAGCCTCCATTTTCAACAAGACTGTGAACTTACATATCGGACTTCTCTACTTTGAAATAAGACATGGTAAGTAAAAAGAAGATAAAGTTTCAACGTGAATAGGATTTTATAAATAAATAGAATTTATTTCGAACATGTTTGATATAAATTTTTTATGGTTATTTAAAATGTTTATTACGGTAGGTTGCTCTAACAAAGCTCTGGTGTTGCTACAACACGGCTGTTGAAAAAATAAAAAGAAAAGATGAAGGGGAATGGCACAATCTGTCAAGTAAATTAAATTCAGTTATTAAATATACCCTCAATCATATTTGTTCGTAACTTAACATAGTCAAATTTTTAAAAATCGATTTAGTTTTAAAAGAACAGATAGTTTGACGGTTTGCCCCCTGATTTTCGCGGGCTTATATGCGCACGCATCCTCAGCGGGCTGAGGCTACATGTTCATACACCAGCAGTAATGGCGGAGGAGAGCGAGCAGAGCTATTAATAAAGTGGGTATATTATGCTTTTTGAAAATAAAATAACTTTTACAAAATTATTAGGCGATTAATTAGTTGTCTAAACCTGAAATATGAGCTCGGTTTATTAACATAATTACAAGCGTGTTCGGACTTATCCGCTCCCACTGCAGCCGCCGGCTCGTCTCGCCCGCTCTGTCAGTTGACCGGGTCATCGGGTGCGGCTTGTTAAGGCTCGTTAAGCCGAGAGAGAACGACCGTCTCCCGGCACATTGCTTTCAAACTCCCGCTGGTTTTTGGCACCGAGTTAAAAGTAAAAATAAGAAAATATCCTGGTCCCAAAGCCTTTCCTCAGAGGAAGAGGTTGAACCACCCTGTTCATGGTTCAACCTCTGTGAAATGTTCAAAGCCTGGTCCCAAAGTCTTTCAACACGGCTGTTGAAAAAAGAAAAAGAAAAGATGAAGGGGAAGGGCACAATCTGTCAAGTAAATTAAATTCAGTTGTTAAATATAACCTCAATCATATTTGTTAAAAGCAAAAATAAGAAAATATCTAATGTTAATGTTTGCTAATTTTATTATTATTGCTACTATTAATTACAAATACATTTATTTAAAGTTGGTGCTGAAAGTTATTCGGCACTAACTTTGTGTTTAAGTTAAGTTTTACTTCTAAACTAAATTTGTGTCATTTTATTTTATTAAGTGCTATATTTATTTTTAGGAACATAAAAATTACTCTGAACATTTGAAATTTCTGGCTATTTACAAGTTATTTGCAGTGGAGACAGCTATAAGATTGAATTCAGTGATTCTTAAAGTTTGATTTGTGGTTTTGTCTTTTCTGATAGATTTTGTAATTTTACCTCCAGGATCTAAAGGAGAATTAAGCGAAACCCAAACTCCTTGTACTCAACAAAGACCTTCGCTGTGGCTGAGAACATGAGTCTGCTCTCTCAAGGTGCTGAAGCTCAGAAGAAATGTTCTCTAAAATGTTGTCATGCTTTTTAATTACTGTAACATTTCAACACTAGCTTATGTTTGATACAGAAGATGATGTAGCCCTGGAGCTGCTGCCAGTACTGCTCCCTGCTCCACCTTACTCATTTGGGAGAAGAGTTTCAGACCCATCAACCTGGAAGTTCAGAAGGCTTCATTGATATCCAGCCTGTAAGTCAACCTTCATCTCTGAATCATGCTCAAATTGTTTAAATAAGTGCATCACATTCAATAGTGAAGTTTTGTGTTAAACTAGAATCAGTCAGAAATTAGTTTTTGAGAATGTAGCTCTTTACCGTTAAATTCGCTAAAGGCCTGTTTTTGTGCTTCTCTCTCTTGTTCTCGACAAAGATCTTTTGTATGGCCAAGAAGAGAAAGGAGCGGCCATCTTCTCAACAACATGAATTTTCTCCCTTAAGGTATTGAAACTCAAGAGATGTTTTCTACAGGCGACAGGCGCTTAAATTCTGTCCTGCCAGGCGACGGGACCTGGATAATACTCGTGTTAAACGGACGGCGGAGTCCGGCGACGGCAGGCGCTTAAATTCCGTAACAAAAGTATGTTTTTATCTTTTAATTTTTTCTTTTCCAAAATCTCTTTCTCTTTCTTACTGTTTATTCAATGTCACATGCTGTTTTTATTTTTTCTTTAATTATGTAAAGCACCTTGAAATGCCTTGCTGCTGAAATGTGCTATATCCTCCTGAGAACCGAAGAAAAACATGTCTTCCAATTTCTATTTTTTTGTGATTTCCTAACTATTTAGGCCAAAATGAACACCTTAGCATTATATATATATATATATATATATATAATTTTTTAAATTAAAATTTTACAGCATGTCCATTGTAGTGGACATCAGGACTATTTCAGTCTGAATTATGACAGAATTCAAAAAAATGGAAAAATGTACAGATTATTGTTTAATGAATCACATTAACCCAACAAGAGGTCAAATTTGAAAAATACATTTAATAATCAGAAGTTATCTATTTCTGGTTGCAGTCTATTGCTTGTTACTTGAAATAAAAACCAAAAATGGCTGCAAACTGCAGGGGTGTCGCTAAACACTATTGCCCAAGAAATAAAGACTTTATTTATTTTTACTTAATTGTTTATGTTTTATTTATTTAGAACATGATAGAAATATAAAATACATGAACAAGGAATATCAGCACACATGACCTATCTTGGCTTTTCCAGGGTCAAAATCTTCTGGACTAAAAAATCAAAAGTGCAGGAAAATGATGAGGAATAAGTTCTGCAAACTTCTCAAAGGGTCTTCCAGCAACTGGAACCATTATGATGAACCAAAGAATACCAAAGCCACACCAATTACCAGAAGATGGGCCACTGTGAACAGAAGGGAGCATCTTAGCTGACTGTGGTTTGACGATAAACCTGTGGTGATGGCCTCCACCATTTATGAGAAAGATCTAAACAATATTTGCAGTTGATGGTCAAAGAAAAAAACTTGTGTCCATGATCTTTAGGACCAAATGGTGGTCATAGAGATCCAACACTTGGATCTTTATGACCAAATGTTGAGCTTTCATCGAATGTCGACCAGAACCAAGAAATGGACATTCCCATCACAGATGCATGGCCCTAGACAAACATATAAATTAGGTGCTTGGAACGCTCCTCGGACCGATTGGTCCAAACGGTTCAAATCGTTTTTATGACTTTCCACATAGACTGTGAATGTAAACCAGATGCACCTGATGCTCAAAACACTTTTGGTAGAAATGCACCAAAAGTGCACATGTGTCAAATTTGAAGTGTCAAGTGCGTTTTTGACGTGTAATGCGTATGGGGAGAACGCACCATGAGTCCGTCTCTTCATCAGATTGTCCTGGATGTGATGAAGTTCCCTACCAGAGGCTGATACTTATTATCCTCATCTTCATCTGACAACTCCAGGTCTGAATCTCCTTCTACTATTTTGTGGAGAATCCTGTTTCACCTTTTTCTCCTACAACAATGTGGAATCATTAAATACACTGAAATAGTCCTGATGTCCATTATAATTGACATTCAGAAAATGTCTGTTATTTCTAAACATAAATTATTAAATTGTTTTTACTGGTCAAAATATTATTATTGGTATTTAACAAGAATATAAATAATTATGACAAAAATAACAAAAGAAAAAAATATCTGACTCCTCTACCTTCTTTCTAGAAAACGTGGTTTCTGGCAGGTAGGCCATCTTGATTTAGGAAAAAAAAGGGACTTCCTGGTTTGCAAATGTATCACATGACACATCCCTGGAAAGCCCAAGATGTCCTCTAAAGAGTACTGTAGGGCTAGAAAGGGTAACTCAAAGTATGAACAAAAAATAAGCTTCAACAATATGTCCATTATATTGGACATAAGTCTATGGGCCGGGTCTCAGGAGGTTACAAATAAAATTTGATTGATTGATTCTAAACTGTTTTTAACATGTAACATTTTAACACAAGTTATGTTTGATACAGAAGATGATGTAGCCCTGGAGCTGCTGCCAGTACTGCTCCCTGCTCCACTTTACTCATTTGGGAGAAGGAAGTTCAGATGGTTTCATTGATATCCAGCCTGCAAGTCAACCTTCATCTCTGAATCATGCTCAAATTGTTTGCTGTTTATATAAGTGCATCACTAATGGCCTCTCTCCATCAGATTGGGACAAACCTGGTGGTGCATCTACAAAATGCGACAACATGGAACTTGTATGTCCTCATGCAGGGAGACGGAGAAAATCCTAAAGTCTCGTTAAAAATGCTCCTTGTTTAATGGCTGAAACTTTTAATTGTAGATTGCAGAAAATCGTAGCTAACGCTTTCTCGTAAAAAGTCTGTTTTAAAGCAGAGTGTGGTGTTTCTCTTCATGCGTTTACTTCTCATGATGAATCTCCTTCTTGTACACGTCGTCTTCTGAACGCTTTAAAAACTGCCAACGATTTCTGAGCCTGTTGGGAAACTTGTACAGAGGTCGTCCTCCGTCGTCAAGAAGCTCCCGTCTTTACGGCAGCTGTAATCGCAAAATAATCTTTTCGTTTGTCATGGAAAACTTCACCATCTGGATCAGTTTTTCTGTAGGGAACACAGTAAAAACTGGTCCCAGAGTTTCTCCTCATCTTCCGACAGTGAGCCACCCCGTCCAGGGTGGTTCTTCTTTTATGAACCATTAAAAACCTATCCCAAAGTCAGTCTGTCTTCCTCAGACAGTCTTCTTTTGTGAGAGGCCCAAAAACTTGTCCCAAAGTTTCTCCTCATCTTCCTCAGAAGAAGAGGCTGAGCCACCCCGTCCGGGGTAGTTTAGTCTTTCCTGATCCTCAGAGTGATCTGCCTTGTCTGGAGTCGTTTTGTCTTTGGGAACAGTACTTCTGGCTGGGGCTCCACAGCTGGTCCTGTGGGCTAAACCTGCTGCCCGGTCCAGGGAACGTTCAGAGACACCAGAGGATCCGCCATTTATCGATGTCTCTTGAGAAAAAGCCAGACATGAAACCTCCCCAGCCGGGTCAGTTTGATCAGTTCGAACATCTGCAGTCCTGTTTTGTGAAGTCTCTGTAGACTGAGGATCTGCCGCCTGTTCAACACAAACTTTCCCAGCCGGGTCAGCTTGTGCTTTGGGACGGGATGGAAGTCCGTCCCAGAACCAATCTCTAGATCTAGAAAATAGATTTAGAGTTTTGTTTTCTTTACCTGCTGCGATATAAATGTTTTTTTTCCATTATTATTTTGGTTGTGGCAGGAAATTATTCAGATTTTATAAACTTTTGCAAAGCAAAACTTTCTATAATCTTTAACTCAATTTTTATATATTTTTGAACTATCTTGTTCTGAACTTGTTAGTCACTAATGATGTAATTTGTTGCAGAACTACTATTGGGATTGATTAAACTCAGATCTTAAACATAATAAATGAACAGAAAAGTATCACAGAAAGTGTTTTTCGTCTCTGTTTCAGTTGCCAGGAGCAAAGTTTTCATGAGGCTCCCATCTTTACGGCAGCTGTAATCGCAAAATAATCTTTTTGTCATATAAATCTTCACCATCTGGATCAGTTTTTCTGTAGGGAACACAGTAAAGACTGATCCCAAAGTCTGTCTTCTTCCTCCGACAGTGAGCAACCCCGTCCGGGATGGCTCTTCCTTTGTGAACCGTTCAAAACCATCTTGGTTGTTTTCGAGAGGAGTGGCAGGAGAAATCGTTAGCTAGGACTTTCTGCAGTGTGTGGCGTTTCTCTTCATGCGTTTGATTCTCATGATGAATCTCCCTCTTGAGACACGTCGTCTTCAGAACGCTTTAAAAACCGCCAACGATTTCTGAGACTGTTGGGAAACTTGTACAGAGGTCGTCCTCCGTCGTTGTCATGAGGCTCCCGTCTTTACAGCAGCCGTAATCGCAAAATAATCTTTTTGTCATAGAAAGTCATGGAGCTAACTCGGCCAGGGCCGTTCTTTTTAGAACAGTTCAAAAACTGGTCCCAAAGTCTTTCTTCTTTCTCTGACGGTGAACTAACTCGTAAGGGCTCGTTTTTCTGTTGGGAAAAGTTCAGAAACTGGTTCCAAAGTTTGTCCTCTTCTTCTGACGGTGAGCTAGCTCATCCAGGGTCGTTCTTCTTTTGGGAAATTACAGCTGCTGGAAAATTCAAATAAATAAAGACAAAAAATAAATAAATTAGAAAATGTTACTAAATATAATGTTTTGTTTTTTTGTGTTTTGCAGAACACATCAGACATGAGCTGCTGAAGTTTCCAGACGATGAGAGAGAAGATGTCGTCATTTTGTTCTTGGCTCATTCGCTTCCAATGGCTGTAAGTCAAAAAGATCTGGGATTTATTGATGGGGCTTATTAATCAATTACATCCTGATTCGTATTAACTTAAAGGGTTTTTAAGAAGTTTTGTTGCGATTTACATTAAAGCCGAAACTGCCCTCTGAATGAGACTCTATAATACCTTGAAAACTAAATAGAAACTTAAAATATAATATATTGACAAAGTTCTGGAAAGGCAACCTTTACTTTTTGGAAAGTAGATTGTGATGTTCAAGAATGTTTCTGGAAAGTAACTTAATTAATCTGGAAAAGTAGCCTTTAAATTGCGCTGAAGTACTTTGGATGTTCTAGTGAAGCAAGGTGCAAGTCACCAAAAACTAATGCACAAGTTTAAAAGTACCTTGTAAAACCCTGGAAATCAGCTTGAAATCTTAGCATGAACAATTTGAAAAAGGAACAAAGTTCTGGAAAAGTAACCTTCAAGTTTCAGGAAAATCCTCAGTAATTTCTGCTAAAGTAGCATGAGCATTCTCTGGAAAGTAACATGGAACATTCTAGAAAATGTCTGCAAGTGCAAATGCAAGTTTTAGACAGTATGTGCTGCAAAAATGTTTAAGTTTGAAGAAAATAACCTGAAAGTTCTGACAAAGCAAGATTTACACTTTTAACTTGTAAATAAGTTAAAATTATTCTCAACCAGCCATTGTACAATCTGGAATCAATGCAGTGACTGTAATAATACATACCGGCTTCATGGCTCCGTCCTCCGTCCGCCATGTTGTCGATCTCTACTGCTTACCACACTCTGCCTTGCTGTACTGTGTTATAACAAAAATAAAATAATAACCGGAAGGTCACTTTTCCTTACAAATATGTGAGTGTTCACTATTGACTAGATGTGAAATCATAACTTACTGAATTTCTCTTCGTGGCCTCGGCACCGTGGTCTGAGGACCGCGGTAAAGCTAGCCGGCTCTGACTCCAGCCGGCCCAGCACACAATATACAAGTGCGCGGTCGCTCAAGACATTATGGTACACCCATTTACGTGCTGCTTTCACAATAAAAGCGCACATCCGGTCCATGTTAGAGCTACTCAAATCCAGCCGCAGCATTTGCAAACAGAAAATAATATATGCTGAGAAACTAATACAAAAAAATATATATATATGTAGTCATTTTTTATCTTTTCCATCTAAGTTGCCGTGCACATTGCTGAGAAACTCTCTGTTTCCAAAGACTCCTACCACTTCTGGATGACAGAGGGACACCTCTAGAACAGAACCAGAAAGTGGCAACCAGATCTGATGTGGGATTTCAAAATAAAAGCCTATCAAAATAGTCATTTTTTAAAATCTTTTCCCCTAAGTTGCCGTGCCCATTGCTGAGAAACTCTCTGTTTCCAAAGACTGCTACCACTTCTGGGTGACAGAGGGACACCTCTAGAACAGAACCAGAAAGTTGCAACTAGATCTGATGTATAATTTCAAAATAAAAGCCTATCAAAAAGTCATTTCTATCTTTTCCATCTAAGTTGCCGTGCACATTGCTGAGAAACTCTCTGTTTCCAAAGACTCCTACCACTTCTGGATGACAGAGGGACACCTCTAGAACAGAACCAGAAAGTGGCAACCAGATCTGATGTGGAATTTCAAAATAAAAGACCATTAAAGTAGTAGTTTAGATCTATTCCACCTAAGTTGCCGTGCCCATTGCTGAGAAACTCTCTGTTTCCAAAGACTGCTACCACTTCTGGATGACAGAGGGACACTTCTAGAACAGAACCAGAAAGTGGCAACCAGATCTGATGTGTAATTTCAAAATAAAAGCCTATCAAAAAAAGTCATTTTTTATCTTTTTCCCCTAAGTTGCCGTGCCCATTGCTGAGAAACTCTCTGTTTCCAAAGACTCCTACCACTTCTGGGTGACAGAGGGACAACTCTAGAACAGAACCAGAAAGTGGCAACTAGATCTGATGTATAATTTCAAAATAAAAGACCATTAAAGTAGTAGTTTAGATCTATTCCACCTAAGTTGCCATGCCCATTGCTGAGAAACTCTATGTTTCCAAAGACTCCTACCACTTCTGGATGACAGAGGGACACCTCTAGAACAGAACCAGAAAGTGGCAACTAGATCTGATGTGTAATTTCAAAATAAAAGCATTTCAAAATAGTCATTTTTTATGTTTTTCCCACCAATTTGCCTTGCACATTGCTGAAAAACTTTGTGATTCCAGTGACTTCTCTCACTTCTGGGTGACAGAGGGACACCTCTACAAGACAACCAGAAAATATCAAACACATATGATCTATAATTTCAAAATTAAATCCCTTTAAAATAATACGTTTTTATTTTTATATACACAAATAAGTAGAAAATGTAAAGAGCTGCCTCACTCAATCATCTTTTTTATATACAGATTTTTCTATAATCTCCTATACATGTACTACTTATATACAAACCAGATTTCAAAACAGGTGTGACACTAAACAATTTGTGAATAAAAACTGAATGCAATGATGTGGAGGTGGCAACATATAATATTTTATTCGTAATAGAACATAGATGGCAGATCAAAAGTTTAATCTGAGTAAATGGAACATTTTACAGGAGATATATGTTGAGTCAAAATTTCACAATGTCTATAAATCCCAAAAAAGTTGGAACACGGACATTTTGACCACTCTGTGGCATCTCCCCTTCTTCTTACAACACTCAGACGTCTGGGGACAGAGGAGACGTCACTGCACCTCAAACAGGAATGCCACTGTCAAGGAAACAACAGCATGGGCTCAGGAATACTTCCAGAAAGCATCGTCAGTGAGCACAATCCACCCTGCCATCCGCCGCTGCCAGCTGAAACTCTACAGTGCAAAGAGGAAGCCATTTCTAAGCAGCTCCACAAGCTCAGTCGTTTGTACTGGGCCAGGAGTCATTTAAAATGGAGTGAGGCAAAATGGACGACTGTTCTGTGGTCAGACGAGTCATGATTTGATGTTCTTTATGGAACACTGGGACGCCATGTCATCCGGACTAGAGAGGACAAGGATAACCCAGGTTGTTATCAACGCTCCGTTCAGAAGCCTGCATCACTGATGGTCTGGGGCTGCATGAGAGCTGGTGGCCTGGGCAGCTTGCATGTCTGGAAAGGCCCATTAAAGCAGAGAACCATGTTCAGGTTCTAGAACAACATATGCTCCCATCTAGACGTCGTCTCTTTCAGGGAAGACCCTGCATTTTTCAACAAGATGATGCCAGACCACATTCTGCAGCCATCACAGCATCATTGTAGGAGAAGGATCCGGGTTCTGAAATGTCCAGCCTGCAGTCCAGATCTTTCACCTATAGAGAACATTTGCCGCATCATAAAGAGGAAGGTGCGACAAAGAGGCCCAAGACTACATATATATATATATTTTTGTATTAGTTTCTCAGCATATATTATTTTCTGTTTGCAAATGCTGCGGCCGGATTTGAGTAGCTCTAACATGGACCGGATGTGCGCTTTTATTGTGAAAGCAGCACGTAAATGGGTGTACCATAATGTCTTGAGCGACCGCGCACTTGTATATTGTGTGCTGGGCCGGCTGGAGTCAGAGCCGGCTAGCTTTACCGCGGTGTCTGACGCCTGGCTGTGGAGGCTCGGCCATTTTTCTGGTCTGAAAAAATAAAAGGAGATGCGAGTATTTTTAAGAGTTCAGAACATCACATGTAATAAAAAATACAATACAAAATCTCACCCTACACTTGTTTTGGCATTATGAAAACGACAGACCGCTTTCTGTAATAAACAAACAAAGCAACTCGCCTCGCTATTCATTAAAGCTTTCTTACCGTGAGTTCGGCCTGTTGGACCGCCGCGGTGTCATCTGTTGTTTTCCGCCGGAACGTTGCTTAATATCAAAACGATACTGAAATAGGACTTTTTCCACCATTTCACACAACGCACGGACATTCTCGTTCATGTTGGGTCTCGCAGTAGCCGGTGCAAATCTTCCTCTGGAGTTTAATGGCGGCTGCCTGACCGACTATGAAAGCGCATTACTGCCACCAACTGGACTGGAGTGTTAAATGAAAGTTGACCGAAATAAATACATTCTAAAAGTTATTTTTTCAAAAGTTATGTGACAGTATATTTTATTTTTATTATAATTAATTGCTAAAATGTTTTACTCAATTCTACTTTGAGCTGTCTCCCTTTTAGTTTATACAGAATATAATGATTCATCATCCATGAGTTATATTTAGTGCTTAACTAACAAAACTTAAAAAAACACAAATGTTTATACCCTATCAGAAGGTATCACATACTTTCAACCATTTTGTTCTTCAATTTAAACTTGAGAGTTAAGCAACTGAATACTGATAAATCATCTGTAGTTTCTTAAGTCCTGTATTGTGATGTGGCACGGTGTCACTACCACTCCAACATAGCATGACTCTGGGTCTTTAAAGCAATCACTGAACATTAACATTAGTTTGAATATTATTCACAAAAATACTTTATGTACAATGAACCACTCTGGAACATGTTTTTTATTATTATTTTTGATTAAGTTGTGCAATTCCTCCCATCACAAGATAAATCTTCAGATGGGAGGAATGTCAAAGATCACGTTTCACAAAAGTCTATTCTATGTATTCATGCATATTCTTCTTTTATATAATCAATTCAACCAAACTAAGTTTTTCAGTGCTCCTAACACACATATAAAATGTATTTTAATAAATAAGATAGATGATTGTTTTAATATTCTTTCTCCAAACATACTTCTTCATGGCATATTTGAGCCAGTTATAGAAGATAGAAAAAAATGTACTTATTTTTTTCTGTCTACAAAACGCCGCCATACATTTGAGTTATTTGCTGAATCTTGCACCAAAAAGAGGTTTGGGTCTGGGAGGAATGTGACATGTTACAGTTTTATAACTGAATAAACTTTAATAAAACACTGAATTCATGAAGTTTGTTGCTGATTAAAACGTTGATGTAACTTAAACTAATTGTCTCTTCTGAGGAAAAACAGAAACGATGCGATAAGATCAGATAATGTGTGAAACTGAAGGGAAGATGATTTTCACGTTCAGACTCATCGTGGTTTCCTCTTTGGCTTCCCTGTAAAGTTTTCATTCTCTTTGTGTATTTTATTATGAATTTTATAGGCAGATGTAAAACTCAAATTATCACGACAAACTAATTTTAACTGGTTTTTTTTATCTCATTTTAACGAGTTTTATCTCATAACATGAAAGTTTCTGGTTGTAATATATAAAACTCGTCTTGTTCTAACCAGAAACTCGCAGTAACGCAGCAGGATCCCCTAATTATTTCCTATTTTTATGGTTTTTCATTCTTGGCCTCTGCAGGTTCCAGCAGTGAGACGTCAGTTATTCACTGACTCATCGTGTAAAAGGAACCTGAAAACACGAAGCAGCAACTGTTTGCTCTTCATCACTGATTGCATCACTAGCAGCAGAGAGCGGTCGGCTCTGAGGGCAGCACGGTCAATAAACTGATCAATACGTTTGGGACTGAAATGATTATCAGTCATAAAAAACCACCTTGCATTAATCTGATAAATAATTGGTGTTTTCCAACCAATAGGAGCTGATGTTTGGTGTAGAAAAGCAGAACTGCATACAGAATCATTTCAAAAGTCTGAAAGGTTATGAAATGTGAGACACAGGAAGAGTTCAGATGACACAAACAGAAAATACGGTTCTCCACCCAGGGCGATTTTCACCAGAGGGCGGAAAAAAAAAGAAAAAGAAATAATGAAATTTTTTTTATTACATTAAAATATATTGTTTTTAATTTATTTAAAAATATATATATTTAAAATAAAAATATTTTTAAAATTTTTTAAATAAAATTATTAAATTAAATTGTGAAATAAACTATTCCTTTGTTCATTTAATGTTTTCATAGTGAATTATCTGATGAGTCATTATATCATAGTGAATTATCTTTTAATGTAGTAATTCATTTGTGTTTTGTTTCCCAAACATCAGAGCTGTTACATCGTGGTGACTCTGATAATTTTTGACCGCCAAACTGGTGTCTTACGACCCCCTCGTGGGTCCCACCCCACACTTTGGGAACCCCAGATTTAAAACACCACAATTTTAAGTAAAACTGGGCAGCTCTGATGGCATATTAGAGTTATGGTAGATAGAAAAAATAAAGCAGTAATATATTTCTGCCAAAAAAAAAAAAAAAACTCAGAATTTTTTAGATTAATCTCAGAAATTTTCTAGAAAAAACTTGGAAATTTTTCTGTTTCAAAAGTTGAAGATATTTTACTTTTGAGACTCTGAATTTTTCAAGTTTTTTCCACAAAATTTCTGATATTAATCTCAACATGTTCGAGTATTTTTGGCAGAAATTTACTTTTACCCCCTTCTTCCTCCAATGGTTTAACAGGCAGCACACCGCCATCTGGTGTAGAATATTTTTAAACATTTCTGTTTGATACTTGAAAAGTGCTCTAAAGACATTTATCCTTAAACAGTTGATGAATACCATATATTTAAATCAATTAGTTGGTTAAAATTAGTTGGTTAATTGTATTAAATTGGATCAACTTGGACTGTTTTTAGGTCCGTTTCTGCTGTAAACATGCAGTTGCAGTTCCTCTGGCGGCCACTAGGCGCCGCTGTGGACTGAACTTCTCAAAATTTATCCTCCAGCACAGAAACAGGTTCTTATGTGAAAACTTCCTTGTTGATGAGCTGCTGGTTTATTTCTGTTCCTCTTTAAGCTTCAGTTTAAACGGAAGAAGGAAATATATCTGAGTCTGAAGGAATGTGGGACACTTTAAAAACAAGAAGCTCGCTAAGCAGAGCAGAAAGTGTTTTTATCTGCATAAATCAGGAAATAGCAAAAGAAAAACACCTAAAGTTTCGAACATTCACAGTCAAAACAAAAATTTTATATGTATGTATACATATATATATGTATACAGGCACCACTGTGGTCTTCACCTTCCAGGCCTTCTCCAGTTCCTCTCTGAGGCCCTGGTATTTCTCCAGTTTCTCCTTCTTCCTGATGTTGTGGTCACTTGGTATTGCTACATCCACCACAACGGCTTTCCTCTGTTCTTTGTCCACCACCACAATGTCCGGTTGGTTCGCCATTACCATCTTGTCTGTCTGGATCTGGAAGTCCCACAGGATCTTAGCTCGGTCATTCTCCACCACCTTTGGGGGTGTTCCCCACTTTGACCTCGGGGCTTCCAGTCCATATTCTGCACAGATGTTCCTGTACACTATGCCCGCCACTTGGTTATGTCGTTCCATGTACGCTTTCCCTGCCAGCATCTTGCACCCTGCTGTTATGTGCTGGACTGTCTCAGAGGCCTCCTTGCACAACCTACACCTTGGGTCTTGTCTGGTGTGGTAGATCTGAGCCTCTATTGCAGTGTTTTTCAACCTTTTTTGAGCCAAGGTACACTGTTTTAATTGAAAAAATCTCGAGGCACACCACCAACCAAAAATGTAAACAAAGATACTCTGTAGCCGCCTATATTATATATATAGTCATTCTTATCAAAGTGTCTTGAATAGGAATCAAATAAACACAAAAATGTATTTTTATCACATTTTACATTTCTTATTTCAAATTGCACGTAACATGTCCACTTCAAAAATACACCTGAACACCTGAACAGGGCCACAACAATGTGGTCTTAAATTTAAAGAAGTTGTAGAAAACTTCAAAGTGTTTTACAAACTAATCCACAAGCATTATTTTAGCCAGAATACAGAAAATAATTCTTATTCTGAAAGAAGCAATGATATTTGGGAAACATTTCACTGTTACAATATGAAGATTTTCATGTACAAAATGTCAATATCTGCATATTTTACCCATCTAGTGTGAAACCTGTGCATGTTTGGATGAAAACAGCTGATTTCCTGGCAGAAATTGAAGAAAGACAAAGCTCTTCCTCAACAGCTCTCAGTCTCTCTCTGGTTTCAGTTTTTATAGTATCCAGGCTTGAGAAGCTCACTTCACACAGACATGTTGTGGGAAATGGACCCATGTTCTTTCCAACTACTGCTGAGCTTCATTGTCTTTTCCATCACTACTGTCACAGTCTTGCTAGATACGATGCTCTCACCGCTACCTGCAACATTCATGCATCACTAATTCTCTTGTTTTTAATGTAAAATGCTCTGTACCTACTGCCATCTAGTGGTAAAAAATTACATGATTACGCCGCTAGCCACTACATGGTTTTGTTCACACCGAGCTTAAGTGCAGTGGCTTTATTTCCCTCCTGTAGTCCCAGACCGACAGCCCTCAACTTAAAAGCTGCACCATATGAGTTTGAAAACATTTCTCTGTCGTGCCTGCTGCTAGCATGTGGTTGTTCTAACGCGTTCTTCTTTGATTTACAATTTTGATATCTAATTATTCACTTCCTGCTAGAGAGCCCCCTGGTGGTTGAAGAAAAATACACAGAAAAGCCGCACCGGGCTACAATGCGCATGGTTCAAAGTTTAGGAAAAAAGTAGCAGCTTATAGTCGGGAAAATACGGTACCGTAGGTGAAATTGAATAATTTCCACGGCACACCTGACGATCACTCACGGCACACTAGTGTGTCGCGGAACAGTGGTTGAAAAACACTGCTCTATTGCTCTGGTGTTTAGGGCCTGTTCCTGTGCAGCCAGGATGAGGGCCTCTGTGCTGTCCTTGAGTCCAGCTTTTTCCAGTACATCCTATGTAGGGGCTTGTCTTTAGCGGGGGGCGGGGGGGGGACGCAGGATTACGGTTGACGACATATTCGCGGTTTTAGATTGATTTTTACCCAGAATGCAAATGGAAAAAACCGTCAGCGAAACGGTGACTGGGACTGACGAGCCGTAGTTTGGGGACCCCTGCTCTAGCACCTTGTCCTCTGTTCCCCATTGCCTGAGACATTCGCTGAGCACATCGTCCGTTGAGGCTTTGTCCTTGATGTATTTATGGATCTTGGATGTTTCATCCTGGACAGTGGCTCTCACACTCACTAGTCCTCTGCCTCCTTCCTTACGGCTCGTGTACAGTGTCAGGGTGTATACCACAAAGATTTACTGATTTACTATACCTATACCTATGGTATAGGTATAGTGATCCTGAGTTGTATATCAGTTCATTGGTTTCAGTTATGGTGTTGGCTGCATTCACATCTTCAATGAGACTTTCACTTCACCCTGGCGTCCTGGCTCCTCCCCTTTGTGTTGTACCTCGTCAATCTCAAGTTGTGATAGCAGTTTGTGGATGTTGGAACACTGAGCTACTAGTTGGGCCAGTAGCCCATTTTTCATCAAGGTGCTCTGGTTCCCCAGCACCTGACGCAGACCTTGTTTGGCCGGGCGACGTCTGAGCCGGCATGTCGTGCTTATCAATGTCTCTCATGGTATGAGGTAGGCTATATAGCTCCAAGGGTCTTGCCTAAGGACCCACACTGCATAGCTCAATTGCACTGTTGTAACTGTTTGCCCCAGCCTGGATTCAAACCCGGGTCTCCCAGGTGGAAGACTATATATATAAATATATATAAATATATATATTTTTATATATAATTTTCAAAGCAAAGTTCTTTTGATTTTATTTAATTTCATATTTAGTCAAATTTAAATTACTTACAACATCATTAGGTATATATTTTATAAAATTAATTTTATATTGCTGATTATATTTCTGTTTACTAATATTTTACACTTTGGAATAGCTTGTCAACAAATAATCAATTTCATCTTTGGGATTGATAAAGTATAATCAGTTATATATATTTTTTAAATTCTGATCCTTTATTTGAATCAGTGAAAACCTATAAACAAAAACATCTACTAATTACATATATGTAATATTGATGTTGTTTTAGGCTGTTCAGCCATTAATTTAAACAGTTTTCCATCATGTTTGTTATCTTTTCCTTCAAAATAAAAGCGGCGGCAGTCACCCAGAGCTATTTTATTATTTCATTTAATTACAAAAACAAACTGGTGAGTTTTATCTCTGATCTTTTCTTTCTGCCATCAGGCATCAAATGCGTTCTGTAATGTGGGCGTGTTTAAAGGAACGAGATAAACGTGCATGTGACGCAACACTGATGACCAATGACATCAAGCTAGCAGTTTTAACCAGAAGTTAAGGAGCAAAAAACATTTCATATTAAAAGCATTATACTTTTGAAACGATTTCCTCCTTCACTTTGTCGTTATCCTGTGAAATTCAAATATCCCAGCAAGTGACAGGCAAGTTGGAGCATAAAAATAAAAATACAGCTTCCTTGGAAATGAAATAAATGTGACTATGTGCAGCAACAGTCTTCAGTCAGAAGCCTCTTCAGATTGGTTGCAAGACTGACTGCTAACCAAAGCAAAAACATGTTTATAGTGTAACATATAAAATAGTCACATGGACCAATGAAATCAAAATATATATCATAAAGTAGCATATTTATACTGCAGTGACATGTATTTCTAAAATATATATTAAATCAAAACATATAATTTCGTCCTTATCAAGAGTGATGCTACGCCGCGACTTTATTTTGTAGGTCTGTAACCGGAAGTGAGTTGTTATCAAATTACACTTGCCGGAAGTCCGCGCCTTCAGCCGGCTGTAGCTGAAGGAATCTGGCTTTCACACCGGGGCTGACCCGCGATTCAACCTGTCCTGTGGGTTGTTGACACGAGTGGGATCCACCGCAGGCAGAGCGGTCATCTGGAGCGTGTTTCAGCCGGGATCCGGGACCTGCAGCGGGATGGCAGCGCTGGGCAGCGCCGGGCGCTTGTTTCACTGTGAGTATCTGAATGTTCAGAAATGTATGCAAACTAAAACTGCGCTCTGGTGTTTTAAAATTATCTTTAATTTAAATGTCATTAAGTAAAGTGTAATCTTATGCCTTTTTTGATGTTTTAAAGTGTTTTATTTTCTTGTCGGGGCTTCTTTTGGACCCTGACATTGACTCTACATGTGAAAGCATCAAGCTACCAAAAGGAAGATACAACTTCCGGTTGGGAGATTTTCAGTAACAGTACATCACCGTGAAATCTAAACGCTTTAACACGTCTTATTACGATGCGACAACTTATTATAATAATCAGCAGCTTGCTATTTGGTATTTAAAATATTTAAAACATGTCTGCTCTTGTCATCAATCATTCGGTGTATTTAAATAGTGTTAAAATTATCTCAAGATGTTCTTGCTTCCTGTTTCCAGTGCTGATTTTCTCCATCTTGACAAAGTTTCCAGCCTTAATTGTGTGTTTCAGTTTAACGTCTCCGTTACATAATGATCTTATCCCCATTTAGCGTCAGTAAGCTGCTCCGTGAACGCATCATGGTTCTGTTTAGACGCGGGAAGCGAAGTGACAAGCCCGCATGTTACACGTCGTTACACAACTGCAGACTTTTACACTTGCGTAACCTTAAACGCTCTCCCCCTGGCGGCCAAGCGTACAACTGCAGCCGTTGGGGCCATGGAAGTTGCAGCTATGCTTTGAAAGTTTAAATGTTGTGTTTGCTTTTCTTATGCTGTTAAACGCAAAACCACTTGACTCTGATTCCCCAGAGTACCCGCCAATGGTTTCTGAAGTCTGAGATTGGATGCCAGACATTGTCTTTACACCGGTCTTCTTCCGGAATGAGTCTGCCCCCCCAGCACTACAAAACAGGACGTACACGCTCTCCCCTGTGGAGCATCCTGAGATAAACATCAGACCTTTCCTGTCTAAAGGAACCTCAAACTCCCACCAACTGACTCAAACTGGCTCTTTTAAATATTCAGTCGTTAACGCCAAAAGCTTTACTAATTAATGACTTCATCACCCAGCCAATGAATTAACCAGCTTTTTTCAGGAGAAAATTCAAATAATCTGAAGTTTTATCTGCACATCCACTCTAAATCCAGTACCAATGTTAAACCCAAACATAACAAATGCAGAAAAAGTTATCAACTAATTAACAATAAAACCCTCAAATATAGATCGATTAAGCTCAGGTACCTGACTCTATCTATCGATATATATGTATGTGTATATATATGTATATATATATATATATATATATATATATATATATATATATATATAGATACATATAGATGGATAGATTCAGGAACCTGAGCTTAATCAGGTTAATTGATCTATAATTTATTTGACAGTTTTATTAGTTGGTCATTTTTTCTGCATTTGTTATATTTGAGTTTAGCATTGGGTAATATTAATGGGATAATAATAATAATAATAATATTACTTATTAATACTTATAATACTTATTAATAATAATGAGTATTATTACGACTGGCTCAAGGTCATAACGAAAGCAGGAGATCATGCAAGGGTTAAAGTGCAGAAAAAATGAATATTTATTAACATAAACAACAATGTCTTGTGGATGTCAGTATCAGTGATGTAATGCAAATGCTTGGATGTGATGTGTGAGTGCATATGGAAGTGTTGAAGTGGAAAAACAAAGAAACTGAAATGTGCATAAAGGGCAGCTGAGGCCGACAACGGAGCACCACAAACATCAAGAAGCAGAGTGGATGCTGCAGGTGGAGACGACCAGGTTTAAATGCTCTGTGCTCCAAATGAACCGGATCAGCAGCACCTGTGAAGGGGAGGAGCACAAAGACAGACATCAAGACTCCTGCAGCCCAGCCCTTCAGGCCCAGGGCCGTAACAATAATAATACCCATCCATAATAAAGGGCAGTAAATCTTTTTGGGCTGTGGGAGGAAGCCGGAGCGCCCGGAGAGAACCCACATATGGACCTGGAGAAGCAGAAAACCCCATGCAGACAGAACCAGGCTGGGATTCAACCCAGGACTTCCTGCAAGGCAGCAGTGGTACCAACTGATCCACTGTGCAGCCCTGATGTTTTATTCACAAAATGAATGTTTTATTCACACCAAAGGAGAATTTAGAGACTAATCAACCCAACAATGATGACTTTAGATTGTAGCAGGAAGCCGGAGCGCCTGGAGAGAAACCTGCAAACAGGATATTAACTTTTTATAGTTGATTCACAAAATTCAATGTTTCCTCCTCCTCTCCAAAACCAGCTTGGTTGTTTTCAAGAGGAGTGGCAGGAGAAATCGTTAGCTAGGATTTTCTGCAGAGAGGAGTTTCTCTTCATGTGTTTGATTCTCATGATGAATCTCCCTGTTGTACACGTCATCTTCAGAACAGGTTCAGAACGCTTTAAGAACGATTTCTGAGACTGTTGGGAAACTTGTACAGAGGTTGTCCTCCGTCGTTGTCATCAGGCTCCCGTCTTTATGGCAGCTGTAATTGCAAAATAATCTTTTAGTCATAGAAAACTTGACCATCTGGATCAGTATTTCTGTAGAGAACACAGTAAAAACTGGTCCCAAAGTTTCTCCTCCTCTTCCAATGGTGAACCAACCCGTGCGGGGTGGTTCAACCTCTGTGAAATGTTCAAAACCTGGTCCCAAAGTCTTTCCTCGGAAGCAGAGGTTGAACCACCCCGTCCAGGATGGTTCAACCTCTGTGAAATGTTCAAAACCTGGTGCCAAAGTCTTTCTTCAGATGCAGATGTTGAACCACCCCGTCCGGGATGGTTCTTGATTTTTGAACCGTTCAAAACCTCGTCCCAAAGTCTGTCTTCTTCCTTCGACGGTGAACCACCCCGTCCGGGGTGATTCTTGCTTCGTGAAATGTTCAAAAACTGGTCCCAAAGTCTTTCCTCAGATGCAGACTTTGTACCACCCCGTCCCTGCTGGTTCTAGCTTTGTGAACCGTTCAAAACCTGGTCCCAAAGTCTGTCTTCTTCCTTCGACGGTGATCCACCCCGTCCGGGGTGATTCTTGCTTCGTGAAATGTTCAAAAACTGGTCCCAAAGTCTTTCCTCGGAAGCATAAGTTGGACCACCCCGTCCGGGGTAGTTCTTTGTTTGTGAACCGTTCAAAACCTGGGCACAAAGTCTGTCTTCTTCCTCCGACGGTGAACCACCCCGTCCGGGGTGGTCCTTGCTTTGTGAACTGTTCAAAACCTGGTCCCAAAGTCTTTCCTCAGATGCAGATGTTGGACCACCCTGTCCCTGGTGGTTCTGGCTTTGTGAACCGTTCAAAACCTCATCCCAAAGTCTGTCTTCTTCCTTCGACGGTGAACCACCCCGTCCGGGGTCGTCCTTGCTTTGTGAACCGTTCAAAACCTGGTCCCAAAGTCTTTCCTCAGATGCAGATGTTGGACCACCCTGTCCCTGGTGGTTCTGGCTTTGTGAACCGTTCAAAACCTGGGCACAAAGTCTTTCCTCAGATACAGATGTTGAACCACCCCGTCCGGGGTGGTCCTTGCTTTGTGAACCGTTCAAAACCTGGGCACAAAGTCTTTCCTCAGATGCAGATGTTGAACCACCCCGTCCCTGGTGGTTCTGGCTTTGTGAACCGTTCAAAACCTGGTCCCAAAGTCTGTCTTCTTTCTTCGACGGTGAACCACCCCGCCGGGGGTGATTCTTGTTACGTGAAATGTTCAAAAACTGGTCCCAAAGTCTTTCCTCGGAAGCAGAGGTTGGACCACCCAGTCCGGGGTAGTTCTTTGTTTGTGATCCGTTCAAAACCTGGGCACAAAGTCTGTCTTCTTCCTCCGACGGTGAACCACCCCGTCCGGGGTGGTCCTTGCTTTGTGAACCGTTCAAAACCTGGGCACAAAGTCTTTCCTCAGATGCAGATGTTGAACCACCCCGTCCCTGGTGGTTCTGGCTTCGTGAACTGTTCAAAACCTGGTCCCAAAGTCTTTCCTCAGATGCAGATGTTAAACCACCCCGTCCCTGGTGGTTCTGGCTTCGTGAACTGTTCAAAACCTGGTCCCAAAGTCTGTCTTCTTCCTTCAACGGTGAACCACCCCGTCCGGCGTGACTCTTGCTTCGTGAAATGTTCAAAAACTGGTCCCAAAGTCTTTCCTCGGAAGCAGAGGTTGGACTACCCCGTCCGGGGTAGTTCTTTGTTTGTGAACCGTTCAAAACCTGGTCCCAAAGTCTTTCCTCAGATGCAGATGTTGAACCACCCCGTCCCTGGTGGTTCTGGCTTTGTGAACCGTTCAAAACCTGGTCCCAAAGTCTTTCCTCAGATGCAGATGTTGAACCACCCCGTCCCTGGTGGTTCTGGCTTTGTGAACCGTTCAAAACCTCGTCCCAAAGTCTGTCTTCTTCCTTCGACGGTGAACCACCCCGTCCGGGGTGATTCTTGCTTCGTGAAATGTTCAAAAACTGGTCCCAAAGTCTTTCCTCAGATGCAGACTTTGTACCACCCCGTCCCTGCTGGTTCTAGCTTTGTGAACCGTTCAAAACCTGGTCCCAAAGTCTGTCTTCTTCCTTCGACGGTGATCCACCCCGTCCGGGGTGATTCTTGCTTCGTGAAATGTTCAAAAACTGGTCCCAAAGTCTTTCCTCGGAAGCATAAGTTGGACCACCCCGTCCGGGGTAGTTCTTTGTTTGTGAACCGTTCAAAACCTGGGCACAAAGTCTGTCTTCTTCCTCCGACGGTGAACCACCCCGTCCGGGGTGGTCCTTGCTTTGTGAACTGTTCAAAACCTGGTCCCAAAGTCTTTCCTCAGATGCAGATGTTGGACCACCCTGTCCCTGGTGGTTCTGGCTTTGTGAACCGTTCAAAACCTCATCCCAAAGTCTGTCTTCTTCCTTCGACGGTGAACCACCCCGTCCGGGGTCGTCCTTGCTTTGTGAACCGTTCAAAACCTGGTCCCAAAGTCTTTCCTCAGATGCAGATGTTGGACCACCCTGTCCCTGGTGGTTCTGGCTTTGTGAACCGTTCAAAACCTGGGCACAAAGTCTTTCCTCAGATACAGATGTTGAACCACCCCGTCCGGGGTGGTCCTTGCTTTGTGAACCGTTCAAAACCTGGGCACAAAGTCTTTCCTCAGATGCAGATGTTGAACCACCCCGTCCCTGGTGGTTCTGGCTTTGTGAACCGTTCAAAACCTGGTCCCAAAGTCTGTCTTCTTTCTTCGACGGTGAACCACCCCGCCGGGGGTGATTCTTGTTACGTGAAATGTTCAAAAACTGGTCCCAAAGTCTTTCCTCGGAAGCAGAGGTTGGACCACCCAGTCCGGGGTAGTTCTTTGTTTGTGATCCGTTCAAAACCTGGGCACAAAGTCTGTCTTCTTCCTCCGACGGTGAACCACCCCGTCCGGGGTGGTCCTTGCTTTGTGAACCGTTCAAAACCTGGGCACAAAGTCTTTCCTCAGATGCAGATGTTGAACCACCCCGTCCCTGGTGGTTCTGGCTTCGTGAACTGTTCAAAACCTGGTCCCAAAGTCTTTCCTCAGATGCAGATGTTAAACCACCCCGTCCCTGGTGGTTCTGGCTTCGTGAACTGTTCAAAACCTGGTCCCAAAGTCTGTCTTCTTCCTTCAACGGTGAACCACCCCGTCCGGCGTGACTCTTGCTTCGTGAAATGTTCAAAAACTGGTCCCAAAGTCTTTCCTCGGAAGCAGAGGTTGGACTACCCCGTCCGGGGTAGTTCTTTGTTTGTGAACCGTTCAAAACCTGGTCCCAAAGTCTTTCCTCAGATGCAGATGTTGAACCACCCCGTCCCTGGTGGTTCTGGCTTTGTGAACCGTTCAAAACCTGGTCCCAAAGTCTTTCCTCGGAAGCCGAGGTTGGACCACCCCGTCCGGGGTAGTTCTTTGTTTGTGAACCGTTCGACACCTGGTCCCAAAGTCTTTCCTCAGATGCAGATGTTGAACCACCCCATCCCTGGTGGTTCTGGCTTCGTGAACTGTTCAAAACCTGGTCCCAAAGTCTGTCTTCTTCCTTCGACGGTGAACCACCCCGTCCGGCGTGATTCTTGCTTCGTGAAATGTTCAAAAACTGGTCCCAAAGTCTTTCCTCGGAAGCAGAGGTTGGACTACCCCGTTCGGGGTAGTTCTTTGTTTGTGAACCGTTCAAAACCTGTTCCCAAAGTCTTTCCTCAGATGCAGTTGTTGAACCACCCCGTCCCTGGTGGTTCTGGCTTTGTGAACCGTTCAAAACCTGGTCCCAAAGTCTGTCTTCTTCCTTCGACGGTGAACCACCCCGTCCCTGGTGGTTCTGGCTTTGTGAACCGTTCAAAACCTGGTCCCAAAGTCTGTCTTCTTCCTTCGACGGTGAACCACCCCGTCCGGGGTGATTCTTGCTTCGTGAAATGTTCAGAAACTGGTCCCAAAGTCTTTCCTCGGAAGCAGAGGTTGAACCACCCTGTCCGGGGTAGTTCTTGCTACGTGAAATGTTCAAAAACTGGTCCCAAAGTCTTTCCTCGGAAGCAGAGGTTGAACCACCCTGTCCGGGATCGTTCAACCTCTGTGAAATGTTCAAAGCCCGGTCCCAAAGTCTGTCTTCTTCCTCCAATGTTGAACCATCCCGTCCGGGGTGGTTCTTGCTTTGTGAACCGTTCAAAACTTGGGCACAAAGTCTTTCTTCTTCCTCCGACGGTGAACCATCCCGTCCGGGGTGGCTTTGTCTTTCCTGATCCTTCAAGTCTGCCTTGTCCGGGGTTGTTTTGTTTTTAGGAACAGTAATTCTGGCTGGGTCTTTCCCAGCCAGGTCAGCTTGTGCTGTGGGACGGGATGGAGGTCCGTCCCAGAACAAATCTCTCTCAGTCTCCCCAGCCGGGTCAGCTTGTGCTCTGGGACGGGATGGAAGTCCGTCCCAGAACAAATCTCTCTCTTCCTCGTCCTGAGTGGTCCTTCCGTCTGATTCGTCTCCGCTCCTTTCGTCCAAGTCGTCTCCTGGGAAGATCTGATCAAATACTTTTCTCATTTCTTTTGTCACCAGATATCCAACTCCTAATCCGAGTCCGAGAACAAAAGGGAATGGCATCTTAGAAACTCAAAAATCCTCACTAGTCACAAAATTTGAATCTCAGAGAAGCGCTTGGATTCTGGCTGATGTGTTGAGATTCCAGCATTCAAAGCCTCAGAACCTGTTTGATCTGCTGTGATGAACATGATGTCATCTATGACCTCATCAGTGAGCTCACTGTAGTTCTGGGCCACGGTCTTGCTTCTAATCGTTGCTATGGAAACGATCAGATCTGCCCGACAAACTGCAATAATGACTAAATATTTAATAAGTAATATCTTTTTCAGTTATTTAACATGAAGAGATAAACAATAGATTTCAAGCTTGGTTTTCTGTACCTGCTGCGATATAAACGGTTTTTATCCATTATTATTTTGGTTCTAGCAGGAAATTGTTCAGATTTTATAAACCTTTGCAAAGCAAAACTTACTCTAATCTTCAACTCTCAATTTTTATATATTTTATACATTTTTGTACTAGCTTGTTCTGAACTTGTTAGTCACTAATGATGTAATTTGTTACAGAACTACTATTGGGATTGATCAAACTCAGTTTTAACCATAATAAATGGACAGAAAAGTATCACAGAAAGTGTTTTTCTTTTCTGTTTCAGTGTCCAGGAGAAACGTTGGGTTGACTTTAAGGAGACGATCCACGGCTGCAGCTTTAGCTCAGAAAACAGCTCCAGAAACACAGGAGAACAGGTACCTCACACACCTCACACACCCTGCAGACCTCACACACCTCACACACCTCCACACCTCACACACCTCACACACCTCCAGACCTCAAACACCTCACACACCTCCACACCTCACACACCTCACACACCTCCAGACCTCACACACCTTACACACCTCCACACCTCACACACCTCACACACCTCCACACCTCACACACCTCAAGACCTCCAGACCTGGATGTACAGTTTGATGGTTTGTTGGTTGGATGAACAGTTGGATTGGATGGTTTGTTGGTTGGATGAACAGTTGGATGGTTTGTTGGTTGGATGAACAGATGGATGGTTTGTTGGTTGGATGCACAGTTGGATGGTTTGTTGGTCAGACGAACAGATGGATGGTTTGTTGGTTGGATGGTTTGTTGGTTGGATGCACAGTTGGATGGTTTGTTGGTCGGATGAACAGTTGGATGGTTTGTTGGTTGGATGAACAGTTGGATGGTTTGTTGGTCGGATGAACAGTTGGATGGTTTGTTGGTCAGACGAACAGATGGATGGTTTGTTGGTTGGATGGTTTGTTGGTTGGATGCACAGTTGGATGCCTCCATCTCTTCGTCCATCAGGAAGCCTAAAACAGGAATCCTGATGCTGAACATGGGCGGTCCGGAGAAACTGGAAGACGTCCACGACTTCCTGCTGCGGCTCTTCATGGACACCGACCTGATGAAGCTTCCTGTTCAGAAGTGAGCTTCAGCTCTTAGCACGTCTCCGTTAGCGTCTCTGTCGCTACGCTAACCCTCTGACCCGCTGTCTGCCCCGCAGCAAGCTCGGCCCTTTCATCGCCAAGCGGCGCACGCCGAAGATCCAGGAGCAGTACAGCAAAATCGGCGGCGGGTCGCCCATCAAACACTGGACGTCCATGCAGGGCGAGGGCATGGTGAGGCTGCTGGACGACCTGAGCCCCGACACAGGTTAGCATCTCTGGAAGCAGTTAGCATCTCTGGAAGCAGTTAGCATCTCTGGAAGCAGTTAGCATCTCTTAAAACAGTTAGCATCTCTGGAAGCAGTTAGCACCTCTGAAAACAGTTAGCATCTCTGAAAACAGTTAGCATCTCTGGAAGCAGTTAGCACCTCTGGAAGCAGTTAGCACCTCTGGAAGCAGTTAGCACCTCTGGAAGCAGTTAGCACCTCTGAAAACAGTTAGCATCTCTGGAAGCAGTTAGCACCTCTGGAAGCAGTTAGCATCTCTTGAAACAGTTAGCATCTCTTGAAACAGTTAGCATCTCTTGAAACAGTTAGCACCTCTGGAAGCAGTTAGCACCTCTGGAAGCAGTTAGCATCTCTTGAAACAGTTGGCACCTCTGGAAGCAGTTAGCACCTCTGGAAGCAGTTAGCACCTCTGAAAACAGTTAGCATCTCTGGAAGCAGTTAGCATCTCTTAAAACAGTTAGTATCTCTGGAAGCAGTTAGCACCTCTGAAAACAGTTAGCATCTCTGAAAACAGTTAGCATCTCTGGAAGCAGTTAGCACCTCTGGAAGCAGTTAGCACCTCTGGAAGCAGTTAGCACCTCTGGAAGCAGTTAGCATCTCTGGAAGCAGTTAGCACCTCTGGAAGCAGTTAGCACCTCTGGAAGCAGTTAGCACCTCTGAAAACAGTTAGCACCTCTGGAAGCAGTTAGCACCTCTGAAAACAGTTAGCACCTCTGAAAACAGTTAGCATCTCTGGAAGCAGTTAGCATCTGTAAAATCAGTTAGCACTTCTCAAAACAATTAGCATGTTCAGAAGATGTTAGCTGTTAGCACGTCTGTAATTGGTTAGCATTGCATCAAGTGGATTGTTGGACCAGGTTGTGTTTCCAGGGGGACAGATTTGTGCGTGACACAGACAGACGGTGGGTTTTGGTACTTCTACAAT
Organism: Poecilia mexicana; assembly: GCF_051168715.1. Taxonomy (NCBI): domain Eukaryota; kingdom Metazoa; phylum Chordata; class Actinopteri; order Cyprinodontiformes; family Poeciliidae; genus Poecilia; species Poecilia mexicana. The sequence continues at coordinate 25,751,209 of NW_028263381.1, forward strand.
AAAGACGATCATAAACGATAATTCTGCTGCAACCGTTCATTCTATGCAGTTGGATTAGGACAGAACAGAGTGAAAGAAGCATCTGTGTAAGCTGCTAGCATCGCCGTTAGCGCTGTCATCTGATAGCCAAACTGTGAGGGAAGATAGTGGAGGAGTGTCTGCTCACGCCCTGCAGCTCTCTGCTATCTGAAACGCCACAATCAGCAGCTGCTCAGCAGAGTTTCTGCCTGTTTTCAGACTTTTGTTGCTTTTTCCTCTCAGTTTTAAAGTTGGCAGTTTAAAGTCAGAAACAAGCAGCTTCACAGACTTTGTTCACAATAATAATAATCTGATCAGAATAATGAGACGGTTCACCTTAAAGAATGTGTTCAGAAAGAAGAATCTGTTTAGAATAACAGTTCTTTTTAGCTTTAATAGTTTCCTCAGGGTTGGGAATCTGACAGAAGGATTTTTAACAGTGCCTCGTTTGATTGAACTGACTCGTCATTTCAAACCTTTTCTCAGCTCCTCACAAGTTCTACATCGGCTTCCGGTACGTGAACCCGCTGACGGAGGACGCCATCGAGGAGATGGAGCGGGACGGCGTGGAGCGAGCCGTGGCCTTCACCCAGTATCCCCAGTACAGCTGCTCCACCACAGGTTGGCGGCGCGTCGGTTCGCTCTGGAGACGATCCGAGTTCGGTTTGCTGCTTAAAGCGATAACGCCTCGTCTCCGTCAACAGGCAGCAGTCTGAACGCCATCTACCGTTACTATAGCAACAGAGGAGACAGGCCGAAGATGCGCTGGAGTGTCATCGACCGCTGGCCGACACACCCCCTGCTGGTGGAGGTTAGAAGTTACAGCTGCTGGAAAATTCAAATAAAAAAAAGACAAAAAATAAATAAATTAGAAAATGTTACTAAATATAATGTTTTGTTTCTTTAGTGTTTTGCAGAGCACATCAGAAATGAGCTGCTGAAGTTTCCAGACGATAAGAGAGAAGATGTCGTCATTTTGTTCTCGGCTCATTCGCTTCCAATGGCTGTAAGTCAAAAAGATCTGGGATTTATTGATGGGGCTTATTAATCAATCAGTTACATCCTGATTCGTATTAACTTAAAGGTTTTTAAGAAGTTTTGATGCGATTTACATTAAAGCCGAAACTTAAACTGCCCTCTGAACGAGACTGTATAATAGCTTGGAAACTAAATAGAAAGACTTTGAAAAAGTGAACAAAGTTCTGGAAAGACAACCTTTACAGTTTGGAAAGAAAAATTTGATGTTTAAGAAAGTTTGTCCAATAAGTTTATTCCAAGAAACTTACTTAATCTGGAAAGGTTTTCTGTAAATTCTGGGAAATGACAGTAATCTCTGCTAAAGTAAAGCATTTTTAAAGCATTTTCTGGAAAGTAACTTGGAACATTCTAGAAAATGTCTGCAAGTGCAAATGCAAGTTTTAGAAACGTATCCTGTAAGATCTGAGAAAGTAATTCGAAGCTGCATAAAGTTACCCTGTAAGTTGGAAAGAACCATGAATAATCTGGAAACGTATGCTGTGAATTCTGGGAAATTATCCTTTAAACTGCACTAAAGTATTTTGTAATTTCATAGAAAGTAATCCAGGAGTTTAGAAAAAGGTAATCTGCAAGTTCTAGAAAGTTTCTGAAAAGTTACCAGTAATTTCTGCTAAAGTAACAAAAACGTTTTTGGAAAGTAATTTGAGACGGTCAATAAAAGTCTGCAGTAAGTTCCTGGAAAGTGTCCTGCAGACGTCCTGTTTGTGTCTGCAGGTGGTGAACCGAGGCGATCCGTACCCGCAGGAAGTGGGCGCCACGGTGCAGCGGGTGATGGAGCGACTGGGACACTGCAACCCCTACAGACTGGTGTGGCAGTCCAGGGTGGGTCAGCGAGTTTATGCTAATGCTACACTGTAAAAGTCTCATCTGGGTAAAAATTAACTTCCTCTTATTTATTTCCCATTAGCCACCTGGTTTTCAGGAGGTAATTTTCCAAGATGGCCGCCACTTTTGAACCTTTTAAACAAGTTAATGTCTTATAGTGTTTCCCAATTTAATGACTTTCAACTTTATGTCACATCCTGTTTTCAACGTTGGTCGTCTTATTCATGCAACTTTGAAGTAATAATATGTAGAAAAATCAGAAACTAAACTTTGCTGCTAACAAGTCCAGTTAGCTGGAGGAGATGAAGACATTGTGTCACAATGATTTTACAATCATTTTAATGGTTGGATTTTAAATGATTTTTAAATTGACCTTCTGCTTGTTTTGCTTTTTAAGGTGTTTAAAATATTTTGCCTATGATTTGACACCAAACACATTTTTGATTTTGGTGCAAAAATAAATTCTCCATGGCAACTATTTTGAAAAATAAAGCAGCTGTCGGTAAATCTGAGTCAAACTGGTCCAAATATGTACGATTTGACAACAAAAATATTCATCTATAATAAATATTGGCATATTAATTAAGGGGAAAGATTTTAGTCAAATATTAAATTATCTGCTGCACTGTTAATTGTTCCCCACAAGATGGCGCCAGACATTAACCAACAACCAGAGCCTGTTAACCTTTAGTTTGCTGCAGCAGGTTTAACCTTTAGTTTGCTGCAGCAGGTTTAACCCTTGGTTTGCTGCAGCAGGTTTAACCTTTAGTTTGCTGTTGCAGGTTTAACCTTTAGTTTGCTGTTGCAGGTTTAACCTTTAGTTTGCTGTTGCAGGTTTAACCCTTGGTTTGCTGCAGCAGGTTTAACCTTTAGTTTGCTGTTGCAGGTTTAACCCTTGGTTTGCTGCAGCAGGTTTAACCCTTGGTTTGCTGCAGCAGGTTTAACCCTTGGTTTGCTGTTGTAGGTTTAACCTTTAGTTTGCTGTTGCAGGTTTAACCTTTAGTTTGCTGCAGCAGGTTTAACCTTTAGTTTGCTGCAGCAGGTTTAACCTTTAGTTTGCTGTTGCAGGTTTAACCCTTGGTTTGCTGCAGCAGGTTTAACCCTTGGTTTGCTGCAGCAGGTTTAACCCTTGGTTTGCTGTTGTAGGTTTAACCTTTAGTTTGCTGTTGCAGGTTTAACCTTTAGTTTGCTGCAGCAGGTTTAACCTTTAGTTTGCTGCAGCAGGTTTAACCCTTGGTTTGCTGTTGCAGGTGGGCCCCATGCCGTGGCTCGGGCCCCAAACCGATGAGGTGATCAAAGGTCTGAGTGAGCGAGGGAAGAAGAACCTCCTGCTGGTTCCCATCGCCTTCACGTCCGACCACATAGAGACTCTGCATGAGCTGGACATCGAGTACGCTCAGGTGTTGGCCGAAGAGGTGAGGAAACGGTTCCTCCATTTAACCGTGACCTTGACCACCACGAGGTCACATGTTCACCGTTTATAGCAAACTGCTTTACATGTTAAAAGAACTTCTAGCCAAATACATTTGAGGCCTTTATTTCAGATTAAAACAGAATAAATGGATTTTAAAAGGCGCAAACGAAGCCTGATAACCATTTTTTTCTCAAATTGAAGAGATCAAAACCTGAAGAATTAAAGGTTAAAAGAAAACAATAAATGTAGAAAACAAGTACAGACAGAGTCAGAAATACTTTATTGATCCAAAATGGAAACTAAATGTTGATGTAACTCATATTAATTAAGTCTTCTAAAAATAACTATTTTTTTCTTAAAGGACCTATTGTTGACACTGTTTTACCTCCATATTGTTTCAGCTGCAGAAACAGGCAGAGCGTTTATAAAACGATCCACTCAGCCGATTTTTGGTAATAAGTTTAATGTTTTATAGTGTCGTTGAGCCGTTTCAGAAACATCTGGATTGTAAGGTCTCAGCCCCGTTGCCTAGCAACCCTGGCCAAGCCCAGCCCCGTTGCCTAGCAACCCCGCCAGAGTTCCAGCATGTTTGGTCGGTTTGTTTTGCCGCTGTACAATGGCTGCTGGTGTTTTTGGAAAACAGAAAACGATAAATAAAAAGTTTATTTTAGAGAAAACCGGTGCAAACTGAGCAAGCAAATATTTATCTGTTGTTTTTTTTTATTAAAGTGATGCCATCCTGTATGAAAATGTAGCTTTAATCAAACTCATCATGTTCTTTTTTCTCCAGTGTGGAGTGGAGAACATCCGCAGAGCCGAGTCGCTGAACGGAAACCCTCTGTTCATGAAGGTGAATCCTCATCTCTGTCACATTTAGCATTTTATTTAAAAGCTGATTAAAGGAATGAAAGAAGAAAAACCAACAAAGCAGCATCAGTTTGTGTTTCCTAACTGGAATCAAATCTTTTTAATCATCTGGATATTTGAACAGGATTTTATTTTAGCTGAAAGCTTAAAGGACCCGGCAGGTTTGAGACTGTGAGCGACGCCTCCCCTGGTCCATCCAGCTGCAGCACTGCTGCTGCTGCAGCTGCTGCTGCTGCCGTTATTAAAGGAAGGTTCAGATCAATGGGAACCTTTGGAGCTGACTCCAGTAGAACTGAGCGGCCCGGCTGGCCGGCTGCTCGGACCCGCTGCGCTCAGAGACCCTGGCAGGCCTGCGAGTGTCGGCCTGGGAGGAAATCAATATCCACAGGATGATTAGTTGGTAGTTACTGAAGGATGGTTTCCTCGCTGCTGCTGGAAGATGAAGAAAAATGTGTTGATCTGGTTCTGCACAGCCAGACGGAGGCCCAGCGCTCAGATTACCAACCTGCAGGGATTATAATCCACTACTTTTACAAATAATTAGCACCAAGACGATTAATCGTGATTAATCGATTACTGAAATAATCGTCAGGTAATTTCATAATCGATTAATCATAAACTGGAGTGTACAGATTTGAAAAAGCAGCAACTCAGAGCAATAATTAAGACAAAACTGTGAAAGAAAATCTATAAATTTTGCTTTAAATATAGAAAATTTTCTCTGTCTGTAAAAATGTTTTAACCAGAACCAAATGGTGACACTTTTAGATTCACCCGGTTCAAAACATCTAATATTAATCCTTTTTCTATCTAATTATTGATCTGGAAAATAGTCATCAGATTAATAGAAAGTATTTTAGCTCCTTTGTTGCTCATTAAATGAGGCTGTTATTGCATTTTAGGCATTTATAACGTTTCTTGTTTTAAACAATAATTTTCTTTTCCTCATGTATTTGTAACATCATATAAAAAAATCATAAATTGTTTAATGAAAAATCTGCAGAATGCACCAAATTTTTATCCGATTAATCAGTTAATTGATTAATCATCAGAATAACCGATTACTAAAAAAAATCAATGAAATAGCATTTAATTTTTACAATTTATGGAACAAAAAACTACATGATTTCAAAAGAAGTGGGAAGAAAAAGTTTGCAAAGTTTCATTAAAATATAAGGTTTATATGGTAACCCTTTAATGTGACCTTTGACCTTATAATAATAAAATTATAATCTTCCAACTTACCAAACTATTGGCTTCAAACTACGACACCAAAGTTGAAGAACCGTTTAGAGCAGAATCTAATTTAGTTACTTTTAAAGTTACTTTTTCCATGGAAACTGGATTTCATGCAGAGGAAACGTCGTGTTGACAGAAGCGGTTTGTCGTCATCATGAGTCGCTGGTTCGATGTTTAGCAGCTTGAATGTTTCCTGAAGCGTCTCTCTGTGGTGTTTCCGTGTCCAGGCCCTGGCTGACCTGGTCCAGTCCCACCTGAAGTCCAACGAGCCGTGTTCCCGCCAGCTGACGCTGCGCTGCCCGCTCTGCACCAACCCCACCTGCGGCCAGACCAAGGCCTTCTTCGCCAGCCAGAAGCTGTCGTAAGCCGCCATGACGGCGCCGCGTTTATACCGAACTCTGGAGACGCGAACGGCGCCAACAACCCAGCTGGAAACGAGCAGCAGGAGCAAGTTCATTTTAAATATTGGAGATTCCCTTTGGTTGTTCTGTGTAGATAAAGGAACTGACTCTTTTATTTCTCTGAGTTTTTTTTCTTTAAGTCTCCCGACACGTTCTTCACCGACCGCAGAGACATTTAGTTTAATGGCTCCAGGACATCCAGTGTCTGCACGGCTTTTTAGGGCCACCGTACATAGAAAGAGTCAATTTCCACCAAAAAAACTTGGACATTTTCAGATTAAGTCTCAGAAAGTGTCTAGAGAAAAACTTTTAAATCTCTTATATCCAGCAGTTGAAAATTTGCAAGAAAAAACTCAGGAAAATTTTTTACATTTTCTGAGTTTCCAAAGCCGAACAGTTTTGAAATCAGAAATTTCCATGTTTTTGGGGGTAAATTTATTTTTTTCCATCTATAAACATCCTTTAAATGCAAGTGTGTAAAAATGTGGGCTCTAGTTTTTCTGCTCTTGTGGCAGCTTTGTGCCTTTTATACACTGGATAAAATCCACCCGTGTCAGCATCTGTTCCTGCTAGAGAAACATCACTGAACTGAACATCTTTAGCTGGGCTGAACAAACTGAAAAGGTTTAGCTAACAGTAAAACCTAGCCTTCTACATGCTAACCGAAAAGATTTAGCTTCCAGTAAGCTAACGTAGAAAATTTAGACAGCTAATTCTGTGTTGTATTTACTTTGCTAGACGAAGCTAACGGTAAAACTTAGCCTTCTAAGAGCTAACTGTAAACATTTACCTAACATGCTAACTGAAAAGATCTAGCAGACATTAAGCTAACTTAAAAAGTGGAGTTTTTTTTAAAACATTCTCCTAGCTAAAAAGTTTCACTTTGCAGTAAAACTTTGGTAGCTAGCAGGTTTCAGCTAACATCGGGAAAACTAAAGAGTTTGCTTTGCTAAGGTAACCAGAGGATTGGCTTAGTGAGTTGACGAAAGGCTTTACTTCCAAGTTGATGGTGCTAGCAAGCTGAAAAGCAAAGCTTTAGCTTGCAGTAGGCTAACTGAAAAGGCTAGCAGTTAGCAAGCTGAAAAACATTTACCTACCAGTTGGTTTGCTGAAACAGTTTACATGTCTGCAAGTTAACTGAAAAGATTTCATTTATCTTTAAGATAAACAGTTTAGCTTGTGGTAAACTAATTTGAAAGAGAAATGGAAAATAGTTAGCTTACTGTTAGCAGCATGCAAAGGCTTAGCTTGCATAAGCTAACTAGCTACGTTTGGCTCATTTAGAGATTATGGATTCAGATTTTATAGCAGTCATACCAACATTTAAGAAAAATGCTACATGGTTTCCCTTTAGCAATACCATTTAAGCTAGCATGTGCTACCTTTACTAAGCTGTCGTTGCTTAAAGTCTTTATTTTTGGTAAAGATGGAACGTCATTCCCAGCTTTTCAGAGTTGCTGTTTATGATAAATCTCCATGAAGGCGTATTTTAAATTACTTTTCTTGATGCTAATCTACGCACAGAATTGCCTGTTATTGTTCTTCCACTGGATTAGAAAGGATGGTCGTTTGTCCGTCTCTTGTGTTTTATATATGCTGAGTGAAATGAGTGTTTTAAGATGTTAGCAAAGATCTTCTTGTTCTTAAATGTGTTTGATTTTCTTATGTTTTTCATACATGATTGGGTCGTTTTCCGTCAGCAATTATGCTAATCGATGCTAACCAAGAATCTGGTAAAATTCTGACCCGAAGCTACTTATTATAACATTAATAAAATTCTCATTTTAATATTTCAGGTTGTAGATCTACTCTGTGTTCAGAAAGAAAGACTAGTCTCTCTAATTTAACTCTGTAATGTAGCTTAAAACAAGGAGTTGTTGCCACACATGAAGCAAAGTATAGCTTAGTTTTGTTTTTATTTATTATTGTGTTCAAAGCAGGTCTGAAAGTAATGTGATTAAAGTACAACTTACTAGTTTGAAAGCATTTATTTGTTGAAATAACTGGTGCTGTATGAACTTTAGGACATGGTGTTACATAAATACACATGATGAGGTCTTCCTTCAAAATAATATAAATATCCCTTCATAAAACCGTCTGGATGTGTTTGGTCTTCTTGTCCTGTTCGGGTCCAAGTTTCAACCATCAAACTGCCCAAAAAATAAAAATGTTTAACTTTTCTCCAACAGTCAGATGGGTGGAAACTGACAAAATATTTATTTTCTGCTTTTCAAGTAAAAGACCTTTAAGGTGAGACATATTAGAGCCGTTCTAGATGGGAAAGGAGTAAAGTTAATTTACAATTCAAATACATTCGCTAGAAAAAACAAGGCAGTTTTTGAATATCTAAATAGCAAATTTGCTACAAAAAACTCAGAAGAAAGAAAAATCCAACAAACTAAAAGAGAAAACACCTCAAATAGCAGAACAGAAAGTATAAAACTTCTGCTTTTGCTCAATGAAACAGAAGTCCTCCAGACCACCAGGGGGAGTCATCACATGTGAGCAGATGCTCGGTAAAGACGGGATGTAAAGAAGAAAGAAAAGTTTTTACTTCACATCATTCAGAATATTTCAAAACAGCAGCATATTTAGTGGCTAATATATGTAATACCTACTCCAGGCGCCCCCTGGTGGTCTGGAGGACTTTTGCGTTTGCAGTTTTCATACTTTCCGTATTTTCCCTTTTCCCTCCATGTCTCACGTTTGAAGCGTCGTTCTGTTGTATGTTTTATCTTCTGGAGTTTCACAGTTTAATGCCTGTTGGCATTTGTCGGCCATCTTACTTTTTAGTGAAAATGGTTCATCTTAAACTTGATTTGCGAAGGTTTGTGTACCAAATATCAGCTTTTCTGGGATTCTGAGAAGCTTTTCTGGATCAGAACAAACAGGAACATAAACACATGAAACTGTTCAGCTTAGCCAAGATAACTTTATTTACAAGCATTTTCAAAACAGCAAAACTGACAGAAATCGTATAAAAACATCAACATAAAAGATGTTTTACTGACAATCTGCTGATTCTTATTTTGTATTCCTGATATTGGATTCTTATTATTTTCCTTTAAAATTGTGATTTAATGTTAAACTTCCTTTCTCACCTTTGTTCGTTTCCTTCATTTTCTCCATCGTTTTCTGCCAGACTCCATCTCGTTTCCTCCTCCTTCCTCTGCTCTTCTTTTGTCTTCGTTATCTTTTCCTGCCTCTGTCCTCACGTCCATTTTTCCTTTTTTCCAATCTTTGACTCATCCTCCCGCTCTGCTGTCCCTCCTCCAGACCTTCCCATTCATTCCTACCTCTCCCCCCATCCAGCCTTTTTTCCCAGCAGTCCCCTGCGGTGTTGCAATCACCTCTGCTGCTGTTGATTAAGCTGAGAGAGATTGGCTGTCCACGACCCAATAACCCCCGAGGGCGGCCACCCTCCCCCATCTTTATTCCCGGTCCTCCCCCCGTATCTGAGCCAGCAACAATCTTTCATTTCATTTTGCTCTCCTCGCCCTCATATCTCTTCATCTGCTGTTCGTTGTTGTTGAAGATTTTCTGTCTTTTCCCCTCCTCCTCCCCGCTGACGTACGCGTGATCTCGTCACCTTTTCTCCTCTTCAGACCCAAACATCAACATCCGGCTGGGATTCAATCACAGATTCATGATTGAATCCACGTTGAGGAAAAACACTAAATCCTTAAAAACTCTCGTGGCCTTATATAGGTTAACTACAGGTCTTAGGTTTTCTCAAAGGAGAGCTATTTAATCTCATATACGTAGTTTTTTTTCTTGAGGCTAATGCTAACTAGCTGCTAATCTACCCATGCTATCTGAAAACTACATATAAACGTGCATTTCATTTATGTACTTCCTCATATTTTCCCATATTTTGAGTCGCACCCAGAAATCTTCATTCTGACTCGAGGTGGTTCAGGCTTCCGCCTCATGTTTGCTAATATAGCGTAGCTAGCTAGCTAAAAGCCACATATCCGCGTGTATCTTATACATGTATTTTGTTTCTCGCTGTACTTTTCTATCAGGCAAAACTTTGAGTCAAACTCAGACAAAGTTGCTCCCAAAGCCACAAACAGACTCAGAAATTTCACCATTTTGCTTGATTGTAGTGCAGCAGGAGCCAAAACCACGTTTTTGGTCTTAAATGTCATTTATGGTTGCAAGAAAAGTCTTAAATTTTACCAAAGATATTTAGCTGCATGTTTTTATTTTGAAGAAAGGTTTACTGAAACACAAACAGCCTGGTAGTGGCTGACAGATGTACATCCCATAATAAGCTGCTCTGTGAAGGCGTGTAGAAACCTGCTGCTTCGGTTTGAACCGCTGAAGAACAGGAACCTGAACCAGTTAACACTGAAATGTAAATATTTTGAGCTCTACTGAGGAGACAGGAGACTTTGGGAATAATTTATCCACCGAAGCAGAAAAGTGGAGAAAATCTGACTTCATGGGCTGGACATCAGGAAGAGGACAACACACTGCAAAAACACAAAACCTACCAAGTTTATTTGTCTCGTTTCCAGAAATAAGGCAAAACTTAAAGTAACCTTTCAGCAAGATATGGGAGGATGTGGAGTGAATAATTTGTTTAAAATTGATGAAAAGTTTTTGTTGTATGTAAAATAATCTGCCTGTGGAAGAAGACATTTTAATTTATAAAATGGGAAAAATGTTTTATTATTTCACTCGTAAGACTTGAGGTGGTTCAGGCTACTGCTAACGAGCTGCTAATATAGCCTAGCTAGCTTTTAGCTAGCTGGCTAGCTAGCTAAAAGCTACGCATCTCTGTCTATCATATGTAGGGTTTTTGTTCTCGCTTGGCTTTTCTGTCAAACAAAAAACATTTTACTCTTAGCATTCTGTGAGTTCAGGTGGTTTAGCTACTGCTAACTAGCTGCTAATATAGCCCTGGTAGCTACCTAGCTGAAAATATACAAATACATTTTCATTAATATTAGGGACTTATTGACTTAAAACAAGCTCCTATTTGTTTTGTTCCCCACTCTCATCCAAACCTTGGATAAATCAAAGTAAAACTTAATAAGTTCTTGTTTGTTTCGGGTTTCAGAGCTTTCTGCCCTGTGAATTCAGCGCAGCGATGCGGCAGGTTGTGCAGCTTCTGAATGTCCCTTTAAGTGAACAACCATCCCTCTGGGTGTTTCGTCTGTCGCCAGTAAATTTTGTGGGGGTGACCTCTGTGACCTGGATGTATGCTAACGCAAACCGACGCCACATCTGTGCCTCAGTTCGGGCCGCGGCGCTGAAGCGTCTCACCTTTGTGTCCTGATGTCTCTGATCCAATCCGCCATCTTCTGCCGCGCCTCTTTTCTCTTCTCCCAACATCCAAACCTTTTATTTTGAAATCTTTAGTCTGAGGGAGTACAGGAGGGGGGTGGACAGTGTGTGTGTGTGTGTGTGTGTGTGTGTGTGTGTGTGTGTGTGTGTGTGTGTGTGTGTGTGTGTGTGTGTGTGTGTGTGTTTGGTAACTGCAGGCTGCTGGTAATTGAAAAGCCAGGATACCAGCACCTGCAACCCTCTGACCTCCTACAGAGAGAATAAGCATCGATTTCTCCAAAGGAAGGGACGGAGCGCCGGAGTCAGGTGAAAGAGAAACTGGAGGAAAACATTACAGAGGAGGAAAAGACAAAGTGTGGAGAAATTATGAAATAGGGAAAGCAATAAAAAAATCAAACTGGAAGGTTGAGAGAGGAAGGGTCATGAAGGGTTCATGTCCTCAACGTCTGAAGTTTGCAGGAACAATGTTTTCCACTTTCTAAGGAAACGAACCGATCAGAGCTGATCAGGTTCGATGCAGCAAACGCTGCAGCAGTGATCCGATCCGGCTTTTCATGGCAGTCCGACCGATCCGTTTCTCATCTTTTCACCCCAAATACCCGATGAGACAAAACTGTTCCTCTCTGGAAGGTGTTCAAAAAATCCTACCAGGAATTTTTAGTTTAGTTTCAAGAGCAAATATTTTACTACGCTTGAAATACGACAAAACTCGCCTCCCAGCCAGATGCAGTTTTAAATAAATACTTCCTTATAAGTGAAATAATCTGCCAGTTTTTAATGTTTTTATTTGACCTTTATCTGTACAGGTTGTTCCATTGAGGTCCAACATCTCATCTAAACAGACCTGTTAGATGAAGCAAAATTACAAATAAAACAAGTAAATAATCTGCCCAGAATTTGATCAGTTTTAAGGAATAACTGACTTAAAACAAGCTGAAAAGTTACTTGAAAGTAAGTTTGAGACTAAGATATATTTAATAGAAAGTAGATCAAAATACTTTGTGAGATTTTATGTTTTTGCAGAGTTGGTCTCGTTTTAACACAAGCCAAACATGGTGGTGGCAGAGTGATGCTGAGGGCTGTTTTTCTCCGCTGCTGTTAATGAGGACCAACGTTTTGCAGCGCTTTCCCACGCTTTACTCCACCTTATCAGGCATCTGAGCTGCAGGTAATAGAAAGACAATGTCACCAGATTAGCAGCCAGAGAACGGGCTGCTGTTTCCATGGTGACGGTCCGACGAAGAGGAGCACAAGGGAGGACAGGACGGAGTGATTAAAGGTGTGGAGGAGGGGGAGGAGTGGACTGGGAGGGTTAAAGGGGAGAAGTGACAGGATGGATTGATGGGAAGAGAGGGATGGTGGGATGATTAGAGGGAGGAAGACGGAGGCGATGGAGTCATTAGGGACACAAATAAAAACAGACGGATTTACGGAGCCGATGGAACCAGGAGAGGACAAACTGATTTCACTTAAAACAAACGGCGGATCAATGGAAACAATCAGTACGGAGAACCAACATGGCCGACATGCAGAGGAAACAATCAGTACGGAGAACCAACATGGCCGACATGCAGAGGAAACAATCAGTACGGAGAACCAACATGCAGAGGAAACAATTGGTACGGAGAACCAACATGCAGAGGAAACAATCAGTACGGAGAACCAACATGCAGAGGAAACAATTGGTACGGAGAACCAACATGGCCGACATGCAGAGAAAACAATCAGTACGGAGAACCAACATGGCCGACATGCAGAGGATCACCAGGCTGGGAGCAGTTATTATCCAACCACCCATCAACACATCCATCCATTAAAACATCCATCCATCCATCCATCCATCCATCCATCCATCCATCCATCCCTCCATCCATCCATCCATCCATCCATCCATCCATCCATCCATCCATCCATCCATCCATCCATCCATCCATCAGAACCATTAAATCCTCACAAATTAAACTTGAGCCTCTGATTTTCCCAAACCAGTTAAAACATTTTGATAAAACTAAAAACCTGTTCATAACTCAACTTGTACTGAATCTTTGACCATCACTGCAGCGCCCCCTTCAGGTTGCTTCTCTAAACCTCCAGCTATAAACCACCAGAAGGAATCGGCAGTAAAACATCGTTTGATCTTCACAGAGAATAAAGACAGGAATCAGTTTTACATGGATTAGACCATTGTGATTTCTTTATTGATTTTTTTCTTCTTTTATACATAGAGTGGAACATTAATTACCCAAATGTCTCCTTCTCGCTTGATCGCATCATTTTATTCCACACCACAAGTCTGCAGTCACTTCTCTTTTCTTATTTGAAACCAAATGACAAAACAAAACTTTTACGTTTGGTCGCTGTACAACGAATAGAAAATAAATCTGTTAAATGAGAAGAGGAAGAAATTTAAAAAACAAAAGAAACGGATGATGTTTCCTGCCACTTGGCCGACCTTTGACCCTCAGTGTTGATGCTGCTGATGTTGGAATCAAACTGAGAAATGCATTTTTATTAAAGTATTTTAATTAATTCATATTTTTCATTTTAATATGATTATTATGAGGTTTTTTTTTTGGCTTCTGGTCATTTCGCCCCTTTGTATCTGTTTTATTGCCGTTTTATTTTGTACCTGAAAGAAACCAAGTTTTACCCATTAGCCTAAATTATGATTTATGTTTTTTGTATTATTTTAACTACATTGTTTTCAATTGAAATGTGGTGAAAATTTATCATTAAGTAATTTAAGACAACAGGATATTTTTATTTTTTATCTGAAAATTTGGTACCAGATTCTTTTTCCAAATATTTTGGTTCCCATTTTGGTTTCTCAGATTATGTATGGAGTAAAAATGGGGCCAGAAGTTTAAAACTGAATAAAAAAGACTTGATTCTGAAACATACTTTTCAACTTTTTCATACTTTCAAATCTTTTTATTCAGTCTCACCATTGTTTTTCAGTTTTGAACATTTTTTGAGGCTTTAAACATTTTTTTGTTGAACAAACTTTATGGACTCAGTTTAGCTCCATAATTATGATTCCTGATCAAACCAACCTAAATCCTCCATTTTGATATAAATCTGTTTAGATCCTTGGATGTTAAATTGGAGCTGAACATTCCCTGTTTGAGCTTTGTGGTGGTTCAAATCGTCGATTATCGTCCATCATTTCATACACGCTGAAAACTACCGGACATGAAACGGTGACCAAAGTTAAATAAGCAATGATGTCCTACATCCAATAAAAATGATTGGTTTTACTGTAATCTGGTGAACTGTTCATCTTTCCACAGATTATTTCTGTGATGGAAAAAGAAAAACGTGTCATGAAGTTAATTAGGAAGTTGTTTTGTTCGTGTTTAAGGTCGATATGCGGATGTTGAATGGAAGACGTCTTTGACTGGAAGTGCTTTGGGTTTTTCAGTAGCATTAAATAAAAACACAAAATTCTCAAAACACTGAAGAAGCATCACACTTGTAAATATTTACGTTAAATATGAACAATTTCGACATTTTTAGAATTTGGTATAATTCAAATGGAGGATATTTAGTAAAAACATCATTTATCTCAGAAATATTCTCATTTTTGAGGTTATTTTCAGTTCTTTAGTTCTTCTCTGTTGGATCTGTTTAAATTTTTCCTCTTTGATTTTGGTCTCTGATTTTCCCTGATGGAAAAACGAATAACTTCACGTCACATTTCGGTGCTAATTCAGCCAATTTTTAAAGTTTTTACTGAAATCTGCCCCTGAAACTGCTTATTGAATTCATCTGAGCATAAATTAGACACATTTATTAAAAACTCCTGCATTTATTTAGTCATTCTTTTGAACATTTCAGTTTGATTGGTGGAAAATTTCCAGCTGTTACATCAGCAGGTCAGAGGTCATGTTGATCTAAAACACATTTTAGTGAATATTTAAAAAAGAAACTGGGAAGATGAAAGCTTCTTCACTCTGCATATGCAGGAAAACTTGGCTATTAGGCAAATATTATGGGATGCTGCCATTAAAACACAGGAAAATTATAAAAAATACTGGAATAAACTGATTCTGTCGGTTTATGGCGACATATAATCCATTCAGAAATAATCGGACACCAGAATAATTCAGGTTCAAACGATGTATTCCTGCCTCTGAGAAAAACATCAACACATCAACAAGAAAGAGCAGAGAGTCCGAGCGTTTCTCATTTTTGGTTTTAGCGCGTCATTTCAAACTGTCACAAAAAAATACAAATTAAAAATGTATAAAGCTTTTCACCCCACATTTCATTTTTTAGATTACAGTCATTAAAAAAGGAGGAAGAAGAAGTGAATAATTTATGACACAAGCTAATATAACATTGTTTCTAAACACTAGTGTCTATGAGGTATATCTGCAGTAGTTTGGTGAAGACGGGACGGTCTGCGCTCAGCGAGTCGGTTTAAAGCTTTCCAACCGAAAAACAGGAAATATTTGATTTCATACGGCGTTCACACTCAGACAGGAAGTAATGATGGGGATTAGTGAGGCAGTTAAAATGCTGAACGTTTTAAAATGTTTTTCAGACCAAGATTGTCACATTTCTATATTCACTTTGGAAAATCAATCACAGATGATATGAAACGTGTTCAATTATTGCAAAATACAGTTTTTTGCTTGAAAATTTTATACTAAACAGGAAAATGAGGTTCTGTAAAGAAAAACGTGAAATAAAAACTATAAAAGCAGTTAAGCAGGAACATAAAGGCTTATTTTACCTCAACATCTCAAGACAATTTGGAAACTTTGACATCTTTTAAAACTAACCAAACTAAACTCTGTAGTAACGTTTTTACAGGCCATAATGGCAGGTTTGAGAATGTGACCTTATTGGCTCATTAAGTCGGGCGACATTTTGAAAAGCCGGAGCGAAGTCATTAGTGCCGTAAAGGTTTTCTGTCTGCTGCACTTTACAGACTAACAGGTTCCTGAGCCGAATCGTTTCAACGGCCTGTTGCTGCGCAGCATGAAAACCGTTAGGAACATTAACACCTTCATAGGAACATTAACACCTTCATAGGAACATTAACACCTTCATAGGAACATTAACACCTTCATAGGAACATTAACACCTTCATAGGAACATTAACACCTTCATAGGAACATTAACACCTTCATGGGAACATTAACACCTTCATCACCTGCAGCATCTGGTTACAAACTGCTGCTGTTCTCATTTAACTACAATAAAACCAACCAGGTTTAATGAATCTGAAGCTTTTATCACTTTTACTTTTGAATCTCCATCTTTTCTTTGGTCGGTCATTTTGTGTATCAGCCATTTATTGAGTCGGCGTAAAAACTTTCAGCTCTGGGGCCAAAACTGGTCAATTCATTAAATTAACAAAGCAAAAATTAGTTTAATATGATTTTTTTCTTGCTTTTCATATCAATAAATTTTTATAAAATCTGTACATCATCAAAGATCCAAAACTTAAAAATGGTTTTGGATTGTTGCCTTATTAAAAGAAAATAAACAATTTCCACATTTTTGGGTTTATCAGTTGTTTTTACCATTATTGACTCGGATCCGGTGGCCAACAAAATTATTTCAGGGGCCACAAATGGCCCCCGGGCCACACTTTGAACAGCCTGGCAGCAGGAAAAGTAACCTGGAGCAAATGGGATCCAAAATACGTTTTCAGACAATAATATGCAACTTAATTAAATATTTGAGCATTTTTATAACCATCAATCCTCAAAATGAATTAAAAAATTAATACACCATAAAAACAAAATGGTTTGTTCGCTTGAACCAGAGTTGGAAATGAGAGTCCTGTTTACTCTACCAATTATATCTAAAATACCTTTTAATTTGCTGATTGATCACATTAAATTACACCTGAACGTCTGAATGTGAGGTAAAGAGAGAAAAGAGGAAGAAAAGCTGTCATTTTGTTATAATTCAGAGGAAGAGAGCGACGTGTCGCTGAGCGCAGACCAAACGAAACGAAGCTTCGCTTTCTTTGGTTTCATCAACAATTCAGAGTTCAGATGGGAAGTGAGTGAGGTAGCCTCTGGATCTCACTGTGGAAACTGTGAACGTCTTTTTACACGGACGGCTTCAGCCTCGGCCGCCGCTGGCTCCAAGGGACCGCGCCGTTTCCTTCCTGACGAGGAAACGACCGGCGTGTTTACGTCCACACGACAGACTCCTCTACCGAGGAAATATCTGGGATTTTATCAACAAAACCAATGTTAAAGACCCCAACTAATCATTTCCAAACTGTTTCCACCTTTAGCGTGATGTTTATCCAATTTAACCAAACGAAACTATTTGGAGATGAAACATTAAAAGGTGCAGCCAGTTTTCCTGAGTTCACACCTGATGTGAATCAAATAAAACAGAAATAAAATCCAGATCCGACCGTCGTCCAAAGAAAACCCAGAATGAGATCTGGAAAAATAAAAACCTGCTGAAGCTCGGCTGATCAAATGTAACGAAGTCCAGACAGGGAATCCTCATAGACAAATTCGTTAAAGAATAAAGGTCACTGGAAAGGCAGAAAGAGTTAGGAAATAATTTATCATGGTCACTTTTGCTAATTTCTGTCAGATTTTGTTCAAAATAGTTTTATTTGACTTAAATTTCCTGTTTGGCCTTTTAGAAGGAAAGTCATGGCTTCATACTGAGTTCAGCCGTCAGAGGGAAGAGGAGCAGATGTTGACGTGTGGAAGTAAAGACAGCTGATCCTGTTTGGTGGGTCCGTTTACACCAGCATGTGGCCCGATTTTCACCTGAACTCTGAAAAATCATTCCTGGTTCCACAGCAGGAATCAGAACGAAACAGGCTCATCATTCAGTAGCTATTACTTCTCATTTCGTTTTCATTCTGAAAAATACGAACAAAACAAACCAGAACAAGGAGAAATAAAGGCTAAACAGGCAGAGAGTGAGAGCAAGTGTTGACATTCAGCAGTATGCAGGTGAAGCTGGGATTCCTGCGTTCTGTCATCAGACCTAAACATTCGTAACTCCAGGCTTCACGGCTTCGGAAAGGAAACTAGCTAGGAATAAATTAACAGGCCTGGAATAAGCATCTTCGATGCAACTAACATTCTTAAATACCCATAAATATTCATCAGAAAAAAAGAATTACATCTAATTAAATAACATTAAATTATCAAATACAAAACTAGTGTGTTCTAAAACACGTCATAAATAAATATGGCATCAAACAGAAAGAAAAGGAACAAACAGTGTAAACTTTGGCAAAGCTAACCGTCACCCAGGAGATTTGGCAACAAAATTTGTTCGCTTAAATTACCTCACAATTAAAAACAAATTACATAAAAAATCACAGATTGCAAAAACTTAGGAAGTACAATAGTGGTCAGAAATGTAAATTGGCAAATAAAGGAGCAGTGAAAACCTCTGGGTCAGTTTCTGGTTTACCTTCCTGTTATCTCTTGCTCTCCTCCTCTTTTTTCCCTTTTTATTTTTTTACTCTTGGCAGATTTAGCCGTTATTGTTACATCTAGACAGAACTGCAAGTGGGAATGACATGAAAAATGGCCGCCGGCGCCTGACCCTGATCCGAGCCCCTCCGACGGGCAGCGGACAGCAACAGGTTGGGGTCGGGCAGCCGGAGGATTTCTTTGGACTAGAAGCTTCACATACAGAAAAACACAGACAGAAAACTAAGGATAAAGCTATTTGACCGAGATTTCAGCAGTTTCTCTCAGCAGTTGGAGATTTGGTGTTATTTTCGGTTTGTTTGTTGTTGTCGTAGAAACGGGTCGGCAGCGAGACTCCGCCCCTCTCACCAAGGTAACGCCAGTTTTCATGATTATGAACGAGTTTAATTATTTCTCCCTTGTCGTTATGTGCTAAAGACATTCATTAAAATACTCAGAGTTTTTATTTTTCTTAACTTTTCAACCAAACAAAGCAGCATCACCTTTATTTAGGACCATAAATGAAGGCGTTCCCATGTTTTCTGGATCAGGACTTTCCACTTCTAAATGAGGATGCAAAAAAAAGTCTGGAAAATATCTGTACTTCCAGACTATAACGCCTGTTCAGTTAAATAATTTTGTTACCAATTCATCCAATTAAGATATTATTGGATAGGTGGACAAAATGTCCATCTCTAGTCCAGCAGCCATTGGTTGGTTCAGCCGTCCAGCCAGTCCTGGTTGGACTTCAGGTCCTGATGCTCAATTCTGATTCTTTCTTTGCTGAAATCCAGTTTTTTATTTTGTGGATTTTTTTTGTGCGATTGTTCGCGGTAATTAAATCAGATTTTTGTGTGAACGGTTCATGACCCCAAGGTGAAACGTAATAATGGCCTCTGCCTACAGAAAACGTCACTGAGGGGAAACGACAGTTTAGTCTAAAGATCAAAACAAGATGAAGGAAGCTGAATCAGAAGCCATCGTTTGGATTTACCAGACGAACGACGTAAAGTGAGATAAGGGCGACATTTTGATCACGTTGAAGACTTTCAGAAGCGATCAGTGGACGTGGCATGAAGAGGTTTTGTTTGGGGGTGAAAAGTTCAGACAAAATTGTATATGGGTCACATTTGCTTTCCGTAGGAACGTAGCATTAATCAGTTAGAAAACCAAAATATATTGAATTTTGACCTGAAGAAATGCAAAAGAACCCAGGCTTTAGCAGTTTTAGCATATT
This sequence comes from Poecilia mexicana, assembly GCF_051168715.1. Lineage (NCBI taxonomy): Eukaryota > Metazoa > Chordata > Actinopteri > Cyprinodontiformes > Poeciliidae > Poecilia > Poecilia mexicana. Next base: position 25,770,961 of record NW_028263381.1, read on the forward strand.
ATATATTCAATCTTAAGAATTCAAAAATTATTTTCTTGAAATCATTTCCAAGTTTTTGTTTTTTGGCTAACATGTTTTATTTATGGTTCTGATCAAAGTTTTTGAGTTTCAACCAAAGTTTGGTTGCTTTATTTTACGGTCTGAGGTGAAAAGTAAAACAAAAGCAGGAACAATAGAAACTAATCAGACTAATGAAAGAGGTCCAGCGTGCTTCTGATAGTGCAGCAAAAAATCTTTGGTACGCGCTGAACGTTTCAGAAAGCTTCCCGCTGTCGCTCCTCCGGATGATTAAAATGGTTCATCCTGATTTATCAAACACTAGTTAAAGTAGAATGTGGTGAAAAACTGAAGTTTTCCTTTTGATGCGATGCTCTTACAGAAACATTTGACATGTTTCAGCGTTAAAAGTGCTTTACAGAAAATTAAAATGTGAAATTTATGATTGGGTAGTTAGCTACAAACTACAAAAAGAAACGTGAAAAGGACTAAATGCCTCAGGTTTACCTTGTGCAGGGGAGGAGCGCTGCTGCCGGAGTCAACGGTGAATCTTTGGTTTGTTAGCTGATGAGGTTTCTGTTGTTCTTTAAACCGTTTTTTACTTTGAAAAACTGCATAGGCACACGTTAAAGACACTCTTCAACCGTGAGAGACACATTAATGTTCTGCCTTTTCGTTGGGCCGGAGAGAAGAACACCCGGTTCTGTTTCCTCCCTCCTTCCCGTGTGGTTTTACCCTTTCAGTCCCAAAGTCGCCTGATGCACCATCAGACACAACAAAAGCTACTTTGCTACTCCAGAGATGTCGTCCTTCTGTCGAACTTTCCTTCGTTTCCTCGTTCCTTGACATCGTCGCCACTCAGTTTTTTTTTTTCTCCTTTTGTTTTTTTGGTAATAATTCTCATCCAAGTTTTTTTTTTCCCATTTGTTGGAACAGTTAGGTGCAGAAAAAGGTTTTCTTTGGTTTCGATTTGTTAATAAATAGAAAAAGTCTCAAGTGTCCATTTTTTTTTATCTTAAAATGTTCTTAAAGCCTTTGGCTGCCTCTAACCAGGCCGAAATCTCCAGCCTGGATGTGGAAAGGAGCAGGGGCTGCTGACTGACGCCTTTGCTTTGGTTTGGTTTCATTTTTTGGTTTCATAGCTTGAGTGAAAGATGATTGATGAGGTGATGGATGGAAACGGGTTTTCTTCAGGTTGTTGGTATTTGGACCAATCTGCTGAATTCATGGCTGACGACCATTTAAATGAGTTAGTTGCAGCTTTGGGAGCCGTTTTCTGGTTTCCACTGACCCTCAGGAGGGACGGACTGGCCAGGCATCGTCTTTAGATTGTCCTCTTTAACTATTACAAAGGCCCTGATCTGCCTGGCCGGCCAGTCCTCCGTTGGGTCCAGGTGGTTTACCGTTCGTACTGGTTCTGTTTTATACTGGTTTTCTTTGTGATGGCAGTCAGAATCTTACAAAAATATCTCTAGTCTGCAGTTGGAAACCATTTCATAAGAGTCAGGTGTAAGTTAGATGACTCGGACAATCTTGTTTCACAAATTTCAGTTTTGCGTTAGCAAAATGGTTCCCCTTTAATATCACCAAGGACTGATCTACATTATGCAGTAAATTACAAGGGGAATGTTTAATTCTGCTGTGGTGGTTGGTGGAAGGAGCTGCCATCACTTCCCTGAACGATGCTGCGATCGGTGAAGCCGGGGTAAGCTAGCGTTAGCCTGTGGGTAACGGGGAACATTTAGGAAATGACTCTTTAAAGTTGTGTTTTACTTCAGAAACCATCTCTGGATGCGTTTGAGGACTTCACGCCGTGTTTGTGACGCGCACCGAATGGACTTCAGCCACTGTTTAGAAAAGAAATGGCATCCTGAGTTTTCTAAGATGCGAAGCCCACTCGGGTCGGCCGTCGGCTCCGGGTCTATTGCAAAGAAAATGTGCTTCAAGATTGTGCTCACTCACATGTAGTTTATACCACCTAACCTAACGCGAAGGGTTCTGATGAAGCTGAACGTTGTTGGGTCGTCCAATGAATGTTTGTGCTTGCATATTTCGGCACCACCTTCTTTAAAGAGTCAAATCTTTGAACGCTGATTCTGAGGTGAAGAATTGTCGTTTCGGTGAAAACTATCGTCTATCTTTGGTTTGGTGAAAGTAAAAGTCCCTCAGAGCCAAACTGTCTATTGCTTGAACTGCTGAACTGAAACCCAACTCCTGATTGGACCTTTGAGGAGAACAGAAGAGTATTTCCACAGAAGACGTCCCAGAGCATCTCTCACATTCTGCAGTCATAAAGCTTTCCTTGGTTTCGTGTTTGGTTGTTTCCTAGCTTATATTGCATAATAGAAAACACACATTGTCTTCTAGTCTTTGGTTTTTGGGCTAGTGTGTCAGCCTAAAGGAGACATCAGCAGTGGACAGTTGAAGATTTAGAAGGTTTTTCCCCTCCAAAGTGAGGTTTTGTATGTTTTTGATGAGTTTACCCTCCAGCTTCCTTTATGTTTACGATAAATTTGCAGAAGGCGATTTGGCTACAAGTCGTGGCAGTGAGCAGCCCCTCTCTCTGTTTTACCCTCAAGGAAAGGAAAAAAAGAAAATCGTGTAAAAAGTTTAAGTTTCGCTTCAACCGGACGAAACCTTGACCCCCCCTGACCCCGGTTTGTCCCCGTATCTCCGTTTTTCCGGCTCCCCGTCTTCTATCATGCTTTGGTACAAGTGCTGGACGCTGAGGACTGGGCGCCGGGGCTGGCGCCGTCGTCTGTCCATTTGTCCAGGCTGCGGCGGCGGGCGTTCATGAAGAAGTTGCTGACTGTGGTGAGTTCGAGGCCCAGCTGCTGCGAGATGGTGAGCTGCATCTCTTTGGACGGCCGCTTGTTCTCCTTGAAGATGGCCAGCAGGGTGCGCCGCTGCAGGTCGGTGAAGACCAGCCGCGACTTCTTTGGTGTGTTGTTGCGATCCTTCCCCGTGTCCTGCTCCTTCCGCTTGCATGCTGGGAAACAAAACACCAGGGAGGGTTTGGAGAAGAGGAAAATTAAAGTTACTGTTTGCTTTAAGAAATTAGGAATTTGATATTTTCTGGAATACATTTTTGATAATCACTTTTTACAATTCTGTGATCACGTAAAAACAGATTCCTGCATGTTTGAAGAATAAAAATGTTTGAGTTTATGTTGCAAAATTTGCAACTCAATTACAAAAATTACTGCAAAATTAACAAATTCTCACAATTTCTTCAGAATTCGCCATGGAGCTAATTGATTTCATTTAGTTGAAGAGCTGCAGGCTGTAGCTCCTGTTTTAAAATAACACTAACATGTAGAGTTTTGCAGTAAACAGCAGAAAAATCTCGTTTTGAGCAGAGAAGAGCTGATAAAAGTGGCATTAACGCCTCGTGGCGTCTGGGTGGGAGGAGACCAGGAGGTCTGGGTGCGTTTGATTTGATTACCTCACTGAATTAAGTATGCACGAGTCGGAGCCCGGCTGATCAATACGAATCCGGTTAAGGACTCGGTAACAGAACTGTTATGTAAGGGGAAGCTACCCTCGCTGTAAACACACACACACCCCGCTGCGCTGCTCTCTGTCAGTTCATCAAATCTGCATCACCTCTGTCGGTTTTGTTTGCCGTTTGGAAGAGGATCCTGTTTTTCTCAGCCGAGGTGAACGAAGGGCATTTAAAGCTGTCAGTTCCTGACAGAAGCAGACAGGTGGCGCTGTTGGTCTCTGGATATAAATTAATCTGTGTTTGGAAGACAATGTGAATTTAACTCTAAAAGCAGTTCTTGAACCATAATCCCCAGTAGGAATCTGTTAATGTTCACCAGCTTTCCCTCCTATGAATCTGTTTCCTTATAATGTGTAACGTTTTATTTGCCTCTTTACTCTCTGATCAATGTATTTGCTCTCCTATAAATATCCCAGGATTCCTTCCTCAGCCCGTTTCGTTTGATTCAGCTCGTTCGCCCTTCATTTCGCCGTTGAAATGAGCGTCAGGAACATCGTGTACTTCAGTCCAGAAAGCTGTTTGCTTGGTTTTTTTGATTCGGAGTTTAAACGCGACACAATCCTGGACTTTAAACGTAGCAGGACAGCTGGACGGATCCGAGGAAAACGACCCAGCAGTTTCCACCAGACAGAAACACAAACCAAAATTTAAACATCAGTCGCTGGACAAACATGGTTTAAACCCCCAAAACAGATTAAAAAACTGCAGTTTCAGCATCTTAATCTGTATTTAAAGTAATGAATTGTTCCTAAAATCCACTTCAGTTAACTGTAATAACCCGTAAACATCAATATTTTAAGGATTTCAAGGATGTTTTCACTGGTAGACGTGACCAAAATTGAAACATTTGTTACATTTTCAGTTTTCTGTCACTGTCAAACCAACCAAACCCTTTGAGCAGGCTGTTCCCCTCCTGGCCTGTGGGGGCGCTGCAGAAAGAACCACTGAAGGAAACGACACAAAAACCTCTGAAGAAGATGCTGAGCGCAACTTCCTTCTAAATGAAATGTAAAGAAAATGGAGCAGGGTCGGATTTTAGCAGCTGAAGGATTTTCCTTTTCTTTGGTAAAAAACCACAAAACGTTTTTTCTGCTAGTATTTCGCAAATTGGAATTATGAAAATAACGGAAACACGTCAAATTTGGGAAAAAGCAACAACACATTTTTCCCTAAAAATTAGGATAGGGTGATTCTTCAGCTGCAGTGAAATTTGTATATTTCACAAACATCATGAGTCATGATCAACAACTGAATGTTACTACTGGAGGAAATGACAAAGACAACGACAGGAAGTGGTAGGAGGATTTTGGCACGGCGTGTTTTCATAACGATGCATAGCAACAAATCTTGCTAGATGATAAATTGTCCCAGAAGTTGTAGTGATAAACAATAATATTGTTGTTTTGAGACCATTTTCAAGTAATATAATGCAAGAACACAATAATTCTAAGGAACATTTAACACTGGAACTGGAAGACATTTTAAATATACAAAATAAATAAACCAAATAACAACAAGGAAAATTAATTATGGTGTCTGTAAACAAAACTGTCCTAGTTGAGACAAAAGCTTCAGACTGAAAACGTTTTGGTAGAAAGAGAGAAAAGTAAAAAACAATAAATCCTGCAAATGGAAATTATGGAGCTTATTTTAATTTCACATGTGATAAATTGATCACTTGCAACAGGCCTACAGATTGCATTAAACTTATCTACATGCGGTTTTATTTCTTATTTAAGTGCAATTGTTAATTTCTTTTTCGTAATCAGGAGCGATGGAAATCTGACCAGAGGTGAAGCCAACGATCCGATCGGCTTTTCGCTCTCAGCCCGGGTCACAGTGAGGATCAAACACACAATTATATTATTCAGGAAGGTTTACCGCTCTGAGGTGGGGTGGTTATTCTTTAGAGGTAAGGGCCGGATCCATGGGATCGATACGCAGGTTCCTCTGCCTTTCATCAGCGAGCCGCTAACGGCGTCTCTGACTGCACAGCAGGAAACACCAACTCAACACTTTCTGCTGTTTCTCTGCGCTGCTTCGTCACATGGAGGTTTTCTGTCTCCTATTAGAGACAATAAACCTTAAAAAGGATGAAAAGATGAGAAATATGTCCTCAGATACGACGGGCGTCCAACAGAGTTTATTTACAGAAATCTGTCCTCTAATCGTGCTTATAAATGGCTAATTTAACAGATGAAGCACCAAATATACCTTTAGCATTAATAGCATTAGCACTGAAGCTAACGTTTTGTTTGCAAATCCCAGCCAACAGCTTTTCAAGTAGCATTGTGGCTGATGCTTCAGCTTCCCAAGATGCATTTCCTTTGAATATTTTAGATATCCTCTGTGGAAAAAATGTGCCAAAAATCTGGATTCACGTTCCACAGAAAAATCTCCAAGACGAATCCGAAGTTTCATCTTACAATGAGAAACTTTCTGAAACCCATCTCACTAAGTCAGGAAACTCTGGTTACGAGATACAAAACACGTTTTGTGAAAACATAAAATTTCTCGATTTCTACAAGAAACTTTATTGTTTTAACAAATAGCATCTTGTTGCAGCAGATATGAAACCGTTTCGTTTCTGTTTCATGAAACAAACGAGAAACTTTCTTCGTTTGAACCACATCAGCTGAACTGATTCCATTTCCCATCATCCATCCACTTCCTGCTTCACAAAACAAAACACGGTTTTAGAAATCAAAACATTATTTTATCGTTTTACTGCCAAAAACCACGAGGAGTGATGGAGGAATTCATCACACCGTTAGGGGTCGTCACATTAAAACTCACTGCATCATCATCACCATCACCATCATCATCACCATCATCATCACCATCATCACCATCATCATCATCATCATCACCATCATCATCACCATCATCATCATGATCACCACCATCACCATCATCATCACCATCATCACCATCATCATCATCATGATCACCACCATCACCATCATCATCATCATCATCACCATCATCATCATCATGATCACCATCACCATCATCACCATCACCATCGCCATCATCATCATCATCACCATCATCACCATCGCCATCATCATCACCATCGCCATCATCACCATCACCATCATCATCGTTGTCATCACCATCATCATCATCATCACCATCATCATCACCATCATCATCATCATCACCATCATCATCACCATCATCATCACCATCACCATCATCACCATCATCATCACCATCATCACCATCATCACCATCATCACCATCACCATCATCATCATCATCGTTGTCATCATCATCACCATCATCACCATCATCACCATCATCATCACCATCATCACCATCATCATCACCATCATCATCACCATCATCACCATCATCATCACCATCATCATCACCATCATCACCATCACCATCATCACCATCATCATCATCACCATCATCATCATCATCACCATCATCACCATCATCACCATCATCATCACCATCATCACCATCATCATCACCATCACCATCATCATCACCATCATCACCATCATCATCACCATCATCACCATCATCACCATCATCACCATCACCATCATCATCATCACCATCATCATCATCATCACCATCATCACCATCATCACCATCATCATCACCATCATCACCATCATCATCACCATCACCATCATCATCACCATCATCACCATCATCATCACCATCATCATCACCATCATCACCATCATCATCATCATCATCACCATCATCATCACCATCACCACCATCATCACCATCACCACCATCATCATCATCACTTTCCCGTTTCTGGCAGTAAAGCTGCTGAGTCTCAGTTAAATCATCAAAGTTTCCTTCATCAGTTCAGTTTCTCACGTCTCTGTGCTTCGATCACTGCGATCCAAAGGTCACCAAAGGTCAAGTCCTGCAATCTGCTCCTCTGTTCTACTTTAAAAGCCTTTTTGCTCTTCACATGAATGAAGCTGTTTGGTCTGAAGAGCCGCCGCTCTCAGCCGCTCTTCCCTGGATGAGCCAGACGATTGGACCGTCAACAGAAACACCAAGAACGACGTTTTATCGACGGAGAAATGGAAGAACGTGAGAAAACGGTTCAACACTTTTTATCTTCTCCTGATTGAACTTTAGGACTTTTGAACTGGAAATACTGATTTGGGCCATGACGGATAGAAGAAGGCCTAGTCCAAACATAGATATATGAAAACTAAAACATTTTAAGGTGCTTTGGCTTTTCATCCACACAAAAACTCAGCTTAATATAAAAACTGATTATTTATAAAAACTCAGAACAAAGTGGGGATTGGAGGAAACTTTGGAGATTGTGTGCCAATATTTCCACATAATTGATTTTACATGATTTCCAATCAACATCATCTTGTGTTTTAATAGTTTTATAATCTAATACGCTCTTTAAAAGTAGCTCAACATACAAATGGACATCCTGGTGCCGTGGTTCCTAACAGGAAGTGGTGATTGTTCTGAAGCACTCTGATTGGCTGACAGGTTTCAGCTTAGCCATGTTTCCATCTGCTGGTGTGGAACGAGTCAACCAGGCTCCACAGCGCCCCCTAGCATCATTACAACCACCTGTAGAATTTGGTAAAGGAAGTCACCATTCAAACCTGCTAAATTAATTTTTATCTAATTTTCTCAACAGTTCAGAATAAACGGTAAACTGTACGGTTAAACATGGCGTCCCTCAGGGTTGTCTGTTTGGCCCACTTCTTTTTCTTTCTTAAACTTTTTCTCTTTGATCAGTAAAAATAAGACAATCATTTCTAAATCTGCAACGTCATTGATAGTATATATAGTTAAACTTTTTAAAATTATTATAATTATACTGTTTCTGCTAAGTTCCAGTATTTTCCATTGAAAAATAACCAATCGCCAAAACAAAAACGATTTGATTTGTTTTGACATCTTCATGTTTGACAACATGCACAGATTCTGCATCAATCAGCCATTTTGGATGTCAGTATTAACATTAAGCCAAACTATAATCATGCCCTGTCCCTGTTCTCTCTGTAAAGCCCTGTATGCTACATTTCAGTGTTATAGGTCGTGTTACAGGAGTTAAGTTCATTATTAAAAGTTGAAACAGGAAGTGAGTGAGTCAGTGAGCCTTGGTTTCATCTTACAGCTGGAGGGAGAGGAACTCGGTGGAGTCATTACAGACTGTTTTTATCCTCACCACAAAGATGGATTACAGCTTCTACACGACAGCCTCCGTCTCCACCGACGGCTGCAGATGGACAACAACTCACAGCCGGAGATGCTCAGAAAACTAAAACTGAACCTGAAAAAAACTGATCGCTCTGTCCAACAACACTGCATCTAATGTGGTTTTTATTCCATTCATGTCAGTTTTTGTCAACAACTGTAAAACCAGACTGATGAAGAATCATAAAAATGATCCAGAGATGAAATCCAAACATTTAGTTTAAGTTGCGAGGAAAGAAATGAGATGAGAAAAAGAATAAAGTCGAATAAAACGAGAACAAAGTCCTAATATTATTGCTTTAATCTTGTACCACTTTATTTTTGGAATACATTTTTATTTTTTCTTTAGCTTTTCCCTAACACTCCATTGTAGGATTTTTCTTAAAGCTCATTCTAGTTGGCTCTCCAGTAGCAGTCAGTCTTGCACCGAATCTAAAGAAGCCTCTGACTGAAGACTATCATGACATGCTAGCAGCTCCACGTTCAGGCAGCAGAATAACATGTCCTGGACAACAACACCATCAGCTCTGCTAATCCACCTCCTTTGCTTTAGCCACTCCTCCTTAAATCTCACCCAGCTTTTGTCGGCCATCTTGTTACGCCTGGCATAAAGCTAACCACCTGTTATCATTAGAAATAAGGGGAGAAATACTTTTTCCTGGACTTCCAGTCTGCCTTGTTAGTTTTTCCTTTTGATTTAAATCTGTCTCCATTTTCCCAGCATCTCTCCTTCCTCCTCCATCATCTTCATCATCGTCTCCTCCTACCTTCAACGTTCCCAGCGTCTCTCCTCTTCTTCCCTCTGTGTCTTTATTGCACCATTACCACTTAAGCCCTGGTATCCATTACACAGAGGGCACATAAGTGCAGGGTAAGTAATAAAGTCGCCCTTCAAACGTACACTCCACTGCTTGGCGCCGCCGCTTTGGACGCCGCGGCTCTCCGTTTGGGTCCGGTCGTTAATCAGCTCGTTAATGCCGGCGACTTTTTCACGACCGCTGGCCGTCGCTTCATTCCGACGTCTGCCCTCTCTGCAATTTACCCGAAAGACCAAGATTTAATGCACAAGTCTGAGTTTGATTGGAGATTTTCTCCCAGGCGTATCAGGGTCGAAAATATTCATACACCCCAACTGAAACGTTGCCCACAGCATGACACTGCCACCACCGCGGTCTGTGGGAGCCATTTACAAGCAACTGGAGACTGAGAGGATATCGCTTCGGGGTGGGGATGCACCGTTGGACATTTGGGCCAATATCAATATCCAAATGGTTTATTTTGTTGGTGGAATACCGAAAACATTTTACTGAAGTCAGAGTAAAAAAGTATCTGGTAAAAAGTCGACTCGAGTACTGAGTAACTGATCAGATTATCAATCATTCAATATTTAAAAATTACATCATCATTATAAAGTTTTAAGGATGAAAATGACAATAATTCATACAAGTAACAAAAGAAAAAATGTCCAAATCAGAATCTGCAGGTTTGTGTCTGAGTTTGGTGACATGTTGGTTTTTCACTCAGTGGGAAAAAATCCAGACATTTTACTCAAGTATGAGAAGAAATACTTTATAATAAAAGTACTCAAAGTACAGCGTAGTAAAAATACTTAAAAACAAAGTTACTCAAGTAAATGTAACTGGTTACGACCCAGTTCTGCCAATAATCAATATTTACTAGAGACGAACCGATCCGATATCGATGTCTGGGAATCTGTAGCATCAAACGATTGATGGAGAAACGGGACAAACATGAAGTCGTCTGACCAAAACGACCAGAACGTTTGGAGTCCAGAAACACGGGGTCCAACAGAACACTGATCAGAAACACACATCAGAACCGGTTCTGGATCGGAGGAAGCAGGATTTCAGGTTCTGGAAGAACCATCCAACAGATCTAACTTTCAGGAGCATTGAGAGATAATTTTCTAAATCCTGATGATCAATCAAGGCTGCGTTCATCATGTCTGGATGATCAAGTCTCTTTTTTCTTTTTGCTATGACGTACGGAGGAACCGACTGGACAACTTCCTTAATTTTGGCCCATATTTGCGTATGAAACCGAACATATGTTCCTCCACAAAGTTAGACTTTTAGGACTAAAATCAGCTTTGGGTCGGCTCAAACTGCAGGTCTTCATGCTGAATTACAATTTTTTTTTTTTTGCTAAAATCCTGAAATCCTTAACTTTGGTAAATCAGCGAACGGCTGATTTTTACATGTGAAGCTGATTTTTTGGCACCAAAGAATCAGATTTTAGATAAACGTAAACAACGTCAACCTGTCACTTGATTTTTGTTTGAAGGCATTTGAATTGATAAAGTCTTTATAAATATGGTTTTAGATTAAATGAATTGACAGCTTTCCCTAAATGAGCATTAAACGTCTCTTTCTGGCCCAAAGCTTTGAGTCGTGACTGAAACCCTCCATCCTGACAGACGCAGCGAAGGGCAGCAGCGCGTCGGCCTGGCGAACACATGGATGCTCATATCTCTGCACTCAGACACACACCAATATTAGCACTTAGCAATCAGCAGCGTATTACCCCGTGTGTGTGTGTGTGTGTGTGTGTGTGTGTGTGTGTGTGTGTGCGTGTGTGTGTGTGTGTGTGTGTGTGTGTGTGTGTGTGGTCGTACTTAATGCACCACCATGCTTTCCTCCTCCTGATTTGAGAAGATAACCGGAAATGGAGCAACAAACTGAAGCCACTTTGTTTCTGGTTCTCTCTGGTCCAGCGTCCGGTTGATTCTCCTTCAGCTAACAGGAGTCGTGTTTGAGAATCAGCAGAATCAGAGTCCAATAAAAACAATAATTAGGTTTAAATGTTCCAAATTTGCCAGTTCTTCCTCATGTCACTGCAGAAACGCGTCCTGCTGCTTCATGAATACGAAACTTTAATTCTGTTTCCTCCTGATTTTAGAATGCTAATCCGCTAACAGGGAAGACCTTTTGTTTTATTAGCGCTTTTGCTAACATTGTGAATATTTTGTGCACTCAGAAATTTATATTTCTGGATGTAAATTGTAATGTCAAAATTAAATTGTTGTTCAAGGGTTGTAGTCTTTCAATGCAGATATAATTTGAATTGCATTTGGCGTTTTAACATAAGTTTCTGCTAAAATAACATGTTGGTATAGCACATTAGCATTAGCCTCCACTAAATACCATGTTGGTATAGGACATTAGCATTAGCCTCCACTAAATACCATGTTGGTATAGGACATTAGCATTAGCCTCCACTAAATACTATGTTGGTATAGGACATTAGCATTAGCCTCCACTAAATAACATGTTGGTATAGCACATTAGCATTAGCCTCCACTAAATACCATGTTGGTATAGGACATTAGCATTAGCCTCCACTAAATACCATGTTGGTATAGGACATTAGCATTAGCCTCCACTAAATAACATGTTGGTATAGCACATTAGCATTAGCAACAATGTGACTGGCAACTCAGCGGTTCCACAGCATGATGCTTCCCCTACCATGCTTAAATGCATTCTTAGCTTAGAAAGTTTAATTTTGACTCCTTCAAACTTCTTGTCACTGTAGCAAAGTCAAACTCAATATTTCAGGTTTTATGATCTGTTTCTGAGACTTTTTGGACACAAAATACTGAGATCATTTAGGAAAGCCTCAAATAAAATGAATGAATTCATATATTTCCAGCTGATGTTACAGAGGAACAAAGAGTGTGTGTAATCTCTGAATGCATGTGTGTGTGTGTGTGTGTGTGTGTGTGTGTGTGTGTGTGTGTGTGTGTGTTGGGGACCTTTGTCCGGTGATGTCACTACAGACTGTGTGGACATAAAGATCATACACTGATAAACCATCTCTGCCCACACACACACACACACACACACACACACACACACACACACACACACATATGCACACACACACATATGCACACACACACGCTCAGTAATGTATCTCAGCTTGTTTACCAGGACAAACGCGTTGACCAATCACAGCCACTCGAGGCTCAGTGATGTCATCGAGCCGATGAGGAAATGGCCTCAGAGGAGGTTTGATGTCATCCGCCTCCCTCGTTTCTGTCCTCCATGTTTTTCTGTTTTCTCTCCTCAGCTCAGTTCCTCGGCTTAGCAAACATTTAGACTGGAATAAAAACCTGATTATTGTTTTATTACTAAAATGTAACTAAATTTGAGTTTAAAAACAACTAATAAATTCAGTTAATGGAGACGTTCTATTTAGATCTCAATAATTTTTGTTTTGTTCAATTTTTATTGTGATTTAATTTAATAATAACAGCAAAAGTTACAATTATTGCGTGTTTTATTTGGGTAATTATGGCAAACCACCAGAGCGGCATCCCAAAAAAGGGGCGGCATTGTTCCTTTTTTAAAAAATAAACAAGTTATCCACAAGATGCGCTACAAACAAGGTTTCTGTTGCTATTTTGTGAGCTGACTACATAAGGAGTGTGTGAACAGCTGAAGCGTTTTAGAATAAACAGATTTGCTTTTTGATGATGTCAGAATAAACACCTTCTTCTTCCAGTCTGGAGCCAAACTACATTCAAAATTTAAAAAATATTCAGTTTGCAACATTTTAAACTCAGATTGTTGTTACAATTTTATGTGAAAGTGATGATTTTCTGTTTATAGATAATGAAAACATAACATTAAAAATTTTAATATTACGTCAGACTAAATGAAAAAAATATTTTATTGGTTGGAGAAGAAGAAAATTATAATTTTTTGCTAATGAAAATATACAATTCAAAATTAGAAAACTGCATGAAAAATCTCTTTTTTTTCTCCCAACAGAAATATGGGCTTAATGAAAAGTAGGTTTAATCCCTGGGTAAAAGGTATTTTTAAAATTAACTGTTTTAATGTTTTCCTTCATCTGAAAAAGGAAGATGGCCGCCGAGGGAAAATCCTGCAGAAACGTTCATCTGGGCTGGAAAAGCAAACATCTGTGTGGAGGTTCAGGGAAAACATTCAGTAACTTTTAACCTGCTGACTGTTGACAGTGAGGATAACGCTCTGTTTGGACACGCCACACACACACACACACACACACACGAAGCCTGACTAATAGCTGATGAGTTAACGGGTTTGTTTCTTTTCAGCGGCGGTTTTTGGAAACCAGAAGCCGTCGACTCTCTGGGCGTTCTGCTCCGTCAGAAAACACGGTCCTGGATCAATAAGTCGTATCGTAACGTGATTGATCCGAAGGAGCTCGTTGGGCTATAAACGGACATCCTGGCAAACCGCTCACCGCCGTGTTTGTCTCCCAACGATCCGTGGAAGCTGATCCGAGTCGATCGGGTTTCCTGCTTCCCCCGCGACACGAAGCCGGGCAGAAAACACAAAATAAAGGATCATACTGGTCATATTTTCTGTTTCCTACACTCTGAATTTAATTAACACAGATTTAGGGCTGAAAGGACTCATTGAATTAATTGTGATTAATCAAATTAATCGGGATTAATCGGTTATTTAAATAATCGTCAGCTAATTCAGTCATCAATTAATCATGAACCGTTGTAAATGGACCCAAAAAAAAGTAAAACAACACATTCGGAGAAGTAATTAAGCCTAAAACTGCACAAAATATACATCAATTTTGCATTTAAGATGAAAATAAACGTTTTTGTCTGTAATATTGCAGTAATCATCATCTAATATAGTAATCAATTAATCGTTAAGTGTCTGCACAGACCCAAACAAACACATTTTCTGAAAATAAAACAACACATTCAGAGCAGTAATTAAGCCAAAACTGCACTAAAAACATACAGATTTAACATTTAAGATGAAAAACTTTCTCCCAAACCAGATGAATTCTGACTAAAAACCAAATTCTCTGTATTTATTAGCATCTGTGCCGTTTTTTCCTCCAACTCGATCCCTCTAAACCTGTCTCCATTAAAGGCTGTAATATCTACAATTGGATCTCATCCATCCAATATGAAACGTAACCCAATAACAGACAGATTCGGCCTAATGAATCCGGTTATGTGGAGCAATCAAATCGAGGAGGATTCCCTTCAAACCCATCCGCCTGATACGCATCAAAATGGCTGCTTTTTAATGCTTTTACTGACAAATCTGGAGGAGGTGAGCAACAGAGGAGCCACCATCTGACCTCTGGAAACTGATTTTCTGTCTCTGGATATTTGGGTTTTACTTTTCCAGATAAAATCTGGTAGAACCTCTGATATTATTGTTTAATATCGCTGCCGATTTATTCGCATTCTGGCATGAGCTCCAGAATCGAGGACAATAAGAGGTGCAGGTGAATCCTGGAGGAGTTTGATTCCAGTTATTTATATGTCCGAGCATGCTCAGTAGCACAGACGCCTGCTAAACGAAACCATGAAGGAGAAATCCCTCATATCAGCTACAAAGCACGGTGGTAGAGGAGTGATTCCTGAAGAAATCTAAAGGTACGGCAGGCCATTTTATCATAAAATCTGCTTCGTTTAACTGTAATTATATTCCAGATATCTAAAAATGAGCTAGCCTGAATGATAATTTAAAGGTGACCTCTTACTCTTCCTTGATCAGGTCTAATATCTATAAAATAAAATAATAAAACATGTATACAATTATATAATTGTACATCTTTGAAAAGCAAAAGTGGAGCCTTCTACACAACCAACAAGAAAGCAGCAAATGATTTCTGGATTGTAGTCAACAGCAAAACACTCATCTTTCCCAGCAGCCATTGTACAGTGCATACACTGTAAAACCCAAATATGCTGGAGCTCAGGTTAGGTTGCTAGGTAACGGGCGGAACTCTGCTGGGGTTGCTAGGTAACAGGTTGAGGGGCAGTGCCTGCTGATCTGTGACGTTACATTTGGGAGGTTTTTAAAACGGCTCATTTTCCAGACACCAATTTTAGTTTTATTTTTGTGTTTTTTTTTGAAGCAGTAGAAACCCGAATGAAAGAACTAAAACATGCAAAGTGTTAAATTTGCATAGCAGCTTATTTTATACATGATTAAAAATACATTAAAATGCAAACAAAAGGATGAAATGTGTTAACATTTTCTTGCCTAAAATGTAAAAACAGCAAACATTTAGTGATTTGTAGCAAAGCATTTCATCAGGAGCTGAAAATCACACCACACTGATCTGCTGGGTTCTTGTATTAACCAGTTATTAATTAAATAGCTAAAGGTGACTGGAGATTTATTTACAGATTTTGAACCAGTTGAAGCTAAAACTGCCACTTGAGTTCTGGATAAAACAGACAAAAGTTTTTTATGTCTTAAATGTAAAATGTATATATTTTTTGTACAGTTTTATATTAATTATTCTCTGAATATGTTGTTCTTCTGGTAAATTGTCTTTTTAAGTCAACTTACTCCAGTTTAATTCTTTAATCAGTTACAAAATTAGTTGATGATTATTTCAATAATAGATTATTCACAATTAATCGTTTCAGCCCTAATTTACCTGCGTTAATATTTGATGTTTCAAGGTGAAGTTTGACCTTTGACCCTTTAAAACTCTGTTTGTTGTTCTTGAATCATTTTATTAGTAAAAAAGCAGATAGAAGATTAAAAGCATTTTATAATTTAAGACGAGTCAATGTCAGCTATAAATGCATATGAGGATAAATTATGTATATTTTATGAACTTAACCAGATGAATGTGTGCTGCAGGAAACATTGGAACAATAAAGTTGCATTAATTTATGAGAGAAAGAACTTTAAGATGCAATAAAAGCTGCAGAGTGGATCCTTCCTTCCATGATGCGTTCAAGTGCAGCTCGTCTCTCTGTTTTTTTACTTTTGTTGTCGTCCATCACACCCCCCCCCCCCCCGCTCTTCCAGGAACCGGTCTGGATCAGGTTCCTGCAGATCAATGGAGATCTGGGTCCGCACCGTTTACGTTATCGTTGCCAGTATTAATGCTCTTTTAATCTGCTCGGGATTACAGCCATCGATCCACGTCATCTATCTGCCCCGACTGCTGCCTCACACACACAAACACACACACACACACACGCACACACACACACACACGCACACACACACACACACACACACTTCAGGGAAAGCGCCGTGTGAACGGAGAGCAAGAAGGACGACAAACACGTACGTTTCTGTTCGATATCGAAATCTGACCGTAAACGACTTCATCGATTCCAGAGATGAATCAGAACATTTACATGAAACATGAAACACTCAGGAACATAAACACACCGAGACCAGAGAAAATAAAATCACTCATATCTGTAGGTTTACTCCAGTACGCTCTAATTAAATGATTAAATTAAATAACAATACAAATATGCAATATGTAAAAAAAGACATTTAAAAACTAACTCTAAAGTCAAATATTTTAAATAAAATATCATAAATAAATAAAAAATAAGAAGATAAAATAAGTAATTTAAAATTATTAAATCAAATCGACTTAAAAGAATAATTTAAAAAAATAGTAAAAAATTAAAAAATATAGTTTTAAAATTAAAAAATATGAAGTTTAGGACGAATAAAAATCTAAATGCTTCAACATTTCATCCTTGGGGAGAAACTTGTGCTGCCAGCTGTCAAACAGGATGAAAATATATTTATATATACTTTATATATTAAAGTATAGGCTCTTTAAGTATTTAAACATTAAATATTAAATACATAAAAACAAAGGAAAAAATATCCTTGTGTATTTAAAATATTAACAGGATGAAATTAGTAAAAAAATAATTATAAACAAGGAGTTTCTTGCTTTATTTCTGTCAAAATGTGATAAAATAATCTCATTAGTGTTTTATCAAACTTGATGTCGTAAACGGTGGAAACATTTGAAGTGTTTTGTGTTGGACTGTGATCTGCTGCTGCCTCAACCTTCATCACTTCATCATTTCAGCTGAACTGTGACGGAGGAAACAAAACGGAGACGGACGGCCAGATAGATGAAGGTCAGGAGGAAAAACACTATAAATTAATAAATAAAAGTCATTTTTCTAACAGGATGAGTCTGTGGTAGAAACCTGGGTTTGCATTAAAGGCTCACCTGAAACAAAGCTGGGAATATCTGGGAGGTTTAATCAAAGTAAAATCACTAATTAAAATTAACACAGATCATTAAATCACATCCAAACAGAAATATTTTATGTTAAACATATTTTATCTTTTACCTAAAACATTCTAAGAATAATACTATAATAATCCTATATTTTTATGTCTTTTTTGCCTTAATATTTATTTTTTCTATCAACACACCATGTATTTAATAGTTTGTGTTATTGTTCCACATCTGTCACTATTTTAGGTCTTTGTCTACAAAATGGTTGGAGAAAACTGAAAAAATACATCAAACATGAGGAATGTCGCCTCACTTTTAGTTGTAACGTAATCTACAATGTTAATGAAATCAGCCAAAAACAAACAAACAAAAAAACAATCTTTAGAGATTATATCGGGATTTTGCTGACAGGAGAGAAAACTCCGTCATGTTTGGAGCTCCGTAGCTCAGTCGTACTGTTCAGTTCAAAGTTTAAACTTCTGTCAGAAAGTTGGACTTTACTCAGCTGAACTGGTTCTTTGATCACTTTAACAGTTTTCACTCAATCTCAGTTTAAATTTGATGGTTTTAAAACGGATCATTTAATCTGAACCTGATGATGTCACTGAAGTCTGTGAAAATATTCTGAAATGTTTGATGTTTGAAATGCCTTCATGGCTGCAGCTTTACCTCCACATGGATGTGTTACACATCGAACTGAAGGTATTTCTGTCTACTTTCAGCCGGTGCGTCTCTCACTGCTGTAGGACCAAACCAAACCCTCCCAGAAAGCAAACGAGGCTCTAATTCAGTCTCATTAAAGATCAACTCACATTTTTCTTCTAAAACTAAAACTTGAGCCTGTTTGTGCTGTTAGATCTCACAAACAAAACATTACAGACATAAAATGAACCAGGATCTTCTGAAACTCACAGTTTAAGAACATTTATGATACATTAGCATTTGTATAAAACTATAAACTGTGTTAATTTGTGTTTCTGTTTCTGATGTTTCCAGAAAATTCTTAAATCGCCATAGCAACCAGCGGCTTGTCATAGTTAACCCTTTAACTGCATTTAGTGTCAAATATGGCCCGCTGACACTGAAACTATTTATTTCAGCTTCCAAATATACTTTTATTTTCTTAATCTCTTAGATAAAAAAATTCAGGAATAATTTAAGGTTATGTGCAAACAGAAAATCAGCGACTCTGAATTAAACAACGTTTAATTTCCTTTGGGATCATTACAGTACTTTTCAATTGACTCAAACAGAAAACTGTGAATAGGCCACTTTGAATGAAACGTTTACGTACAAAGGATTTTTTTTTTATCTTAAATGGAAAATACAAACATTTTGGCTTAATTTCTACACTGTGTTTTTCTTTCAGCAATTGGCTTTTTTCTTGCGTCTGTATACTCAAGCTAGCGATAAATTTATTAGCTGACAGTTATTTCAGTAATCAATTAATCACGATTAATCGGATTAATCGTTTCAGCCCAAATACGAATGTTTGTCTGATTATCTGAATATTTAACAGAAGAAACCTGATCAGCAGCCGACAGAAACAATGCAGAGGGAAATATCTGAGCAACATGAAAACAGATGCAGCAGATTCAGATTTTATCTGGAAAACATTTTACATCTTTCCAACACAAAGCCGTGTGTCTCCTCTCCCCTCCGTGACTTTAGAGTCCGGGTGTCACGTTTGATTTGACCGGTCTAATAAAGCTGCGACAGAACCATTTTCTCATCTGAGCCCGGCCGCTCTCGGCTCGCCAACAGCTCCGCCGCTGCGCCCTAATTGATGTGGACAGTCAGAAAGGAAAATCACTGCAGCGCTGCTCTCTCTGGCCGTGTGGAGCGACAAAACATTTTAAACTGTTTATCATGAAATGTAAACACAATATGAGCCTGAAACTGAGGACTATCCACATCTGTACCCGATAACAACATGACGTTCACCTGACTCTTTGCTGCTTTCAGTGCATTTTTCAGATGCATTTAAATGAAATAATTTGCATTTGTAACACCAGATGACTCTTCAAGATACGTGAATCAAGCTAAAATGCTAAATAATCGTTCTACAGTCAATCTCAGCGAATTAGAGACGCTCCAGAGGCAGACATGCCAAAAAAGAAACATTGCAGAACTGATACCAAAACATTAGCAGGTTATTTCAGTAGTTTAGTTTCAGTCGTTATGGTTTTGATCCTGAGGTGTAAAAATGAAATGTTTTCCCTCTGAGCAGTGAGAGACCAAACCATAAACCAGTCACTGCCCAGCAGAAACACCGTTCAGTTCAAACAGCAGGAAGTTGGACTTTACCCGATGAACCGCCATTTTCATCCATCACAGTTTACAATTTTTCATTTTTGATTTCAGTTTTATCTTGTTCTGCTTAATGAGTGATGATGTCACAGTCTAGATTCATTCAGAAACTTTCTGAACTTTCACACCCAGCAGGTTCATCTCCACATGTACAGTTCATAGATAAAAACGCAGATATTTCTGTCTACTGTCACCCAGTGCGTCTCCCACTGGGATTTACCGTTTCCTGTCAGATTCCAGAGAAAACACGTCCAGGCTCCTAATTATTCCTGTTGTATTTTCTTCCTATCAGGAAGTAGAGGGTTTCTTTAACCCTCTACTTCCTGAGTAGAGGGTTAAAGAAACCCTCTACATCAGACACATCAACATGTGTCTCACGGTTCCAGGTTTTCTTCAGTTTCTCCTGTTTGATTGAAAACTTTTAAATTCTTGTTTTTCTGCCTGGCAGAAGAAGGGGTCAGAAAAGGCGGGAATCGCCATGGCAACTAGCAACACAGCGCAGCAGTTTATGCTTTCTCACGCTGATCTACTGTCCTAGCAAAGCTAGCAAGAGGAAAAAGATGTTTGATTGAATGAATATTTAAAATAATAACAGTGAAAACGTAAAATTTTGGCTTACTATCAGAATTTCGTGCAACGTTACAATAAATGTTTAAAATTTAACTACAGTGAAGAGCTGCACCTCGAGATCTTTCCCCAAATGCTAAATCAAGCGAGGCGCTGACTTCAGCAGCGCGGTTCTGACTGGGCTGGCGTCACTTCAGGATGTTTGTCCCAAAGTTGGACCCAAACTTGGTCACGTCTCTCGGTCAGCCTCCAGCGCTGCTATCGACAGGCTGAGGCGGAGATAACTGAATCTGTCAAATCTTCTCACTCGGACACAAACAAACATCACGAGTCTCCTGAAACCCACTATCTGGGATCGATGGCGGCCGGCGCATATGCAGGAGGTCAGGAGAGAAACCCTGAAGATGGACGCAGCCTCTCCTGGTACCTGCTGGTAATCGGTTTCATAAAGCCGGGTCCGGCTCATTAATAATGCACCGGCTCTGCAGCTACAGGATGCATAAAATGGAAAAGATCTCGGTTCCGTCTTTCAGATTTGCTGCACAATTTCACCCTAAGTGGATTTTAAATCTCCTTCTGGTCTGCATTAGAAAGGTCATGTTTACGTCTGCAGCCATCCGTCCTGCAGGATGTTCCATGAAAACATGAACACTGATGAGCGAACCGACACGAGACGCTCAGTAGCTTCCATTTGCACCAAAACTGGACGATAAAAACCTTCAGGCTCAATAAACCTTTTCTGAAGGACAGTTTGTTCAGAGTCGTCATAATTCAGTTTATCTGTTTTTTCACTTTTTTATTTTGGATATTTAAAAGGTTTCAATGTTTCTTAGAATTTAAGGTTTATTCATCTTTCAGAAAATGTTTTTCCATATTAGCTGAAAACAACGATATTATCATTTGTCACAATAATTACTGGAACAATTTATCATTCAGAAAAAGTTTCTGTGACCAGGATCTTTATTTATTGGATGCAAATCTTTCCAAATCTGGCAATTTGGTTCCGATTTTTAGTATCACGATTCGATTTAATTCTGCCTGTTTTTTCCTTAAATAAAGAAAAAATCAGTTATTAAAAATGTAATGAAGCCGACTGAAATCAATTTTTGAGCATTTTGAATCGATTCAAAATGACCAGGACTCGGATTTTAATTCTTTATAGACTCGATATTTTTCTGCACCTCTAATCAGAAACATAAGGAGATTTTTGTCTCCAAGTTTGTGTGCAAAAAATAAGGAATGTGACTTTGGTTTCAGGTTCTCACAGCATTAAGACATAAATATAAATATAAATTAGTAGTGGGACTTAATAAAAATTTTTAGTATTTTAATTGCAGAGTCTGTAATTAATTGCCAAAATAAGCACCATTTTAATTTTAAAAACCCCAAATAAATAGACATAAAAGTTCAACAATCATTCTTGGAGATTCTTTAGAAATGTAGACTGTGGACGATAGCATTAGCATTAGCATTAGCATCTGTGCTGCTACTTCACTGAGATGCTGTTTTAGGCTTGAATAGCTTTACTTATAGGCTAACTCACATTTATGAGCCGATTTTCTGCAATCTGTGCCTCTTTCTGACACCTTATGAGGTTTATTAAAATTCACAGCTTTTTCTGGGACATTAATATTTTAATATTATAAGTGAAATAATTTGCCAGTGGATCTGACACCTTTCCATCAATATTAAGGAACTGCCTTAAAACAAGCTTCCATATCTTGCTGAATAGTTACTTGTAAGTTAGTTTTGTGTTATTTAAAGTGAACTAAGATGGTTACACAATGAGATAAACCAAAAATATTTGGAAAAATTTGGTATTTTTGCAGTGAATTTACTTTTGTAAGTCCAAGTTATGATCAATGGAAATGCAGCTAATAATGAGATGAAATATGTCTGGAAGAGTCAAAGTTACAAAACTGTACTGTCAAACATGGAGGCGGCAGCATCATGCTTTGGGACGGTTTGGTTCTGGAGCAGAAAAGGAGAAACATTTCTAAATCTTTCAATATCACCTCAGATAACAACAAACTCATCCAGGATTTATGGATCATCGTTAAAGTTGGATCAGAACCAAAAACTCAGAGCTTCACATCCAGTCCAGATTTCAGCAGAGAAACAAGTTTTATCTTCATGATGATTAAATTCAGGTTTTCTGTCATTTTTCGCTCATCTTCAAAGGCAAACCGTCCAAACAATGGACTCCTCCTCTCCTCTTCCTCTTCCACCTCTCCTCCTCCCCTCCTCCTCTTCCTCTCCTCCTCTTGCTCTCCTCCTCCTCCTCTCCTCCTCTCTCCTTCCTCCTCTCCTCCTCCCTCCATCTTGCCTGGTTAACCCGGCTGCGAGGTGAAGAAGAAGTGAAGTGAGCAGACCGAGGCGGGTCACGCTGAGATTCCCATCAATAATTCATCGGGCCGCTGCTGCCTCTGCTCTTGTGTTCAATTCCCCTGACGACCACATAATACCTCCTCCCCCCGCGCCAGAGGAGAGCGGAGGGGAGACAGGTCCGAGAAAATGGAGAAAGAATCGGCTTGGAAATGAGATGGAAGCAGGAGGAGAAGCTAAATCCGTTGTTTTTACCTGCTAGCCACATGCTAAGCTAAATGAGAGGAAATTAGCTTTGAAATCCACAAATACTGAAACATGTTGACGCCTTTTAGGACTAAAATCACCAAAACATCCAGGATTTACGGTTCTGTTAGAAGTAACGTCTAATTTACAGTTTTGTTTGTCTTCAAACATTACGCTAACATTAAGCTAACATTAAGCTAACATTAAGCTAACATTAAGCTAACAGCACCAACTGCATCTGATGCAACTCAGATAAAGAATCGGTTTGAAACAAATAAATTCTGCAGTTTTTTAATGATTTTTATAGCAGTTTGACTCATTTAGCTGAAAACAACGAGGTAAAGAACTAATAAATACTTATATTTATATCTAATATGTTGTTTCGTGCAGATAGTATTTTTAAACTCATATCCTGGGTTGTAAATTAAGTTAGCATCACGATAAAAAACATCAAGACAACATAAAACGACTGATTTTCTGTCACTGACACAAACATTAATTTATATTAATGTAACTTTAAGGAGGTTAAATGATCCTGACCTGTCTGCAGCTCTGCTGCTGTTAAACTTTCAACCTGATCACTTTTCTTCTCTTATTCTCCAATTTGTATTATTTCAACTGTTAATTTTATTTTTCTCTGTTTTTTCTCTCCATAGAAGCTGCACCTGCTCTGTCCTTCAGTTTTAATGAAATAATGCCAACAACTGAACTTTCTTCATCGTCTCCTGTTATCATATCATTATTATCATTATTGTTTTTGCTTTGCAGCTGGAAATGGATCAAATATTTGATCATATTTTTATTTTTCTGAGTTCAGCTTTTCTAGAAACTGAAAATATTAAGATATAATCAGCAAAAATGAAGACAAAATGTTTATTTTTTCATGGTTTTGTGGCAGTAAATGTCCTGGGATCAACGACCTCTGTGACGTGTTGCACCAATTAAAGTTTTAGGTAAATTAGGACATTTATGAATAAAGAGAAAGAAGGAAATCCTCTTAAAAACCTCATATTAGCAAATAATCTGTTAATGTGCTGCATGATTTGTTTTACTGTGAATAAATAGAATATTAATGAAGTTGGATTTTAAAAAATAACGAATTACAGAGAAAATCAAATCGAATCAGTTTTCCAGATCCCTGCCAGGCTGGAATCCTCGGTTTGTTTCCTGGTCTGGGGAAAATCTGCTTCATCTGTTCCCTCAGATCCACTGCCCTGACCTTTGACCTCAGCTCTATTGGCTGCTTGTAGCTTTGCTGAGCTAAGAATTGCTCCCTTTGTTCTTACAGTCTCTGTAAAAATACCTAAGAGAGAGTTTGAAGGAGCTTAATTTTATATTTTTACAGGAATGAAAGAAGAAAACTCATTTTTAAAATGATGCACTGCTTAAACATTTTAAATTAAAGTTACATTATTTTAACAACTGATTACAAAACAACTGGAGGCCGTCATAAATACCCGACTTATTACCAGAATAAATTCATTTCTGATCATAAATATCACTGAGATGTTAAACCTTAACCGTTGGTGTTAGCATAGCATTTCAGTGTTCAGTTGTTGACGGCTGCTGTTCATCATCAGATTAAGGCTTTCAGGTTGTTTATTTAGCAGTTTTTAATGTTTTACGTCTCGTTTTATTTCAGTGTTTGGAGCGTGAAGCTGTTTTATATGTTCAGTAATTATCAACTATAGTTTTCTGTCACCTAAAAGGTTAAAATTAGCTGAATAGTTGATTATCAGTGTTAGCAGCCACTAGCTACAAGCCTTTATGTGTCAGTTCATGTTAGCAGAAGGAGGTTCGAATGTTTCTTTGTGATAAAGAGTTTTTCAGCTGGTTATTATAGAAAAACTGTTCTGATGTTCCATATTTTGTGCTATCTACTGGATGCTATCAGAAAAAGACTTTCAGTTATTAATTTAACAGGTTTAGATATTTAGCTCTGTGGCAGCTAAAGGTGCTTCATCTTGTTAGCTCTGGAGCTTTAGATGTTCTGTTTGTATTGTTATCAAAATAAATTAGATTTTAGAGGTTTTACATACCTGACAAGTTTCAGGAATTTGATTGTTCAGTATTAACTAAAGAAAACTGTGGATGTCAACTCTTTGCGCTAGCTAAACATGCTCAGTTCTTCACATTAGCTAAAGAGGTTTGGACGTTCAGCTGTTAGCATCTCTTTACGTTGTTGGAGGTTTAAATGTTGAAGTTAGTTAATAAGTAGCAGGTTATTGAGTTAGTTTTAGCTAAATAGTTTTGAATCTGTTCGTAGCTTTTGACGTTTAGCTGTTTATGCTAGCTAATGTTTGCTAATAGCTAAAGAAGTTTGAAACTTCAACTATTCAAGGTACCAAAAATAAATTATTTTATTTAACTAAAGCGTTTGGGATGTTTCTGTTAGCTAATGCATGTTAGCTAAACGGTTTGTATTTGTAATTGAAATGATCAAAACAGAAAATCATCTTTCAGTCATATGTTGTGTTACAAAGGCGTCTTGGCTTTAGCTTAGCAAGAATCTCCATAATTTATACTTAGTTTTTCCTGTTTTTAGGTATAATTGTTTTTAGATTTTGTTTCCTGTTTTGGGCTAACATCGGCCACATTCAGGCACAGTTTCTGTTCTTTCTGGGTTTAAACAAGATTAGCTTGGAGGCTAAAGAGCATTTCAGCTTGTAAAATGCTGGAAAAGATGATTTGTTAGTTAAAACACCAACAGATGTTTTATCTCTAGATTTAGCTTGTAAAGACAATCGGTTCTCAGTGTTTAGTGGAGGAGAAGAGCACCAGCCATGAAGTGAGCAAATCGTTCAGATCGGTTCATTTTACACGCGGGACGGGAGCCGCAGCCTCCCGTTCGCTCGTGTCATTTCCTGTGAACCTGCCTGACGAAGCAGCTGTCTGGAAAATCAGAGAACCGCCTTAATGAAATCACAGTCAGATTCTGCAGAGATAATCGGATCCGGGTCATCGGGCCACTTATCAGACCAGAGAAACTTCAGCACTAATTTCTGATGCATTCTTAAAGAGGAGCAGCAGCTGCTGCAGTTACTGTTTCATTTCCTATAACTAAACTCAGCAGACATTTTAAATTTCACATTATCAGATGATTCCAACAAACTGAGGGCAGTAATCTAACTAATTAGGTCTCATTACATTGGGAACACATTGACTTTACTCCTATTTTAGGAATGATTTAAACAGAAATATTTCTATTTCTGCAGAGTAAATGTAGCAAAGATGCAGGTGAACAGATGAAAATATTTCAAATTAAAAGAGAAAAATTTAATTTCTCCAACAATCAAGAGCTTTAATTTACAAATCATAAAATCTTAATGGAAATGTTTATGCAGATTCGCTGTAATTTACAACTATTAGGCTTTTTTGGACATTCTGTTACAAAATCAAAGAATTATTAGGCTAATTTTACCGATTTAATTCATGACATATATATTATACATACCTGATATTTATTTAAGCTTTTTTGTTTTTTACTTTAAAGAGGAATTTCTAAAGGAAATGTTTTAAATCTGATTTATTTGTATTCTAA
Source organism: Poecilia mexicana (assembly GCF_051168715.1). NCBI lineage: Eukaryota > Metazoa > Chordata > Actinopteri > Cyprinodontiformes > Poeciliidae > Poecilia > Poecilia mexicana. Next base: position 25,797,684 of record NW_028263381.1, read on the forward strand.
ATATAATGTTTGTTAAAACCACTTGTTTTGTAATTTCGGCTTATTTTTATCTCTTCGTTGGGATCTAAAAATCACATTTTCAGATTCTTTCCTCCTCAGAACCGGTTTGTTTGTCAGATGAGGAAAATAAAGTTTTGAGCTCAACAGTCTGAGGAAATATTTGCCTGAACTGAGCAGATAAAATGCTGCTGAGGCCAACAGAGATAAAGAGGAACGGCTGTGATTCGCTGCAAACGTTGCCAAACATCCCAAAGTTCACGCTGTGATTGTGAAACAAAAAAACAGGTTGCAACACCAAAATATTAAAATTAAACACTGAAAATGTGAAAGAAATGAAAACAGAGCAGAATGTATTTTATTTAAAGTTTTTATACTAATCAACTGAAATTACTGCAGTGTGTGTTTAAAGACGTTTCTTTTCATTTTATTCAAATTTAACTAAATACTCTGCAGGGATATAAACAGTTTGTTTTTGATGAAAAGTAACGAATTTAAACTGATTCTTCAGAATACAGAAACTTAAAATGTTAGAAAATTAAATGCTGATTTTTTAAATTAAGTTCATTTTTAGATGCATTTATTGCAGAATAAACTGACAAAATGTATTTATTTTTTGACATATAATGTTGAAATAATTTGACCCCTGAAGAAAGATGCTAAAACAGTTTGTAAGACGGATTTGTAAATTAATTGATTTAGCTCCAGAGTTAAATAAAAATTACTGAAAAATAAGCAAATAATATTCAGTTATTTTTTAAACAATATGGGACATTTTAGGCATAAAATAAAATGTTAAAATATGATAAACGAGAAGCTACCTGAGCGTTTTTACATGAATAATAATAATAATGAGGTCAGATCCACCAGGATGAGACAAAACGAACAGAAATCCCTCCAGTTTGATCCAATCTGCCCACAAACCAACAGCCATCGGCAGCGAAGCAGCCGGAGAGGCTGCAGACAATAGAGGCTCCCTGACGGGACACCAGCCGGGTTTTCCTCACTAGAGGGGGCAGCAGACCCACCAACGCTCCTCAGACAAACACAGAAATATTCCTCTACCACATCAAACAGGATCCATTTTATTTACCACAAATTAAACACGTCCAACATTCCTCCTCATTTTATTTCTTCTTTTTGTTTTAATTTAATTCATTTAACTGAAGACTGGAGGCGAATTTTAGGTGTTTTCTGTTTTCGGCTCACAGGGAGAGAAGAACGAAAACCTGGAGCGTCAGAGCGGGAAGCGAGGGGCTGATGGAGGGGAATCCCACGACCTTGTCATTTCCTATCGATCCGGGTTTGTTATTGATCAATAATGGTAATCAAAACACCAGCGATTCCGAATAATCATCCGTTCAGACGAGGAGCGCAGAGGAAACCAAAACAAAGCCGCTTAGTGTGGGAATTTTTTAACATTTCCTCCCATTTCTCCTGAAACAACCAGGAAAAATAATAATAATAATAATAATAATAATAATAATAATAATAATAATAATAATAATAATCCTTTGTTTATTTTTTTAACTGGACCTGATTCCAAATACTTTTGAAGCCCAAGGAAAACTTTTAATTAAGTAATTAATTTTATTCTAAAGCAGGGTGTACAAACTTTTTGTTAGATGGGCCAAAATTGTCGAGTCAATAAAAAAATAAAACACAACAAATAAAGTTTTTTTTTTGTTTTTTTTTAGAAAAGGGATGTTATTGATTGTAGAAACAAAATTTACATTTGACGTATTAAATATAATACATTTAATCTCAGGGTTTAGGTCGTTTTCTTTCAAAATGTTCTTTACTTTTAGCCAAGCATTTACTTAAAATATTAAGAAAAAATTTATTTGGATGCAGCAAATTTAGCTTTTCAGCTCAAGGGTCTGGATCGACATGATTCTTTGTTATAAAAGATGAATGTTTGTTTTGTATTTAACAGATCATCACCTTCCTAAAATACTGGGAAAAGTAATTATTTGCTAAAACATGATTTACACAAATAAAAAAACTTTTTTTTTTGCCAAATAAGCAATTTTTTTAGTGGCAACCAAAAGATGTTTCAAGCAACAAAAAGAAAAAAAACACTTTTTGGCAAAAAACAAAGTTTGTTTGTTTGATTGGTTGGTAGCCAGAAGTAATTTTGGCAAAACAAAAGGAAAGAAAGAAATAATAATCTCTTTTTTTTGCCAGAAGATGAGTTAGGCAATAAATAAATACATAAATTAACATTTTTGTCAAAAAAGGTTTTTTTTGTTTTGTTTTTTTTGCAGCCAAAAGTGATTTTGGCAAAATTAGATAAATTAAATAATTAATTAACACCTCTTTTTTGTCAAATGATGGCAAAAAAAATTCACTTCTGACAAAAAATAACTTAGGCCATTACTTCAGGAAGTTGACGATTCGTCAATAATAATTTTCATTTTGATTAAAATTGGAAAAAAGTTAATTGAAAAAGTGAATTAACAAATGTATATTTTCCTTTAACTGAAGTCAGGGGGGCACAATAACAAAATCAATCCTGGGGCCACCAATTCGCTTTGGACGCCCCTGTTCAAAGATCCAGAACTCCCCAGAAACTCCAGCTTTTTCCTCCAGGTTTCTCCGGGTTGCTCCGGGGTTCCTACCTGCCAGTCTGAGCGCCGACATCCGCTGGAACTCGGGCTCCTGCAGCCACTTCCACATCCTCCGGAAGGTCTCCCGGCCGGACTTTAGTTTACTCCAGGGCTTGGGGTTCCGCAGCAGGTCGGACAGCGTCCCCTGGGAGCGGCACAGCACCCGCTGGGCGAAGATGGCCTGCGGGATGCTGTACCTCTTCAGCTCCGCGGTGATCCTCTGCGCCACCTCCTTGGTGTTGATCTCCTCCAGCTGCCCCGACCCGCCGCCCCCCTGCGTCCCCGAGGAGGAGGGCGGTCGCTCCCGCGTGGACGCCAACACCGGCCCGTGCGACGGCGACTGGAGGTGCGGGTGGGGGTGGTGGCCCGGGTGGTGCATCCCGTTCAGGTGCGGCATCATCCCGGCCGGCGGGCCACCCAGGCCTCGGTGCTGGTGGTCGAAGTTCAGCATCTTGTCGTGGGTTGCGTGCGAGCTGGAGCCGTAGTTGTGGAGCCCCTGCTGGGTGTTGTGGATGGAGCCCAGGCCGTTACCCAGCACCGGGGACAGGCTCTGACCCATCCCGGACATGTGGTCCTTATACGGGGTGTAGATGTTGTTCATCCCCGGCAGCCCGCGCTCGTCCCGCATCAGGGTGAAGCTCCCGCTGACGTTCCCGGGCAGCCGCTGGTGGTGGTGGTGGTGGTGGTGGTGGTGGTGGAACTTGTCGGACACGGTGGAGATGGGCGGCAGCGGCTGGAGCGGGGTCAGCGTGGTGTAGGTGCCGCTCATCCCGGGGGACGTCGCGTCGCACGGGACGCTCATGGCGTGGTGCAGCGGCAGCGACAGCTCCGGACGGTACTCCCCGCTGCCCTCCAGGATCATCCCGGACACCATGGCCGGCCGCGGCGCCAGGTCCTGGTGGATCCGGAGGCCCGAAGAGCCGCCGCTCATCAGCTCCGCGTCAGGGGCCACCCCGCCGTGGAGGCTGCCGAGGCCGTCCATTGTCATGTCCGGGTTCATGGCGTACGCGTCCAGGTCCTTGGCCAGGCATCGATAGGCGTTAGTGTAGGCAGTCTTCATTCATCTGTCCTCTCAGTCCATTGGGTCGAGCGGAATTATGTCTCCTGCTGCTCCTCCGGGATGGGTCAGAACCGGTACTCTCCCCGTCCTCCTCCTCCGCCGGCTCCAGCTCTTTGTGTGTTTCTCTGGATCAGACGGGCCTGTGCGGCGGCTCCCCCATATCCAGCCCTCTCCTCCTCCGGTGCTGCTCTGCTCCTCGGAGCGGAGCTGTCCACGGTCCCTACCCGGCCGCTCAACCCACCCTGCTGCGGGAGGAGGCGGGGGACGAACCGGGCTGCCGCTCCGAGGAGGCGCGAACTGGAATGGCGGCTCTGCGGACCAATCAGAGCCCAGGAGGGAGATGTGGAGGGCGTGGCTAAATGCGGATCCGACCAATCAGCGAATTGAAGAGAAGCAGCATTTACAGCGTGACTTTTCAGTGTGGGGTGAATTTACACACAATTTCTGTTCATTTTCAGAGTGGGGTAGTTACGACGGGGTATTTGGGCCGCGATAAGAAAGTAAAATAAATCAAATTACGAAAAGAAATTCAAAATTTTACAACAATAAACTCGTTCGAGAATAAAGTAGTTCAGTTTTATGAATCTGTTCAGTTCGGGTTATCTGTTCAGTTTGGGGAAGTAGTTCACCTTTGCGAATCAATTATTCATTTTTTGGAATTGTTCAAAGTTGGGAATCTCTTGAGAGTTAGGAATCTGTTCAGTTTTAGGAATCTGTTCAGTTTTAGGAATCTGTTCAGTTTTAAAGTGTTTCAGGAGTTTAAATCTTTTTGTCCTCCTGCAGATCTTCTCCTCTTTTTTCTTTTCCTCAGATAAATATTTATATCAAAAGATGCACAAATATCAACTCACTTATAAAATACATAACTGAAGAATTTCAGATAAAGTTAAAAATGCCTCCATTTCTGTGGATATTTATTTTCTGCACATTATAGTCTAATAAATACAATAAAGAATAAATGGAGATCAAATTCCAGGTTTAGCATTTAATTTACTGTCTTAATTAAAACAGAAAAAGAAAATGGAGTGCTGATGTAAAATCAAAATTATTGCAGAAAAAACTAGATTTGGATGAACAAAATATGAAATGTAATAAATAGGAATATTGTCCTTATTTTTTAGTATATTTCAGTTATTATATCTGTGAATATTTCAAATAAGAGATAATCTGGTCATTTTTCCCTCAACTGACTGAAAGTTTCTCTTTACAAATATAAATGCACAGCTTGCAAAATTAGAGCTAAAAATTGTCATTCTTTACATTTAAAGTGAAATATGTGAACTTTATGAAAATATATAAAGATACTTTAAAGTCTGTAAATAAATTTAGTTTTAAAAGCAGTTCTGTATATTTTTAAAGGGTTTAAAATCAAATAAATTAAATTTGTTATGTAGAAAAAATGAATAATCCTCCTCCTGCCTTTAATTATTATAATTCAATAAAAATAAATTTTTTTTACTAATATAAAAAGTTATATTTGTAAATTTTTACATATTTTTTTTTAATTGCAGCTTGCAACACATTTAGTAAATATTATTGTTATTATTTACTGGAATATGTGAATTTTATCAATATATTAGTTTAAAAATCATATTTGTTACAAATATAAATGCACAACTTCCAAAATTAGCGATAAACTTTATTGTTGTTATATTTACTGGAATATGTCAAATTTAGGAGAAGTTAAAGTTTTTAGATAAATGCTTTTAAAAAGTTGTTAAAATTCATTTCTGTTTGACTTTAATTGGTTTAAAATCAGATTAATTCAGTTTAAAATGATGAAGAAAAATAAATAATCCAGCTTCTTTCTTGATTTCAGTCATAATACCAGAATCTGCAAATTAACACAAATTAATCTAAATAACTGCATTAGAGGAAGTTTGCTGCTTTTTCCACTAGAAAACCTTCATAAAAACAACTTTTAGAGGATAATAATAATAATAATAATAATAATAATAATAATAATAATAATAATAATAATAATAATAATAATAATAATAATAATAATAATAATAAAGTTCCTCCTCTGCCTCCATTGTTGTCGCCCGTTGGCCATGAAATCGTCTTTTATTGGCGACACAAAGGCGTCGACCCGACCCGCTGAGTTCAGATGCTGAGCGCATCCAGAACCAGCAGAACCAGCAGAACCAGCAGGACCAGCAGGACCAGCAGAACCAGCAGAACCAGTCAGGACCAGCAGAACCAGCAGAACCAGCAGGACCAGTCTGGACCAGCAGAACCAGCAGAACTAGCAGAACCAGTCTGGACCAGCAGAACCAGCAGAACCAGCAGGACCAGCAGGACCAGTCTGGACCAGCAGAACCAGCAGAACTAGCAGAACCAGCAGGACCAGCAGAACCAGCAGGACCAGCAGAACCAGCAGAACCAGCAGGACCAGCAGGACCAGTCTGGACCAGCAGAACCAGCAGAACTAGCAGAACCAGCAGGACCAGCAGAACCAGCAGGACCAGCAGAACCAGCAGGACCAGCAGAACCATCAGAACCATCAGAACCAGTCAGGACCAGCAGGACCAGCAGAACCAGCAGAACCAGCAGGACCAGTCTGGACCAGCAGAACCAGCAGAACCAGCAGGACCAGCAGAACCGGTCCAGACCTCAGCTCTGGCTGGATCACAGAGTTTCAGGACGTCAACATGGAAACATGAAGAAAAACCTCCAGACTCAACAAACCATCATTTAAAACCCAAAATATTAAAACAGATTTATGAGCTTCATCTATTTAGTGGATTTTTAGTGTATTTGTGCCGAGTTGCACTGCAAAAACACAAAATCTTACCAAGTTCTTCAGTTTCTAGTGAAAATATCTTAGTTCACTTTAAATAAGACAAAATGAAGTTATAATAATTATCATTATAATAACTGGTCAGATGTGACAGGAGCTTCAATAATTCCTTAAAATTGATGAAAATGTCTCGTTACAAGTAAGATCATCAATATTAGGAAACTTAAACTCCTGTGTCTTGAACAGCTTTTAGTTTTTTATTTAAGATATTTTCAAACTAAACCAAAATATTGTAAGATTTTGTGTTTTGCAGAGAACTTTTTGCAAATTGCTCCACTTTGTGTTTATTCAGATCAATAATTTGAGATTAATTATATATATATTTAATTTAGACATTTTTTTCATCTGGAATATTTTAAAATACTGAGACTTAATCTGCATATTAATTAGTTTAATTCTTTATTTATATCTCTTTATGTACCAAAATGAAAATCTAAATGAATTAAATGGAATATAAAACATATGTAACAATAAAAATACACTTTTCAACTTATTTAAAGGGTTAGTTTATATTTGTAATTTTTTTGTTTTGTTTTTTAAACATTTCTTCAGTTTTGATTCTTTTTTCCATCTGGATCTTTTCTGATCCTGAATTCTGGTTTTGAATCCAGACGTTTCTCCTGCATGTTGTTCTGCAAGAGCAGAGCTGAGAGGGTCAGAGGTCAGAGGTCAGGGGGCCCAGCATGTGACCTCAGTCCAATCTGACCCAGATTCTACAGGAAGCTGAAACGACCATTTTATTGAACTGAACAGTTGAGATTTTAAAAAGCAGCTGATCAGGTGATGAAGACGAGCTGGTGATGAAGACGAGCTGGTGTTGAAGACGAGCTGGTGATGAAGACGAGCTGGTGATGAAGACGAGTGGATGATGAAGACGAGCTGGTGATGAAGACAAGCTGGTGATGAAGACGAGCTGGTGATGAAGACGAGTGGATGATGAAGACGAGCTGGTGATGAAGACGAGCTGGTGATGAAGACGAGTGGATGATGAACTGAACTGGTGTGGTCCAAGCTGCGGTTCGCGGCCCCTGAACGGACCTCAGACTCAGGAATGTCCTGACTCGGCGCCACATGGACGCCGTCCATCAGGACGTCTAAAGGTTGGGAGACGTGGACAAATCGTTGCTGCGGCTGATAAAGAGACAAACGTCCAGGATGACGTCCTCCGTCCTCTGATAGGACAGACGCAGGATGCCGAGTCCAACCAGGCTGGAGGAAGAAAAAAATCATCCGTCTTTCTTTCTGTCTCTTTATTTTCTTTCTCTCTTTCATTCATTGTTTCTGTCCGTATTTCTGTTTTTCTTTTTCTTCCTTTCTATCTTTGTTTCTGTTTTTTTCTGTCTCTCTTTCTATCTTTACTTCCTTCTGCCTGTTTTTATTTCTCTCTCCATTTCTGGTCCACTTTGTGTTTATTCTGATTTTTCTTTCTCAGGATGTAAAACTCCTTCCAGTTTCTCCTGTAGTCAGTTTTCCTTTCGGCCACCAGACTCTCTTTTCTCTGAATCTCTTCTTCTACATTTCTCCATTTTAACCTTCGCCAACTTTTAAAACGTCGCTTTAAAGAGAAATGATAAAAACACAGAGAAGCTGAATAAACTTGTGGTTGAGTTTATTTGGTGATTAAATGATTAATACAGAGCAGATATAGTTTATTTCAAGTATTTGATTAATTGAAACATTTTAAACTGCAGTATGTTTGTGACGTCTAAATGTGTCTCTGTTGTAGTTAATCTGAATGATTTGATGCAGCTGCTGTTTCACCCAAAATGTTAAATAATACTTTCCACTGAAACACAAATATGTTAGAAAAATAACCACATCACCCACTTTAACTGACTTTATGAATAATTAATCATATTGCAAAATAATATTTCCCTTTTTCAGCAAGATTAAAACAATCTTTTTCGTCAAAGACACATTTCTAGTCATGTTTGTATTTTTGTTTACAAACAAAAGCAGAAAAATAAATGAAGGCAAAAAGCAGAAGCTTACAAAAATAGACCCAGTTTGGGTAAATTCACTCAAACATGGCAGCACATATAAAAACATGGCATCCTCACCTGCAAGGAAGAAAATTAGCATGATGCAGACAATCATTCACATTTACTGAGCCTAAGGTTCAACCAGCGGTTTTAAAGGGCTGATAAAAATTAAATCAATAACAAGAAAGAAGGTTTTAAATCAGAATCACTTTCTGACAATAATAAATTATTTAAAATGTTAATAAAAGAAGCAGTGGCTTAACACAGGTGGCCAAATATATAAAATGAATTTCTTTTAATATATTTTTTATTTAATTTAAAATTTGATACATTTATTTATTGGGTTTTGCTTTATGGAGATGAATTTTTATTGATTTTTTTAGGAGGGGGCCATGGTCCCCCCTTGCCCCCCCTAAGGGTCGCCACTGCTGAGAAGCAACAAAACAAACATAAAGTCAGAAAAACCTGAGAATGCACATCCACAACATTTCCACCAACTTTCCAATTTATCCCATAAATAAATGGATCAAAAATGATCCAAACCATTTTTAATTAGCCCAATTTAGCTCATAGATGAAAACATGACAAAATGTAAGGAGAATTATGTGTTTTCCATCACTGAGTCATCGACAGTGACAAATTGTGGCTTTAATTCTCTAAGTGCTTTCATTTTATACCGACTCCCCTTGTAAAACCAAGCAAAGCAGGAATTAATGCTTGGCATAAAGTTATTTCTCCATCATTCTGTTGCGGTTTGCGTCTGTATTGGTAGATTCCTGCTTCACTGTAGAGTTTTAAACGAGATCCGGCCCGTCCAGCGTGAACGTCCAGCACCAGCGCAGGAGGTAGAGCGTTCTGTATGCAACGGAGCGGAAAGCAGGGTGTGGAGGTCAGGCTGATGGATGGAGGCGCAGCACATTCAACATTTGTGCAGTCGCTCGCCCGTTGTTGCCGTCTCCTCGTAGATTTATAATCTAACAGCAACACTTGTTAGCCTTGGTTTTAGCAGATTTACAGGTACACAATATAACAGCAGCCAATTTAGATTTAAGTCACGTAAGATTAAACAAAAAAGAATTACTCCAAAGTTTTAAACATGCGACAAAACAATTCTGTCAATTTGTCAAGGAGTTTGACTAAATGAAGATTAAAATGACGTAAAAACAATCTGTTTCTGACCGCTAACGGTTTGCAGCTATCAGCTAATTTAACTATCAACGAATTTAAAAATATAAATGTTTGTTTAATGTAATCACTAGATCAAAGCAACAGTTTTTCAAGCAAAAAAACTGATTTAGTGAGCAGAATACTGCAACAGAAGCAGCTATGCATACAGCTAGCAACGGCACCAGCTAACAAACATTAGCATTTGTCTCGGCGCTCAGAGAAACCATAACAAATATGTTTTATATTATTATTTATTGGGATTTAATAGTCGTTGTAAAACTGTGTAATAACCGTGGAAAACTCATTGTTAGCAAGTAGGTGGCTTGTTAGCTTTTATTCTAGCCAACCAACATTAGCTTTCTAAGACTGCTAGCTAACCAGGAGAAATGATTAAATATAATCTTAATTTAATTAGTTTTTCAGAAAACTGACAACGAAATGACCATCTAACAGCATAAACCTGGATACATGACAGGAAAACAGATGACTGTCTCCCTAACAAGCAGAATGGCAGAAGAAACAAAATGGCTACTTAGCATAGCTAGCATAAATTAGCAGCTATCAGACTTTTACCAATCTAAAGCTACTAACAAACCATCAGAAAATGGTTTTTATGGAACAAATTGGTCTGAGTAAAAGTTTTTACAGGACTGGAAAACAGATTATTGTCACGCTAAGTTATTAGCTAGCATTTTGTTGAGTTTTGTTTTAAATTTTATCTTTGCAGTAACACTATTGGGTTTAAGTTGCTTTGTTTCCCGTTTTAACTCCACGCCTGGTTCAAGTTTATGAATGATGACACTCGTTTTGCATTTTGTTGTTCTACCGTCTGTATTTTATCTCATAGTTAAAACCCTGACTTGGTCCGCTCCAGTCCAGTCTTGATTTTTTTTCCAAAGTTCTCAGTCTGGACGCTAACTCCACAAATGATTTCTGCCCACCTAAAAATAATATTGAGATGGTCAAAAGTTGGAAATGTACTTTCAGATTTTATATATAGACAGAAATGCAGAAACAGAAAACAGTTTGATCAATCGTTCATTTTAAACGTTAGAAAACAAAAGCTTCAGCGTTTTGGATTGTTGCTGTTTGCAGAGCTGCAGCCATTTGAAGTGAAGTCGGCAGCCCACCTTCTTCAAATCCAACAAAATCTGTCAATTTGTGCAGCAAAAATGTGCTTTTGTGCCGCTAGCATGTCAAAGATATTCATAAATGCATCCAGAGGTCATCAGAGGTCAACCAGTTCCAAAACGAAATTAAACACAATTGGTGTCAATTAACTCTGCTGCGTTTGTGCTGCAGCTAATTTAATGTGTGTTGCTATGGCTTTGAAGATATTAAAGGAAGTTTAAAGGTCAGCAGGTCAACCAGCCCAGCCACATTACCCAAATAAAACAAAATTGGTGTTAAACGTTTGTGCAGCAAAGATTTTCATTTGTGCTGCTATCATTTTAAAAATATTAATAAGAAAGTTTCCAGAGTTCAAACATCCTTTAGTCCCATTTACAGTCAAGGTCAAAGGTTGACCTTTTGACCTATAAACTGTCATTAAGGTTTTCTAAGCAAAAGCAGCACAAATAAACATTTCTGCAGCACAAACGCAGCACAAAGGTTTGATGCTAATTATGTTAGCTTTGAAGCAGGTTTGGGGGCCGAATTCACTCAAGTCCTTTTGCCTCCCTCCTGAATAACTCCAGGTCCGGTCCTGGCCGTAGTTTGGGCCGTATTTGGCTGTAGTTTGGGCCGTAGTTTGGGCCGTAGTTTGGGTGTAGTTTGGGCCGTAGTTTGGGCGTAGTTTGGGCGTAGTTTGGGCGTAGTTTGGGCCGTAGTTTGGGTGTAGTTTGGGCCGTAGTTTGGGCGTAGTTTGGGCGTAGTTTGGGCCATAGTTTGGGCCGTATTTGGGCGTAGTTTGGGCCGTAGTTTGGGCCGTATTTGGGCCGTAGTTTGGGCGTAGTTTGGGCCGTAGTTTGGGCCGTATTTGGCTGTAGTTTGGGCCGTAGTTTGGGCGTAGTTTGGGCCGTATTTGGCCATAGTTTGGGCGTAGTTTGGGCCGTAGTTTGGGCCGTAGTTTGGGCGTAGTTTGGGCGTAGTTTGGGCCGTAGTTTGGGCGTAGTTTGGGCCGTATTTGGGCATAGTTTGGGGCGTAGTTTGGGCGTAGTTTGGGCGTTAGCTGTGCTGGTTAGCCCTGAATCCAGGCGTTAGGCGCAGTGCGACAGGCTGAGCTTCAGCAGGCCTTCGGTGTGCATCTTGTAGAGCAGCTTGAACTCGGCCGGCAGCTGGTGGGACTCCTGCCACTTGGTGGTGAACTTGGTGCCCTTCTTGTCGTAGTAATGGTACGGCAGCTCCTTCCCGGTGTTGGGGTCCCAGCCGAAGGGCCAGAACCCGTACAGGTGGATCTGGTCGCACATGGAGGACGCCAGCGTGTACATCAGGATCCCCGTGCTCAGGCGCTTCGGAGACAACTGCTTGGTTTTCCAGTAGCTGCAGAGAAAAGAGCAGCAAACATTTCTATTGGGAAATTATGTTCTAATAAACAAACTTAAAAAAAGAAAAGAAAACTTATGTTGTTCATGTTAATAAGCCAAAAATGATTTTCTTTCAACCAATATGTTTTTTAATCCATCAATCAAGTTGATTTTTAGAGCATTTCAGCAACAAAGAGGTTCAAAGAGATTTATGTCATAAAAACAGTCATAGAAAACTGTCAACAAGAAATAGGAGCCTGATTTAAATCAATAATTCCTTAATATTGATGAAAATGTTCTAGTTCCACTGCCAGATTATTTCACTTATAACAAGACATTTTCCCATGTTGTCTATATTTAAACATTGTTATCAATATATTCTGGTGCAACCGGCCCTTTAAGGACATTCATGAATTATTTAGATGAACTAAACGAGGCTGGTGTGAATTCATCATTTATCTCATCTATGTTATTGGAGTTTAATTTATGGATTTCCTTCATTGTGATTGGTTGGTGGCCGGCAGAAGGCGGGGCTTTCAGGCCCTTCCACTGATTCACAAAGTGAGGAAGAGTAAAAAAATCTCCTCTTTTCCTGATGTTTCCATCATTCTGCCTCTCAGAGGGGAGACTCTCCACACCGACCCGGACAAAAGCGTCCAGGAGTCCTGGAGCTGCTGGACGTGCTAATTCTCCCTCTGCAGGTAGATTTAATGGGATTGCTAAAGATTAAGTTACCGTTACAAGCAGCCTGCTTATCTGAGACACCATTAAGCGCCGGACCTAAATCCCCTCCACGGATTCAGCCGCCTTTCATTCCCTTCGTTAAATAGCCGCTTCCTCATAATCCGGCTTTGAGGCTAAAGCTCCTCTGTGCTGTAAACAGAAAGCGAAGCTACGACATGTTAGCTTCTGGAAACGACTAAAAACAGGATCTGGACACCGTAGGGAGACAAAACGGAGGCTTTATTTCACAATCTGAAGGCTTCATGCACCTGGTAAAAGTATTTACACCCCTAAACTGCTCAATGCATCATCTGAATATCAATGACATGCAGCTATAGTGAAACGGCCTAGACAAAGTCCAGACCTAAAACTAAGTGAGAATCTGTTCAAACCTCATGTTCTCAGATTCATCCAGGCAAACTGAGCTTGACGTGTTTTGGAAAGAGAAACTAGTCAAAATGTCTGCAAAGTGTTTACACAGGGGGGTGAAAACTTTATATGTTTCAGATTTTTATTTATTTTTATTTTTCTTCAACGTCACACTTCACTGCTTTGTGTTGGTTTGTCACATAAAATCCCAATAAAATCAGCTGAAGTTTATGATTGGAACGTCACAAACGTGGAAAAGTAGAAGCAGCATTAAAACTTTTGGAAGTGACGGTACACAAAAAAAAAGAACATTAATAAATATTTCTGCTGTTGGCAGCTTCTCCAGTAGTGGGCACCGCTAACTAGAAAGTTAGTTTCATCAACACTAAACCGCAAATCGTAAAAATTTGCTCAGCTAATGCTAAGGCGCTATACCAACATGGTGTTTAGAAGACGCTAATGCTAAGGGGCTATACCAACATGGTGTTTAGAAGACGCTAATGCTAAGGGGCTATACCAACATGGTGTTTAGAAGACGCTAATGCTAAGGCGCTATACCAACATGGTGTTTAGAAGACGCTAATGCTAAGGCGCTATACCAACATGGTGTTTAGAAGACGCTAATGCTAAGGCGCTATACCAACATGGTGTTTAGAAGACGCTAATGCTAAGGCGCTATACCAACATGGTGTTTAGAAGACGCTAATGCTAAGGCGCTATACCAACATGGTGTTTAGAAGATGCTAATGCTAAGGTGCTATACCAACATGGTGTTCAAATAGTTGAATATTTATCAACAGCCAATAAACTTCAACACAGACGTCAAACTTTAATCACCTGAAACTTTACAAAACAGCCATGTAAATTCCAGCTTTAGAGTTTATTCGTAAAAATTAATTTAGTGAAAGCTAAGTGTGCTAAATGTTTTCACAGTTAGCTAAAGCCCTGAATAAAATTTAGCTCCACTACTAGCGCATTAGCGGATTAGCAGAAATGTGCCCACTGCTCTAAAGCATCAGAACAGGACATGTGAGAAAAACATCAGTATTTAGTTGTTTTTGTTTATCAGTGTACTTGTAATTTTTGTCTGAATATTAAAGTTTGTTAAACATCTACATCTTAGACAGTAGATCAGAATTTATCCGTAAAGACTAATAAAGGTAGATGCTAAGTGCGCTAAGCGTTTTCAAAGTTAGCTAAAATGAGCTCAGATTAATGAATTGTGCTCACCACTGCATTTAAAGCCGAGTTGCTCTGACAAAGTGTTGCTTACTTGTTGACGTACTGCATGATGTTTCCGGGCCAGGCCAACTGGACCTTCAGCTGGCCTCGATGTTCCACAAAGAAGTCCACCAGCGTCCTGGTCACCGTGGCTGACGTGTGGAAGAAAAACGCCGGGATCCACAGGATGGCTCTGTCCAGCTTCTTCAGGCTCAGGAAGAAGTTGTTCCTGTCCTGCACAGTCAGCAGGTTATTGTAGTATTTCTCCAGGATGCTGGGGTTAAAGGTCGTCATGTTGGTCCGACGCCCAACGTCCTTCTTAAAAATCTCCGTTGGCGCGAAGTTGCATCGGAGGACAAAGTCGTATTTTTCTATCTGGGCCCCGCAGCGCGACCCGGTGAGGATGCCGCTGTTCCCGATGACGGCGCAGACGTTGTAGCGCTTGTTGAGGACGGGCGACACTTCCGGCAGGAGCGACCGGAAGTTCTCGCCGATGGAGTAGACGTACTTGTGGCTGGAATAGTCAAAGTGCATCAGCTGGCCGACTTTGACGGAGTCCCGGGTCAACGTGAAGTTACGGGGGATGTCGATGTGCTGAGAAATCTCCGTCCTGCAAAACGGTGCAGAGACTTTAATGGAAACTGTTGGAAAAGCCAAATTATTTTATATAAAGCAAATCACAATAAAAAGATAGTTTTTATATATATTTGTTACAATTTTTATATAAACGGTCGCTATGTTGTGACACTACAATATGAGTTAAATAATCTGTGAAAAGATGAATCTTCTCCATCTCCTCCCTGAGCTGCTATTGCCATGACCAAAAACAACCAATCAGAGACAGGAGGCGGGTCTTAGCGCTGTCAATCATCCTCATAAATGTGCTGTTAAATGTGCTAACAACTGAACGTTACAGAAGAACTGTTTATCTGCCGTCATCAGTGGCCACGCTAACTAGCTTTAGCATTCACAACATGCTATGCTGATGAAGCCTGATTGACAGCACTAAGACCCGCCTCCTGTCTCTGATTGGTTGTTTTTAGTTAGCACTGGGAAAAGGCAGTGAAGTCACACTTTTTCAGATTATCCGTCTCAACAAATTATGTTTAAAACAATAAAAATTGTATCAAATTTACACATTGCAGCTTTAAATAAACATGTTTCATAAAACACTTCCACATCTTTTTCTAAAACTTCCCAGTTTTCTGTAACTTTGGGTTTTTTCTGCCGCTGTGAACTTCAGCGGCTGTCCACATGCTGAGGCCGTTTCCTGATGCGCCTCAGAGCTAAAAGCCTGTCGGGCTGTCGTACCTCAGCTGAGTGAAAGCTGTGCTGTTGTGCCTCCATTTAGAGGCGTTCTGCAGATCCTCGGTCAGCGCGCTGGACAGAGGAATGAAGTCTGGGTCCAGGTACTTCATGGCCAGCTGGGAGCTGCGCAGAGCAAACCAGTTGGGTTTAAACTGGGTTTTCCTCAGCTGGTTCATTTCAACACGTTTTCAGAAGCAGCTTAGCTCGTCTGCATGCAGACGCAGTGGAAACACTCAACACTTTTAAATGTTTTATAAAGAGCAATAAGCAATAATCAGACAGGTTGATAATTTAAAGCAATCATGAATTCTTAATTTAAAGAAAAAAATGGTAAAAACAATTTTTTTTTATGTTTTTTTTAACAAAGCCATCAAAGACAACAAGCAACAACTGTTTGATTTAATAAACAGTCAAATGCAGGAAGATTAATTTCAAACATGGATAATAAAATATTTCTCCTGTTCCAGTTAACCTTTACACTGTAAAAACACAAAATCGTACAAAGTATTAGTGTCTAGTTTTTAAGCAAATATCTTAGCAGACTTGAAATAACACAAAACCAACTGAAGAGTAACTTTTTACTCGGCTAAAAAGTTACTTTTAATTTAGTTTTTGTCTTATTTGCACTAGAAACTAGACAGAAATACTTGGTAAGATTTTGTGTTTTTGCAGTGTAACTCAGTAAAACCTGTCTGATTACCTGCTTATATCTCTTAAAGGGCCAGAAGCACATTCTGCATTAAAATGTTATAATAAGATGAATTATGACAGAATTAGACATAAAAATGTTATTAATTTGTTGGTTATCAGAATATTGGAGCTAAATTGCTTCTAAAGACGCAGCAACAAACTCGTCGTGTTCCTTCAGAAAACCAGATGCATTACATCATTTACGCTGTGGGCTCAGTGTAAATGCAGACTCTCAGTCTCTTCTCTGAAATATTCTTATTTATTCAAAGCACAAATAACTTCAAAGTTTTGCTTAGAAGTTAGTAAGAAAGCCAAAAAGTTGCAGCAACGTTGCCCATCTTAACAAGTTAACAGAGAATCTAAATGTTGAATAAATATTATGTTTTTCAGCTTTTATTTAATTTGATCATTTTTTAAAGCTTTAAATGTTTTTCCAACATCTTGAAATATTTTAAATTCACTTGTTAAGATGAACAGTTTTTGTAGTGAAAGAAGGTAAACTTAAATTCTCCTTCAGTCAAATCCCTACATGAGTAAATATGCTGAATTAGCAACTGGTTTAATATTTATTTTTATAGATTTCTAATGAAGCTGATTTTTCATCAGTAAAACTATTTGCTTAAAATGCAAAATGTTTAAAATATAAGAAAATAGTCTTCATATTATGCTAAGATTTGATACATTTAACTGATTATAAACAAAATAAACAGCTTAAAACAGCTACGCTAGCTAGCTTTGCCGTTTTCCTGCATTTTTCACCAACATTTTTCACCTGAATATGTTTCTTTGAAAAATTAAGTTTTTTAAAAATATTTTTATGGTAAATAGAAAATTTAACTACAAACTATAATGCTAACATGTAGAAACTACATGTTTTCCCTTTTTCTTAAGCGCAGTCAGTTAGCATAAGCATGTTAGCATCCACATCTGCACTGGAAAAAGGGATAAAACTGATGCCTAAAAATAGTTCAAAGCTGCTATAATAGCTATGCTAACGCAGCTTTAAGAATGTAAAACTCTGTTTAATAACTCCAAAAAACAAATCTGGATCCTTTAATACAATATGAAAAATAATCACATGTCAAATTAGAGAAACAGGAAGTTAAAAGTGTCTTCAGTAACAGGGTCATTCATATTGGCAAACAGATTATTTCAGGCAGAAAGAGGCAGTGCTGAATCAGAAACAGCATGAGATGCTAAAAATGACCAAATTATAGCTCAAAATCAAGAAAATTGTTTTTGTATTTAATGTTAAAGGTTTATAAAAGTGTATTTATTGCATTTTCTTTTACCTACCAACTTTTTTTCATTAATAAGTACATTTTTCATATCTTTCCATTGATGCTGTTCCAAAATCAACACCACATGATTAAAAGTTGCCAAGGCAAAGTCAGCGTCTTTGGCTCAACTTTGCTTTGTCTCATCTGTGAAACAAAGTTGTTGCAGTCGGCTGCAGATTTATTTATTTTGTTTTGTTTTTCAGCCAGACGGCCAAACAGAGCTGAAGCAAAAGCTGCTGGTTGTAGGAGGAAGCTAGAGGTAGAAAACATCGCTCTGTATTCACCTCAGGTCAGGTTTACGAGGTGGCCTCTCGCTGCAGCAGAGATGTGAAAAAACAACAACAATACAAAAACATCTGACTTCTCAGCTTCAAACTGACACCAGAGGCTCTAAAATCACATTAGACTGCAGGAGCTGATGTAAATATAACATAAAAAAACTGTTTGATTTAACCAGACTGGTTCTTTATAAAGCCTGGAGAGCTGCTGGTAAAAATAATAATTATAATAATACATCTGAAGAAATTAAGATGTTTGCACAGTGCTGCAATTTAAATATAGAGCTGCTAATCTGAGTGACAGAAAAGAGATTTCAAACTAGCAAAAAAGGTCAAAGGTCAAAAACAACTGGTGATGAGAAAATTCATTAGATACGAACATAAACTGCATAATAGAGTATTTAATCCTAAAATGTTTTACCTCATTACTGATTTTATAAATCTATCAACAAAAAGTGCATTGCTAAAGCACAATGCAAACATATTTAGCATAAGCTAATGCTAAAGCACAATGCAAACATATTTAGCATAAGCTAATGCTAAAGCACAATGCAAACATATTTAGCATAAGCTAATGCTAAAGCACAATGCAAACATATTTAGCATAAGCTAATGCTAAAGCACAATGCAAACATATTTAGCATAAGCTAATGCTAAAGCACAATGCCAACATATTTAGCATAAGCTAATGCTAAAGCACAATTCCAACATATTTAGCATAAGCTAATGCTAAAGCACAATTCCAACATATTTAAGGAAAGTGAATGCTAACTCGCTATACCAAAGTGATATTTAGTGGAAGTTAATGCTAAACATGAAACTAATGCTGAGGATAAATTAGTTAACATGTTTTCAAAGTTAGCAGAAATGTCAAAGTGCTAATCAAAAAATTAGCTCTGTTAGCATATTAGCGGACGTTGTGCTATGTCTCATTCTAATAATATAAACATAAAGTTCCTCAGTAGCAACATTTGCCTCTTGACATGCTAACTCTAGCATGTAGTAGTGCATCCAAACAGAACCTCTGCTATGCTAAAGATCCACCTGTCTTGCCATGACCCTAGGATAGTCGGTTTCAGGCGAACCGACTCTGACTGTTAGCTTGGTTGGATGAGTTAACATTGTGAAATACAGCACTGTGCAAACGTTCATATTCTCCCCAGAGGTATCAGTAAAAGCTGTTTGGAGCTGCAGAGGAAAGTCAATAACACCAAAACACTGATGCACAGTTCTGAGCAGAAGTTTTAAAGCATCCCTCACTTCTTTCTGTTTTCTTTGAATTTTCTTTTCAATATTTTAGATATGCTCTATGAAAAATAGGCGAGGTTCCACTGCACTGCTGGCATATCTCAGTGCCAGGCCCATGAAACTGTCACTAACAGATAAACATCTAAAAAACATAACATGGTATGCAGCAGCAGAAGTGAAAGCGCTATACCAATGCGATATGTAGCAGAAGCTAATGCTAACGCCCTGTACCAACATGGTATGTAGTTCTGACACACTAACGCTGTCGGCTCCCTTTGTTCAACAACTTTAAATTTGGTAGTGTTCATTATTACTGTAAAGAAGGATTATTAGCTTTAAACAGGATACTTTGTTTGCTAACTAAACATTTAGCTAGCAAGTTCAGTAGAGAGCAACATACTTAGCTTAAAACAAAACTATTCAGGTTACATCTACATATTTAGTTGGTAAGCTAATATTTAGCTCCAACTATTTGTTTGAAGCTAATTATTAAACTTGCTAACTAAATATCGTATTTAAAGCTTATTTAACTTGCTAAATGTTTAGCTAACTAGCTAACTGTTTTGTTTTAAGTTAGCTTTCCCACTAACTACTGAACTTGTTAGCTAAATATTTAGATTGAAGCTACATATTTAGCTTGTAAATAGTTAGCTAACTTACTGCTTTTGTTTTTAACTAAATGTTTTTTAAAGCTAAATATTTAGCTTTCTCAGTAAATATTACACTTGTGCAAATCAGTTGGGGAAATATCTTTATTTGAGCTTTGGAAGGTAAACTAGCAGGAAGTGAGGGATGATTTAAGACTTCTGCACAGACTGAGGGTCTGTGAAATGATGAGTCAGGTTTGGTTTTTCAGAGCAGCCAATGGAAACAGAGCAGGCCTGATCAGAACCTCCTCTGGACTCACCGGAACCCCGTGTGGAACATGTACATCCTGGGGCCTCCGTTGGGTCCGTACCGCGGGGGTCCGGGCAGGAAGTCCTTCTTGATGGACACGTAGCTGATGAGCGACAGGATGAGCAGCGCCACGCTGAAGATGATGAGCCCCAGCGCGCTGGCGATGCGCACCATCCTGCCGCGCCGCGGGCAGCCGCCGTCCCGGACCAGAGCCTCAGCGAGCGGCCGGAGCGCGGCGCGCAGCGCGGACAACCAGGCGCGTCGCATCGGCGCGCCGCATCTGCGCACCGCGTCTGCGGCGGAGCTAAAGGCGTTTGTCAGGGGTCCATGTGGGGGTGGAGGGAGGAAGGCTCGGGGTGCGGTGTTACCTCACGGAGGCCGCGCTGGAGACTCCGCAGCCTCACCGACTAGCTGAATGCGTGACGCGTTCACGGCCCGCTCATCCCGCAGGGTGGAAATCCGAGGAGAAGCCGGAGGGTTTCCCCGCATCCATGGCGGCTCAGATCGGGTTCATAATCCTCCTCCAAGGCGCTGAGATCCGGGAGGCAGCGAGAAGATGGATGCTGCTCTTCATCTGCATCCTCCGCGTCGGGCTCCTTCCTCCTCCTCCTCTTCCTCTTCCTCCTCCTGCTGCTGCTGCTACTGGTTCAGGCTGATTAATTAAACTGGTGTCGCTTTAAGGAGAAAGCAGCTCCTGTAAGGCTGTAATCAGATAAACAAGCAGCAGCAACATCCGAGGCGGAGCTCCGGGAGAGAGAGGACAGCATCCCACCGAGCAGAGTCAGCCGAATGTCTCCAGAGACCGAAAATAACTCGGATCCACCTGAACGCAGCTCCAATTACCGCAAAACAGGCAGCAGCGCCAAAATACCGCAAAACAGGCAGCAGCGCCAAAATACCGCAAAACAGGCAGCAGCGCCAAAAATGCCGCAAAACAGGCAGCAGCGCCAAAAATGCCGCAAAACAGGCAGCAGCGCCACAAAACACCGCAAAACACCGCAAAACAGGCAGCAGCGCCAAAATACCGCAAAACAGGCAGCAGCGCCAAAAATGCCGCAAAACAGGCAGCAGCGCCACAAAACACCGCAAAACACCGCAAAACAGGCAGCAGCGCCACAAAACACCGCAAAACAGGCAGCAGCGCCACAAAATACCGCAAAACAGGCAGCAGCGCCAAAAATGCCGCAAAACAGGCAGCAGCGCCAAAAATGCCGCAAAACAGGCAGCAGCGCCAAAAATACCGCAAAACAGGCAGCAGCGCCACAAAACGCCACAAAACACCGCAAAACAGGCAGCAGCGCCAAAAATACCGCAAAACAGGCAGCAGCGCCACAAAACACCGCAAAACAGGCAGCAGCGCCACAAAACACCCCAAAACAGGCAGCAGCGCCAAAAAATGTATTTATTTATATACGGGTATTTTCCACAGTTTTTCACCTGCTTGTGATGAGTTTAGCATTTTTAGAGCAGTTGGACCTGGAGGGACATTGAGAAGTAAATGAAACTGGTGACCTCATTTGACCCCAGAATGTTTCCCCACATCATCACCTCTCCACCACCGTGCTCTGCAGCTTTTATCAGGGGTTTGTGCTGATCTGCTGCATCAGCTCCCAAGATCTCTATGCTGCCTAATATTTAGCTAGCAAGATTAATATTTAGCTTGCTAACTAAATATTTAGTCAGCAGACAAATTATTTAGCATCAATCTAAACATTTATCTAGTATTGTAAATTTCTAGTTTGCTGACCAAATTCTTAGTTAGCAGGCTGATGTGCTAGCTAGCTAATTATTTATCTTGCTAGCTAATTATTTATCTTGCAAGCTAAATATTTAGCTTTGGGCAAATATTTAGTTATTAAATATTTATCTTATTTATCTTGCTAGCTAAATATTTTGCTAGTAAGCTAAATATTTACATTCAAACTAAATATTTATCTCAACACTAAATAGTCTGAATCAAATTTTAAGCTCATTACTGAATATTATGTTTGTAAAATAAATATTTAACTTGGAAGCTAAATGTTTATCTAACTAAACGAGTTTCATACTCGCTACAAACTAAATAAATATTTGGATAGAAACTTAAACATGTAGCTTCAAGCAGAATATTCAGTTTGGTAAACTAAATACATAGTTTTCTAATTAAATATTTGGTGTTATGCAGGTTAAATGAACCAAGTTATTGCTGTTGTTTTTGCCGTTACAGCTGAGTCGGGCGCTGACCGGTCAACCTGTGAATTTGATCGCCTGGTGGATATTTTCCCATGATTCCCTGGGAAGTGAGAATCGTGTCGTTAAATTTTCACTCAGTTTTTCCTCTTCGTTTGATGAATAATAAAAGTTGAGAACAAACAGAGCAGACGCATCATTTCCCTTCACGCCGGCGCCTGGAGATGAAACTCAGGAAATAACTGTTGCCTTTGGCCTGGGAGCCAAACTGGGATAAAAAGAATAAATGAGACAGGCTGATGGAAAACACACACACACACACACACACACACACACACACACACTCGGCTGTCTGCAGGTGAGTGATGTACGGCAGCGCTCCGTCCTCCATCACTACAGTGGACATAACAAAGCACCACATCCGGCCGTTTCCACTCAGCTCATCTCCAGCCTCAGTGATGAGGCGGCCATGATGAATCACGAGACGCGGACGCCGGATTCGTCAGCCTGACCTTGAACATTTGGCCGCAGCTTCGTTAAAACCAGATAATAAATACCTGCTGGACCCAGACGGAGTTATTTTTAGCAGCTTTCTGTCCGTCTGCAGCTTCAAAAGCTAAATTAAAACTAAAACTAACTGGTGGAGGAAATGTTTACATTCAGGTCATTTCTGTGAAGCACAAACACATTTTCACTCAATTAAATTAAAATTTATCTGTCCGAACTGCAAAAACACAAAATGTCACAGAGTATTTTATAATGCAAATATCTTAGTACGCTTAAAATAAGACAAAATAACTTTCAACAAAATATAGGAGATTATTTCTAATCAATAATCACACTGATAAAAACACTGATTGTAAAAACTACTAGTTAAGTGACAACCTGCTATGTAACTAGTCCTTTTGAGTATTGTCTCCACGGTAACTAAAGGTTTAGTTAGATGTGAAATAGATGAATATTTATTCGGTCTCAGCTCAGATTTAAATATTTACTTTGGAGATAAATACTTAGATACTGAGCTGGTAAATGTTTAGCCTGCTAACTACAAATTTAGTTTATAAATTAATATTTAGCTACTAAATGTTTAACTTGCTAATTAAATACTTAATTTGAAGCCGGATATGTTTTCTTACGGCAGCCTAAACCTAAATTATGACCTTTTGCCTCTAAAAGCAGCTCCTTCTGCAGATCCTCGGTTCATTTGATGTAATATTTACTTTTTGGAGTTTGATTGTTGGTTTATTATTTTGCTCACATCCTGTTTTTATCTGTCTGTTCTTCATTAACTCCAGGCTCAGGAATCAGAACCTGCTGCTGGTTTCACTCGTGAGTCCGACTGTAAACAGCATCGATCGGTTCTGACACGAAGCGCCATCGATCGGATCCGTGACGACAGACTGAAGTGGGTCGAGCTCAGACCTCCTGCAGGATCTGATGCATTTCTGCACCAGGAAAGATGCTGAATGTTAATTATAAAATAAAAAGTTAAAGTTTTATTTACCTTAAAGGTGCAGTTAGAAGTAGATCATATTTTCTTAAACTCAAATGAACATTTTGTACGATTTAAAAAAAGACAAATATCGTCCAATACTGATATTTATACCGATGTATCGTGGATCATTAGTAAATATTTCCAGATATTTTAGTCTGTTTTTTTTACTTGTCGTCTTAAAGCCGTTCTGAAGTTATTTGCCTTTTTTTCCTCCCTCATAGAGAAAAAACACTTTAAATATGTTAAACAGGATTTAGTGATTATTTTATTTAAAGTGATGAGAGGAATAAAAACTTTAAGACATTGTGGTGGATGCTCCCACCACCACATCGTGTCAGTGTTTATTTCTTTATTAGTATAGTTTATAGTGTGTTATTTCATTCAGACATATATTTTCTAATGGTGCACAGTTTAGTTAAAGTCTGTCTGAATGGTTCATTTATATTTGTGTTTTGTTTGAGGTTCTGCTGACAGGAACCGGATCAAACCAACTACTGAAAGACTGAAGGGGGAAACTTCAAGTTGATTTTTATTTAATTTTGTCACTTAAATATTCACTTATTGTTTGTGTTGAGTTAAAGTTGGTTTGCTTTATTTGTTTATAAATGCTTTAGTTAATTTTGTATTTATTTGTTCTTTTGTTAGGTCAGGTCTCCCTCAGGTGGCAGATTTAGGAACTACACCCTGTTTAAACGCTTTGTGTTCAGTTATGTTTGTTCAGGCAGAGTTCGGTTAATTTGGATCCAAATTTATTTATCCTTTGATTTAAATCTTTATGCTTTGTTAATGATTTTATTTGAAGAATTAAATTGAAACCTTTTTCTGCTTTGAACATTTTTTGTCTTCGTTTGAGTTTTGGAGAGAAACGAGGAAACGATTTCTGCAACATTCGTCTCCTGATCAAAGCTTCATGTTTGGTCTCATCAACCAAATCCTCCTGGAAACCATCGGGTTAGAGTCCAGAACCTCCAGAACCTCTAGAACCTCCAGAACCTCCAGAACCTCCCAGAACCTCTAGAACCTCCCAGAACCTCCAGAACCTCCCAGAACCTCCCAGAACCTCCAGAACCTCCCAGAACCTCTAGAACCTTCCAGAACCTCCAGAACCTCCCAGAACCTCCAGAACCTCCCAGAACCTCCCAGAACCTCCCAGAACCTTCCAGAACCTCCCAGAACCTCCAGAACCTCCCAGAACCTCCAGAACCTTCCAGAACCTCCCAGAACCTCCAGAACCTCCCAGAACCTCCAGAACCTCCAGCTGGTCCGTCTGAAGCCTGCAGGTTTAATCCGAGGCCTTCGGACCGAACCAACCGACTTATTAACCATCTTCAGAGGAAATGATCTGTAACGTGACGATCGATCTCCATCGCTCGCTGACTGGGCTGGTTGATCATTGACTCTGGTTGGAAGTGGATCCCAGTTTGGACTGGATCCACACTGACACTCCCAGTTTGGACTGGATCCACACTGACACTCCCAGTTTGGACTGGATCCACACTGACACTCCCAGTTTGGACTGGATCCACACTGACACTCCCAGTTTGGACTGGATCCACACTGACACTCCCAGTTTGGACTGGATCCACACTGACACTCCCAGTTTGGGCCTCTGATGGTTCATCCATTTAACGCCACTGAATGATGAAACAGCAACAGCAGGAAACCTTCGGTTCCATGTTGGAACATTAACCACCAAACCTTCACGATGCAAAATTACATTTCTGGGAATTTAGTTTGTGAATTTTGAGCTCTGGAGCTTTAATATGAAATGGGATTTATGTGTTTGACTTTAGTGAGACACAAACAGGTGGAGTGAAAATAATGTTATTCTGATTCATGTTCATGGCCACAAACTGATCAACTTCAGGGTAAAAATGCAGATTTTCTGTTTATTTAACGAAAAGCTAATTGCTGCTTGCTAACGTCAGCTAGCTAAACAGCTACATGAGGCAAAGAAAATCTTCCTAAATATGAGGGGAAACAGTGAAGCATGACAGTGTGTAGAAAGACAATGCTAGCTGCTACATGCTAACGGATGGATGGATGGATGGATGGATGGATGGATGGATGGATGGATGGATGGATGGATGGATGGATGGATGGATGGATGGATGGAATAACTTGTATATCAGACTAACCCTCTCCTCTTCCTGGCTGTGGTTTCTTACCCAGACTCCTCCTCCTCTTCCTCGCGGCCCCCTGCTGGTGGGCAGTAACATGTAGAGATGATGACCTATTGATTTCAGGGATGTTTGCCCAGCAGGCGGGGCAGAAACACAGGCAGGTTGTAACCTCACTTGTTCAGGAATTAGCAGAAATCAGACGGAGCAGATGGAGGTCACTTCCTGCTCACCGCCGTCCCGCTCCGCACTCCGGACCGACGTTCCAGTTTGGTCCTGTCTGCACCAGACGGAGGAAAACTGCTGATCAATATCAATAACTGCTGATCGATGTCAATAAAACGTTTGATTCATGTGGACAGGGACCAACTGTGTGTGAAAAATCCTCACACTGATCTGCAGACGTAGCAATGTCCTGCTTCAGTTCAACTGTTTTATTAATCAGTGCTGAAAATGATCAGATCTTAAGGTTTGGACTTTGACTAGGCCAGGGGTGTCCAAAGTGGGTCCCTGAGGGCCGGCATCCTGCATGAATTAGTTCTCTTCTGGTTTAACACACCTGCATCAAATGATGGCTCATTAGAGACCTGCTGAGCAGGTTGTTAGGACCACCAGGGAGAGAATAAAACATGGCGGATGCCTCAGGGACCCACTTTGGGCCTCAGGGACCCACTTTGGGCCCCCCTGGATTAGGCCATTACAACTCCTTAAAGGAACAGTATTATGTAAAATTAAAATAACATTATTCCCCCATTACAAACATAAATGAGGTGCTGCCTTGATTTTTTTCATGCATGTTTGGAGAGTCCTTTAATCTCCATGGCAACCAGCCAGCTGTACAAAACGCCTGGGTGGACTTAGCCCCGCCTTCAGGGTGCAGCTCCTCCCCATTCAGCTCCTTCAGACTAGCCAGCAGCAATTAGCAAACACCTGAGCTCATCTCAGAGCAACGCTGGTAAAAACGTAGTTAAAGGGTTAATAGAGCAGCCATGTTGGACGACTTCCAGGAGGCGGAGCTTCAGAAAGAGCAGGAGCTTCTTAAAGAGACAGAGGCCCAATTTCAAGATGTTAAATCAGGTCATATTTGATACATGTAGCGTTTTTATAACAACTAAATGAACATAGTTATTTAATTGTGTTATAAAATATATGATACTGCCCCTTTAATTCTTCTTTTCAATGAGTTTCCTAAAGCAAACTTCAGAAAACTCATTTAGATTTCAGTAAAACGTAAATATTTTCACTAAATATTCCAATAATAACATTGATTAGTATTATTCTTGAGCAGCAGGGGCCGTGGAAAATCAGCGGGGGGCCGAATTGGCCCTCTGTCCACCTGTTGGGCCCCCTGTTCTAAACTTTTCAGGAGGTAAAAATCGTCTCATCAGCCATTTTAAAGGCGTCTTTAAGGCCTGAGTGCTTACGGCTGCATGTTTTCACCATGTCAGCCTGTAAATCAGCGCAGCGGGCCGGACATGTTGGGTCTGTGGACATGTGTCTGCGAACGCACCCTCTAACTAAATGGACGGGTCTAATCACCTCAGAGGGAAGAACCCGCCTCTTAACGGCCCCCAGCGCGCGCCGTTTCCTACTGAGAAATGAAATACACCACTAATGGTTTATCACAAACACGGCTAATGCTTTACGCAGACCTCTTACCATTAATAAATGATGACTTGTAAAAGGGGAAGGGGAGCTGTGAAAGTTGGCGGACCCTGAGAGGCTCCACGTTGGATCGGTGTCAGAAATTAAACAGAAACAGGAACTTTGGGTTTGTCTCATTTTGTAACAACCAGGCGGTTAAAAGCTGCTGCTTTTCCTCAGCGGTTGGTTAAAACGGCTAACAGAGGATTAACCAGAGAAACTGAACGATTAGCTTCTGATTTTATTTAACTAAACAAACTGAGTGGAAAAGATGCTGAGGAGAAAAAATCCTGTTTTCTGTCAACTGAGTGAAGTTTGGTTTGGATTCCAGCTGCAGGAAGAAACTGGAAAAATTTAAGTTTTCACATTTTATCCAGCAAGAAAGTGGATTTAAAATGAAAACATTCATCCTGTCACTCATCCTGTCATTCATCCTGTCATTCATCCTCTCGTTCATCCTGTCATTCATCCTCTCATTCATCCTCCCATTCATCCTCTCATTCATCCTGTCACTCATCCTGTCATTCATCCTGTCATTCATCCTGTCATTCATCCTCTCGTTCATCCTGTCATTCATCCTCTCATTCATCCTCCCATTCATCCTCTCATTCATCCTGTCACTCATCCTGTCATTCATCCTGTCATTCATCCTCTCATTCATCCTCTCATTCATCCTGTCATTCATCCTGTCATTCATCCTGTCATTCATCCCACTGATTCTGGTCATTTCCTCTTTGTTTTCCTTCCTTTTCCTCCATATTTATTTTTATGTCTGTTTTTTTATCCTCCTTTTCTCTTTTTGCTGCTGGTTTTTATTCCACTTTTCTTCCCTTTTCTCTCATTATTTCTGTCCTCCATCCTCCTTTTCTTTCTTCTCTTTCACCGGTTTTCATCCTCCTTTTCTTTCTTCTCTCTCTTTCACCAGTTTTCATCCTCCTTTTCTCCTTCTTTCCACTGATTCTTTTATTTTTGCTTCATTTCTCTCCTCGGCTGTTTGTTCAGTAAAATCTTCTGGTTTTCTGTCGTTTCTTCAGCAGGAACCTGGTTGAGCTCCGGCCATCCACCTGATCCGGCCGTAAACCTAAAACTGAGCCGTGTGTTTTTGGTTCTGTCCCGGTACCAGCCGTGTCCTCATTAACCCAACCTCGCAGGCCGCCGTTCATCTCTCCTCTCCTGTAATAACATCCTCGCCCCGTCGCATCGTTTAACTTTTCCAATTAAAAGACGACGGCCGCTCTATTAACCCGAGTCGCCCTGGTGTCATTTTTCCCGCTCTGCGGCGGGCCTCGGGGACCGGACCCGCGCCGAGGCCCCGTTGCCGCGGCAGCAGGCGTGAGGCGTCGGGGTGAGTTATGGCGTCGGTGTGGAGAGGGCAAATCATAAGTTTCTGCCTCGTCTGCCGCTGATCTGTGAGCTGAGAGATAAAGGGAGACAGCTGCTGAGGAAAGGCTGCAGGGTCGCGACCTCTACCTGTCCTGCCTCTCCTTGTCTCTGTGCAGCTCCAACTGGAGTCTGCTCCGGTTTTACCCTTATTTACAAACTATTCTGAGGGAATTTATTAGAAATTACACTGTAGAAATGTTAAAAATTGGTGAAATTCCTCATTTTGAAACGTCAGCGTGCTAATATTGGTTTGTCAGTTTCATTTCTGGCATCATTGAAGCTGCTTTTGGATCCGTTTAGATTTAAACTGGCACAGAACCGAGCCTTAGTTTTAATCCATAATCGGATTAATTGATTCATTAGTAATCGATTAATCACTAACTGACCTATACAGACCATTTACTGAGTGAACAACACAATCAGAGCAGAAATTAAGCAAAAACTGTAAAAAGTTAAATAAATTAAGCATTTAAGATAAAAACAACTTTAGTTTGTAAATATTTCCTTGGATTTTCGGTTGTTTTCCCTCCTGATGGTCCGGTCGACCCGGTTCTACTGGAACCAGAACATCTGCTCCTCCTCCAGCTGCTGTGGCTCTGAGTCAAACCAGCCTGTTCCCCTCCTGGCCTGTGGGGGCGCTGCACCAAGAACCACTGAAGGAAACGACACAAAAACCTCTGAAGACACTGAGAGCAACTTCCTTCTTCACCAGATGGAAACAAAATTTCAGCGGTTGGAGGATTTCTGCTGCTAGCGCAAGGCTAACACGTTAGCTTTGGTTGTATTTACCCAGAATGCCCTGCACTGTAGCCCGCTTCCTGCTTTTGGAGCGGTTTCTGGTCCGCTTGGTGTTCACATACACATTCAAACAGAACCAGAGTTCACTTCAACCGAACAGAAACTTGTTTGTAGACGGAGTTTGATTTTTCGTTCGATTAGCTTTCAGACGAACCAAACTTTCTGAACCGATAGACTTATTTTCTTATTCAGGAAAATGTCCCAGCTGTTTTATTCTCCAGACATTCAGCTGTTCATCCTGTGAATTATTTCTATTTTTCCTGCTAGTCCCCCAGATAACAAGCAGGAAGCAGCTGTCATCATTTTAACGACCTTTAAATAAATCCATGTCTCCTTTGCATTTATTATAAATGTTCTTCTTGTCAGATTGGGATGAGTTGAATGAATCCTGGATGATCTGCAGGTTTTAAACACGTCACCTCTCTGCTCCCTGCAGACGTGATGCATCGCCATGACTTCACCATCCTGTGCTTTAATGAAGGTCACCTTGCTTTGGACAAACCACCTTTCCTGCAGACAAGCAGCTCATTCCTGATGATTACCCAGTAGATCCATCTCTAAAGCTTTAAGGGTCAAACTGGGAACAAAATCCAGTCCAGGACAAAAAATGTAACAAAACACACACAGAAAACCAGCTGGAGGTCAGAACGACTGAAGATAAGAAAGAGACTGGAGAGCATCGGGAAACATGACCAGAGCTAAACTGTTAATGGTCAAAATGAACACAAACAGGGGGATTAATATAGTTCCCAGAAAATAACATACGACTAAATTAGACCTGAGGAAATGAATCCAACTGCATCATCTATCTATCTATCTATCTATCTATCTATCTATCTATCTATCTATCTATCTATCTATCTATCTATCTATCTATCTATCTATCTATCTATCTATCTATCTATCTATCTATCTATCTATCTATCTATCTATCTATCTATCTATCTATCTATCTATCTATCTATCAGTAACAGCTCTTCCATCCCAACCAGCCGAATTGAAGGTTTCCTGTTTGTTGTGTGGCCTCCAGGCCAGCAGGGGGCCCTGAAGATTCTACAAAATCTGCTAAACAGACAGATGACATTTTGCTTTCAAATCCAGTTGGAATCAAAGTAAAATGTAAAGAAAGTTTGGACATTTTACTGCGATGTTTTCCTTTCCCACAGTGAGAAGAAGCTGTCCATTAGGTTTGCACCGGGTTGCGTGTGTGTGTGTGTGTGTGTGTGTGTGTGTGTGTGTGTGTGTGTGCGTGTGTGTGTGTGTGTGTGTGTGTGTGAGATCCCATCGACGTGCTGAAAACATCGATCAGTAGGTTTGCTGTGGCCTCTCGCCAGCGGCTCCAACACTCTGCTCTGTTCTCATCAATACTTCCATCCAGCGGCCTCGGGGCCCCGGGCCCCACCAGCCCCCCACCGTTAGCACGTTTATTTTTAGAGCGCCAAGCCGCCTCTCCACCCCGATTGGACAGCTCAGAGAGCAGCTCAGGGGTCTGTGCTTTGTTTATACACGACAGGAAGTCCAGGAAGGAGATCCACTAACTGCATTAGGGCCACCAAAAAATAATGAATAAATTCTAAATTTGATCTCAGAATTTGGATTTTTGGTCAAAATCCAATTATATATCCAAACATTCTTAGATCAATGTCAATTACGACAGCAAATTAAGACAATTGTAGACAGAAAAAAATTAGTTATTTCCATTTAAAAAACCAGAAATGTTTAATTTAAAAAATATTCTAGAAAAAATAAGAAAATTGTCACAGCTCAAATGTTGTAAATTTGTGAAGAAAAAATACTGAAATTTTGAGATTAATCTCAGAAATTTTCAAGAAAAAAATAAGAGGATTTCTGAGCTCCAAGTGTTGAAAATTTGAGAGGAAAAAAAAAACTCCAAAATTTTTAATCACAGAAATTATTTTGAAAAACAACGAAATTAAGCTCAAAAAGTTTTACATTTATGAGGGAAAAAATCTGAAGTTTAGTACAAAAAACATGAATATTTCTGAGCTGCATAAGTAAAAATTTACAAGAAAAATAACAGCTAAAAAATTGTGAGATTAATCTCAGAAATTTTGTAGAATTTTGTAGAAAGAAAACTTGGGAATTTCTGAGCTTGAAAAGTAGAACAGGTTTGACTTGAAACGTTTTTTTATAGGAAATATGTAAAATTTCTGAAATTTATTTTTAAAATGTATTTTTTAATGGCCCTAAATCTCCATCAGAGTCAGTGAAATTGTTAGTTTATGAAAACAATCATAACTATTTAGTTTTTGCTGTAGGATTTGTAAATCTGCACTTTTCCACACTGAAAGTCTGTCAGAAATTTATTCGGTAGATTTGAGTCTTTAGACTAAGAGAAGTTTGAGGTGTTGCCTTTAACATTTAACTCCTGCATCTTTCAGAGACTCAACATTTCTGTCAGTTTTCTCATATAACCGACTGATTTACACGTCAGTCGGTTCTGCTCGTCTTTTTCTGCTCCTAAACTTTCCAGCTCCTAATTCCTGTCACACACGGCTGGTTCAGGACATTAGCCGTCAACTGGAGCTTGATTAATTAGTGCTTAATTGGTTGTCATGTCACCGACCAATGGCGCGACGGCACCCTGGGGGCCGGTGAGACAGGGGTCAGCAGGAGGAGAAAAGACAGAGAGGAAATATGTCCTGCTGTCCAAGCAGGCAGGTTTCAGCTTTAATGTTAACATTTTCACTCATTTAGCCAAAACTACAGAATGTCCTCATTGATTTATGTTCCTGGATTGGACGACACGTCTCTGTCTGGAAAACATTTAAATGTTTCTTTAAAAGAAGGAATTTTATGAGTTTGAAAAGTAGAGATTTTGTGAGAAAAAACTCTGAAATTTGGAGATTAATCTCAGAAAATTTCTAGAACAAGGAAATTTCTGAATTTGAAAAGACTCAGAAATTTTGAGATTCAACTCAAAAAAAATTTCCAGAAAAAGAAAGAAACTTTCTGAGTTTCAAAGTAAAAAATGTTCCATGTTTTGAAAGTGACTCCATCAGGTAAAGATGTGACTCAATGGCGTCTGCAGGAGCGCTATGCTAGCTTTAGCGGCTAATTGCTGCGAGTTAGTTAACCGGCTTGGGTTAAGTTCAGTCTAAACTCAGATGGAGACGTTCAGGACTGTAAAATCAGACATCAGGTGTTTCCAGTGTTTCTGATTAATCACCATAAACTCCATGAAGCTGATTAAACAAAGTTAAGCAGCACAAAGAGCTTCAGCACACGGTTTGGGTTCAGTTTCTAAAGTCGTGTCAATGTTTCGGTCTGTAATCAGGGTTTTTATGCCCCTAATGAAAGCTCCCCTGCAGGAGGCATAAAGTCTGTTGGACTGAATTGAATTGTTCTTCTCTCAGATCTCTGGCTACCAGGCACAGACAGGCCCTTAATAAAAAGGCTATTTGTCAGTCTGTCAGCGCTCAATCCTGCAATCAATGAGGGCCGAGAGCGGAGCAGAGAGCAGAGAGGAGAAACGGTCCAAGATGGGAATCTGAGGCATCCGCCTGGTCCAGTTCATGTAAGTCCAGACCTTAAAGGATCCATGACCAGTTCAACATGTTGCCTTAAGTTATTTTCTGATTAGCCTAAAATGTGTTGTTTGTGTTTTGATTGAGAAAAACTGCCTCAAAGCTTTAATGCTCTGTAAAACACGAGAGATCTGCTAAAACAAGCAAACAAGATCAGCTTGTGAGCAACTGCTTACTATATTAGCTAGAGCTAACGCCATCAGCAAGCGCTAACACAGTTAGTGGAAGCTAACTCCACTAGCTAGACCAAGCTCCATTTTCTAAAGCTAACACCATTAGCAAGAGCTAACACAGTTAACTAGAGCTAATGCTATTAGCTTGTGTTAACACCATCAGCTAGAGATAAAAGGAAATCAAAACAAATGGGAAGATAATTGATGTATGTTTAAAGTGACATTGTTTATCTTCAATGTTTGCTGCACAGAGCTAGCCATGTAGCATCTAGCATGCATCATCTACCCATAATGCATTGCAGCGTAATTTTTTTTTAAACATTTATAAAAACTTAACCTGTCTTCTATTACATCTAAAAAAATAACTATTTCTCAAATAAAGTCTGTTGTTCTAAACACTCGTGGCTCCGTGAGGGAAACATGCAGATCTGTTCTGACTTCCTCTGATGCTCTTTCTATCTTTCTAACTGACAGAAAACAGATTTAATCTCCAACTCGGTGCATTTTGCAGAACCTGTAGTTCTGCAACATGCATGTTATAAATACCCATAAAACTCCATAACACTCTTTTGCGAAAAATAAAAATAAAACCCTGCAAGAAATTCCAGACGTCTGCCAGCAGCAACTGGTCAGAGGAGAAGCAGGATTTCCAGAAAACACAAAAACACCTCGGGGTAAAAATCCTGCCTGCTTGACGCAACAATGTTTTCTATTGCTTCATTCAACAGGAGATTAAGACGTGTATTTTTGTAAACTTCTGTCTGGTTGGTCAATGCGGTGAAGTTACATCACTGACCTCTGAGGAAGCAATGAATTCATTTATGTGAGTCTGACAGAAAGATTACTAAACAACCCGATGTTTCAGCGAAACATTTTCAAAATTAAGCCACCGGCTCATAATTAAAATAATTTCTCAGCCTTTGTTGTTAACAGATATGAGAAACAGCAACAACGGAAAGAAAAGTGAGAACAAGCAGAAAAGTAAAGATCGTTCTTGTCTTTCAGGCGATAGAAGACTGACTTTGTAACTGTCTTTATATGTTTCTGAAAGTTCAGGTCAGAGTTCATCACTACAGGATTTCTGACTCTTGATTTTCCTCTTCAGGTCCAAAGATAATAAATTTAGTTCAGCTCAAAGACAAAAGAAGAATTTTAAGATTTTTTCCAAACTTTTTTTGTTAACACGTGAAAAATAACAACAAAATAACAGAAAAACCAGAGAAAAGTAAAGATTTTGCTGTGTATTCCAACACTTTTCCTATCGATTGAGCAGCGCTGTGGGTATTTGGAGTGAAACTGGGAGAACTGGGCGGTTTAAGATGAGATGTGGGATCAGGAACATTAGGGGAGGGGGCCTGGAAGCCAAATCCCTGGAAGACTTTCTCTCATAATTAATAAATGAAAGATGTTGTTAGTGCATCTGATCAATAGAGTTGTTAGGCAGAGGGAGCGATTGATTGGGATGAAGGATGGAGGGAATCTGCTGTTCGCTCTGTGGCTCTTTCAGATTTTCACCCTCAGTGAGGACAAAGGAGCCTCCTGAGCCTCATCACCGCTGATAGACACTTAGCACCATCCTGACCTTAATAGGAGGGAGGAGGAGGGAAGGAAAGGAGGGAAGGAAGGAAAGGAGAAAGTTTTCATTAAAGTCATCTAAATGAGAACTTTAGCATTTTAGTTCAGGGTGAAATAATATTGAACTGCAGCTGCAGAGTTGAAACTTTTATGTAAAAAACAGATATTTTAGCTTTATAAGATAAAAACATAATAAACATTAAATTTTATCAAATATCATCAAAAATAATGATAGGATATTGGAATGAAGACTGAAATTAATCAAAGCTCCAGTTATTATTAATCAGCTTCGATCAGGTGGATTTTAAGGGAAACGTTTCAGCTGTTAGCATCTAACTACCTGAAACACACTTAGTGTTTAAGGATTTATTAAGAAAATAACTGTGGTACAGAAACACTAAAATGCTAAAGGAAAAACGTATATCTGGGATCAGTGAGACCGCCGCTAGCATCATGTTAGCAACGAGAAATAAATCAGAACGTCACCGTTTTGGTAGCTGCTTCTAACTTTGGTCAGTTTTCCATACATAACAGTTTGTCAAACAGATCAGTGATTTTTAATGTTGCTAGCAGGACCATCTGACAGAAAAGGCTCCTGGACGTTTATCTGGTTTCCAGCGCCGGTCCGGCCCGCCGTCCTCGGGCCTGATGGCTCTGTGGGACGACTGGGTCAAAGAGAGAAAGGACTCAGCAGTGTGGTTGTGTGTTTGTCCATTAACAGCTAATAGCAGCTCTGTTTCCCCATTATCACTAATGGATACAACTCTCTGGACTCACACACACACACACACACACACACACACACGCACCCCCACACACACACACACACACACACACACACGCACACACACACACACACACACACACACACACCGTCTGCTGGGACCATTACTTACTCTCTCATTCCCATGCTGTCAAAATTAGACATGCAACATGACATCCACACACATGAACACTCTCAGTCTCTCTAAATGTCTCAGCGGACAGGAAGTGAGGCGTTAGGCCAAACAAGGAAGTGTTTCCTGTGGTAACCGGGGATCGGGCCGTGAGTCTGATGTAATGAGGAGATGCAGTCGAGGGAATCAGTCCAAAGTGCCTGTTGACTGTTTTAATTGTTTTCTCACCTCCCTTCCTTTTGTTCTCCCTCCATCCAGATGATTCCTTTATCTTTACCGTTTTTGTTGCAACTTATTTATTTC
The DNA here is from genome assembly GCF_051168715.1 of Poecilia mexicana. Classification (NCBI taxonomy): domain Eukaryota; kingdom Metazoa; phylum Chordata; class Actinopteri; order Cyprinodontiformes; family Poeciliidae; genus Poecilia; species Poecilia mexicana. The sequence continues at coordinate 25,833,885 of NW_028263381.1, forward strand.
TTCTGTTTCTCATCCCGTGTTCTTCCACGTTTCTCCATTTATGACATTCAGCTTGTTTTCTTAGTAAAGTCCATCTGAGCCTGGTATCTGACGGCTGTTCCTGTCAAAACTGCCTTTTTTCCTGAGAACTGACTGGTTTCCAGCAGGACCAGTGAAAGTCGTTCCGCTGCTGTCCTGTGGGAAATGAACAATAATTCAGCGTTTCTCTTTATTTGGTGATGAGAAAAACTGCAGATTAACCTGGGATTAAAGAATAATGAGTGAAGCCACAAAGTGCTACTAGCTTATATGTGCAGCCATTTATAAAGGAAACAGTCCAAAAATACCATCAGCCTGACAGAAGGGACAATATTTAACTTAATATTTACAAACTAAATATTTAATTTAAATATTTGGTTAGTGAGCTAAATGTTTACCTTGCTAACTGTATATTTAGTTTGAGCTGAATATTTAGTTTTTAGGCTTTAAACTAAGTATTAATCTATTTAGCTTCAAACTGAATGCTAAGTAAATATTTATCTCTGATCTAAATATTTAGTTTGCAAAACAAAATTAAATATATTTAGCTTACCAACAAAATATTGAGTACCATATTAAATATTTTTAGCAGGTTACATTTTTAGCATGCTAACTAAACATGCTTACACTAAATATTTAGGGTAAACTTAGTGAGCGTTTAAGCTAAGTATTTAGGTTTGTAGGCTAAATATTTATCTTCAAACTAAATATCTAGCAACCTAAATATTTAGCTCTGATCATAATATTTAATTAGCTACATGAAACTAAATATATTTATATTACCTACTAAATATTTAGCTCCTGGTAAAATTGCCTTTCTTCTCATTAATATTTATCTCCAAATTAAATATTTGGTTAGCAAACTAAATATTTGTCTTGCTAACTATATTTTTAGTTTGAGGCTGTATATTTGAGTCTGAGATAAATATTTAGTTAAAACCTGGACACTAAATATTTAGCTCCAAGCTAAATATTTTTCTTAACTAAATTTCTAGATTAAGCTAAATAGTCATCTTACTAACTAAATATTTAGTTTGAAACTTTGACATTTATAAATTAATGAATAAAATGGTGAAAATTTAATCCTTATTATTTTTTCTCATATTAGAGGCTAAATAACCCAAATTATTGCTGTTAGTTTTTGACTGCATAACTTTACAGACATAAGATTAAAACTCAAGATGATTTTTACTTTTTTTTTCTTTTGGATGTAATCTGAAAGAAATCAAATATTCTGTTTAAACTGGGAAATGGCCTAGTCAAAACCTGGATCTGCCCCTGCTGTCTCTCTCTCTCTCTTCCAGTCCACTGCTTCTTTCTCTCCAATCAATGCAATATTAATGAGCCGCAGCCCAGCAGCATCTGATCAGGCCTTTCTCTGTGTGTGGTTTGGTTGCATCACTCTGCACCACATACACACGCACCCACACACACACGCACACACACACACACACACACACACACACACACACGCACACACCCACACCCACACACACACACATACCCAGTCCTGTGTATTTCCATGAGGTTAATGTGGGTCCATGTGTGAGCGCCCCCCCCTGGGCTGAAGGACAGGCCTCAGGCCAGAGCTCTGCGCTCTGCTGCCGTCAAGGTCACAACAAACTCACACAAAAACGTTTTCATCCAGCAGAGAGGCGAATTATTCACCGACAGGATGGAACGGAAACAAACCAGACCGCCGTTTCTCTGCTTTCCATTCTAACTGTGAAACGTCTGCAGACAAACAGGCTGAGCTAAAAGCTAGGCTAACAGCTAGGCTAACAGCTAGGCTAACAGGTGCAAACACATGAATGATGAAAACTACAAAACAGGAAAAAAACAGATGCAGCAAAAACCAGTGCTAACAAAAAGCCTGTTTCTACAACCCAGACCACTAGGGGGAGTCTGGAGCAGGTAATGAGTAAATATACGCTGCAAACAAAAACAAGCAATAATCAAAGAAAAGAGAAGCAAAAACCTGACATAGAAGCAACAAACAGCAAAAAAGAAGAAAAGAAAGAATCATAAAACGGAGCAAACTCGGGCCACAACCATCCATTCCTCCACACCACTAGGGGGCGTTTGACACCAGGTGACATTAGCCAACATGCTGCTGCTCTGCACTGCAGAAGAGTGACGGCAGCTGTAGGTAGGGAGAAAAAGGAGAAGTAAATTTACTCCAAAACGTTTCTACACACTCAGAAATGTTGAGAATAATCTAAGAAACGTTCAATAAAAACATGGAAGATTCAGAGTTAGAACAGTTGAAAATTTGTACAAAAACGCAAAACTTTTAGATTAATGTTAAGACTTAAAATAATTGTTAGGAAAAATTTCTAAATTTTGAGATTAATTTCATAAGCATACTGGGGAAAATATTGAATTTTTAGAGTTTGGAAAGTTAAAAATTTGCTACAAAAATTTTCAGATTAATCTCAAATTTTCTTGGACAAACTGAATCGACATTTGATTTTTAGTTGAGGGGAAGGTAAATATCTGCTGCGCTTCTCCTGGAGGTTTTGGAGGAATGAACAGAATAAAGGTGACTATCGGGGCGCCGCGCTGGAGGGGCGCCAGAACAATGGTGTGCAAATTATTGTGTTTCTGTGTTTAACAGCTGTTTGGTTGTAAATATGTAAATGTTGTGATTTATAACAGAATTATGCTTAAAATGTGAAATTTGGGTTCAAATAAAAGAAAAAAAATTGTTTTCATTTTGTAGTCATGTTTTCATCATTTCATTCATTGGTTTATAAATGAATACTAAACTAAACCCAGCTTTTATTTTGGTTTTTCTGGATAACAAGTGAATTTGAATATTAGCAAAATGTTTGGGCTAAATATTTAGCTAACTGACTAAATGTCACTTAGGCTAAACTAAATAGCTTAAACTCACATATTTAGCTTGTAGCCAGGAGCTAAATGTCATTTTTTTCAGCCTGCTCCTGGCAGCTGTCAGTCATCTGACATGTGATTATGATCTGCAGCTCCGACACGCTGAGCAGATGCTGCGCCGCAAAACCAATTCATGTCTCATCAGCAGCTCATAAACAGTCCATCGATATCCGGGCCGCTCGCAACAAGCCGGCGCTGTTCGGGAGGCAGGTATCAAATATTTATTATCAAGGAGCTCTTAGTTTGGAAACATGATCAATCGGTAAACCTCTGGTGGACAAATCAGGCCGTTAAGAGCAGAATCAGAGGCTGCGAGCCATCAAACACGAGAAGGCATCGATCTCATTTTACAAACAGAGAAGGAGGAGGAGGAGGAGGAGGAGGAGGAGGAGGAAGAGGAGGAGGAGGAGGAGGAAGAGGAGGAAGAAGAGGAGGAGGAGGAGGAGGAAGAGGAGGAAGAAGAGGAGAAGAAGGAGGAGGAAGAGGAGGAAGAAGAGGAGGAGGAGGAAGAGAAGGAGGAGGAAGAGAAGGAAGAAGAGGAGAAGAAGGAGGAGGAAGAGGAGGAAGAAGAGGAGAAGGAGGAGGAGGAGGAGGAGAGACTTCACCTCCAAACCGACAGAAGGAAGAAAAAAACTGAAACTACAAGAGATAGAAAACAGATGGATGGATGGATGGATGGATGGATGGATGGATGGATGGATGGATACCTGAACAGTTATTTGGTTGGACGGTTGGATGTTTAATCAGTTAATAAATAACTTCATAGCTGCAGTTCCCCTGCTGGCCTGCCGTGTCGCTGTTTCCCTTCATTCTGGTTTCTGCTCTTTTCTTTCTCTCCTCATTAATTTCCTCTTAAACTTTAACTCGCTGTGATCTGAGCAGATAAATCTTCTGTTCTTTAATCTCCTCTTCACTCTTTGTGCTTCGTTTATGTTTCCTTCGATTCTTTCTGAGGATTAAGGAGAAACGTTGGAGGCTCTGATGCCGACAGGCCGAGAAACACCAGAAGAAGAGAAACAACTTTAAACCATCAGCGGGAAGGAAAACACATATTTAAAACACCATTTAGCTGGTTTTATAGGGTTTTATTTACAGTGCAGACGGGAGCCATTTTGAATTCAGTTATATTTTATTTCTGTTTTTAGATTTTAAAATAAACTGAAATGAAAAGAAAAAAGTGCATAATTTCCAACTTAATAAAAAGAAAATTGGATTTCAGTAAAACATCCGAGCTGTCGCAGCTTCAGCTCCTAAAACAACATGAAAACCTGAGACGTGCAGAAACTGCTGGTTCCTTTAAATCAGGACTGAAAACATAAAGGTCAAAGTTCAGCCAGAATGTTGAGAATTATGTCTCAGTTTTTACATTTTAAATGTGCAGCTTAATGATGCTTCACACATAAACCTGCTTTTCCTATTAAGGTGAAATAATTTAATATTTCCTCCTGTAAAAAGTGATTTTATTGTTAAACTTTAAGGTTTTTTCTGCTCCTCTGAGTTTGAGCCAACAGAAAATAAAAACTGATTTCTCCTTAATGAATCATGTTTAGTTCATCAAACCTGTAATATTTTGGTGGATGAGGAGATAAAATCCGTCCTTCCTGGCGGCAGAGTGAGCAGCTGCTCCACTTCCCAGTGTTTCTGGGAATAATTCCTGTTTTTGTTCGATGCAGCAAAGCCTTCGCATCAACTGATGAAAGGAATTAAGGGAAGCAGATGAGAAGAAACGGCTCTAAATTTGCTGCATAAGTAATTTTTGATCAATATGTAATGGTAGAAAGTTTGCTCTTTGAGGCTCTGATCCGATTCGTCTGAACGCTGCAAAAAGTGACGCGCAGAGCAGATTTAATTATCTGGTTTAAAGTCAAATTATTTGGGTTTATATGGAGAGAAATCAGAGAAGCTGCAGTTTGTAGACATTTATCCTTCACAGCATCACGTACATGACCATCTTAGCTAGCAGCTACATTAGCTAAGCTAATCTTGCTAGCTCAGCAGTGAATATCTCTGATATTTGTCTTTCACTGAGGTGGGTATAGAACTCAAAACCTGTATCTGAGTAACAGTTATGTGTTTATAAAGTTTAGGACAGAGGTGACAGCTAGCTCTAAGCCTGTGGCTCGTTTTTTGTTGTCATAGCAACTCCATAGCAACTGCCTACCAAGATGGCTTCTCAGTTACAAAGTCCCCTTAAGGGTGACGTCACATGAGAACGATGTATTGCCAAAACAAACCCAGCTGGAAATACAAAAACTTTTAACTTTTCATCTTTGACTTTTGCCTGGATGAACCGTAAAACTCGGCCGGGTAACTTCTTAAAGTGTGTTCGTTTCTCTCAGCTCCATCCGAACACATGATCCCAGAAATCCCGGCGTCTTAGCCGCCGTTAGTCGTCCTGATCCCGCTCTAAGCTGCAGCGGGTTGATAATTGAACAGTAAAGCAGGAGCGTTTACGTTCTGACAGCGCTGTGGTTTTAAAGTCGGGGGTCGGGGCCCCGGCGCGGCACGGCCCCGCTGAATCAAAGCCCGTCTGGGGATTTCGGCCCGGTTTTAATTCCCACCTGAGGGACTGACGGCTTCTGACACCATGTCGATATTTTCTCTCTCCAGCTGCGCTGAATCACAGCCGCGCTGCTCTTAACTACCCCTCCAACTCTTCACCCTCCTCTTCCTCGCCAACTTTAAAAACAAACTCCAGCTTGTCGGCGCTAAGCTCACACGTTGTCCCGGTTTTGATCTCCATTCGCTCTGTGCTTAACATCGACTTTCCTTCTTATTTTAGTTTAAATGCTGAAGCCGGAGGACTTTGTCCCGTCTTCAATAAGCGCCGCGCTTTCCCAGGATTAAAGGAAACTTAGAGGAACTTAGCAGGTCGGAGGCTTTGATGCAGAAAGCTGCTGCTGCTGGAGTCCAGACGCTCCGGGAAGAGATGAAGGAATGAACTTCTCTAAACTGCAGGGATGAAGGAGGCCAGTGGGAAACGCTCAGTTTAAATCTGAAACATTAAAATGCTTAAAAACATGAAAGTTTAACATCTCACGTTTCTGTTTCTACCTTCAGGGCCTTTTTATCCAGCTGGACATAAAAATATTTGTGTGCTTTTACTACACCGCTTAGCTAGCTAGATAGTTAGCTTTTGGCTTTTTTCCTAAATTGCCAGTTTTAAATTAAATTCCAAATGATCAGATTTTCAACATTATAAATCCTTAATGAATGCATGGCAGCTAGCAAGCTAAATGGCTTTTTGCCAAACTAGCTAGATTGATGAACTAGCTATTTCATTAGCTAAACACATTTAAATATGATAAATTTGCCATTAATGGAGTCTAGTTAGCATGCTAACTTTATGGCTTAGCAGTCTACGTCAGGGGTGGGCAGTCCTGGTCCTGGAGGTCCGAGTCCTGCAGCTCTGAATGTCTCCCTGGTCCAACACACCTGGATCCAACAGCTGAATCTCCTCCTCACTGCATCAGGTTCTGCTAACAACCTCATTATTTGACTCAACTGTGTTGAAGAAGAGACGCATCTAAAAGTTGCAGACCGGCCCACCAGGCCTGGAGCTGCCCACCCCTGGTCTAGGTGGTTATCAAGCTAAATTAACTTTTTGGCAAACTAGCTAACTAGTTAATTTGCTGAGCTGGCTATTTATCTAGCTACATATATTTCACCATGATAAATTCACTATTATTGGAAATTAGTTAGCATGCTAAATTTATAGAGCTCAGCAATCTGGCTAGGTGGCAAGCTAAATTAACTTTCTGGCAGACTGACTAACTAGCTAGATTGCTGAGCTAACTATTTAGCCGGCTAAGTAAGTTACACCATGACAAATTCAAAATTACCGGAGTCTAGTTAGCATGCTACATTTACCGCTAAGTAGTAAAGCCGCCAAGCTAAATAGCTTTAGCAAACTGGCTACCTAGCTAGATTCCTGAACTTGCTATTTAGCTAGCTAAACATATCAAGATGTAGGGAGCTAACTAATGTCAGCCCTCAGGTGAAATTCAACAGAAAGGTTTAAACATCTGCACAGGCGATCCTAAATCAATGTCAGAGTAAAAACAGAAATCATGTACAGTACAGAGCCATGTAAATAAAAACTTTAAAGCTGCTGTAGCTGAACTGGGTCGTGTCAATCAGAATGTGACTAAACGTTTGCAGTTTTTCTCACATCCAGCTGTGAGATCGTATTGATCTGAAACAACGGCGGCTCTTTGGTTAATCTGTTTGTATCTGAGAGGGAAAAGCAACTTTTTGGGAACATCAATAATGGAGAAATACAGAAAACAGCAGAAACAAACAAGTCAAACCACCTGAAACCAGAAGAAACGAGACGCTGAAGCAGGAAGTTTGAGACTTTATGAAACATTATAGTTGAATACAAAGTGGTGAGAAAGTATTTACACCCTCAGATCCCTTAATAATCATCCCTCCTTCATAATGCAGAAAGATGAACTTCAGCTGTATTTTTTCCCCTCAGACCAATCAGAAGACCCCACTAATTGCTTTGACCTTTGACCTCCTGCTTCGTTTATCTCACCTTCTCTGTATTCAGTCTTTCATTTCTCGGTTTTCCTGCAGGATCTCCTCCGTCTGCCTCTAATCAGTTTCCAGTCTCGACCCCATCAGGTTATCGATCGTATTGATCAGCTGCAGCTTCACATTTTTCTCATCATTTCTTGTCTGTCGGTTTTGAAACAACCTGTGGACGTTTGAAGAGTTTGATCGCTGAGACGTTTCCAGCAGTTTGTTCTCGTTTCAGGGGGGATGAATGATACGGTTGTTTCATGACAAAAACCCAAAACTTCAACCGAGAAACTAAACTTAGACGAAGCAAGAAGCTGCTAAATGAACAAAACCCAGCAGAAAATGTCATAGTTTTAGACAAAGATAAATTCAAAAATACTTGAAATTTTGATTTAGAAAATACTTTTTTGTATTTGCAGCTCCCAGCAAAGAAAAGTAGCTACTGGTTGTCAAAAAGTGATGAAAACCTCCAGAAACAAACAAATTAAATCATTTTAAAGCTTCTTAACGTATCAAATTGAATAGAGAAATGTCCAACTGGGGATTAAACTTTATATGAGTTTGATGTCTGGGATTCACCTTTAATGATGCTGAAAACCAGACAAACTTCTTAAAATAAAAGATTAATGAAAAGACCAAAGGTTGAGTTTCCTCATTAAAATAATCTGAATTATTCCTGATCGGATCAATTCTCCTGATCTGTCCAGGATTTAGATGGAGAAATGTCAATAAAGTGTCGGGTATGTGAGTAAATGAACCGTTAGTCAGGAATTCTGTTTTAACTTTAATATAGAATATTAAAGCTGGAAAAAAATCAAAACTACCTGAAATCTGTTTCTTTTTATCTATAACAAGCAAAAGAAAATCTGTGAATATAAACTGAAATTACTCCATCTATCCATAGATTTTTCTTTATTTTAGCTTTTTTCCTGTTCATGCTGTCATTTGCTTTGATTTAAACCCGGCCCCCTCCTCACCTGTTGGTGTTTATTTTGGCTTGTCTCAAATATCTAAATCTGTAGAATCCAACATGGCCGCCTGGCACATAAAGCCAAGAGATCATTTCTATCAGATCAACTCTTTCACTGCACAACCTGCTTCATAATACCCTCTAGTCCACTTCCTGTTTTTGGAGCGGCCTCTGGTCTGCTTGGTTTTCACATCTGCATTCGAACTGCTCCAGAGTTCACTTCAACCGAACCCAGAAGGAGGTTTTCAGGCGGACTGGGGTTTGTTTTTCAGAGTTCGATTGTGAATTCACGGCTCCCCAAACGACCGGAGCTTCAAGGCAACTGGACTGGAGTTGGGTTAAAGTGAACAGGGCTGGTGTGAATGAAGCCTCAGTGCCTTCAATGTGAAGTCTAGACAAACTGGGAAATCCAAATACTGCTTTTAAATTTCTCCACAGGGTGCCTGTTTGCTGGGTCTCCAATCTTCTGCTCCCAGCAGGCAGCATTTCCCCTGATAGGATAAAACACCACAAAAATATCTGCTGAAATTTGACTTTATATCTTGTTTATCTTTAGGCAAAGGAGACTTCAACATTTTGTTCTGAAAGATGGCATCCAGTTTTAAACTCCAAAGTTTGATGTAATTCACAGATGAACTGAAGCAGAAATAAAAGTTTAAAACTAAATCAATCAACCAGTAAAACCAAAACAAGTTCAGAGATTTTCCCTGATCTTCTGCTTCAGTGGCAGCAGCAGAAACGAGTTTTAGAAGAAATGGAGACACAAACTGTAGTTTCATCTACGACTTTATTAAACATCAAATCACGTTTCAGTACGACACACTGATCAGATTTCAGCAGCTGTGGAGCGAAGCTCATAAACATGCATCACTTCACACGACATCAACACGACGTTTACTGTAAACAATGAATCGGCTGAGAGAATCGCTCATTTCTGCAGATAATAACTCAGAAGTTCTGCTTCTTGTAGTTTTCTCCCGGTTTTTCCGCTCGGATGCTCTGATCCGCCGCTCCTTACTTACTCTCTGCCTCCCGTATTTTTCTCACCCGTCTTCCCCCGGGAGGCGCAGCAAACATATTTCCTCAAACTGTTAAGAGAGTGCTGCAGAGAGGGAGAGATTAAGATCTCAGAGCTGTCAGGTCGCCTCACAAACTCCTCCGATCAGAAGGAGAAGAAGCTGTGAAAAGCTTTGACACACTGCGGGTTTCAGGTGCGTAACGCCGGAGGAGCTTCACGGAAACCGCTTCTAGATACGACTCTATAGATCTACACGTAGAGTTTCCTCTGAATACAACTCTGAGCGCTAAAAGCTTGACGACATTTTACAGCAGGAAGCCGAATAAAAACATTCAATAAAAAGTTTAACACAAAAATCAACAAAACGGGCAAAGAAAGAAAAAAATGTTTAAATTGTGCAAAATATACAAGTTTTTACCAGATAATCATGTAACAAGGAACTGGACTGGATTTACAAAATGTTTTAAACTTTTCCTGTAAACAAACATCGAGTTTGTCTGACGTGAATTTTTACCTGAAATAATCAGCAGGATTTCCAGTTATTTACTGGAAATCACTGGTGGAAATTTGACGTTTCACAACATTTTGAGTCAAAGTTTCACTTTTTACAGGAAAAACTGCAACAGATTTTCAAAGGTTAAAAAAAAAGAAAAATTAGGAGAAATTTGGAAACGTTCAGTTTTGGTAAAAGTTCAAAACCAGAGAGATAGAACAAAAAAACTAACAAGAAAAACTAAAAATCTGAATTGATTGAAACATTTCCTGGTTTTTCTGAACTCAGGTTTTGGAACCGACAAAATTTCTGGTGAATCATTAAAGCAGCGGTTCTGAAACACTTCAGAACAAATCCCAGAAGTTTATCTTTTCTGTCATTGTATAACTGAAGAACAAAGTATTATTATCGATATTTACTCCTTGTCTCAAATATCCAAATCTGTAGAATCCAACATGGCCGCCTGGCACATAAAGCCAAGAGATCATTTCTATCAGATCAACTCTTTCACTGCACAACCTGCTTCATGCTAGTCATGTTAGCATCCTGCAGGTTCCTGATCATGTCATCAGGCTCAAACCTTCACCACCAGGCGTACCACCGGGGGTCCGGGCACCACAGCTTGAGAACCAGGACTGTAATGTGTTTCAAGTAGATAAAGGAAATAATAAAAGCTTTAAACCTGGAAGTGTTAAGAAAAAAAGTTTGGGGAAACTTTGAAGCTTTTTCTGGACAGTTTTAGGTGGAAATACACAAAAAAGTTCAGAAAGTAAATAAAGTTTAAACTTTGCTTAAGATACGAAATTTAACAAATAAAACCTAAAATAAAGAGAAAAAACATTTTAATTTCCATCGGTTCTCTGTCCTTCAGTCATTTTATGTTTTAAATAAACTTTTAAACGGCGAGAAGCGACAAACGGGACGAGACGTTCACTGCAGCCACGGAAACGGCAGCTCTGCTCACACCGAGTGATTACAGCAGGAAGAGGGTCAATAATCACCAGGAAGAGAAATACAGAGAAAATAATCTGACAGCAACACGAGATTAAACTTAAACCCAACTCAGATTACAGGAAAAGTCATTTTACGTTTCACTTTCTGGCTGCAGGATCGGCTGGAAAAACAGTCTGAGGTGAGAGTGTGTGTTTAACGGTGAAACACACACACACACACACACACACACACACACACACACACACACACACACACACACACACACACACACACAAAGCTTGGAGATGATGGAAACAGAAACGGATCCAGATTGTCGACGGTTTTATGGTGAGAAACTTTGATTCAGAACAGAAACTAAATAAAAACTTTAAATAAACAGCAGCAAATAAATATGAACAGAAATAAAAGAGACAGAAATTATAAAAAAAAACAAAACTGAACTTCCTTCAACATGATCAACTGTAGTGGAGAAAACAGGAGCCAAACCTGGACCTGAGTTTGGGTTTGGACCTTAATGACCAGATGCTCCTACGGGAGAATATTAGTGCCAATGGGGGAAAAAAAATATATGGCTCTTTTCTCAGATTCCTGATGGTGCAGAAATTATTGAAACAATTCTAACTCTGAGAAAAAACTTTGAGAAAAGTGTTACATGTCCGTTTTATTCAAAATTCAGGAATTTGAATAAAAAGTCAACTTTGAAAAAGTCAGAATTTTCAGAAAATAATTCTGAGAAAAAACATCTGAATTTTGAGGTGAAAAAATTCAGAATTCTGAGAAAAAAGTAAAAAAAAATTTTTTTCAAAACTGAATTAAAAAAAATTTAGAAAAAAAATTCTGACTTCTTTCCTCAGAATTCAGTCTCAGACGAAATGAAACAATGTGAACTATCCTGATTCTGAGAAAAATGTCAGAATTCTTTTTTCTTTTGTTGGCACTAATTGTCTTCCGTAGCTCTTCACCACATTCAGAAACGTATTTGTTCCTTTTTTATCAGAACCGTCAGCAGGATCCGTGTCTGGTCCAAACCGTGGCTCAGGTCCAGGTTGTGGGCCCGGCCCGATCACACCATGAAGCGATGCTCCTTGCCGTCGTGGGCCATCAGGATCACGTTGCGGTTGGAGGTCCAGATGAGGCGGGCCAGCTTCAGGTGGTTCTGGGAGCCGGGCGAGGCGGGCTGGACCGGAGGAACCTGGTAGGTCTTGATGCAGCGCAGCTGCGGCGCCGAGTTCAGCATCCCGATGCTGCCCAGCAGGCTGGTGTTCATCTGGGGACCGACAGCAAACCGTCACCAACAGAACCTGACAGAACCTTAGCGTCTTCCAGAATCTTCTACCAGTAAGGTTTCTTCACTTTCTGTATTTTCTAGACTCACAACATGAGGTAAAATTACGAGTCTTTCAATCCTTTAAATTAGCCGAATTAATAGAACCAGAACCAGAACCAGAGCTGATCCTGGTTAGTTCTGGTTCTGGTTCAACTATATAAACTGGGAATGGATCCGATTCCAGTTTGTACCCAGTAAAGATCTGTGGAACCAGGAAGAGGCTGAAACTGGACCAGTTCAGAATCTGAAGGAGAAAAAAAACATGGAGGAGAAACTCGACCCCCCAAACCCCCCAACACACACACACACACACACACACACACACACACACACACACACACACACACACACACACACACACACACACACACACACACACACACACAGTAATGGCATTACTGTAAGCATAAACCACTGCGAGCGCCGGCAGGACGGCTGCTGTGGTAATTAGCAGGCAGACGCTTTGTCGGTGTGTGTGTGTGTGTGTGTGTGTGTGTGTGTGTGTGTGTGTGTGTGTGTGGCACAGGGAGCCATGTCAGAGGTCGTAAAGACCTTTCATTTAAAACAACAGTTCTGGGAAGAGCAGGGAGGCGTTTCTGTTTATTATTCACACGTGTTGCTGCTCGTCCAGGAAACCATCTGCTGAATGTGTCTCTGCTGCTGCAGCTTTGAGAAATAAAAACATCACCAAGGATTCCTGTCTGATAAACCTGATAAAACTCTGAGGGGAGAATGAAGCTTTACCTGCCAGAAGCAGATGTGGCTGTCGGCGTTGGAGTAGGTGGCCAGGTAGCGGCCGTCAGGCGCGAACGACACGGCCGTTATCGGACCTTTGTGTCCGTGGATGTTCTGCAGAGGAAACAGGAGACCTTTCAGAATAAAAGCCTGGGGAGGAAGACTGGACGTGACTTCATACAGCTGAACATTTAATGCTGCAGAATCTGTTTGAGTCAGCAGCAACTTGGACCCTCCTGTATTAATGATAGATTAATTATAATTATTGGATCAAAATAGATTTAATTATCATGAGCTTCAATCTGAACTCAACTGAGAAGAAAACATCGAGAAATAATGACGAAGCTTTTTACATTTCAAAGATTTTCCTCTTTTTCGCTTCAGAAACTTTAATCTGATGAACTGAAATAAATCCAGTTCATGAGTTCAGTGAACCGAACATTTGGCTCAGTGACTCTCACTCCGTTCTTCTAGCCTGCTAACATGCTAACAGCAGAGCTAATCTTTCATTTGGTGCTTCAGCTGATCTTCAGAACCTTTACAGGTAAATTTTACTTGTAGACGTTTAACAAACTGTCAGATTTGGAAAACATGAAAACATCCAGTGAGCTAACAGACCAAACGCTGAAGAAATTATTTTATTTCCTTATGTGTGCGATCATGATGCTAATAATGCAGCTAACTTTTTGTTTAGCGCTAGCCTTAAAAATGCTAAGTGAAATGAACCTCTGCTGCAGGTGGAGCCCAGGTTTGGGTTTCCTGGACCCGTCTCTGGAGGTCCTGCCAGATTGCTGCTTCTGGGCCAACAGATGCCTCCAGAACTCTGGGGACCGGATCCGGCCGCGGCGCCGTGTAACGCAATAACCGCTCCCACCAGATGCGGGACGCGTAACGCAATAAAAGCTCCTGCGACTGGGATTACCAACGCTCACCTCCAGATGAGATTAAGGCGGCGCGTCGCCGCGGGCAACCACCGCCTCAAATAATAACCAGCAGATCAGAAACCTCATATTTTCATTCAGACCCTCCCTGGTCTTATTTGAGGAAACCTGATTAGAGGGACGGAGAATTATTCTGGTTTCTCCCTGATAACATGGAGGACGGAGTCCTGCTGGAGGGAACCGGGACCAGAACACATCCTGAACCGGGTCAGGATCAACTGAAGGACACAGAACCTCCCACTGCTGCGGCACACAGAGCGGCGGGTCGGTACCATGAGGAGAACGAGACCAGGATCTATGAGTGAGAGGCTGAATGAATGAAAACATTTAAAAACAAACAGAAGCATCGACTAGAAAAACAGATCCTGGTCCTGGGAATCGACTCGAAGCGCTCAAAGATCCATTTAAGCCAATTAGTTTTTCTAAAATAATATTCTGAATAAATTGGTTGACATATTTTATTTAATACAAAGCCAGGAAGCTAAGCTAACATCATGCTGGTCATTTAAATTACAGGATTTTATGCAAAAACATATTTTGGTTAAATATAAACTGATGGATTTTGATACAGCATAAAACTATTTTATTTAAATTGTTTTATTTAAACAGAATGTCGACAGTTTGATTAAAAAAATAGTTTTCGAATCATAAATTGTTTCTGAACCAATTTGCATCTGCAGCAGCGATAAGTATCCTCACCCTGACTGATACTTTGTTTCAGCGGCTGTTCTTTGATAAAAGTCGGTCAGCAACAACGACCCGAAGCATCCGGCTAAAGCGACTCCGAAACGCTCTGAAGACACAGTATGGAGAATCTGGAGTGGCCTAGTCAAAGCCCAGACCTGATCCCCACCGACCTGTCGAAGCTGGATCAGCTTAGCAGACAGAATGGAGGAAAACTGATACAATACTAAACAAAATTATTTAATTTATGTTAAATATTTTGTAGAAATCAGTTTAAGTTTGATATTGAAGGTTTTTAATTTTATTTTTTCTGTTAAAATTTTTTAAATTTATCAAGATCGATTTATAAAAGCAACAAACCAAGAGTAAAAATTCAAAGGGCATGAATACTTTTTACAGACACTATTCAATAAAAGTGATTTATTTATCACTTTAATATGGTTCTGACTGAACAGAAACATTTTGTTCATTACTTTAAAAAAAAGGATAGAAATTAAAAGTGATTCTTCAGCTGCAGGATTTACATACAATCGTTTTCTGCAAATTTAAAATCTGGTACTGATCTCAGATGGAAATTCAGAATCTTGTATTGTTATTGTAGACAGTGATGCTGTTGGCAGGAAAGATGTCCTGTAGGTGTAATTACTGAACTTTAATAGTTTCTGTAAAACTAAAATATACGATAGAAAACCAGACAAAGATCCTGAAATGTTTAAATGTTTCTAAAACTCAGATAAACATTTTAAAATTGTTTCTTTTTGCTGAAATAAAAGATAAAATTCATTTTCTCAGAGGATCTGATGATCTGCAGCAGCAACATGAAACTTTGATGCTTCCTGGTGATCTGAGTGGGTCAAAGTGTCACAGTGGGCCGCCCACTAGAACAACGAGCCAATCAGAGCGCAGCGCAGAAACCACTTCCTGTTTGCTCATCACACCGCAGAGGTATATCTGCTAGCCAGCTATCGCTAGTCAACCTGCTACTGTTAGCCCTCATGCTAACATTAGCATTAACGCTAAAGTAAGCATTTTAATTCTGAATGAATTAGCCACACGTAGCATTCTGAGTAAGTCTAATGCTAGTGCACTGTAAAATATATAGACTTAAGATAAAAGTAACTTACAAATAATTTTCAGCAACACATGATCTTGTTTTAAGTCAACAACTCTTTAAAACTGCATTAATCTGCCAGCGGAACGAGTATTTTTATCAAAATTAAGGAATTATTGACTTACACAAGCTCCTACATGTTGCCTTAAAGTTACTTATAATATTTTAAGTGTAGTAAGACATCTGAACTAGAAGTATTGATGCTAATTTCCAGCATTAGCGCTCTGGATAAGTTGGTATTTATTTTGTAGATTTAGTAGAAATTATTAGCGTTCAGTGAAAGATTCAGAACTACAGTAAGTCGTTTTCTGGAGCCATGAATAAAAGAACAAACTGCCACCATTGTGATGCTAATGTTGTGTTTGTGTCGTCGGGAGGAAGGTGATTCTGCAGGTCGCGGCTCCGCGGCGCTGCCGGGTGACAGGATGCACAAAGCGTCCCAGAGAGAAACAGATGCAGCGGAGAGGGGAGAGATGTGGGCGCCGCGCTCTTTGTGTTCAATTAGCGGAGGGGTAGAGTCTGTTAAAAAGGCAGAGTGGGCAGCTGGACAGAGACACACGGCGAGTCACGCAGCTGACAAAGAGCCGTTCACGGAGGCTGATCAAAGCCGCCGCGGCAGATGGTCATGCAGCGAGCCGCTACGCTTGGAAACGCTCCGGCTGAGCGGGATTAGCAGCACCAACTCTTCTTCTTCTGCTCTTCATCACGACTGTTAGGAAACCCAATCGGACCGGACCGGTTCTGATCCCTCAGATGAATCTGACTAGGTTGAGAATAAACATAAACCTCTTCAGAGGTTTGGATTTTCTGAACTGGACTTCTGTGGAGTCTTTATTAGCAGTCAGTGTCTTTCTGTCTGAACAGCTGCAGCTTTAACACACTGATAAAAACTGCAACTGTAAAAAGTTTCAACGCTTCTAACGGAGGACATTAAAGTGCTCATGTTTAAGAATGAGCAGCTTTCTGGTACCGAGTTTTTAAAAGTCACTAGAACTTATCGTCATTTTAAAAAATGAGACGTTTTTGGAACTTACAACTGGAAAGCTTCAGGAGCAGCTTTTAAAAAATCTTATATAAATTGTATAGTGTGTTGGTATAGTGCATTAGCATTAGCTTTTGCTAAATATCATATTGGTATACAGCTTTAGTTTTAGCTTAAATGCCTAGCTGAAAATAGCACTTCAGTAATAGCTTCCACTGAATACTGTGTTGATGTAGCACTTAAGCATTAGCTTCTACTAAAAACAATGTTGATTTAGCACTTTAGTGATAGTTTTGGCTAATAATTGTTAGCATAGCATTTAAGCACTAGCATCTGCTAATACATTGTTGATTTAGCACTTTAGTCGTAGTTTTCACTAAATATGATGTTGGTATAAAGTTTTATTGTTAGTTTCCTCAGTAATGAGTCAGTATCGTGCTTTAGCATTAGCTTCAGCTAAAAAGTCTGTTGATGTAGCACTTTAGCATTAGCTTCTGCTAGATGTGATGTTGGTACGGCGGTTTAGTATTTGGGGAACTAATGTTTAGCGCTGCTAACGTTTTAGTTAGCGATTCCCACCACAGTTGGTAAAGTTTGCTAACTTCAGATTTTTTAACCGTTTATCACCACATTCAAACTGAATGTTTAATCTTTTCTGCTTTCCTTTTCCATCACAGATCCACTGGTTTCAAACCAGCCAGAGAATCATCCGGCTGTTTCCACTGAAGACATTATTCAAAGCACCAAGAAGCAGCAGAATCAATAAAATTCAGAATTAATAAAACCTTAAAGATTTTGAACTCTATTAATCAAGACGAAAGCTTTCTGCTTCACTTGAAATAAAACACTTGTAACACACAGTTCCCGCAGGTCCATTGTCTATTAAAAGTTAATTAGTGGAAATACCATACAGAAGTGTTTCCCAGCCTTTACACACACACACACACACACACACACACACACACACACACACACACACACACACACACACACACACACACAGAATCAAAGGAGATGTGGGCTGAATCGGGCCATGCTGTTTTCAGATATAAATGACCCCCTCCACCAGACTAGACTGCTCAGGTTACTGAAAATCAATACGCAGCAAATTACCAACAAATACACACACACACACACACGCACACACGCACACACACACACACACACACACACCCACACACACACACACACACCCCGACAGGGAAAACACACAAACAAGGAAAAGCTCACAAACTGCGTCTCACACACAATCAAACAGGAACATGATTAACAGAGTCACTGCTTTGTCATTAATCAATTACTGAGAAAAATCCTGGGAAGTTAAACTGTTCTCCTCGATTTTCCCCTCATCAGAGCCGCTGAGCGAATCTTTCATTTTAAAGAACGGAGAGTTTTATTGGGAACAGAAACATGAAAACAGGTTGAGAGGAGGGAGGGAGGGAGGGAGGGAGGGAGGGAGGGATGGATGGATGGATGGATGGATGGAGGGATGGAGGGATGGATGGATGGATGGATGGATGGATGGATGCTGGTCCAGCTCCTACCTGACATTTCCCAGTGCGAACATCGTAGAGCGCCACTGATCCTTGGCGCGCGCCGACGGCGATGCGATGGCTGCGGTCGCAGTAACCCACCATGTAGAACCTGGGCAGGCGGCAGCAACAATGTTTAAGACTTTTAATGTTTAAGACTTTTAATGTTTAAGACTTTTAATGTTTAAGACTTTTAATGTTTAAGACTTTTAATGTTTAAGACTTTTAATGTTTAAGACTTTTAATGTGTAAGACTTTTAAAGTTTAAGACTTTTAATGTTTAAGACTTTTAAAGACTTTTAATGTTTAAGACTTTTAATGTTTAAGACTTTTTAAGACCTGGAAAAATACACAAAAGAAAAATCTCACAAAAAAATGTGCATATTTTATGTAGTCATGTCAACAGAAGTGACTCAATGGCGAAGATGAAATGCGATAAAATTACACTTTTCCGATCATAAACATCAAATGCTAGTCAGCTAGCTAGCGAGGGTAAATTAGCAGCTAGTTAGCGGTAGCTGCAACCGCCTCAGGTCACAGAGTACAGTGATTAGGTTCGCATGGGTCTCAAAAGTTTGCCTGACAGACAAGTAAAAAAAACTACAGGAGATTAAATAGATTAAATTTTCAACAACAAAATTCAAGATGTATTTAAGGCCAACTTCAATTTTTAAAAATGATTTTTTAAGGCCTTAATTTAAGACAATAAGGCATTAACTTTAGATTATAAATTTAAGACATTTTAAAGGTGAGCACAGCCTGATGCAGTGATTTGTGAAAGCAAACAGACGACCTCTGACCCCAGTACACCACAGATCAGAACCAACACGCTCACAGACACAATCAAACATATTGACCTGCTTCCTGCAACAAACCCAAGTATGAAGTGACCTCTGACCTCTGCCAGCAGTCAGACACTCCATCAGTTCACGGCGACTGATCACATCAATACACTCACTTGCAGATGGCAGGGAAACACTCCTGCAGCCCCTTTTTCTTCACCAGAGAGCCTTCGATGCAGTACATGATGATGTCCATCACCTGGAACCAGCAGAACCAGAGGAACATCATCAGAACCATGAGAACCAGCGGACCCAGAGCGTCCAGAGCTCTGGTTCTGCTCACCTCGACCAGCAGGTCCACCACGTCTCCGGGCATCTTCTCGATCAGGATGTCGATGACCCGGAGGATCTCGGTCTTGGCCCGGGCCAGCGTGGTGGTGTGGACGTTCTGCTGGGACTGGGAGTTGGCCTGGGCCGCGTTGTGCCGGTGAACCTGGAGGAAACCGACCAGACTCAGTCAGAACGTTAGCAACGAAACGGACCTGCTGCTCCTGGAGGTTCTGGCCTCACCTCGCGGGCGATGGTGGTGATGAAGGCCGGCGGGCGGGCGGTGGCGATGAGGGACAGGGCGTGGCGGGCGGAGCGCGCTGAGTCAGCGGGCGGGTTGAGGGGCAGACCCATGGTGACACTGAGGAGAAACACCAGATCAGAACATCCAGAACCCAAAACTCTCCAACATGGAACAAACTCAAGGCCCGGGGGCCAAATCCGGTCCGCCATCGTTTATTAAACTTACTAACTCTCTCACTCTTTGGTTACCTAGCAACAACCTGCTTAGTACTAACTCTCTCACTCTTTGGTTACCTAGCAACAACCTGCTGAGTACTAACTCTCTCACTCTTTGGTTACCTAGAAACAACCTGCTGAGTACTAACTCTCTCACTCTTTGGTTACCTAGCAACAACCTGCTTAGTACTAACTCTCTCACTCTTTGGTTACCTAGAAACAACCTGCTGAGTACTAACTCTCTCACTCTTTGGTTACCTAGCAACAACCTGCTGAGTACTAACTCTCTCACTCTTTGGTTACCTAGCAACAACCTGCTTAGTACTAACTCTCTCACTCTTTGGTTACCTAGAAACAACCTGCTGAGTACTAACTCTCTCACTCTTTGGTTACCTAGCAACAACCTGCTTAGTACTAACTCTCTCACTCTTTGGTTACCTAGAAACAACCTGCTGAGTACTAACTCTCTCACTCTTTGGTTACCTAGCAACAACCTGCTGAGTACTAACTCTCTCACTCTTTGGTTACCTAGCAACAACCTGCTTAGTACTAACTCTCTCACTCTTTGGTTACCTAGCAACAACCTGCTGAGTACTAACTCTCTCACTCTTTGGTTACCTAGAAACAACCTGCTGAGTACTAACTCTCTCACTCTTTGGTTACCTAGCAACAACCTGCTGAGTACTAACTCTCTCACTCTTTGGTTACCTAGCAACAACCTGCTGAGTACTAACTCTCTCACTCTTTGGTTACCTAGCAACAACCTGCTGAGTACTAACTCTCTCACTCTTTGGTTACCTAGCAACAACCTGCTGAGTACTAACTCTCTCACTCTTTGGTTACCTAGCAACAACCTGCTGAGTACTAACTCTCTCACTGTTTGGTTACCTAGCAACAACCTGCTGAGTAACTTACGTATTTCTGCTGCCTCTATAATCGATGTTAAAGTGACAAAATAATCATATTTACCGTCGTACAGAAGTGCAAATATTGCTAAATTAGCACCTAAAGAAAATCAATGATTTTAATTGCAAAAAAATAAATAAATAAAATCACAAAATAATCCTGAAATCTTGAAATGACTGAACATGAAAAGTTGTTAATGTTATTTAATTTTAAGTAGAACTCATTGAATGCAGCTATTTATTAATATTTTAACAGTTTTTAATGGGTTTTATCAAAACATTCTGGCCCTTTAAGAAGATTCATGATTTTGATTTAAGTTACTGGTTTTATTTATAATAATTATTTACAGATATTCACAGCCAAACTGTTGCCCTCTGATTCATTCAGAGACGGATTGAGCCGCTTCAGGAGCAGAAGAAGAAGAAGGAGGTTGAGCTTCACTAATATATGGAGTGAAGAGATTAGCAGCAGCTTATAATGTCAGGCCGAGTCAATGGGAGCCATTCAGCAGGCGACAGCATAATGGACTCCCACAATGCAACAGGCAGCCGGCGCACACACTCAGCTGAACACACACCCCTCACACAGGAAGTGACATCTCGCCACAGCTGCACGGCCGCTAATTAACGCCGCTAATGTATCGGCAATTTATCAGCAGGACTGAGCGTTTCATTTGGCGGTAATTGGAAACAGTCGCAGCGTTGATGTGAGGCTGAGCGAACGGCGCCGCGGCCGGCAGAACGAGGAGAAATAATCCAGATTATCACCAGAGAGAAAAGACTCTGATCAATGTTAGAACAGAAATAATGTAAAAAATACATAAAATGACTTCCTGACAGGCTCAAAGTTCATATTTAAAACGTTAAGCAGGATGTCATGATGTGAGGCAAGTGAGTAAAAACTAAAAATAAGGAAGAAAGAGATGATCACCTGTAAAATATTAAAATATTCTGACTGTATATTAAAGCTATGTTTCTTTCTTTACTCAAAAAGGTCCAATCCAAGTAAAATGAATCTTATTTCAGTTGATTGAATCAGTGAAATGCAGTCAGAAAAGTTACTTTTAACAAAAACATGTTTAAAGTTCAGTTCAAAGAGAATAAACATTTATTTATAAATGTTCATAGTTCATTTATATGAGACTAAACTCCCATAATGCACCAGTTCAATGGCGCAATGAAAAGTTGTATAAAATGGATCATGACTGTTTAGATCTCAGACGCTTTGAAAACTATCGGATAAGATTCAGTTCCACATATGGAAGTTTTAAAAATCTGATTATTTTGGGTAAAAAGATCAGATTTGGGTCGGATTCGGCTGCTAGAGGTAAAATGCTACTTGTAGCAGGGCTGGACAATATGGCTGCCACAAAATAAGCGTTTCATATCAGTGAATATCAATAATTATTGATCAGTTTTTGTTTTAAATATCAGAAATTCTGCCAAGCTGATGCCGTGTCATTTCCTGTTTTATCCAGTTTTCACTCGATGCAGTTTTTTTTTTTAAAGCAGCCATGAGACGAAACTTTAAACTGCTGCTGCGCAAGTTGCTCAACAGGCTGTTGCTAGGCAACCAAAGAGCGAGTTAGCTGATGCCACCAACCTAGCTCAGCTAGCTGTGAGAGGTTTAGCGGCTAAAGCCTTTTCTCTGCCTACATCTCCCAGAATGCTGTGCGGTTCTGGATTGGAGGAATATTCTATCAGCTGTATTATATTTATTGATTTATTTATTATTATGTTATATAAATAACTATGTAGCAAAGTCAGACATTTTCAGGTTGTGTCCCGTTGGATCCTCTGTGATCCGGTGTGGTTCTGAACCGGACCCTGACTGAAACGCTCCGTCTGGCTGAACTCGGCTTTCTGCAGAGACTCCAGCATGTGTGAACCTGGCAACATGGCTGCCTTCACAGCCAATAGCGCGCTGACATTACCCAGTCGATACAGAGTCGCACACATATTGATTTCTGACTGGGAGGGAGGAGAGAACAACCCAGTCACATGACAGGGAGCCACCGCTGTAAGGAACCGGCAGCGTGTGTGTGTGTGTGTGTGTGTGTTTAGGCTCTGACTGACTGACTTACTGATTGGTTCCCCCAGCCGGTGCAGATGGGCTAACCGGTTGGTTTGCCAGCAGGCTCACAGATTGATTTACTGGACGGTTTCTGAACCGACTGTTGAGCTGCAGTTTGACTCAACAAACTGGATTTTAGCAGAAAACATCTGAAGACGATTTGAAAGGTTCAGATAACCATCATCAGTCTGAGCAGATCGCCAGGGTGGAAAGGCATCAGAAACTGCTGCTGGGAAAGGTCATAAGGTCATCTCTACACCGTGTGACGATTTGGTTTAATCATATTCCTGATGAGTCACGTTTATCACCAGATCTTTAGGAATCCAGCCAGCTTGTGAAAACGACTGAAGGATTTCTGGTTTCCACCTTCATTTTTAGCATCACAAACAAAAACATGTTTTCACTTTTAAAAGGTATTTTAGGCCTCAGTGAGGATCCTGAGCTGCTCAGGTGTTTCCTCCAGCAGGTAGATCCTGAAATGTCCGACGGTTTTTACAACTTCAGGCCAGATTTTTATTCTATGGGAGCTTAAAAATCTTTTCCCATTGAAAAGGGATTAACACACACACACACACACACACACACACACACACACACACACACACACACACACACACACACACACACACACAAAGCCTCACTGCTGGTCAGCTGCATGGAAATCCGTCCAGCATTAAACTCGACTCCTGATTATTTAACTTAAAACAAGGAAAAATGTTTTAAGTGAAATAATTTCTACTTCATTTTTTATCAGTATTATGATAATATTCTTCATTCTGCAGCAGGGACAAAATAAAACTAAATTTTATGTTTTGAAATGTGTCTAATTTCACAAAAATCCCCTAATTATAATAAATTTGTTTAATAAAAAATATAATATGATCAGTAAGTCACTGAGCCTTAAGAATAATAAATATCATATTTAAACAATTCAAACAAATTAGAGAAAGTGAAAAATTTTCTGGAGTTTTTAAGAAATAGAAATAACTTTGGTAATTCGAACTGATGTAAAACAATCAAAGTTTAGTCGGATTTAACTTCAGCCAGTGATCATCACACATTCATTTATTTTTGTGTGTTGCACATAATTTATTAACCCCTTAAATGTCAGTTTTCATATTTACTATGTTCTTTTTGCAACTAAATGAAAAACAATAAAAAACTTGTCACTCCTGTAGATTAACGGAACATAAAAAATATTTGACAGACAACAGAAGATGGAAAAACAGAAATGATGAGGTTTCTGTGGCTCTGGAAGCTTCTTCCTTTCATAAATGAAACCATCATTTAAAGACATTTTTTCTTCTTCCTGTTGCATCATAATAACCAAACCAGAAGGAAAAACTGCAATAATAAAACATTTAGTCGTTTTAAAGGTAACAATAAAATGTGTCAGCTTGTGCAGGTGATGGGGAACTGACTGCTACTGCTGCGCCTGATGGCCGGTTATTGTGTCATGAAGAATAAATAAAGTTTATTAGGTTACACCTGGTAATGTTGTTGCAGCAAAACGCTACAGACGGCAGCATTAGGAGCAGCAGTAATGGCTTCAGTGGCTGGAAGATTAATGGCGTCTGAAAGGAGCTTCAGTAAATAAATACATTATTTTAAAAGGTCATAAGTCAAAAGAACGACAATAAAAACGCGTCTGCGACGAACATTCTGCCTGCTGGGATTTCAACCCACAACTGTCTGAAGGCGGTGGCAGTCAGAACGGGACAGACATCGTTACATCATCATAATGTCCTCCAATCAGATTACAGCAGTGCCTCCATAACTCAGACAGTCGGCTCTGGAGCGGTCGACGGCTTTAACGGGATCAGAATCAGCCAATCAGATCAGTGCAACGATCAATTAAACAACCCTGAGGGTCTGGAAGCCGAGCGGATCAGCAAAGACCCGCCAGAACTCAGAGCAACTTTACTCATTCTGTCACGTTTTGGGCATTTTACAGGTTAGGTCTGATAATCAATCAGATTCAGGAGTGAAGGATCAGGAACGCACCTCAGACCTGCAGGAAAAATAATAAATATCTGAAAAGTGTGGTGTGCATCTGCTTTCAGCCACCCTCTTTCTAAAGTGCTGCCACTACTAGCTTTAGCCGTTGTTTACGTTGTGATTTACAACATCTGGCTTCTTCTGGTGCAGAATTATGGCCAATCAGTAAAAGTCGCATAAAATGCAACATGAACAATCAGGCTGCAAAAATATCGGCTACAATTTAGTGGAACAAATATGATCATGCTAACACGCTACACCAACATGGTATTTGGCAGAGGCTAATGCTAACACGCTACACCAACATGGTATTTAGCAGAAGCTAATGCTATAGCGCTACACCAACATGGTATTTAGCAGAAGCTAATGCTAACACGCTACACCAACATGGTATTTAGCAGAAGCTAATGCTATAGCGCTAAATTCAACCATACTGATTTGCTATAACAGAGTATATAGTTCAATGACTGTGTTGCCCAAAATGTCAACAAGACATTGAACTGAAATTTTACAAGACATTCCAATAAATAAGCACTTCACTATCCATCTAAATAAATTATCTTAGGGGAAGCTAAGCGAGCTAGCTAAATGTTTTCAAAGTTAGCCAAAATGCTACAGTGGTAAATGAAAAATGATCTCTGTTATTAGTGCCATAGATCAGTGTTTTTCAACCTTTTTTGAGCCAAGGTACATCGTTTTAATTGAAAAAATCACGAGGCACACCACCAACCAAAAATGTAAACAAAGATACTCTGTAGCCGCCTGCATTACATATATAGTCATTCTTATCAAAGTGTCTTGAGTAGGAATCAAATAAACACATAAATTTATTTTTATCATATTTTACATTTCTTATTTCAAACTGCACTTAACATGTCCACTTCAAAAATACACCTGAACACCTGAACAGCCACAACACTGTCTGTGTGATGCATGAATGTCGTAACATTCATGCATCACTAATTCTCTTGTTTTAATGTAAAATGCTCTGTACCTGCTGCCATCTAGTGGTAAGAAAATGACATGATTACGCCGCTAGTCACTACTACAGCAAAGACACTCAAAGATGGCATCATTTGCAGATAATTAATTCGTTTTCAAAAAAATCTAAGACCAATTACCGTATTTTCCGGACTATGAGCGCACCATACTATAAACCGTACCTTCTAATTTTTTGAAGCCCCCTGGAAACGAACATACATCAGCCGCACCGGGCTACAGGCCGCTGTTATCTCTGCCGCTCTCGGTTTCCCATAAGGACCCAGCAGAGGGCAGCAGAGGGCTACGTCCTAATAACTGCTGGACATATTAAGGACGCAGTTCTCCGTCTCCAAATCCGGTTTCATTCACACCGAGTTTAGGTGCAGCGGCTTTATTTCCCTCCTGTGCTGCCAGATCGATACTCCTCAACTTAGAAGCTGCATCTTATGAGTTTGAAAACGTTTCTCAGTCGTGCTGCTAGCATGTGCTTGTTCTAAATGAATATTAGCGCATTCTTCTTTGATTTCCAACTTTGACTTCCAATGATTCACTTCCTGCTAAAGAGCCCCCTGGTGGTTGAAGAAAAATCCACAGAAAAGCCGCTTGTTCAAAGTGTAGGAAAAAAGTAGCAGCTTATAGTCCGGAAAATACGGGAGGTGAGATTTGATAATTTCCATGGCAGACCAGACGATCACTCACGGTACACTAGTGTGCCGCGGCACAGTGGTTGAAAAACACTGGCCTAGTGGATCAGTGGAAGTGAAAAGTGGTTTAAGGAGATAACATTAGAAACCTGAAAGAAATAAAGACAAACTGAAGTCACGAGTCTCTGAGCTAAATTATGTAATACTGAAAAAAATCTACAGAAATATTTTTACATTTTTCATAAACAGGAGCAAAATGTTGCCTTTACATCTTATTTTCCAGCAGTAAGAAGCTTAAAATCAGAACCAGCTGATCTGTTTGAAGTTCAGCCTCCAGATCAGATCAGATGTTTGATTGGTTCTCAGTTCTGGTATGAAGCAGGTCACCTTAGCATTGATTTAACTAAGCTGCGTTCAGGTGTGTGTGTGTGCGTGTGTGTGTGTGTGTGTGTGTGTGACTCACTTGGCCAGCTGCTTCTCTGCGTCGGCACACAGCTCCAGCAGTCCCATGAGCACCGCCGACACGTCCATGTACGGCTCCCAGACGGTGAAGCCGCGGCCGATCAGATCGATGGCGGTGCGGCGGATGGTGCTGTGGGCGGGCAGTTTGGGGCTGGGGGGCTGCAGCAGCAGGAAGGTCAGCGCCTTACCTGAAAACACAACCACAGCAAGCTGATGCACAGCTCAACTTTTCCCAAAGTCCAGGAGAACCTGAGCGCTTTCAGCCGCTCATGCTCTGAGTTAAAGTTAGTAAGAACTCAGACTGAGGCCTTGTCCCCATGTAAGAACCAATATGTCCGCCACATCACTTTAACAACTATCGTAAACAGTTTTCATCCACATGGATCCACACAAATCTGCTGCTTAGCGTTGTTTGAAACATGCCAAACCCATAGGGGGCGGTGTAGCACAAGGCCAAAACCTGCCAGCCAATCAGATGGCTTCAAATCAACCACAACTTCCTGTCAGGAATCAAACATGGCGGCAGGATGTTCATTTGTACTTAGAGTGAACAAGTTAGTAAGTTCCTCATTAGGTTGTTGCTAGGTAACGAAAGAGTTAGTAAGTTCCTCGGCAGGCTGTTGCTAGGTAACGAAAGAGTTAGTAAGTTACTCGAGAGGCTGTTGCTAGGTAACCAAAGAGTTAGTAAGTTACTCGAGAGGCTGTTGCTAGGCAACAAAAGAATGCGGTTCTGGATCATATCAGTAAGTCTTGAATATTCTGTCAGATGTTGTATCTTTTGATATTGATCATGTATATTGCAATAAATAAATATATATATATATATATATATATATACTGATCTATTGTCCAGTCCTGCGTTAAATAATAAAAGGTTTGACATGTTTCAGACCATCAGGATGATGCCTGATCTGTAACGACGCTCCTTTTAAACTCCATAAATAAAATGTCTTCCTGTAAGGAGCGAAGCCGTTGGGAGGAGAAGCCTGCTGCGCTGCGCAGTCTGAGGACGGAGACAGCAGGTCACTTCATAGCTGACCTGACATTTGAGCCAGACTCTGTGGGGACGGGCTGACCATTAAGAGTCCAGAAAACACCCCCACCCTCAATAACACGCTCGCTTCCCCAAAGACGAACACCCACAGCCCACATGAGCTTCAGCTTCACCTGCAGGATCCTCTAAGATCAGGGAAAGCTCGCAGAGGAAACGCGTCGCTGATCAATACGGCGTCTTCACTTTAAATGCAAATACAGAAAGTCGCGTTATGAAGAAACATGGAATAACGGAGCAATGATTTACTTTAGTTATGATCCTGCAGTGACTCTAAAGGTCCTCGCTTCTCCAGAGACGCTCGACTAATAACATCAGCTGGATCTCCTGGCATTTCATCCCCCAGCCCACCTTAAATGGCAATCCAGTCCCTCTTTATTGGTTTATTTCTGCACACAGGCGGCTGAAACGTTCCTGCAGCTCCACCGACAGACGAAACCAGAAATTAAAGATCCTGACGATCAGCAGGAAGAGGCTTAAAAACCTCCACAGATTTTAACCATCTATCAAAGGTTTAATCTGGATTTCTGCTCATCGGTGCACTCCTTGGTTTCCACAGATCAGAGTGACGGCAGCCAGGCGGCCATCTTGTTTCACAGCTTCTATTAATTTGAACTTTGAATTTTTTTTTTTTTGAAAGCCTGTCATGATAAGTTTTGCTGCATGATAAATTGTCCCAGTAATTATTGCAATAAACGATAATATTGTTGTTTTAAGATCATTTTCAAGTAACATATTGGTAATAAAACAATAAACTTTAATTTTAAAATAAAAAAGGAAAAATATTTTAAATATCTATAATAAAAAACAATAAATAAAATGGATTCAGAATAATAAAAAAATCATAACAATGGAAATTAGAGTTAAATTTAATTAATCATGATTAATTACTTTTTTGCTTATTTGCCTTCAGGCCTTTTAATGAATTAATAGTCATAATATTACCAGAACAGATCAGTGATTTGATAATAACTCCTAAACAAAAAACAAAAACTGAGGAATCTTAAACATGTGATGTTATACTTTGGTGTGTTAAGAATAAGGAAACATTTAATCTTTTAACAAATCAGCATCAAATTATTATTTAATCGATTGTCCAAACGTGTGAAGTAACCACATATCTTTTTTTTCATAATTTTATGACTTTTGTCCAAGTGAAATGACGTCTTATTCTGCTAATATTGTGACTAATTTCCTATAATTAGTCGGCTTGATTGAAATAAATGCCACTTGTTGAACATACTTTATCTTTTCACAAAAAATCAAAAAATTCTAATTGGTGATGAAAATTCCTTTAGATTTTATTTTAAAGCCATATTGTCCAACCTTAGCAGAGGTTTTACTGTAAATTATCAGATATTTTCAGTACAAATACATGTAAAATTAGGCATTAACGACTCGGTTCTGATGACCTGAGCTGTGAAATCTGCAGGATATTTTAAAAACTGGAGATAAAAACACACCGGATGTAAATTAAGGCGCTTTTTTTCACTTTTCAACTTCTGGAAATCTAGTCCAATCGTCCTGCTGGTTCAGAATCTTTGGGTTTTAATTTTTACAACAGTTAATTATCACAATAAATTGACATTTTTCAGAGAAATTCCCTCCAATCTGCGACAACCAGCAGCGGATCTGACCTGATGCATAAATCTGAGACAGAAGCTGCCTCGTCTTAATGAGTTGTTGGCTGGCAGAAAACGCGCCTCATTACCAGACGCAGCGTGTTAAAGAGTGGAGCGAAGGAGCGAAGGAGGGAGAAGTGAGTGTGAAATAGTGACAGATTAGTGACGTCTAAAATTTAGCGGGCTGAAACGAGCGCTAACAGGCTTTGTGTTTTCTTTCCCCAGCTGCCCTCTGCCTCTTTATCTGCCTGCGTTTGAGCCTAAATGAGAGCTGAAGGTAAATCAATGAGGGACTTGGTTAGTGGATGAAAGCTGGATGAGACCGGCTGCAGGGAGACGGGAAAACTCAAAACCAGGCTGCAGCATCACATTTTAAAGACCAATCACATGAAATAACCATTTATAAACGAGAAAAATGAAAGTCAGATTAAAAATGAGTTTAGGAAGAACATAGTGAGGAGTGTGACAAACAACAAGAGTAGTAGGAATATTTATTGTAGCATCTATGCAATTTACATGTCAGGATTCTAAATGTTTTAAATGCCAAAATGATTTAACTTTAATTATCTATTAGCTTGACTCAGAGTAGCTCTACGTTTGTTTCAAGTATCTTTGGGTAGCTGTTAGCTTCACTGCGTAGCTCCTAGCATCACTATGTGTTACTGTTAGCTTGACTCTTGGCATCTGTTAGCTATTTTTATTATTAACTCTTGGTAGCTGTACATCATTAGTGGTCAGACTCAATTCATTTTTTACCCGAGTTAATTGCAGGGTCTGTAATCATTCAGTTTTCCAGAGTTTCAGGAAGTCCTGATCATTCATGGAGCTTCTTCAGAAAAGTAGCAGCTTGCATTAGCGTTAGCTGCTACATGTTTAGCATTGAGATGCTATTTTAGGCTTGAATGGTTTTGCTGATAGGCTAACCACTTTTAGCACAACTTGGACACAACAACATTGTTTTTCATCGTCCAATCAGATCGTTTTAGGAGAAATTAACCCCCAATGTGCCGATAGAAGCAGCTTCCATCTCTGTCAGTAGAGGATGTTGCTTGTGCGTCAGAAATACGGCTGTACCAGAAACAGAATACAAAGGTCCCAGCTTAGAACTTCTATAAAGTGACTATTACTTAAACTCTGAGTAATTAATGAATTAAAACCAACATGTTAACATCCTGGTCCCCAAAAAGGCCCTTCAACTCAGGACCCATCCCAGCGAAGCGAGGATGAAGTTCAAATTAAAAGCATTTTATTTGTCTTCCTGCTTTTAATCGTTGCCTTTCCAATACCGCCAAGTGAAACTCAATTTCCAATCATCTCTCATGAATGTTTGAAAATGCCACAGTTTGCAGCAAACAGTCTCAGGAGGAGCTCTGGGTTTCCTGACATTTACCTGTGAGCTGAGACTAAACTGAAGTGCAGCTTGTCCCTCTCTCCGCCCAGCACTCCTCCTGCTGTCATCCGTCCATCCTTCCTCTCCTCCACTCCATCTCCCCAACATTTCCCCCTCTCACTCTGTGAAAACATCAATCTCTGCCCTGCTGTATGGACTACTGTACCCTGCCTTTCACTGGGCAGACAGCTCTCATTCATCACACCCCGCGCCGTTCGCCAACAACACCAACAACAGCGATCCATCTTTCAATTTCATAACTGGAGAGAGGAGGGAAGAAAACAGGCTAACAGACGGAGAGGAAGGTATGGAGAGAGAGAGAGGACAAAACATGTTTTTAATCATCCTTTAGGGTGTCTGGGCTTTAAAGGCGTCCTGTGTTTTCTTTATGGTATGCTGATTTTGAAGTATTTTGTTGGAAGGCCTCAAAGACAGAAAACTGAGACAATTCCTCTGAATCCTAAACTAAAGCACAAATCAGGGTGTAATAATCACAATTATCTACAATCTAATATAGAGGAGCATCAATAGAAGTCTGGAAGTTCAGTGATAGGTTGTGCTTTAGTAGCTTGAGATATTTAAAGGGAATGTATTATTAAATATTCAAGTATTGCACATTTTTGTACTTCCATTTGGGTCTCAACTGTTTCTAAAAAACATCCAGAGCGCGTAAGAAAAAACCTCCAGCCCGGTTTCGGTAATAAGCTCTTGTTTTCTGGTGTCTGGAAAATGAGCCGTTTCAAAATCCTCCAGAAAGTAACGTCACAAATCAGCAGTAAGCGCATGTTACCTAGCAACCACAGCAGAGTTCCGCCCCGTCACCTAGCAACCACAGCAGAGTTCCGCCCCGTCACCTAGCAACCACAGCAGAGTTCCGCCCCGTTACCTAGCAACCACTAAAGAGTTCCACCCCGTTACCTAGCAATCCAAGCTGAGCTCCAGCACGTTTGGTCTGTTTGCACTACACAATGGCTGCTGGAAAAGACAAGTAATATTTTTGTTGACGACTCACCATAAAAAAACCGTTTCATACATTCTTGTTGGTTGCGAAGGAGGCTCTACTTATGCTTTTGAAAGACGTACGGCTGTATAATTGAGTGTCTGTTTGTAGTAATTTTAACGTGTGAATGTAAACGTTGAGTTGGGGGGCGTGGCCAACAGCAGTTTATTAATTTAAAGTGACAAGATGACCTAAAACATCTCATTCTGAACTGAGCAGGCTGAAATCTCATTGTCTAAGAATTATTTTGGGCAATAAATATACTGAAGATGTTTTGTATAGACCACAGACCTACACTAACCTGTTCGATGACGCATCGTATCCAATCATTCTGTATTCCTAATTTCAAGACTCAAGATATTTCAAATTCTTCAGTATCTATAAGGATCCTGCTGGAAGATGGAGGGTGTCTGTAAATCTCAGTGATATGACCTTTGTGCCCTCAGGCGCCGCTGCTCTACAAACCCTCATCTCTCTCAGATCAATACATCCACACAGACTCAGGAGACCTTGGAAAACCAGCGTCATCAGCAGAGCCGCTGCTGCATCCAGAAAACACACAAAACAAGAAGGGCCTCTGCAGGACGGAGGAAGAACAGGGTACTGCTACTGGTCTGCTCCCAGTTCCTGCTGGTCCCAGTAAGGAGTCTGGAACTGGAACAAAATCTTCACTTTTGTGATTTAACTATAACATCTGAGCTGTTATTCTGGGTACTTACCTGCAAATACCCAGAGAAAAGTGACAATGCATTAAGCTGCAGCTTTAGCCTTCAGCTAGTGTTGGTTGTCATTATCAGCTAGCTACAACAACATCAGAGCACAAAAATCAATCTTCGATTTAATCTATTATTGTTGATGGTTTGGCCACACACTGATTTCAAATCAATATAAAGGTGACTCTCAAAAATTAAAGCAAAAACTGCCCTGTTGTGGCTACACACAGCAGTCACTACGCGCTCACCAAGGAGGGAAAACATCGCTAAGCCTGTTGTAAGAAGCAACTAATAAAATATTTAGTGGTTTTGAACCTTTAAAATGAGCCTTTAAATGAGTTAATCACATAAAAAATGACACTGCTCAGCTTTAAGTCCTCAATAAAGAGAGAAAAGTGAATGTTGGACACCAGGAAACATTTACAGGAACAACCTGAACCTGAAGCTCTTCCTGGTTTGATGTCGTCACTTTGGGAGAAAGAGGAAGCGTCATGAATCAGGAAACGCGTCATTATTTAAACCATGTGATTCTCTGCCTGGAGTTTCTCCATCTGATCAGGTCTGTGTTCACTGACTCCACACAGGTGAGCTGGATGCTGGCTTCACGCTCCACAGCCTATCAGTGGGAGCGCAGGTCCTGTCGCCGGGCGGATGCCCCCCGAGGCAGCCTATCAGAGCTCAGGAGCAGCGGGACGGAAGAGCAGCCTTACTTAGTGCAGGTTTGATGCCCGCCGAGGCGCGGCACAGCGCGGCGGTGTGTGAGGAATCAGAGCAGAGCTCCTTAAGGTGTCAGGCCTGGCGGGTGAAAATCAATCCCGTCTCTCTGCTTACCGCTAATCCAGCACTGAAGTTTGTAGTTTGTGAGCTGTGGAGTTATGAGTTTGGAAAAGACGATGATTCTGGAGCGAAACCTGAACCACTGCAGCTGTTTTCATATCGGAAAAACATGAAAAAGTCTAAATAAATCATTAATAAATGATAATAATGACGATGTACATTTGTATAATATTTATAAATTATCAAAAAGTTTCAAAATGTTTTATGACTCTCCAAATAAAAGGAGAGTTTGACAACTTTTAATTAACAATCAATGACTTCCTGTTTCCTGTTCTAATGGGGAAGACTAGAAAACATTCTATTTAAGAGCCAAATATGAGTTTATCTTCAAGAAATGACAAAATCCAAAATTATCACACACTGAGGACAGGAAGGGAGGTAACATCAAGTCTCCATGACAACCGTTAGACGCCATCTACATGGTGTCCAGGTACTAAGAGTACGGAGGCTGATGAAAACATGAGTGATGCAAACTCCGAAACCCAAAAATGTAAAAAAATAAACACAACAGAAAAATGTCTCAACCAGAGAAACCAGAAACAAAAGGGAAAAGTCACCAAGAGCAAAAACAACACAAAACTGAAGTCCTCCAGGCCACTAGGGGGAGCCAACCACCAGATCATATGAGACCAGATCCTCAGAAACGACGGGAAGTCCAGAAAAAAGTTGAAAGGAAAAAAAATTATTAATCATATTCTATGGTATTTAGCAGATGCTAATGCTAAGGCAGTGCTACACTAATAAACTTGACGTAGCATTTTCTGTTGTGCTTGTTTTGGGGTTTGCATCATTCTTGTTTGTTTTGAACAAAATCGTTTTGTGTCCAACCATCACAAACATAAACACACGTGTTTTATTACAGTGAGAAGCTCAGAAACACTTCAGGCGGGTCACGTGGAAGCACAGTAGAGGATGTGTGATGCTGTGGGATCCGAGTTGAAGTACACGGTGTAATGAACTGTAATATCGGGACTTTTTAGATAAAAGCCAGGTGACCTTTGACCCAGAGGTTCCTCAGGGTGTGAGGTCATCCTTTCTGTACTTACAGGTGTGTCTGGCCAGTGAGTAGTTGGATGAGCCGCCGCTTGTCGGTCCGAAGCCTTCCGGCACCGCTCCGCCGGCTCGAGCGCGCGCTGAACCTTTCGGCGGTTCGATCTCGGCGCCGAACTCTGCTCCGATGACGCCCAGCAGGACGATGGCGGTGGCCTGCTTCCGCCGCTCCTCGTACGAGTTGGAGATCTTCTTGGCGTTTGGCGGGAGGTTGGACAGGCAGCCTGGCGGAGGAACGGAAACAGAAACGGTTCAGAGCAGCAACTTCCTGTGGTTTACTCTGCTGAGTGACAACTGAATCTTAACACTTTGGATCCTTAATCCTGATTTAACGAGAGAAATTCAACTGTTGGACTTTAGCAACAAGCTTTAACTACTTTACTGAGAAAAGAAGAGCAGCTAGCATGAGCTGTCGCTTCTTATTTTCACTGGTCTTGGCCGTAACCAACCGTTCTAACGATACTTTACTCACTCACTCTTTGGTTGCCTAGCAACTCTCATTCTTTGGTTGCCTAGCAACAACCTGTTGAGTGACTTGCACAGCAGCAGATTAAATTTTAGCCACTGAAGCTCATAACTGCTTAAAAACAGACGACGACACGGAGTGAAAACTGTGGATAAAACAGGAAACGTCTCGCCACCAGACTCATATTTCAGATATCTAAAACAAAAACATAATCAATAATTTCTGACAGACTGATATGAGAGGTTTGTGTCGTTTTTCAGCCATATTGTCCAGCAATAATGGGAGGATTTATGGACGGAAGGAGGAAATGAAGCATGGTGTCTGGTGGTTTTCAGGCGATGCTGAACGGAGCCATATAACTGAAGGCCCTGAAGACTCTCTGTGTTTTCTGAGCAAAGAGACTAAAGACGACGTCCAGAACTAAACATGAACCAGAGGAACCAGAGAAGACAAAGAGCTGAGCCCTTCCTGCTGCACGTCGGAGCTGCTGCTGGTTTCCAGGCGTCTAAAGATGGCGTCAGGATAAAGGGAGACTTTTTTCACCTTTTCATTTCTTCTTTTGACGCTGGAAAAGCTGCAGGCCGGCCTGTGAGTCTCCAGTGAGCTGATAACAAGTGAGCGGCACACTTCTTTTGTCCCGGCATTAATCACCACACAGGCACACGCCTCATTGTGGCTCTGAAAGCCTTTAGTCACACTGGGAACGCATTGAAACGCCCAGACGGCCATGTTCACAGCCTCCTGCCAGGGCTGGACGCGTGCGGCCGCTTTGTGAGGGAGGGAGCGCCTCTCCATTGTGTCCGCCGAGGCGACCCCGGAATAACCTCCTTTGTGCGCGCGCGTGCGGCGGGGCCGGCTCAGCGGGGGGCCGAGGCGGCGCGCGAGCCGTCAATGTGTGTTGCACAGTGGGAGATAAGAGCTGCGGATCAAAAGACCAACGAGCAGCAGAAAACGCCGAGAGTGGAAGAGCGACGCAGCGCTGAGAGAGATTCAGACACAAGCACTTCCGAAAGGTGGAGAGAGCTGCACCACCTGGAGGCTCAGGGAGAGACGGCCAACATTAGAGCTGCACGGAGAGCTCAATTAACCCGGCACCGGGCTGAAGAACCGGCACCAGGCTGCAGAACCGGCACCAGGGTGCAGAACCGGCACCAGGCTGCAGAACCGGACCCAAACGTTTCTGTAAACATATAGAGGCTGAAGCTACAGGATCACCAGTAGAAGCTGCGTCTCTATCAATGGTGGAAACTGCTTTGCTAACCTTAAAGCGCTAATCATAAACACTACTTCCATTAATGCTAAACGCCATACAAACATGGTATTTAGCAGAAGCTAACACTATACCAACACAGTGTTTATCATATGCTAATGCTAAAGCCAAAGAGCCAAAGCATTGCATGGCTCTGTGCCTTACCAGAGGCACTCAACTATGAACCATATGTAGCATCAACACCTCATAAAATCAATCTTAACGTATTCTGGTTGATCAATTTGAAACCTGCCTTATTCACATTTTTTACTTTTTTTTTATTTTTTATTTGCATGAGAACTGGATGGAAACAGCTTCTGTTGCCGATTTTCATGCAGACAGATTCATCCAGAGATATTTACTGGCTGCATCTCTTCCAGCTGAAGCCACCAAGCTTTCTGCTGTGGGAGATGTTATCATCCCACCCGGAGCCGAACGAAGCACCGTCAGGCGGCCATTTGATCCCAAAACAGCTGACTGTGCAAACGCATCCCAGAAGCATCCCAGGTGGAATGAAATCCAAGATGGATTCCAGTTAGGTGAGTAAAAGCATCCGCCTGGGCAGACGCACAGCGAGCCGCTGCTCAGGCTGAGGTCCGATCAGCGCAGGACGAAGGCCAGCGCCGAACGAAGGCCAGCACCGGACGAAGGCCAGCGCAGGACAAAGGCCAGCGCAGGACGAAGGCCAGCGCAGGACGAAGGCCAGCGCAGGACGAAGGCCAGCGCAGGACGAAGGCCAGCGCAGGACGAAGGCCAGCGCATATTGAAGGCCAGCGCAGGACGAAGACCAGCGCAGGTCGAAGGCCAGCGCAGGACGAAGGCCAGCGCAGGACGAAGGCCAGCGCAAGATGAAGGCCAGCAGCGCATGTTGAAGGCCAGCGCAGGTCGAAGGCCAGCGCCGGTCGAAGACCAGCGCAGGTCGAAGGTTAGCGTAGGACAAAGGCCAGCGCAGGACGAAGGCCAGCGCAGGACGAAGGCCAGCGCAGGTCGAAGGCCAGCGCAGGACGAAGGCCAGCGCAGGACGAAGGCCAGCGCAGGTCGAAGGCCAGCGCAGGTCGAAGGCCAGCGCATGTTGAAGGCCAGCGCAGGACGAAGGCCAGCGCAGGACGAAGGCCAGCGCAGGTCGAAGGCCAGCGCATGTTGAAGGCCAGCTCAGGACGAAGGCCAGCGCAGGACGAAGGCCTGCACTGGCCTCCAGGAGTTTCATACATTATTTTTCCCTTTTTTTTGCTCATTTTTCAGACGTGCTCCCTGCCCACATATTTCCATACCGCTGCTCTTCATAATGAGATTGCTAAAAGCCAGCTGTCATTTGGAAGACGGCCCAGCAGCTGATAAATGGATTACATGTGGCATCCCCTGGCCAGACCGGGCCAGCAGATAACAGAATTACAGATGGACTCCCAGCCAGAATCCCTAAAAAGTTCAGATTTACAGAGAAAGTGAAGAATGAAGACACCAAAGACTGCAGGGCTTCTGACCAACTGATTCACAAAGCAAACGGCCCTAATGAGGCCGCGGAGCGAATTTACGATGTTCAGATACAGATAAAGATGGAGAGATGCCAGAACAGGATCAGTAGCTGCATTTCCAAACACCGTGAAATTTCACAAAATGGGATTATGAACAGAATTTTGCTTAATGGAAACATGGAAATTGTGAAAAAACTTGTTTTGCGCTAGCATGAGGCGAATTTTCCTCCACAACAAAATTAATGTTTCTCAGAACTGCAGTGGAAATTTTATTTCCATGTTTTGTGACTAATTTTCCTGTTAGCATTTTGCAAAATTTGTGTATTTTGCACAACTAAAAACACTTTTTTACATTCTATGACTAAATTTGTGTTTTGCCACACTTTTCAGATCACACGAGTCGTATGATCAAAACCCGGATGTTACTACTGACAGAAGAGACAAAGAAGACAGGAAGTGATTGGAGGACGACGGTGCTGCATGTTTTTCAACAACTTCTTGTGTGAAGAAACTTTTTTTTCATATATGATTTTAACACAATTGCAAAATTGTCTTTTTCTACAAAGTCCTTTGGGGAACTGATCCTGATTCAGGCGGCTGATGCAGATTTAAAAACAAACGTTTCACTGATGCAACATGAAGTATTCACCAGGTCTTTGCTCTGATTTTAATTTCTAAAAGGAGACGAGAAAATCTAACTAAAATACAAAGATTTAGTTAAATAAACCCGTCAAAATAGAGTAATAATGAGAATCGTCTTCTCATTTCACTAAAATATTGTGTGTTTAGTTTCTGTTTTCACGTAGCAGGTAAAAATAAAAAGCTGAATAGTGTTTCTGTGTTTCTGTGTTCCTGTTGTTCTGGGTCAAAGGCATTTTGGCCCTGATGCCGAATCGTTTTGTCTAAGATGAACTTTAGTCTGAAGTTTTCCAGCGGAGCTTCGGCGGCCGGTTTGGTTTCCTCCGGTCCGAACCTGCAGCCGCTCTGCTCCGCGGAGCCACTGATTGATTTTTGAAGCCAATCGATCGGCTTCCTTCGCAACCAGCAGATCTATTATAATGACATTGCATCTAAATCCTATTTGTGGGCCAACCTACTCCAAAACATAACCCAATAAAGCACAGAGGAGGACGGAGGAGCGCCCCTCCGCGCTCGCCTCCGCTCGGCTGAATCTTCATAAAAACGAGAAATGGAGCTGGATAAAAAGGAATTCTGGCAGAAATGACATTATCCATGAAGGAAGGAATGAATTAGAGGAAAGACGGAGCGCCGTAATGCAGCAACCTGTGGAGCCCGACCGGCCGGACGGACAAATTAAGGACACGTCATGAAAACAACTGAAATGTCACTCAGCAGATAAAACTGTGACCTTTAAGACAAAGATCCGATAAAATGAATAATTTACATCAACATTGTTTTAAAGAGCACTTTGTATTTCAGTTTGTTTTCTCTATGGCTTTTGTTCTGATCGGATGCAGAAACCAAGATGTTCTCAGAAACGTCTCCAAGACGAAACGAAGAGAAATGAGAGAAAATACAGAAAACTGTAGAAATCAGCAAGAAGAAAAGACAAACGGAGACGAGTTGAGATTAAATTAAAACTCATAAAATCCTCAGATCAAATATGACGGGTCATAAAAACACAGCAGGAGTCGAACCCAGTCTGACCAGTGGAGCGTCGAGATGCCGACCCGTCATTTCTCCAAGTCCAGCCTCAAGTCCTCAGGTGAAGGAAAAAGACGAGTTTAGTTTCTGGGAGAAAGAAAGTCGAGTCCAAAGTCTTTAAAGGGAAAATCCAACCAAATCCAAGTCTGGAGAAACCAAGACCCGGATCTTTGGCAGGAAAGTTCAAGTCTGAAACCCCTGAGGTGAAGCATCCAGGTTCATGTGTTCATGATTCATGTGTTCATGCTACATGTGTTCATGCTTCATGTGTTCATGGGTTCATGCTTCATGTGTTCATGGGTTCATGCTTCATGTGTTCATGCTTCATGTGTTCATGTGTTCATGTGTTCATGCTTCATGTGTTCATGGGTTCATGCTTCATGTGTTCATGTGTTCATGCTTCATGTGTTCATGTGTTCATGCTTCATGTGTTCATGGGTTCATGCTTCATGTGTTCAAGCTTCATGTGTTCATGTGTTCATGCTACATGTGTTCATGCTTCATGTGTTCAAGCTTCATGTGTTCATGCTACATGTGTTCATGCTTCATGTGTTCATGCTACATGTGTTCATGCTTCATGTGTTCATGCTTAATGTGTTCATGTGTCCATGCTTCATGTGTTCATGCTTCATGTGTTCATGCTACATGTGTTCATGCTACATGTGTTCATGCTTCATGTGTTCATGCTTCATGTGCCTGATGGTGAAGTCCAGGTCAGGTCTCAAGTCTTTGGGGTAAAAGTCCAACTCAAGTCCAAAGTCTCTAATGACTGAAAACATTTTCTCATCCAATCCAGGTTAAAAACCCAAACCTGCGCCGTTTGTCCCCAGATTAACTGTTATATAATAATAATAATGATTCTTGAATCCATCATTTTCATAAATAACTAAGAGACTCAGGACCCCAAGGTGAATAAACGTCTGAATTTCCTCCTGCCAACAGACGGTTGGATGTTTTCTGGGTCTGAGAAGTTTGGGTTGCTGCTTCACCCATGAAGCCCGACTTCACTGGGAGGTAAAGAGAGTGGAGGGCGATCAAACCGACAACCTTCCCTCTGCTCCCTCCTACAAAGGCAGCCCCAGCAGCTTCCCATCATGCTCTGCTTCCATTGGTAATCAATGGGCGACTGGTAAAACCCGATCACCAGGGACCGATGGAGGGGATCAATAGCAGCACAAAATGATGTGAGAAAGTGAAGAAGGAAAACGCTGCAGGAGGAGAGAGAACTCTGAGATGTTTGGTAAATGTGAATAAATATTCCAGCCGCTGCAGCCGAAGGGAAGCGCTCAGCGAGACGAAGGACGGCTGGCGGCGTCCGGGGGACGAACGCCGTCCTTACTGTAAATGTCAGGAGACTGAAAATCTGGGGAAATAATTGAAAACACAATTAAGTTGATAAAGAAAAAAGATTTGAGTCCTGAAACGGTGGCTGCCCTTCCAGCGGGCCGAGTCCAGCTGAAGGTTAAGTGTATTTTACCGTCTTAAGACACAGACAGAGCAGCTATCTGCGCCCAGCGTGAACGCCGGGCTTTAATTAGACCGCAGAAAGGGGGGGGGGGCTGTCCTCATCAGAACCACAACAGAACCTGAAGTCCAGAAGGACGAGAAAACAGACCAGCAGAAACTTTCATCTAAACTCTTTAATCTTCTTCATGCTTCATGTTTCACATCATGTTTGCTGGATGTTTGTGTTGGTTGATCAGCTGGTTCTGCTGGTTCTGCTGGTTCTGGTGGTGTTGAGGGCTGGTTAGTTGGAGCCAGTTATGTAGGTGATGGGTTGGTCAGTTTTGGTTACTTTGGTCTACTGGTTTAGTTTAGTTAGGCTGGTTGGTTACGAAGGATCTGATTGGCTGAGGTTTGCTGAGTTTGATTGATCGACTGGGTTTCATTGGTTGGTTTAGTTGAGCTGACTGGTTTGGTTTACTGGTTACTGGTTTATAGTTCTGGTCTCTTTGTGCTCATGTGGTGAAAACTATGAAGAATTAATTGTTTTTAACTCCAGATCAATAAAAGGTGAGGTCCTGCTAATACGGCAGCCATCTTTAATTGGTTTAACATGGTGTCACATAAACGGACACAGAAACAGGAAAAACAGAAGAAATTTGTGTAAATTTTTTCCTAAAGCTGCACAAAATCATCACTTGAGAGCGAAACCTAAGTTCAGAAATTACAATATAAAAATGAAAACATTTCATGAGAGAATCTGAAACTGTATCGATTTTTAGTATCAATCTGACTGACTTGGTATCAATAGTTTGGATCAATAGTATTTAAAGGAAACTGCTCTGCATGTTGGACTCTAGTTCCTCAGAGAAACATTCCTCTACATTATCAGTATTTGGAGAAGAGCTTCTTGCTGTAATGTAATAATTTTCCCATCCAGCAGCTGCGTCCCGTCCGGAACGCCGAGGAACAATCAGAGGCGCAGCTCCAACATTTATCTCCACATGAGCTCAATCTGTTCGGAGGAGAAATGTGATCTGACCCGGCCGACCCCCAGGCCGGGATTAGATTAGAACGGGAGCGTGGCGCTTCAGCTAACCAAATCTCAACCGGGCTAATGACACCGGGAGGTGAGGGCCTGCCTGACCTCTGACCTCAATCGCTGGGGAAGAGAGAGGAGAGATATGAAGGGACAAAGATGGCGGAGAAGAGGAAAAGACGGTAGAAGGAAATCCCAGCAGATTTTAGAGGCCAAAATAAAAATATGGTGGAAAAACGTGAGAGTTTCTCTGACGTCGATCCAGAACCAGAAGGAAACAAAAACGTCTGCCGGCTCAGTGGAAGTGGGTTTGTTTAGTGGGAAGGTGGCTGGGACCTTTGACCTTGGAGAGGCCGACCTCTCCGTCAGAGGACGGGACGATTCCCAGTTAGCAGAGCCGGGTTTCCCTCTGGTGGGAACCAGCAACACTTCAGCCAACAATTAGAGAGGAAATAATAAAAATAAACAGTTTTTATCTGGAAGAGACGCGTTTTAAAGCACGACTTGAAAATATGTGAATATTCAAACTGAATCACGTCCTGGAGGTGGATAAATCAGCATTAAAGTGTCAAAATGATGTTTTCCAGGCACAAAGTTCTGCAGCAGAACTAATTTCATCCAAACCCAGAGTTCTGGTAATTAGTGCCACCGAGCCGCTCGGATTTAGAAAAAGTGAAATTCATTTTCTGCCCCTATAAATGGGATGTTTCTCAGCAATAAGTCCTGCCCAGACCGTGTGTGTGTGTGTGTGTGTGTGAGCGTGTGTGTGTGTGTGTGTGTGCGTGTGTGTGTGTGTGTGTGAGCGTGATGTGGATCCTAATAACATCCCCTGACACAGTTAGAGACATAATTACAGCACACACACACACACACACACACACCGCCAGGTTCAGGTGTGTGTGTGTCTCTGAGGCTCTGCAGCTGTGGCACCGAGCAACAAATGTCATCACATCCTGAACTCTGTGTACGTCTGTGTGTGTGTGTGTGTCTCTGTGTGTGTGTGTGTGTGTGTGTGTGTGTGTGTGTGTGTGTGTGTGTGTGTGTGTCTGTCTGTGTCTCTGTGTCTGTGTGTGTGAGACAGGGAGACAACACATTGATGAGTCTATCGCCGTGGAAACAGCCTGAAGCCAGGTGATTGCACGGCTGTCGTCATGTCTGTCCTTTCGTCTTTGTGTCTTTGAAGGTTTCCCTCCTTTGTCTCGTCTTTAGAGACTTTTTCAAACCTGCAGACGCCTCAGGACGGCGAAACGCTGCAGATGATTTATCCTCATACCCAGTGAAGCACGGCGGTGGTGGGATGATGATCATACGGCTTCACACTGAAGCTAGTAAATATTCAGCAGTGTAACTGGACAAAGACGGACCCACATTTTCGGCTCCAGAGGTTTTGGTCACTCATTTTCCACAGCAGCATAAATCTGGTGACACGGTAAGTGTCCAGGGTAAAAAGTGAAAGTGGAGGCTGTGTGTGCAGAGAAGTGGAAGGTGTGTGTTTCCACCTGTGCTGCAGGTGTCGGCCGTTTCTCACCTCCCGACCGATAAACGGCTTTTAACACCATTCAGGTTCACTGGATTCAGCGCGGCACCGATGCAGAAACACCGCCTGCGTTGGCTTAAGCACAGAGTCAGCAGAGCAAAGCGGCCGAGTTCAAGCTGCCCAGAGGTGATAAACAAGATCTCTGGTTGCTGCGGCGCATCAGGACCACAAACACCAGCAGAGGGAAGATATGAACAGCTCAGCCCTTTGCTTTCAGTCTGTCCTCACATCTTCAAAGTGATTCAAAACGGGAGGACAGAAAAAGTTCAGGGTGATCAGAAAAACTGCTGAAACTGGATGAACTGATCAGTTTCATCCAAACTGATCAGTTTCATCCAAACTGATCAGTTGGTTTTAGACGCTTAGGCAGCTGCAAACATCCCAGATTACAGAATAAAACTTTCATTTTTAACTACAAAAGGACAAAAAGTCCATTAATAGTAATTATTTTAGTTTATATCAGACCACATGGATTAGTTAGGAGTTATTTTTAGTTCACATTGATTTAGTCTAGCTTAGCATAGTTGAGCTGATCTTGGATCAAATAGTGGAGGCGTTACATTAGCTTTAGCTGAGTGTAGGTTAGCTTAGCATATGCTAGCTGAATCAGTTTGGTTGAATTCATCCAAAGTATTATTTATCTTAGTTTAGGTTGTAATTGTAGTTTAATTTAGCTCAGTGTTGTTCAGTTTGGTTTAGCTCAATTTAGCTTAGCATACTTTAGTTTCAGATAACATTTGTTATGTTTGATGACCTCCACAGTGAAATGTGACGTTTTAATAGTTTGAGAGCAGATAAGTGACCTCTGCCTGACCTTTACATTGTATGTAAACCAGGTTCTTGTGTTTTAACCTGATTGTTGTCGTACCTGCTGTGATGTCGTCGTCGGTCACGTCCATCTCCTCCTCTGGAGCCTTGGTTTCCACTGGCTGAGCCTCCGGAGGGGGCGGGGCTTGAGGCGGGGTCTCTGTTGCTGTTCCAGCTGCGGGAAACGAGCCGAAAGCCTTTGGTTAGGACATGAAAGCAGCAGGTGTTGCTGCAGGCAGCAGGGCGGCAGCACTGCTGGTGTGAGAGGAAAACCTCATCAGCTGGCCTCATTAAGAGGCTAACTGCTCTGGCTAAGCAGCTAATAAAGGTTTATTGGGCCTCCGGTTACCCAGAGAATAAATGACAGAATTATCTTCGTATTGCCAATTAAGAGCGGATTTTAATTAGCAGCTGAAGCTAATGAATGATAA
Source organism: Poecilia mexicana (assembly GCF_051168715.1). Lineage (NCBI taxonomy): Eukaryota > Metazoa > Chordata > Actinopteri > Cyprinodontiformes > Poeciliidae > Poecilia > Poecilia mexicana. Next base: position 25,878,476 of record NW_028263381.1, read on the forward strand.
CGCTCTAATAAACGGAGCGGCTAAAGGTAACAGAGTCAACACCACTCTAATCTGTGGGGAAACACACACACACACACACACACACACACACACACACACACACACACACACACACACACACACACACACACACACACACACACACTCTGATAGATGAGTGCAAACACTCCACTGGACACACTGATGTGTGTTTCCTGCAGAAATTTAACAAAGCAAAGAGAAAAAAAGACATCAGTAACTAAAACATCACAAACAATTTCATACGGCTTCATTAGACCAATAAAACACGTCTAATTACAGAGTGTGTAATTACACTGATAAATCCTGGTTAACACAGAGCTTCATGTTCCAATTAACCTGCTGAGACTCTGCAGACAGCTCAGTAACGACTTCACACACACACACACGCACACACACACACGCACACACACACACACACACACACACACACACACACTCTCTCTCTCTCTCTCTCTGACAGAAGACCAATACGCCGCCTGATTGCTGATTATTCGTCTGGAACATTAAAGTGATAAAAACTTAATTGGACTTAATTAAAACGTAACGGATGCCAGGCTGGGACTGAGCAGAAGGAAAACTGTTTCCACCGGGGAAACTCAGCAGAAAGGTCCGATTCTAACGACGCTCTAATTAACCGGGCAGAACAAGAACATGGCCAGATATTCAGGCTGTTTTCACACTGATGGTCCGCTGGACTCGGTTCCATCTGGGATCAAACATTGTTTCATTTCCTGCTGAGTCAAACCAAACAATCTGAAAACCTGTTCCCCTCCTGGCCTGTGGGGGCGCTGCACCAAGAACCGCTGAAGGAAACGACATGAAAAAGACACTGAGCGTAACTTCCTTCTTCGCCAAATGGAAACAGAAATGAAGGCTTCAGATTTTTAGTCAAAAAAACTGGAGCCATTTCTCCCGCCAGCGCTAGGCTAGCACGTCTGTCTTGGTTGCGTTTACCCAGAATGCTTTGCACTGTAGTCCACTTCCTGACGAGAGTTCGCATTCACACTGCCAAAATGAACTAGAGTTGGATTAAGTGGATTAAACAGGGCTGGTGGGATTAGGTTTATTTTAAACAGCCATGTTTATTATTTTTACGTTAAAAACATGGACTGTAATGTTTGGGGACTTAGACGCTGGTATTTTTTATATTTTTACAGTTTTCTTTGAAAAACATTTTACAGAGAAACTGCAGGAGAGAATTAAATTAAGCAGTGGTATTTTAATAATTAAATTAATTACTGTTTTTATTAATTTCAGTTAATGTCTCAGTTTTTGTTATTTTTACTTATAATTTTCCCAGAAGCCTTTGCTCCGTAAGGTAACAGAATCACCTGCAGTCAGACTTTCATGTTTTGTTTTTTCTCCTTTTTTGTTCCAAATGATTTATTTTTCATTTCACAGAGACTGTGAAATGAAAAGGATGTGGAAGCGGAGCGATCCGTGGGCCGCTGCGCTTTAACAACATCAAGAAGGGAATGTTTTAAACAGCAGACAGGAGGAGGAGGTCCAGGAGGTTAACAAGGCATGCTGGGAGCAATGTGTCATGGCTGACATGACAAGCTTGACCTTGGAGCACGCCATCACGCCCCCACCCTCCCACTTATCCTGCACCCCTCCTCCACCTCCCCCCGTTTCACACTGATGAAACGACGCTGCAGCTCCGCCTGAAAAGCTGCAGATCAAACCTCCAGTTAGCCGAAAACAAACCATTCCCACCAGCAGACGGGAACAAACCCAGGATTACTAGAGAACGACTGAAAGAAACCAGAAGATTCTGTTTTACACAACAAAAAAATTAACTTTTAAATCACCAAGAGTGGTGGTGAACTGAAGCATGGTGGCGGCAGCATCATGCTGTGGGGACAGAGATAAGTCCAGGACAATCCTGGAAGAAAACCTCTTAAAGACTGGAGATGATGAAGTTGGTATGAGAAAACGAAGTGGAGGAAAAACTGTAAAATGTTCATTTATCAACACAGTTTTTATTTATGAAGCTAAAAATGATGTAAAAAAACAAAAGCATGTTGTAGCATTTGCTCACATCGTTAGAAATGTTTTCAGTTTCAGTTGGTTTTGAGTTAATTCTCCCTGAAATGGTTCTGGATTCTGATTAGCTGTTTATTTTACTGAGTAGCCGCTAGCTTTGCTTTGATTAGCCGCTAGCTTTACTTTGACTAGCCGCTAGCTTTACTTTGATTAGCCGCTAGCTTTACTTTGATTAGCCGCTAGCTTTACTTTGACTAGCCGCTAGCTTTGCTTTGATTAGCCGCTAGCTTTGCTTTGACTAGCCGCTAGCTTTGCTTTGATTAGCCGCTAGCTTTACTTTGACTAGCCGCTAGCTTTGCTTTGATTAGCCGCTAGCTTTACTTTGACTAGCCGCTAGCTTTACTTTGATTAGCAGCTAGCTTTACTTAGATTAGCAGCTAGCTTTACTTAGATTAGCCGCTAGCTTTACTTTGAGTAGCAGCTAGCTTTACTTTGATTAGCCGCTAGCTTTACTTTGAGTAGCCACTAGCTTTTCTCAGACTAGTTACTAGCTTTGACTCTTCTGGTTCTGATTAGTGGTTAGCTTAACTCGTAGTTGCTGTTACAATGAGTCTGATTAGCCTTTAGCTTAACCCAAATTAGTTGCTAGCTTTTTTCTGATTAGCTGTTTATTTCACTGATTAGCCATACGTTTTATTTGATTAGCTAATCAGAGTTAAGCTATCAGTCTGATTAGCGTTTAGTTTGACATGGAAAATGTTTAACCCAAACTCCAGACTGTCCATCCCTGAATTATTCCCACTCTGTGATCTTCTGGAAGCGTCAGAGGAAACGCCGCCGAGTCGAGGCAGCAGCAGCTTCTCTGTCAGACAACAAGCAGAGCCCGGCTGACCTTTCAGCTCTCCTGGAGGCGTTTAAAGGGACAGAACACAAAGGCGGACGGGTCGGTAGGAACCGGCCCGCTAGCGGCGCCTGCAACATGGCGGCTGTGTCTAATTAGCCGCAGCAGGCTGGAAGCACGCGGAGGCGGCTAATCGAACAGAACCGCTGCTGAGCGTAACCTGGAAGGCAGATGCTCCAGAAAACAATACAGCAGCAGAGGAGGCGTCCAAGCTGCGGGGTCAAAGGTCACTCACACAGGAAGACATAGACGGACACCCAGAGACCCTCACATTCATGTCCATCCTGTAAACAAAGCCCACGCATGTTGGCCCCCAGGAGGCAGCAGGCCGCTGAGGACGGATCTGGATCAAACTGACCGAGAAAAACTTTGATCAGCCAGAAACCACTTCCTGTTCCTGCAGCTGCTGCAGCGCCACCTGGGCTCAGTGGAGAAACGAAGGAACTGCAACCAGGAGGCGTAAAAGAACTACGACTAGAGGAACTAGAACTAAATGAACTAGAACTAAATGAACTAGAACTACATAAACTAGAACTACATGAACTAGAACTAGAACTAAATGAACTAGAACTACATGAACTAGAACTAGAACTAAATGAACTAGAACTACATGAACTAGAACTAGAACTACATGAACTAGAACTAAATGAACTAGAACTAAATGAACTAGAACTAAATGAACTAGAACTAGAACCAAATGAACTAGAACTAAATGAACTAGAACTAGAACCAAATGAACTAGAACCAAATGAACTAGAACTAGAACTAAATGAAGTAGAGGAACTAGAACTAAAACAGATAGAAGTTTGGTCTGAAAAAATTGTCTTTTTCTTTCTGTATGTAAACTTTTGGTTTCAACTATAAAGGATTCATTCATTCATTCATTCATTCATGTTTAATTCTATAGAACTGGGTCAACTGGACCCATTTATCATACAGAAACAAACCAAATTTAACTGAATGGACAAAACATTTTCTAAAACCTCCTGACCAGAACCAGACCCAGAACCAGGCCCAGACCTAGACCCAGACCCAGAACCAGAACCAGAACCAGAACCAGACTGCTGCAGTGGTTCTGTTCCCCTCCAGTAGCTCTGAATTCTTCGGGACCCTCCATATCCCTCCAGAACCCTCCGGACCCTCCATATCCCTCCAGAACCCTCCAGACCCTCCATATCCCTCCAGAACCCTCCGGACCCTCCATATCCCTCCGGACCACTCCAGAACCCTCAGAACCCTCCGGACCACTCCAGAACCCTCCTGACCCTCCAGAACCCTCCGGACCCTCCAGAACCCTGCTGGGATTTTTCCGGGTCTCCACCAGCAGCCGGAGTCGTCTTACGGCCCGGCCTGCTCCGGGGATCAGATTCGGTGACCCTTTGACCTCTCTCTATCTCCATCTCCCTCCCTCCCCCGCCTGCGGTCCTGCTGCGGTAACACAACACTGACCGGTGCCCGTTGCTATGGCAACAGCTCCCCCGAGAGACTCCCAGCATCCTCTGCAACCACGGCTCCTGCGCTCAGACGCATGCAGCATTTCAGGAGGAGGTTTCTAGTAAAGCAAGGTGCAGATTCACCTTTCTTCCCATCAGCAGGTCTAACTATAGCCAGCGGAGCGACGCCAGGGAGCAGAGCGACGCCCGCTTCCTGCACCGCAGCGGCCAATCAGGAGCAGGGAGGCAGCGACATCATCAGAAACAAACCAGAAACACGAGACAAGCAGCAGAAATAAAACTGTATGATGGCGACGGCTTCGCCTTTATACTCCTGTCCACCACGACTTTAAAATGTTGTTTTATGTCTGATTGATTCATAGAAACCAAATAAAGCTTCATGTGAGGAAGGTCAGAACCTGGACGGGTCAGAACCAGAACATTAAACCTTCATCAGGGTTTGACACGTCCACTAAAAACCACTGGAGGATACAGATTCATACGTCACATTCAGCTGTCACAGAGCCCTGTCCTTCTGAGACAGTTTGAAAAAATAAATGAAAAGTTAAAGAAGAAAGTCACAGAACATCTAGCTAAAAGGACTTTTATTTTGAAAACCAAGGAAGGAAAGAAACCAAAACCAAGATGGAGGACAGGAGAGCAGATGGTGAAGTGGATCGAAAAACCAATGATTGATTGATGGATGGATGGATGGATGATGGATGGATGGATGGAAGATGGATGGATGGATGGATGGATGGATGATGGATGGATGAATGATGGATGGATGGATGGATGGATGGATGGATGGATGGATGGATGGAAGATGGATGGATGGATGATGGATGGATGAATGATGGATGGATGGATGGATGGATGGATGGATGGATGGATGGATGGATGGATGGATGGATGGATGGATGGATGGATGGATGGATGGATGATAGATGAATGGATGATGGATGGATGGATGATGGATGGATGGATGAATGGATGATGAATGAATGATGGATGGATGAATGATGGATGGATGGATGGATGGATGGATGGATGAATGGATGATGGATGGATGGATGATGGATGGATGATAGATGAATGGATGATGGATGGATGGATGATGGATGGATGGATGAATGGATGGATGGATGGATGAATGGATGATGGATGGATGGATGATGGATGGATGGATGAATGGATGGATGGATGGATGGATGATGAATGAATGATGGATGGATGAATGATGGATGGATGGATGGATGGATGGATGGATGGATGGATGAATGGATGATGGATGGATGAATGATGGATGGATGGATGGATGGATGGATGATGGATGGATGGATGATGGATGGATGGATGATGGATGGATGGATGGATGGATGGATGATGGATGGATGGATGATGGATGGATGGATGATGGATGGATATAAAAACATAAACCATCTGTGTTCCCTCCCCCAGCTCCGTTCTGATTGGTCGGCCGTTACGACATCACCAGGCCCCTCCCATCGTCGGTCCATAAGAACTCTGCCTAAACATGTGACCAGCATCAACCTGCAGGAACCGGCTCGGCCCGGTCAGCGACTCCAGAACCCGTCGGCCTGTAAAACCTCCGTCCTCCTAAAGTCGGGGTGGGACTTACGGGAGCTGACCGTGTCCACGTACTGGGGCAGGTACGGAGCCCAGGCATCGATGGTGTCCTTCCGCCCGGACTGTCCGATCCGCCTCAGCTCGGCCAGGAGGAGAGCCTGCGCCGCTTCCCGGACCTAAACAAATGAAACGGGTCAGAACAATATTCACTCATCCATGCAAAGAATGGATGTGAAGAAACCAGATAAATGGTATTTTACATAGAAGCAACCTTTCCTCACATCGTCCTCTAAGTTCAGATGAAGCTCTGCCATGTTGGACTCGCTCTTCCTCATGGTCACTAGTGAACTTTATTGCAGTAAGAGATCGCAGGCAGCTTGTCTGCCACGTTTCCATTATCTATCTCATACGGGTCGATGCCAGCAGCCATGTTGTTGATTTTCTGGCACACTGGTCCAGAGTGTCACTCTGTCTTTTTGTTGATCTTAAAGTTCATCCATGCTTTGCCTACCAAGATGGCGGCGGATCATGTTCAGTTCAGACTTGTGGGAACTATATACTGATCTCTTAACCAAAGTATTCCAGAGTCAAAACCTAAATCTGGACCAAACTGACAATCGTCCCAAACAGAACACCAAATCTTTAACAGACTGACTGAATAAGACCTGAATCGATGGTCTAGTCAAAGCCCAGACTTCCTGGTTCAGGAAGCCATGCAGAAACAGCTCTCTCAGATCTCTGCGTACCTCCAGACATCGGTCCTGCCATCTTCTCGCCAGCATCTCCAGCAGAGGCGGTCTGTACTTGTCCAGGCCCAGGAGGTCCGGCAGCATCACGCAGTGCATGGCGGCCAGCTGGCTCCAGCCTGCACACAAAGGCGCCAAAGATCAGCGAAATCCACCCGACCCGGTCTCCATCGCGCCGGTCCGTCACTGCTGCCACATGAAAACGCCGCTTTGCCGTCGATTAGCAGCGACAGATCCCTCATGAAACGGTTTAGATCAACGTTTCTCAAACTTCTTCAAGCTCAGGATCATTTAACCCAGTTAGCAAAAACTCAGGTCACCAAAGTCAGAATCAGCTGGTCTGTAACAACCAGCCAATATTCGTCTCTAACGCATAAACACGTCTACTCAGGGCAGTTTAGTTATTTACAGATTCAGAAACGATGGATTACCAATGATGTCAATCAAAAAGGACGTTGTTCTTTACTACCACATGTTGGTAGTTTCAGTTTTAGATGCACAATAAAAGAAAACAGACTTGAGTTGAGAGCCTCTTCTGCACCATTAAATATGAAATTATCCACCAATTCCAATCAGTTATATTTAATTAAGTTAATCATTGTAATTAAATAAAGCTAATTAAATAGGTGTTGGTGTGTGAGCAGAGCATTGCAAGCTAACAAAGTTGTAAAAAAAGAACAGTTCTCACCGAGACTCAAAAGAATCAAATCAATGATGAACGATTCATTAAACTCTCAGCAGGTCTGACTTAGTTTCCTCTGAGTCCATAAGTAGTCCTGGCGTTGTCTTCTTTACATGAGAGACCCGGTTTTAAGCCATTTATCTATTATTATTAATAAACACAATCCTTTGCTAACGGTATGTGTCGCACTTTGCGCTAATTCATGGTAAACTAATACCACTAGGGGGCGCCAGTCTGAGAAACACTGGTTTAGAGTTTTGATATAACAGCAGTGACGTTTTCTCTCTCTCACACACACACACACACACACACACACACACACACACACACACACACACACACACACACACACACACACACACACACACACACACACACACACACACACTCCTATGGTCTTCACATGACTTCAGTGAAACACGTCATCTGCCGCCTTGGTTAGACCAAACTCATGATTTCTGCTCACCACAGTGTCTGATGGCGGTAAAACGGCTCAACAACAACAGATACATCAGCGTGAAGGAAACAACACACCAAACTTTGGTTCAAACAAATGAATTCAAATTTACAGATGTGGAAAAACGAGAAAACCTGGAAGGTTTTCTGAAGACACAGATGTGGCCCAGTTAACGGACGAAAGAAAACATTTAAAAATGTCTCCGTGTCGCCTCACATCTGGCTGCGTCGTCTGAGACAAAAACATTCATATTTTAGACCAAAATATGCACCAAGCTTTCCACCTGGAACAAACTCAAACACCCGCCGATGCGTTCACCTGGCCACATATATCAGCTCAATATATGGTTTCCACGACGTGTGAGGGATGGAGGGAAGATGGCTGTAAGCTGGAAAGAAATTTCAGGGAAAATTTCTTTGCCAGTTTCCATCTTTAAACTTACCTTTTCCAACGAGATAAACAGAGAAAACTAGAAATATTAGAACAGCTCCGAGAAAAATCAGGGCCAAAAATGCCACAACCCAACATATTTACAGTTTATGTGTAAAACAAAACAATCTAACTTTAATAAACTTAATAACTTAAACACTTTATTAATAAAATAAAGACGCAAAGCTATAAGCTAAAAATCCTTTAATTTATTTCTTCTGTCCATTGTGAAATAATTTTAACTGAAAAACAATAATTCATCTACATTTGAATGCATACTGTCTATATTACTAATGTATCATAAATCATTGAAACATAAAATAATTTCATATGCATATTTAACATCATTTTATTAGCGATATCTATAAATTTTATTTATTGAACTTTTTGTTCATTGAATCGTGGCACTTTTGACTCTTAACACAGAGATTGACTGATTTATTCTCTATTTAATTCCAAAGATAAAATATAAAATACGGTGGAATTTTCAGATATATTTTCATTTTTTCCACATCAAACTTTAAGAAATTTAGCTTAAAAAATAACAATGAGTAAATCCAGCTTTAAATTGAAAGAAGCAACAATTATAACGTTATTTTATTTTAAGATTTAAACTCTGAAAAAATGAATCAGTCAATCGATTCCTAAATAATCTGTTTCACTGTCCTGCAGAAACTTACATGTTGAAAAAATGTTTTTAAATCTGAAACTTTTCTTCCACTTCAAGCAGAAAAAGTGACTAAAACTCAGGAAGATACCAACTAATTTTATCTAAAAGTCCAAATGGGGAAAACAACTGAGATTAATGAACTTCTAGATATTATCATCAATATTAGATATTTCCTAATATATCCGACTTTTTTATATTAGACAAAAAGTAAGTTATTAGAATATCCCAAAAACAAGTCAGAATGTTGTTTTTATTAAATAGTTGCAACATGAGTCCAACATTTTCTCTAATTCATCCCAACAAGTTAAAGTTTTTGTTTCTGCAGGGCAGCGGCTGTTTTCTGGTCGTTATGATGCTGCAGTCGATGTTAAAAGCTTCAGAAAACTGTTTTAGGTACAAGCAGAGAATGAGTCTGTGTGCATGCTTGCTGTTCCCATCATCGGTAAATATTCTGACAAACTCTGCTTTTGCCACGTTAGCTGGAAATTAAAGTTCACGGAGCTTTGAAAAGGCACTTCACGGCCCCATAGGCAAACAGCAAGCTTTAAGAAACGAGCACATCCTGTGGGAGCACTGGGAAGAAAAGGATGAGTTTGACATCAGGTTAAAGTGTTTGCACCACAGTTCATTTAGAGTCAAACCTGAAAAAATTAAATGAAACATCAGTTATCATTCAGCCTTTCACCAGTTTCAAACAAGATACAGTCTCAGATGAGCTGCTGGTGAAAATGGCGGCGCTGCTGAGCCCTTTACTTTACATTTTAGGCTCAGATTGTTGCAGTTCTAATGGAGACCCATTCCCCTCTTCTAGCTAAAGACATGACTGAAATAGCAAGCATACAAACAGCACAGAGAGACTGAAACATCAGGACTGAAAGGAAAAACAAGGAGGGACTCCACAACACTGCAAACCAGAAGACAAACAGAGCAGAAGGTCAGGACAGCAGCAGTCAGTGCGCTCTCAGACCGTCGGTCAGCTCTACATGCGTTTCTACCTGGAAGGTCAAACTGTTGGCCGACGACATTCTGCTCGTTTCCAAATGCAGAAAAACCCGAGGAACAGGTCCACAACACGCAGATTTAAACTATTTTCATTTGATCAGACAGAAATAAACTTTTCCTAGGATTCTGCTACATTTCCAGTGTAGTTCTTCAACTGTGCAAAAGTCTTGGGTCATGAGTATAGTTGGGTAGTAACTAATTACATTTACTTAATTACACTTACTTGAGTATTTTTTTTACTTTTAGGAGTATTTTTACTTTTTACTCTTACTTGAGTAAAATTTCAAACTGCAATGGAAACACACTTTTTCACAACCAGATGTTACCATGACGACAGGAAGCGGTAGGACGATGACGGCATGACTTTTAATGACTTGTTACTTTAACAAACTTATTCACGTGATTTTAATTTAATTTCTTATTTAATGGAAACAAAGCAAAAGTACATATAATTTTCTTTACATTGGTGTTATATAAACAAATTTCTGCACTCATTTGTAATGGAAACAGTAAATTATGGGTCTGCCGATTTTGACAATTGTTTAGACATTTATCTATTCAATAACATTATTTAGTGTTGGTTCTAAGTAGATTATCCTGCATGATGTTATAAATGGAAGAGTAAAGAATTCATCCTTTAGATTTTAATGCTGACTGGTTAAACGTTAAAATATATTAGCATCTTTTAACAAAAGGATGAAAGACTCAAGACTTTTGCACAATACTTTATGCTTCATAAATCCAAACAGGTCTGATTCAGAAAGTCACATGAATTTCCCTGAAGCATTTTGAAGCATCTGAGTTTAAAACTGCAGCGTGGCTGATCTGAGAGCGAACTGAGACCGACATGAAGACATTTCCAATCCAAAACAAGGACAAAGACTGGAGCTATAGACCTGAGGTGAACAGCAGACACTGTGGGGAACCAGACTGATGCAAGGAAGGAGAAACAAGGTGGGCAGATTGGAAAGGAACAGAGAAGAAGAGCGAGGAGGCGAAGGACGCATGAAGCACAGAGAGGAAACCAACGGAGGAGAGGCAGAGGGAATGGAGGCTCTCTGCAGAAAGCATGGACACGGCTGCAAACTTTCCCTAAGCGGCACCCGTCACATCAGTCTGTACCTTCGTTGACTGAGGGGATGTTATGAGAGCCAGGGGCCCCCTGAGGGTGGCCCCCAGGGGCCCCTGGAGCCCCAGCAGTGGCAGCGCTGGCAGCTTGGAAAGGAAGAGAGGGAGAGAAAATAGTCGAGAAGAAAAGAAAAAGGTTAGAAATGACAGAAAAGCTGCCAGAGGAGGAAGGAAGTCAGGAAAACAAAACAGGAAGTGAATTAAATCCACATTCAGACAGACAGGAAGTAGAGGAAGCTATTAGCTTCGATTAGCAATTAGCTTCAGTTAGCAATGTAACCCAACATTTGCTGCTTTTACCAGAGTCCAGCTCTTGGCTAGCTTTTATTAAAAACCTGCTAATCATAATCAATATTTACAGTGTAAAGGTAAAACTAAACACTTCACTCACTGAAAACTAGTTATTAGTTTTTAAACAAACCACCTTCTACTAACCTGCAACCAAAACAAGATGGTCTCTTAGGTTACAAAACTCTGTAAAATGTCTATTTGTTCACATGTTGGTCTAAAAACATGAATAAAAGGGGAAAAAATCACTTTCGTTGTTCAGACTGATCCAGACGGTGGCATCATGTTTTAGCTCAGATAACTGGACTCTCTGGTTAAAGGTTTTGGTTCTGATCTGTGCAGGAAACCAGGAGCTAAAGTGCAGAAAATCTCCCCATTGTTCCCACTGAGGAAAAGCAGGATGGACTGGGACTGTGTGTGTTCCTGCTGCAGCACATCAGAGGGGCCTCCTGGCTCCATTTCCATGTGAAAGGAGCCGCAGCGCGGGGTACCAGGAGGACTGGGCCGGGCCGGGCCGGGCCTCAATAGGCGCGTGGTATGAATAAGTCCACACGCTTGTCATGCTTGGCCTCAATTAAGGCGGGACAATAGCAGGGAAGCCCCGCCTCCAGGGTGTGTGTGTGTGTGTGTGTGTGTGTGTGTGTAGTGGGCAGATGGTGGCAGCTGGTTAAATCCTCCCCTACAGGGAGGCGCAGCAGCTTCACCTTCCTGCTTCATCTGCAGCCACAACGTTTCGTTTAATCGGCCGAAATGAATTAAAAACGTTTCATTTGTCTGAATAAACGGCCTAAACAAAGCCCAGGACAGGGGCAGCGAAGACAAGGCTGTGCGGGTTAGATATGAGCAGTTAGTATCCAACCTGGTTCACTTTCATCCCTTCACACATTCATTTCACCACCATGAACAGACAGCCTGGTGCCTACAGACTCATCACTCGTCCACCTCGTCTCACTTTGGGTCAGTTCTGATCCAGTTGGACCAGATTTTAAATACTTAAGTTGGCTGGTTGGTTGGGTTAAGGTGGGCCAGATTTGGCCCTCGGACCTCGAACCCGACACGTTTCTGCGGGGTTAACCGCCGGTGGGCTGCATTATAAGCCCCACCCGCCCCCTGGCCTGGCAGGGCCTCAGGGGCGGCCGCAGCAAGCGCCCCTCCTTTTGTAGTTACCTTGTTTGATCTGGGCCTGTAGCGCCGGGTTGGAGGGCTGCGGGGGGGCGGCGGGCGTCCTCCGAGGAGACTCCGGGGTTCCTCCTGGTCTGGGGGGCCTGGGGGGGCAACAAAGAGGAGCCATCAAATATTAACGAGGCGGGGGGGCAGAGACAGGAAAACAAGACCATCCACAGCAAACAGCGGGAGGGAGGTCTCACTCTGACTCATTCTGCTCTCCTCAAGCCACCACTGTGCGCTTCAGGTGTGTGTGTGTGTGTGTGTGTGTGTGTGTGTGTGTGTGTGTGTGTGTGTGTGTGTGTTGGGCTCCAGTCTATTGAATTTTGGGTGCAGTCCTCCCTGAACAGACTGGAGGCGCCGAACTTTCACAGAGACACACAAACACTTCCAATACAACGATCGATGAGACGGTCGATGCCGGTTGCTAGGCGACAGATCACTCCAGCGAGAGGAGGAGGAAGAATAGCACAAACTTCAGAGACGGGACAGAAACAACGGTCTGGGACGGACCCCCAAAGGTTAAAGGTCACACCGTCACTCCAACTCACACACCACACGTCCGGTTATAATCTACAGGTCCTTTGACTAGGCCGTTCTAACCCAGGATGAATCTGCTTTGATCTAGACCACTGGTGTACAACCTGTGGCTCCCGGGCCGCTAGTGGCTCTTTGGACCTTCCACACCGGGTCAGTTAACGTTTTTAAACACAGCTGGGAAAATAACAAATGCAAGTTTGAACAGTTTCCACAGAATAACTGCACTGGATAAAAGGACCAGTAACGTTTATTTTAACTATTTTTATTTTTCATTAGTTGGAAAACTTCCCAAAATTTTCCAACCTAAAGATTAGAATTTCTGTGTCCTCTTTTTTACAAATGTCTAATGTTTTTCTTCACATAAAAACCTTTTAAAACATAAATAAAAACGTTGGGTATTTAAAAGTAACTTTTATTTTAGTGGATGTTTTTCCAAACATTTGGTTAAAGGGAAACGTGACATCAGCAGCTTTTAGTGAGTCTTATTTAGCTGGATGAAAGGCAAAAATGACCACTTTGAGTCATAAAATCCCAATAAGAAGCAGATTTTGGCTGAAATGAGGAAAGTTTAAGTGCTATGAATCCGTCCTTCAGGCCTGGCCGGCTCCAGGTTCGGATGCGTTCAGTTTTCTGCAGACAGATCCGTGGAAATAAGCTGAAAGTTTCCAGCTTCCTGTGAAGTCTCATCCCGCTGCAGCAGCTCCCGCCTTATAAAAGTCAAAGAGGAATCTTCACTTCCAACACTCCAAACCGGCACTAGTGAATATTTGACCGTGTTTGGCTTTTTGGCTTTTTCATGTTCCCATCTCAGATTGATGAGGCTCCTGTCTGTGTGTCCGACGGGCTTCAGTATTTCATCATCACCTGCAGCTTTGTTTTGCTGCACCTCGCCGCCTCTTTCTTCTCCAGATAATGATCAACAGCAGCTCTGAGCCGCCCAACGCCTGCTGCTTCCGGAAAGTCTAAAATGTTTCACCAGCAGTCAGTAAAGTCAAAGTTCGCCCAACCAACAGGCGCACAAGCTGAAATGTTAAGTTTTCATTTCTGGAGCTGCTTCCAATCAGACTCCAACATCATCAACACTTTGCCAACAACCTGAAGGAGAACCGAGCCGTCATCCAGGATTCAGACAACAAGCTAAGGGCAAAGGAGAAAAAAGCTGAAGTCAGCAAAGTCAGAGAAACTGAAATCGTCACAGAAGAAGAAGAAGTCGGATTCGGAGAAGTTGAAAATTAAGTTGATGAAGAAGAAGTCAAGTGAGGTCACTGAAGAAGAGAAAGAAGAAGCCTGGGAAGTTAGATCCCAGACTGGACAACAGATCCCAGTAGATCCCAGACTGGACAACAGATCCCAGTAGATCCCAGACTGGACAACAGATTCCAGACTGGACAACAGATCCCAGTAGATCCCAGACTGGACAACAGATCCCAGTAGATCCCAGACTGGACAACAGATCCCAGTAGATCCCAGACTGGACAACAGATCCCAGACTGGACAACAGATCCCAGACTGGACAACAGATCCCAGTCGGGGCCGATCCGTTCTCTGAGTTTCTGGACTCACTCTCTGGTTGATGAAATGTTCGAGCAGCCAGACCTCACTGCTAAATCTTTCACAGCTCAATGGGAGCTCACACAGACTGAACAATCAGCTCACACACACACACACACACACACACACACACACACACACACACACACACACACACACACACACACACACACACACACACACACACACACACACACACACACACACACACACCTAAAGGCCTGACGGTCTCAGGTTTTACTGTCTGTGTGAAAAATGTGAGGCTGTTCTTTGAGTCCAGCTTGTTTGGACTCCTGGATCAGGAGCTTGTTTGTTTGTTTGTTTGTTTTCTGGGTAAAGTTTGGTGGAAGGCTGATCACCTGGCCGGGGCTTTCTTCATGTGCTCGCCTACGAAGGTGGCGTTGGTCATGCCCATCAGCGTGTTGGCCAGGGAAATGGCCGACAGCAGGTGCTGCGTGGTGACGGCCCTGGACACGCCGTACGTCCCCTTCCCCACGATGTCGGACAGCGCCAGCTTCAGGCCGGTAGCCAGGGACAGCTGGCGCAGCAAAGACTCCTGGGAAATACGGGAGAAACATTTATCTGATTTAGAACGAACAAAGAACATCAGGAAGGAAAAAATAAATATCGTTAAAAATACTGAAGGACGGATGGACAGATTGATGATGGTTGAACGGATAGACGTATAGTTGAGTGGTTAGATGGTTGGACAGACAGACAGACGGACAGCTGGGTAACCGGGCTGGACGGCCGGTGGGTCCAGGGTGCCCACCTTGAAGGTGGGCAGCATGAGGGACATGTGTCCGCCCCTGGAGATCAGGCCGAAGGAGATGGGGCAGTGCGGTCTGAGCATGCCCAGTCGCTCCAGGCAGATGCCGTCCAGCTGCTCGTTGAGGCCCCAGGCGTGCAGGCAGGACATGAACAGCTTGGCCGTGTCCATGGTCAGGTTGTACTCCAGCAGACTCAGGGACTTGGACTTCTCCTCGCGCCTCCGCATCTCCTCCTCCTCCTCCTCGTCTTCGTCCAGCAGGTGCTCCTTGATCGTCTCCTTCATCGTCTCCTTCACCTGGGAACAGCAGAGGCTCGTCAGCCGGCGGACGGAGGGAACCTCGGACCCCCGCGGGTCGCCAGCGCACCTGTTTGAAGATCTTGTTGGCCAGGTAGGAGCCGCCCTTGTCGGCGCCCGCCTGGCTCTTCTGCAGCGTCTCGGGGGAGACCAGCGTCGGGTTGGGCCGCTGAGCCTCCTCTGTCAGAAGCTGGATGATCAGCGCCTCCACGTCGAAGAACAGAACGTGCATGTCGGGGTCCGTCAGGTTGGTCTTCATCGCCTGGACCACCAGGGCATTGTGGGAGTATTTGGGCAAATTACCCTGAAGGAGGAAGGAAGAAAGCTTCAACAAACTGGAGCGTTTCAGTTTTAAACACATTTGATTAGGTGCCAACTAGCCAAATCTGTATTTATCGTACTGAAGTGAACTCAGCATATCTGCAGCTGCCATTGGAAGTCATGCTAATGATCCCCCACATTTAATGGGAGCATTAAAGCTAACATTAGCATTTTTGCTCATTTCAGTTTATAAGCTGCTGTTTGCTAACTGGATGGAGTATGTTACCAACATGCTAGCTAACATCTGGATTAGCCGCCTGCAGATTGTTCTGCCTAATAATGAACATGAACCTTTGCTGCTGATGTGAGCCTGCAGTTTGCCTCAGCGCTTCGCTCCAGTTTTTATCTTCTTAGCAACAGATTCTAACCGTGATTAAATGCACAGCGATAAGACAGCGAGGTTTCTCCCACAGCAACAACACAGGTTGGTTTTGGTTCAATTGTTTTAGTTATTTTAACAGAACTGTAAGCTGGTAAACACACCATTACCTTGAATTTCAGCTCCAGATTCCAGTCTGAGTGTTCACAGAGGCTGAGCTCTCAGATTCACTACATTAGCAACATTTTCCTTCCTCCACAAACATGAATGTGCCTCTTTTTCTGACTACTCTGGTGGAGAAACAGTGCCATCTACAGGCAGAGGGCCGCATTACCACTTCATCCACAGAAACATGAATATGTTCTGCAGATCACAAAAACATTTACCACATTCCTACGTCTGAAATAAACAAAGTTTGAGACGAAGGCAGGAGGATCTAAAGGAACTTCCAAATTAAGAATGACATCAAGGCAAATCAGAGGGATTAAATCTGTAAACACCAACAGCTTAGTTCATTTTTAAACTTATTTTTATTTGCAACACGTCTGAGGAGTTTAAATCAAATGGAAAAGGTGGAAGCAGCTGCTCTCAGGCGAGGCCGACTTATTCTAGCTCCCGGGAAGTCGATCTAAAGGTCATCGTCCTGCAGGGCCCTTCAGGCAAACGGCACACACACACACACACACACACACACACACACACACACACACACACACACACACACACACACACACACACACACACACACACACACACACACACACACACACTCAGTTCAGACCTCACAGAGGAAGGTCCTGCTGTAAACTGCTGACCTGTCCGGTTTTCTCTCCTGTTTAAACTTAAATGAGGAAAATAAAAAGTCCCGGTGATCAGCTGACTGACAGGCTGCAGCCGCGATGCGTTCAGGAACCGCTCCAACGGTGGGACATTTGATTGAATCAATCTAACGTGTCCATCAGAGCACCAGACCCAGAAACAGTGATATGTAAACGTTAAACGGTGTTCAAGGTTCCTGGGCCGTGAATTCACACATTATTCTGGTTTCTGGTCCATTTCTGTCCCTTTTTTAAAAGCATAAATTTTAAAATTCATAAGAATTTCAATTGATTTCAAACCAGTTGAACAAATAATTTACTGACTTTAAATAAGACTAAGTTGTTACTTTATTTATATTGGCTTTTCCTTGATTTAAATGAAGTTTACATACACTAAGGTCTCTGCTGCTTTAAACAAACTGGGAATGTTTTGTGAGCTTCTGATAGGTTCATTCACAAATCTGACAGCTGGATTTAAAGGCAACACTTTGAAGATTAAATGTTTGTGTTATGATTAATGTGGACAGATTCACTAGTTAAGCAATGGACAGATGCTAGAGGTAAGGAATAAGCAGCAGGGGGCCGAGTACTGAGCCTTGGGGAACCAGAGGAAGACGAGGACGTTCTGAGGACAGATGAAAGGATGAAGGTCCAGCAGGATGAGAACAGTGAAGAGCTACTAATCAGCTGGAAGTCGGAGATCATTTGTGGTTTTCATTGGAGTCGTTTCAGTGATTTGGGTCAAATCTGAAATAAAAGCAAAGCGTCTGTGTTCCTGTTCCATGAACCCGTTGAGGACGAAGTGAAAGTCAGAGGCAGAGATCCTCAGAACAGAAATCAAACACCAGCCGCCTGGAATCGCTTTGGCTTCACCGCCTGATATTTTACGGTCATTATCCTTCATTACCCGCAGCGGGGGATAAAACACACACACACACACACACACACACACACACACACAGCGGGGATAATGGCTGGTTCCGAGTTGATATGAGGAAGAAAGCAGGGCGATGAGCGTCTAATGGAGGAAGGACTGCAGGTTTCAGGTGTGATTACAGAAAAACACGAAGGTTAGGAGGAGAAAACAGAGACAAACGTCTGGGGCTGATCCACTTCCTGAGGGAACCAGTAAAAGTCAAACAGCAGCTCAACTAAACGCTCTTCACAACACTAAATAATTCAGGGCGCTTGTTTTCCGCTCTGGGATCCCCCGTGTGGGCGGGGTCATCTCTGTCAGGACGGGTCAGGCCGTCGAGTTTGACGGAAAAACTTCAGATCTAAAAACAGCTGGAGACGCCAAGAGGCGAGAGACAAAGACGACCAACAGCTTCTGCATCCAGCTCAGAACCAGAACCAGAACCAGAACACGTGGTTCTGATATCCGATACAGCAGGTTAACTGTGGATGTTTCACAGAGACCAGAACCTCCAGACCCACTTTCAGGTTGTTGGTTCTATCCAGAACGAATCTGATCACTGATGATGCATCAAGACACGCATCATGAGACAGAGTGTCCGCTGGGCCCGTTACCATGGCAACAGGATCTCTGACATGGAGGACAGATGGATGGATGGACTAGTACAGGGACAAACTAGTTGACAGACTTGTTCCCAGTTATCTGGTTAACCTGGATGTTGCTAGTTGTCTCTGGTTAACCTGGATGTTGCTAGTTGTCTCTGGTTAACCTGGTTGTTGCTATTTGTCTCTAGTAAACCTGGTTATTGCTAGTTGTCTCTAATAAACCTGGTTGTTGCTAGTTCACTCTGGTTAACCTGGTTGTTGCTAGTTGTCTCTGGTTAACCTGGATGTTGCTAGTTGTCTCTGGTTAACCTGGTTGTTGCTAGTTGTCTCTAGTAAACCTGGTTGTTGCTAGTTCACTCTGGTTAACCTGGTTGTTGCTAGTTGTCTCTGGTTAACCTGGATGTTGCTAGTTGTCTCTGGTTAACCTGGTTGTTGCTAGTTGTCTCTGGTTAACCTGGATGTTGCTAGTTGTCTCTAGTAAACCTGGTTGTTGCTAGTTCACTCTGGTTAACCTGGTTGTTGCTAGTTGTCTCTGGTTAACCTGGATGTTGCTAGTTGTCTCTGGTTAACCTGGTTGTTGCTAGTTCTCTCTGGTTAACCTAGTTGTTGCTAGTTCACTCTGGTTAACCTGGTTGTTGCTAGTTGTCTCTGGTTAACCTGGATGTTGCTAGTTGTCTCTGGTTAACCTGGTTGTTGCTAGTTCACTCTGGTTAACCTGGTTGTTGCTAGTTGTCTCTGGTTAACCTGGATGTTGCTAGTTGTCTCTGGTTAACCTGGTTGTTGCTAGTTGTCTCTGGTTAACCTGGATGTTGCTAGTTCACTCTGGTTAACCTGGTTGTTGCTAGTTGTCTCTGGTTAACCTGGATGTTGCTATTTGTCTCTGGTTAACCTGGTTGTTGCTAGTTCACTCTGGTTAACCTGGTTGTTGCTAGTTCACTCTGGTTAACCTGGTTGTTGCTATTTGTCTCTGGTTAACCTGGATGTTGCTATTTGTCTCTGGTTAACCTGGTTGTTGCTAGTTCACTCTGGTTAACCTGGTTGTTGCTAGTTGTCTCTGGTTAACCTGGTTGTTGCTATTTGTCTCTGGTTAACCTGGTTGTTGCTAGTTGTCTCTGGTTAACCTGGATGTTGCTATTTGTCTCTGGTTAACCTGGTTGTTGCTAGTTCACTCTGGTTAACCTGGTTGTTGCTAGTTGTCTCTAGTAAACCTGGATGTTGCTAGTTGTCTCTGGTTAACCTGGTTGTTGCTAGTTCACTCTGGTTAACCTGGTTGTTGCTAGTTGTCTCTGGTTAACCTGGTTGTTGCTAGTTGTCTCTGGTTAACCTGGTTGTTGCTAGTTGTCTCTAGTAAACCTGGATGTTGCTAGTTGTCTCTGGTTAACCTGGTTGTTGCTAGTTGTCTCTGGTTAACCTGGTTGTTGCTAGTTCACTCTGGTTAACCTGGTTGTTGCTAGTTCACTCTGGTTAACCTGGTTGTTGCTAGTTGTCTCTAGTAAACCTGGATGTTGCTAGTTGTCTCTGGTTAACCTGGTTGTTGCTAGTTCACTCTGGTTAACCTGGTTGTTGCTAGTTGTCTCTGGTTAACCTGGATGTTGCTAGTTGTCTCTGGTTAACCTGGTTGTTGCTAGTTGTCTCTGGTTAACCTGGATGTTGCTAGTTCACTCTGGTTAACCTGGTTGTTGCTAGTTGTCTCTGGTTAACCTGGATGTTGCTATTTGTCTCTGGTTAACCTGGTTGTTGCTAGTTCACTCTGGTTAACCTGGTTGTTGCTAGTTCACTCTGGTTAACCTGGTTGTTGCTATTTGTCTCTGGTTAACCTGGATGTTGCTATTTGTCTCTGGTTAACCTGGTTGTTGCTAGTTCACTCTGGTTAACCTGGTTGTTGCTAGTTGTCTCTGGTTAACCTGGTTGTTGCTATTTGTCTCTGGTTAACCTGGTTGTTGCTAGTTGTCTCTGGTTAACCTGGATGTTGCTATTTGTCTCTGGTTAACCTGGTTGTTGCTAGTTCACTCTGGTTAACCTGGTTGTTGCTAGTTGTCTCTAGTAAACCTGGATGTTGCTAGTTGTCTCTGGTTAACCTGGTTGTTGCTAGTTCACTCTGGTTAACCTGGTTGTTGCTAGTTGTCTCTGGTTAACCTGGTTGTTGCTAGTTGTCTCTGGTTAACCTGGTTGTTGCTAGTTGTCTCTAGTAAACCTGGATGTTGCTAGTTGTCTCTGGTTAACCTGGTTGTTGCTAGTTGTCTCTGGTTAACCTGGTTGTTGCTAGTTCACTCTGGTTAACCTGGTTGTTGCTAGTTCACTCTGGTTAACCTGGTTGTTGCTAGTTGTCTCTAGTAAACCTGGATGTTGCTAGTTGTCTCTGGTTAACCTGGTTGTTGCTAGTTCACTCTGGTTAACCTGGTTGTTGCTAGTTGTCTCTGTGAGTCTCCCTGCGGGACTCGGGCCCGACTCGCCCTCCCGGTCTGGTTGGTGACATCACCAGGCGTTACCTTGTCGGCGTTGTCCGCAGCCAGCAGGTTGGTTGCCAGCGTCTGCAGCTTGTGCTGCGCCATGTTCTTGAGCGCCGCCAGGCTGCGGCGCGTCATGGCCTGCTTCAGGTTGACCGCAGAGTGGCTCAGGGCGTCAACGGTGGCGGGGGCGAGCTCGTCGCAGGCGTTCAGGATCTCCACCGCCGTGATTCCCATCACGCAGCGATCCAGAGCTCCTGGAACACAAACACAGGGAGAGCTGCCAATTTAAACCACTTCAACAGATAACAGGAAGGCCCGGCTGCTTTAAACCAGACGGGCAGATTTCTCTCTTTCTACCAAAAACTGGATGATAAAAGTCTTTAGTCTGGTGATTTGGTCTCAACTTACTTTTTATGACAATTTTGTTTACAAAGACTTAATAATTAATGTTATTTGTTGTTTTGTTTATTTACTTTGGATATTTAAATGTCTCCTGTTCATTATAGTTTAATGTTTACTGATCTTTAAGAATATGTTCTTGAATTATTTTTGCACCATTTCACATTTATTTGTTCATTTCATTTTTGGGATTTTTTTTTATTCTTTTAAAAATTCAGTTATTTATCTTTTGCATTCTTCCTCGGATGTAAGTTTTTGTCAGTAACTTCTGTATGTAAGGGGAATATTGTAAGGGAATGTGTTTCTTCTTTTTCTGTAATACATTCAAACATGCAATAGAGACTGATGATTTTTATTTTTTCAAAATTGAATAAAAATAATAAACTGTTTAATTACCAGTTTGTCATTTTTCTATCTGATTAACATAATCAGCGGAACTGGATCTACCACATAAAACTGTTACAACGGAGTGATAAAGCCACACTAATTGAGAGAGTAAAGTCATGATATTGAGTAAAGTCATGATACTGAGAGAGTAAAGTCATTAAATTGACAGTAAAGTCGTGAAATTGAGAGTAAAGTCATGATATTGAGTAAAGTCGTGAAATTGAGAGTAAAGTTGTGAAATTGAGAGAGTAAAGTTGTGAAATTGAGAGAGTAAAATTGTGAAATTGAGAGAGTAAAGTCTTTCACGCCATGTATTCTACCAGTTTGTAGTAGAATACATGTAATTTTAGGTTAAACATAATTAGCTAGTGTAACATATTGTGTTCACTAAAATATTGTTTTATCAGTCCATTATATTTTTGTTACTATCAATAAATAATATTTTGCAGGTCAAACAGTGAAAACAGCAGATCCTTACAGCTCTATGTGCCTTGGTGTAATTCAGTATTTTCCATCTCAGCTGTGGCTGCATGCAGAGATGTTTATGGAGACATCATCAGAGCAGAGAGTTCGCTCTGCAGTCAGTCAGTCAGTCAGTCAGTCAGTCAGTCAGTCAGGTATTGAACGAGTGATGAAGGAGCCATCAGCCGCGGCCCCATTACCTGTCCAACGCCTGACCACTTCCACCCCTCCTTTAATTTCACACTTAGCTACCCTGCAGCAGAGCAGCAGCTCATCAGGCTGATGTTTCCTCAGTCCGACCCGACTCACATTCCCAGACTGCATCCAGTACAGCTGAATGAATGACCACACTGACGACTCATAATATATTAGAGAAACATCTAAACACAACCTGGGACGGAGTACTGAGCCTTGGGGAACCAGAGGAAGACGAGGACGTTCTGAGGACAGAACGTCCACCTCCAGAACCAGACCTGGAAGCCGCTTTGGTTCAGTACAGAAAAGTGAAATTGAGAATTCACCCCATGGACGTTTTAACAAAAAGAAAAATCAGCAACGCTGAACAACATTTGGCTTTTTTGACCAAAACCAGGAAAAAAAAACTTGAATCTTGAAGTGAAAAATGATACAAAATACTGGCAAAAATATTTAACCTAAAGTGAGTGATTGGCATTATTATGACTTTATTCTTGTATCATTACGACTATTCTCACTACTAAGATGTTATCCTCATAGCACGACATTATGAATACTATGTTACAAATAGTTTATTCTTACATGACAACTTTATTCCAGTAGCATTACGATTTTATTCTTTCTAATTAACCAGTGAATCTCAACCTGATGATTCTTAGAATCCTTTTGAACCGGCTTTATTTTTTACTGATTCCTCCAACCTCTGACCCCCTGATGACCCAGTTTCTCCCGGGGAAACGGTCGGGTCTCACCTGTGTCCATCTGCCAGACGTAGACGGAGCCGTCGGAGCATCCCACCACCAGGTAGTCGTCGGCCGGCCGCCACTTGATGACCTGGATGGGGAAGAGGTGTCGGGACGCCAGCATGATGCACTTCCTCTCCCGCAGGCTGAGCAGGCCGACGGAGTGGTCGCTGGCCACGGAGCAAACGCAGTGCTGCACGCGGGTCTGCAGGGAGGAAACGGCAGGGACTCAAACCGCGACTGAACAGAGTCAGAGCTGAACGTCAGCAAAGATCCCCGTCATGATCAATTAGGTCAAAGTTCACAGTCTGGAGAAAACCAAAGCACAGAGGCGGAGGTGTGGTCATGTGGGCCAGAAATAACATGTTTGGAAAGAAACAAATAATCCTCAGAGTAATCGATTACTAAAATAATGGCTGGAGCCTGATTTGATTTGGTTATCTGTGTCTTTTAATGCATTTCTAACATTGTACAAAAAGGCCTAAGTAATTAAATGAAGAATCTGAAGGATGTGTCAAGTTTTAGACGATTAATCGATTAATTGTCAGAATAATCGATTACTAAAATAATCGTCAGTTGGAGCCCGACTGGTTTGTGACACTGAATTGATTTTTCTAATATTGATTTCCAATATTGTATTAAAAAAGTTAAATAAAAAATCTGCAGAATGTGCCAGTCCGATTAATCAATTAATCGTCAGAAAAATCGATAGATTAATCGCTAGCTAAACCAGTTCCAGCCCGAGTCGGTTGTAACGGATAAAGCGTGGAGCCGGACGGCTGGACGGACGGTTGGACATGAAGACGTCTCCGGCCTTACACTGCAGTTTTCCGGCGGGACGATCAGCTGGCTGATTTCCCCTCCATGAACGCAGAAGATGTGCTTCATCTCTCCGGTGAAAATGTCCCAGACGATGACGGAGAAGTCCACTCCTCCGGACACCAGGGAGCGCTGGTCGTAGCGGGGCGACACCTGGTACGGGTAGAGGACGCAGGTCACCTTGTTCCGGTGACCCCGCAGCGTCCGGTGGGGCGGCCAGCCTGCAGCGTCAACAGGTATTTTGTCACTTCATAAAAACCAAAAGCTGCATTTGGTGTTGCATTTCAAAGCATTTTAATAATTTTTAGCCGAAGGTGTTGAAGTTATTCAGACCCTATTAAAGCTGAGCATTCAGGAGCATGTGTCTGTGTCTCACTGAGTGTTTCATGATACTAGACCACCATCACCACCATCATCATCATCATCCTCACCCCTGCGCAGCATGTGCTCCCCCTGCAGCAGCTGCACGATGGCCGTCTGCGTGGCGGGGACCAGGACGATGCTGCCGTCCTCCCGGCCGCAGACCAGCCGGCCCTGAGACGGGATGTAGACGCTGGCCGTAACCTGGGCAACAAAACGACAGGAAATGACTCAACCAGGCACAAAGAAGCAGGTTTCCATTTAGTTTCTGTTAATTCCTTTGAACCTTGATGGGCTGCTGCTTGTTGGGCAGGACGCTCAGCTGGTCGATGATCCCTGACGAGACGGGCGTCAGCTTATCGAACGCCTCCTGCAGGCTGATGGTGGACGACATCTGCAGCTCTGCAAAGAACCATCATCTGAGTCTGATAACAGACTGAACGATAAACACCGACCCAAATAAATACAGTTTATGAGAAAAGCTGATGCTGGTCAGTGACAACGTCTGTCCACCAGGTGTCACTCATGTGCAGCAGCCTTCATATAAAAGCTCATTGGAAGCAGATTATAGGAAAATAAACTATCAAAAACACATTTATATTCATCTCAATTTATATTTTATTTTGTTATCTTTATTTAATTAACCTTTTAAAAGGATCATTTCCACCTGTTGAAATTAAACTAAATCATAAAGTTTTATCTTCACCTGTTCATAATGAGGGAATGTTATTTAACCAATGAAATGTTTATTTTCTTTTTAAAAAAGGAACAGAATTATTTGTTTGCATGTTTTAATGTATTTCTATGTGGCATTTTTAAAATATTAATCAGTGACTAATCATCAGAATGATCGATTAATCATCAGAATGATCGATTAATCGTCAGAATGATCGATTAATCGATCGGTGAAATAACTGCTAGCTGCAGCGCAGCATCAGGCTGCTGCTCACCTGTTGGCGTGGCGGTCGGCTGCGGCGGCGTGGCGTCCGGGACGCTCCACAGCGACAGCCGGCCGGCCGAGTCTCCCTGGATCAGCAGCTTGTGGAACGGCTCCCGGCGGCCGAAGAAGAAGCGGGTCACCGGGGGACAGATGAGGAGCTGAGGGGGGAACGGATCAGAGGCTCAGACAGGAAGCAGAGCGCGGCCGCTGCATCGCGTCGCTCTCCCTTCATGTGAGCAGGGCAGGTGGGAAACAGCAGCATGAATCAGCAACCAGCATCACACCTGGACAGGTCGGAGTCCCACAGAAAAACTAAATCATTTCACATCGGCAGCTGGAACTGGACCGCTAACCTGAAACCCGGTTCTGATGCGTCCCACACCCACTGAACGGACGAAACAGGAGAGAGGCCGGCGTCGCCACGGCAACGGAGGAGAGCCGATCAGGACAGGAGAGCCAGCAGGTGTCAAACCACCACCACACTAAAGTATTCACACCCCGGCAGCTTTCCAACGAAACGCAACATTTACTGGGATTTTATGACACAAAGTGGAAAAATAATGATGGATAATCAACATTTACTGAAAAGAACATTTTAAAACTGTGACGTTCATAATCAAAGTAAGATTTAAAATCTAAATTAGGATGTTTTAATACTCCAGAGTCTGAGCTAAAGGGAGCGTGTGCTGCCGGACACACCATCCTCACACTGAAGCACAGTGGTGGCAGAATCATGCTGAGGGGATGCTTTTCTTCTGCTGGAGACTGTGGTGGAGGTTCACCTTACAGCAGAAAAACCTACAGCTAGAGATAACAGGAGATGGCCTAGTCAAAGTCCAAACCCAAAACTTGATGCTCACGGATGTTTTCTGTCCAGCTTAACAGCTTGAGATGTTTGATGAGCAGAAATGTCAGTTTGAAGGCATCAGATGTGTTTAAGGCAAAATCCCAACGAAACTCTGAGAGGATCAGCGACCTGAGGGAACGCGGAGCAGTTCACAGGGTGTGAAAACTTTTAAAGGCACAGCAACTCCAGACATCAGAGGGGAAAAGTTCTGCTCACCAGGACAGGAGGGAAGAAACACGGAGGCCGATCAGCAGCAGGCGGCCGAGAAGAAACTGACTGACAATACAAAC